>NC_042624.1:71287955-71944667 GCF_901001135.1 Rhinatrema bivittatum | reverse complement strand
AACCTAGCAAGGAGGTGTGGACACTTATCATGGCACATTGAGTTTCACAGTGGAGATCTGAGGACTGCCATGCATATGACATCTGGTAGCAAGCCATAAATTTGAGGGGAAGATAAAAGAATTTGTTTTCATTTAATAACCCTTTTTCATTGTTTTCTGCTTTTAAGGGAGTACAGCAGTGTACTGTAGAACTATGCATTCTCTATTCGGATTTTAGATTTAATTGCTTACCTTTTCCAAATCTGAGCTCAAGGCACATTATAATTCATGATTGTAGTTATTTCTCTTCCCAAGAGGACTTGTGCCTGAGGCAATGGAGGATTTGAACCTTGGCTTATCTGGTTCTCAGCCTGCTGCTATAACCACTCTAATAAGGGGAAAGACTGAATGTCAGTAATCATGTGAAGAGGCAAATTCCTGGCCAATCTGTAGAAATTCTTCAAACAATGTAAAGAACCCCATCCTTATCCCACTTTTGCTAAACAGAAGTTAGTAGCACAAAGGAGACAGATGAGACCCAGGAGTATTAAACCATTTAATTCTCAAACCACTCACATGCATATTGAGCTGTTTTTTTTATTTTATTTATTCTTACAGTGTTAAAATAAAGAGAAAAATGCATTTTCTGTGTTTTATATAAACAATTTCAAGTATACATTAAAAAAAAATTCCTAACCAAGGTTGCTACTTTTTTTTTTTTTTTTTTTAATTCACATTGTTGTAAAATCTGTCCAAGGAGAAAAGCTTTTATGCAAAATTGCTTGTTTTATTTAATAGTTATTTTTTAAAATCATTTTGTATCATTTTTGTTTGAGCTCTAGACCTCTCATTCTGTTGGCCTCCTCTAAAATGTCCCCTTTTCTGTAAACAAAGCCTTGATCACTGATGGCTAATTACAGCAGCTCCTCCCACACAATGCCCAGCCACAAAACAGTTCCTGGTAGTGGTGGCTGGATGGTGCACATTACAGTGTGAAACCTGCCAGGGAAGTTATTTTTGATAGCAATGTGTGTGAATGATTGACCATTACAGTGGGTCAAAACTAATCAAACCATTCAAACCAACATATTTATGATTATTACACATCAGTGATCATCTCTCTCAAAAGACCAAAGTGTGTGCTAGGCTGGAACCAAAGATTATCCAAAGCAAAGGCAACAAAAAATTATATCAGTACAGCAGAAACCTTCATAACTGGGGAAATTACTTTTTATAAGAATGTCATACCTACTCTACCCCCATGCACATTTAACCTCAGAATTCATGATACCCATCTCAGTTATTGCTAACTCTCTCTTCCTACACCCACCAAACACTGGGATAGCACTTAAGGGTCTTATTCATAAAGACTTTTTCCCCATAGGCACAGAAGGAGAAAAATGTCTTTTTGAATAAGGTGCAATCAGCTGGGTGGAGTGAAACTTCTGTTGCTGAAAGCAGAAAGTGATGTATAGACAGCTGTACTTGTTTGTGCAGCTATAGACTCTGGCAATTCAGTAAAATCACAAGGGAACCTAAAACAGCACAGCAACTGCACACCTGTGCTGAGAAGGGGGCAAGGAACAGTCTCACATGTCATTAATAAAGTGCACATATTCAGGAAGGGCTCTTTCTAGCACACAGTTTAACATACACAACTAACAAAAATGCCACTGTGACTCTTAAGTTAAGTTTGCTTGTTTCTGAGTCATTTTCTTATAGGTCAAAATGTTTGTCTTCATTGTGAATTAATGCAGAATTGTAGTGACTTATCAAGCCACACTTGAGTTCTTCCTGTTCATAGCATTACTGTTATTTTGACCAATACAATTAGCAAGACACAGCTTGACACTTCTACCTATTTAATGCTGTATAAAATAAAACAATAATACAAGATAATTTGAAATAATCACTGCAAAAAAAACAACAAAAAAACAAATACTGTTCTAACAGAGTTACCTCCATAATGCTGATCTTATCAGTTTGGTTTAAGGATACCACCCACCCTGGGTCCATATAATAAGAGACAGGCTGAATAAGTCCTGATTTTAACACATTCTATCCATGACCATATAGCTCTAATTCTTCAAGGAAAACAGGACTGCAATCCCATAGATGCACAATTCAGCAAAACAAGATTTGGGCAGCCTGTCACTGTCGGAACTCTTACAAAAACATGTTTTCCGCATGCAGCATCTGTATTTCTGTGAGAAAGATCCCTCACGTGACCTGAAACAAATGTCTCTTCTAATCATTTCAAACAATTCTCCAATTGGCAGTGTGTTTTCAATTAACGGACTAAGAAAACAGAGGTAAAAAACTAAAACACAGTTATTTGTGTAGCGTGTAGAAAAATATGAAAAACGGAATTAAAAAAACCCATGCAAAAAAAGTGAAACAATTTTGGGAAAGTATCATAAAAAAAATGGACTCCTGCACTGGGCAGTCAAATGTCATAAAGTTAACTGCTCCTGCCTTTCTGGTGCTAGGAGGTTAAACAGCACATTCCATGCCTGCATATGGAGCGGCCTTCCTCTCTGCAAACCACACCCCCAACAGCAAGCGGACAGGGAGGGATCAAGACGTTAGGCACCATTTTCTTCTCAAGTATATCTGCTGCTCACTCAAAAGCTTTCAACTCTACACATTCCAAAGTAGAATGTGGGGATAAAAGTGATGCAGCGCGGGCCTGACTCACTAAGCTTTTTTTCCCCCCATAGGCATTGGATGGGATAAAAGCCATAATGAATCAGGCTCCAAGTGCATTTCAAAGTTAACTTTGAATGTGTTTTTAAACACAAAAATTGAAATCAAATTATCAAACTGGAACAAAACACAGCACAGCTAATATTTTAAGTTGAATATTGACACACAAAAAAGCTGCCAGCGAATATTGTCCATCCACATCTTAACTCCACAGGAAGGACGGGTATAGAGGGAAACAGCTACACCCATCTTTACCTCCCTCTGAAGTCCTTAACTGTTATAACAGGATATTTTGAACTAAAAAGTCCCTCAGGCATATTAATCTATTTTTACAAGAAGCTTTTTATAGGAAACCTAGCCCTTTTGCAGTATCCATAGATTTTACCTGCAATTAAACACACTCTTTGGAACATGGGTGTTCCTGCAACGCTAAAGACCCGTAACGAGTTTAACCAGTACATTGTGCAGCAGCTATCAGTTGTGGATCTCAAGAAAGCACACTGCAGGCGTGCCACTTGAAACATACAAAGGCTGCTATACTATCCCCGTGTGAACCAGGGTGTTCTGAAGTGAAAAGTTTTCACTCTTTATAAAATTTTAATGGGTAACGTGATCACTACTAGTCCTATTTGGCTAAGGAGAAATTGTTTTAGGATTTTGAATACTTAAATAGAGAAGTGTTAAGAATTACTTTAAACACTGCAAAGCTTTGTGGCAGTAATTTACAACAAATCTCAGATGAGCAAGCAATAAGCAATATTGTCTCAAGAGTCACTTCTTTACCTCCGGATTGTTGGCCTTTTCAAAGAAATTCTCCATCCACTCCTATCTCAAAAACAAACTAAATAGCTTTAGAAGAGATACATGTGTGTCACTGAATTTTTCTGAGAATTCTGCAGCTAAGAATCTAGAATTTATAGTTTGGCTATTGACCACCTAGGCTTTTAAGCTCAGTAGCCATCTTTGCTTATATTTTCGTTTAGTAGTCTATATGTGGTTGTTTCATCTTGCAACGTATGCATAATCTGCATAGATCCATGTTATGGACTGCTTCTGTCCACGGGGAAAGATGTAACCCTTATCTAGAAATCCCCCTACAGAATGAACATTGTGCAGAGTCACATTCCTAATCATGTGAAAGAGTTCATGTTAAAACTGAGTTTAGAAATGTACACAGTCAGAGTTTGAATTCAGCACCAGGGCATGCCATTGCTACACTTTGGCTAAACAGTTTCTATAGAATGTGTTCTTCTAAAATCAGCTAAGTGGACCATGCAAAAGCAGAGAAAACTGAGTTGAACTTGTTCTTGTAGGGTTTTTGTTATGCTTATAATTCAGGTTGGTTATTGAGCTAGGTTTTCACTCATTTTTAAGTCCTGCCATGATCAGTTGGTTGAACTAGCTTATGACGTAACAGCAGACACTGAAGTGATCAAAAGGTGCCCTAAACTACAGTTCATGTTGATCTAGTGAACTAAGCAATATAAATGTTGTTGCTGGATGGTCCCATCATATTCATGAATATAAGAAACTAATAATATTCTGCAGACCACCAACTAGCTAACAGACATCTTTCAGTTATTATCAATCTAAACTAGTCCCAAATTAATGACCTACATTAGCAGTGAAAGTTTGTATGTTTTAATATTTCTAAATAATTCTCATAAAAAATTGTACTTTTCCATTTTAAAACATTTTAAGATGTACTTTTTAATAAAAATATCGTATAGTACTACATCACAATAGTTTGATATTAAAATAGCTCTGTTTGAATTCATAAAAATTAAGGGGTAGATTTTTAAAGTTATGCGCGGGCGTAGATTTGTTTGCGCAAGCCGGCGCGAACAAATCTACGCCCGATTTTATAACATGTGCGCGCTGCCGCATGTTATAACCCATCCCCCAGCCCTAACTAAATCCCCCCTACCTTTGTTAAGAAAGTTATGCCTGCCCGAGGCAGGCGTAACTTGCACGCACTGGCGGGCTGCCGGCCCGCCATTCCCCGGCCCTGGGGCTGGTTCGGAGGCCTTGGCCACACCCCCGAATGCCGTGCCGCCCCGACATGCCCCCCAAGCGAAGCCCCAGGACTTATAGGTGCGCCGGCGCGCAGGGCTTTTAAAATCTGCCCCTAAGACAGCAAGGGTTGAGAATCCTCAGCTCTTTTCACTTGAAAGCATAGGATGCTAGCACTAACTTTATATTATAAATCCGATGAAAGCAGTTTAGAGAAGAATCCCTCATTCTGACCAATGCTAGCGATGGGCATGATCTTCTCTATTACTCTCATCCCTTTTTAGATCCAAATAATAATCCAGAATCAATCTGGAAGTAGTGGACTGCCAGACTGGGAACCTTCAATCACGGGCGTGAATAGTATATATTTCCCACCATCTGGGAATCCCCCTTACCAAAACCCTGAGTCCCACCCCCTGCACGCTTCTCTCCTCAAAGGAAGGGAGAAAGGAGAGTACATAACCTGGGAGAGTCCCCTTTCTCTTTGGTGAGGAAAAAGGCGTATGTAGTGGGGGCACTGTGAACATACAGAGGTGGGGAAAGAGCTTTCCCCAGACTGACACATACTCTTCTCATAAGTAGAGCGCCAATACACTCTCCCATTTCCTTAGAGGCAAAGAAAATGATTTCCAGAGCCCACAACTACTCTGTCCTTGCAGGCTCTGGCATTATGTGCCCAAGGAAACCTTGAGCTGGATCAAAATTTACTGATTCATGATTTAATTCAGTAATCACAAACATGCCATACGAATTATGGATCACCAGCATGGGGTGTTCATAGATCATGATCTATGGACTGCTAAATTTAGACTGGTTCATCTATAGCTGGTCTTCAATACTTTATTTACTTCAGCAGCAAATTGTCTAACTAATTAAACATTGCTGAAGTAAACATGCACATATACACACTACAGTATCTTTTATAGAGAGTGGTCAGGATCAAGGCCATTCTGGATAATGGATAATTCTGGATAAGGAAGTTCACCCATATTTTTAGAAAATGGGAGATTTTCCAGATAACAGAACATATGAAGTCAACCAATTTTCAGATAATGGGAGTTTTTCTAGATAATGTAACGCAGACTGAAGGCAGGATGTTTTATTTTCAGTTTTCAGAAAATGGAAATTTGGATAAAAGGTGTTCTATGTATATATATATCTATAGATATAGATGTTATAAATGTAACGTTTCAGGCAAGATATTTACGGGTGAATTTTAAATCCCCTGCGAGCCTAAAACCGGGGGTTATGTGTGTGGCTGGGACTTGCGCGCACTGCACGCATTTTCAAAGGGGCCCAGCCATGCATGTAACCCCGTTATGCGCCGAAGTGCCAGGCCCAGATAAATGGGCGGTCTGGGGGCGGTCCGGGGCGAGGCTGGAGGCGGCCGGTACAGCGGCCATTTGCCGCTGTGCAGGGGAAGCGCGCGCAAGTTACTACTGCTCCGGAAGAGGAGCAAAAGGTAAAACAATACTTTGGGGGTTAGATAGGATAGGGGGCGGAGAGGGGAAGGGAGGTTAGGTAGGTGGGTTGGAAAGTTCCCTCCCAGTCTGCTCCCTAACTGGAGAGGACTGGGAGAGGCCCAATCTTGTCGCCACGCGTTCTTTTTGATAATTAGGCCCCCCTGCACATGCCGCCCGCACATGCGTGCGTGGCCCACGGATTTTAGAACAAGTGCGCGCACATGGACGCACGTGCGCACCTTTAAAAACCTACCCCCTTAGAGAGCAATATTCAAAGCCCTCTCTGCAGGTAAAAATTAATTTGGCCCATGAAAATCAGGGATTTAAAAATTGCCCAACCAGTCTGCAGGTAAAAGTATGCATGTTGTCCAATCCATGGTTTGCAGAGGTAGTCCTGGGGGCAGAGAGACAGCAGGGGATTGAACACTGCATGTAGTAATGTATAATTAACACTATAAGCATTTTCTGATGGAAAAATTATATGCAGAGCAAGCAGGCAAAACCTCAGTGGCAATAATAAAAGCAAAAGTCTGTGTAGGCTTTTGCTTTGATTATTGGTGCAAACCTAATGGGTAAAATTAACTGCCAGGTGGGAGCCTGCTTTGAGAGAGAGCACCGGCGGGTGCTGGGCCGTAGGATGCAGACCCGGAAGAGCCAAAGAGACCTGTGCTCCGCCCCCGACGTCATCGAGAAGCCGCTGTGTGCTATTTAAAACACTGCACAGCGGCGCGCAGCCGCCGGTGTGCAGCCGAAGCCGCGCGCCCCTGGGCGAAGTTTCGAGCAGATAAGATACGCAGCAGATGGGGAGGAAAAGAAAAGTTAAGACATCAACACCCATGGCGAAAGAAGTGCGCGGCCCTATGGGTGACCATCTCCAGAGAAGGGTGAGTCATACAGCTAGAGAAACAGTCCCCGATATTTCCTTCTCGTCGGGTGATTCGGGAAGTCCTGCCCAAAGCCAAATATCTACATCCCCTATTGGCAGAGGTGGGGTCAATGCAGATTTAACTGACCCTAACCGCTTAGAAATTACATCTTCTAACGCCATAGGGGACAATAAGAAGGATCAGGATATTGCTATAGGTGGAGCATGTGGAAATATCTTGGAAGAGGGTGGAAGTAATCCCACTCTTTTTAAGGAAATTAGCATACCTGATCCTGAAAATATCACCTTGAGTGATATATGGAGGGCTGTAACCAATATGGACAGGAGATTAATCAAGCCACTAACTTTGCCGCGGAGACAAGGACTGCCCTGGACAATCATGAGAAGAGATTGAAAGATCTAGAGGCAACCAATGCAATAACTACCACACAAGTAACCTCGTTACAGGCATCAGGAACAGTGTTTATAAAAGACACTTTAATTATATATAAACAGCTTGAAAATTTGGAAAATGATTCAAGGAAAAACAATCTTCGAATCTTGAACTTTCCTGTAACTAGGCTATTATCTCCTTATGAGTTATTTAAAAAATATGTAAAAGAGGTTTTATGTATTACAGAAGAGTTATTGGTTTCAAATCTGTATTACATATCTAATATAAAGAAGAGCTTAGCACGGAATGAAGGAGAGATGGATATTCTACAAACTGAAAGCCCTAATTTAACAGCATTTTAGAGGCATCAGTGGATAATGTCCAATTGAAATCTACTTTAATAGTAGTATTTGCATTGGAGAGACAGAAACATTTGGTTATTCAGAAATATTTTAAGAATAAAAGTTTTGCCTTTTGTGGACAATCAGTGCAGATGTTCCCTGATGTGTCCAAATCTACTCAACTCAGGAGAAAACAATTTTTATTATTGAGGCAGAGGGTATTGGCTCTTGGGGCCACCTTCTTCCTTAAATTCCCTTGCAAATGCTTAATTTCCTATCAGAAAAATAAGTTTGTTTTCACGGATCCAGGGCATTTAGAAGTTTTCCTTCAGGATAAAGGTGGCTAGAGATGATTACAGCCTTTCTGGTAGATAGTGATTGGTGGAAAATATAAAAGTCTCTCCTTGGTTTATGTTGATACATAATTACTTGTGTTATTTTTCCTGTGTTAAAGGCTCCCCCCAGATAATGTGGGCTATATTCTGTTATTACAAATTGAAGATTGCCTGAGTGTTAAAGTGTAAATTTTTTCCTTTTGTAATACATGATTTTGCTTATTTCTTTTTTCATTTAAATGTATTAAGAAATTCAATAAACTATAAATTAAAAAAAATTAAATTAACTGCCAAGTTTATCAACATACATAATTTTAATTACTTGTCCTATGAGTTTCCTTTTTTAACATCAGGGTGGGTATAGGGCTCAAGGCAAAACCAAGTTTTCTCAACAGCTCCTACCAGGTGTCAACTGCCAAAAAATGCCCTACTCCTCAGTCATTATTATTAATTAATAACAAGATTGTGGTTGCCATGTCAGTCAACTTGCATAAGTAGAAATAAGGGTCAACAAACAAGTTCTAGGTGATGACCTGATGGAGAGGATAACGTTGAAAGCTCATCACATTAGTACTGAATGAGGGTATCACCTACAACTTGTTTGCTGAAACTTATTTCTACTTATTTATAAAATCCTTTAGTAGAGCATGTAGAATGAAGCTGAGCTAAGTAAAAACTAGTTGAGGGCCCATATCAGGCAATCATTATGAAATCTGTTCAACCATAAAACGTAAATTAAAATCTAGTTGTATGTAACACCAAATTGGTAATTATCCCTTTAAAATTTATATCACACAGCCTGGCTTATCTGCATAACAACCATGGTTCTCTTTGTGAGTTTAAATTTAATCAATAAAGGATTCTCCCTCATCAGTTTAAAATAATTTCATTGAATAATGCAACTGGCTGCAATGTTTCTTCTGGTGTTTAGTGTATTGGCCCACGTTATCAGCTATGGCTCAAGAGGGCTACTTTGCACTGAAAGACATTACAGCAGTTCTGGTTAAGGTTAGATTAATGAATTTTGGTTAAGGATAGATATGGTGGAAGGAAGGATTAAGTAGGCGAGAGATTTTTTAGGCACGTTAGGTTTTTTAAAATTTAAGTTTATTTATGCTGTTTGCATATTTTAGGATCGGTATAGGGTTATGTAGCTCAAAGCCCTTTATGAAAGACAGTTTAAGGGGAGGGCAGGTTATATGAATTTATTTATGCTGGGATTTGTTTATATTAATTTAATGATGTATTATGCTTTTGATTTATTTGTATTGTGTGTTAAGTGCAGGTGTTCTGGCAGAAAGGAGTGACCTAAACTGAAACTAAACTTTTGTTATGCAAAATGATCTATCTGATGATCAGTGTAAGTTCCATGGAATATTTTGAATTTGTACTGTGAGAGGGGACTTAGTCCATGCTGCTGCCATAAATAAGCGTTTAGACAGGAAGCGATACACTTCTGCTAGTATGCAGTCAGCAATGCTAAGTAAACACCCTGGGTCTTACAAACACCATTGAACAGCTTGCAAGTATACTGCTAGTCTTTATAAAACAGAAGCAACCAGACTCTCCCATGGAGGGGGGAGATGAGGGTTCATCATAAAAATATACATACAATTCCACACATCCATGTGAATTCAAATACCAGTCTCATGTAATATACTAATGTAACAGAGGTTAAAAACTGTTGAAGGCCAATGATTAATTTGGCTCAAGCTAGAAAGCCCACTGAAGCTATGCTGGCATGACTTAGGTGTATGTTTGCACAAGCCATAGCTTCTTTTTAAAGTAAACTGTTGGCTTCAGGTGGTCACAACCCAATAGCTTCACATTTTAAAATGATATTTATTTTTCTTTAAGTAGCTCCACAGCAATTTTCCTGAACTTGTGGGAGTAGCTGTGTTAGTAAATTGCCTCAATCTTACTGAATCCAATTAGTTCACATTGGCTATGATATCACAAAGGAACTAAAGATGATTTCTTCCTACTGCTGGTAGACTCTAGGAGACAAATAGCCAAATCGGTTTTCCTAAAGATCTACTGTCAAAAAGGGGATATATCTGGCTGCTACTCAGTGTGTCTGCAAAACTCACAAAAAGGTATTTGCAGGGACCAAATAAAAGATATTTTATATGCATAGAAGGCAGAACTTGCCTATATTTTCCATTATTGGGCTCCTCTCTTTCACCATAGGCTTATTCATGCACCTAGATATATGATTAACAGTATTGTGATTGCCATAGTCTCTAAGCCAATATTGGTCTGTGAAGATCAGCGGGAAGAGTGGTCATCTAGCATAGGTGAAACATTTCCCATACGCATGTGTCACAATTAATAGCAGCTTGTATAAACGGGGTTTAAAGAGGGTGGTAATTTTCTTTCCACTTGGTCTACCTAAGATGGATACACATTTGAGGTACACTTCAGTAGCTCTAGGAACACATTTACTCTTTTATACACATTGCAGGATATTTCGCCCCAGGGCAGATTTAAAAATGCTGACCGACAAAGCATGCCTGACTAGTTTCAGACGGAGAAGGGCACTCATCTCCCAATGTGAAAAGTTGTTTGGATAACGGTGAACTGGTGGACACAGTGTATCTGGATTTTCAGAAGGCATTTGACAAAGTCCTTCAGGAGAGAGACTTCAGGAAATTAAAAAGTCATGGGATAGGAGGCAATATCTTACTGTGGATTACAAAATGGTTAAAAGACAGGAAACAGAGATTAGGACTGAATGATCCAATTTTTTCAATGGAGGAAGGTAAACAAGAGCAGATTGTGATAAATTGCAGGAAGACCTTGTGAGGCTGGAAAATTGGGCATCCAAATGGCAGATGAAATTTAATGTGGATAAGTGCAAGGTGATGCATATACGGAAAAATAACCCTTGCTATAGTTACACAATGTTAGGTTCCATATTAGGTGCTACTACCCAAGAAAGAGATCTAGGCGTCATAGTGGATAACTCATTGAAATTGTCTGTTCGGTATGCTGCGGCAGTCAAAAAAGCAAACAGAATGTTGGGAATTATTAGAAAGGAAATGGTGAATAAAACTGAAAATGTCATAATGCCTCTGTATCGCTCCATGGTGAGACCACACCTTGAATACTGTGTACAATTCTGGTCACCGCATCTCAAAAAAGATATAATTGCGATGGAGAAGGTACAGAGAAGGGCTACCAAAATAAGGGGAATGGAACAGCTCCCCTATGAGGAAAGACTAAAGAGGTTAGGACTTTTCAGCTTAGAGAGGAGATGGCTGAGGGGGGATATGATAGAGGTGTTTAAAATCATGAGAGGTCTAGAACGGGTAGATGTGAATCGTTTTTTTACTCTTTCGGATAATAAAAAGACTAGGGGGCACTCCATGAAGTTAGCATGTGGCACATTTAAAACTAATCGGAGAAAGTTCTTTTTCACTCAACGCACAATTAAACTCTGGAATTTGTTGCCAGATGTGGTTAGTGCAGTTCGTATAGCTGTGTTTAAAAAAGGATTGGATAAGTTCTTGGAGGAGAAGTCCATTACCTGCTATTAATTAAGTTGACTTAGATAATAACCACTGCTATTACTAGCAACTGTAACATGGAATAGACTTAGTTTTTGGGGTACTTGCCAGGTTCTTATGGCCTGGATTGGCCACTGTTGGAAACAGGATGCTGTGCTTGATGGACCCTTGGTCTGACCCAGTATGGCATGTTCTTATGTTCTTAACAATGAAGTGTCCCAGGGATCAGTACTGGGAATGGTGCTATTTAACATTTATATAAACGATCCAGAAAAGGGAACAACGAGCAATGTGATTAAATTTGCAGATAACACAAAATTATTCCAAGTTGTTAAATCACAAACAGACTGAGAAATTACAAGAGGACCTTGGGAGATTGGGCATCCAAATGACAGATGAAATTTAATAAGAACAAGTGAAATGTGATACGCATAGGGAAAAATAATCCAAACTGTAGCCAACAATGTTAGGAATTATTAGGAAAGGAACGGAGAATAAAATGGAGAATACCTCTATATTGCTCCATGGTGCAACCACAGCTAGAGTACTGTGTAAAATTCTGGCTACCACATCTCAAAAAGATATAGCAGAACTAAAAAGGTTAAAGAGAAGAGTGAACAAAATGATAAAGGGGGGATGGAATGGCTCTCCTATAAGGAAAGGCTAAAGAGGTTATTGCTTTTCAGTTTGGAGAAGAGACGGTAGATGGGAGATATGATAGAGGTCTATAAAATCATGAGTGGAGTGCAATAGGTAGATGAAAATTGGAGACACTATGAGGTTAATAAATAACATAAAAAAAAAACAAATTGAGAAAATATTTTTTCACTCAATGCACAATTAAGCTCCGGAATTCATTGCTGGAGGATGTGATAAAAACAGCATAGCAAGGTCTAAAAAATGTATGGACAAGTTCCTGGAGGAAAAGTCAATAAACAGTTAATAACCAGATATACTTGGGGAAAGCCATTGCTTATTCCTGGGCATAAAAAGCATGGAATCTAACAATTTAGGATCTTGGTAGATACTTGTGATCTGGATTGGACATTGTTGGAAACACGATACTGGGCTTGATGAACCCTCAGTCTGACACAGTATGGAGATTCTTATGTGGCTTTCTGAATGGCCACCCTCATGGCTTATTTACTGAGGTAAAGCAAAACTGCTTACCTGTAACAGGTGTACTCCATGGACAGTAGGACAAGCCAGTCATGGAACTGGGTGACATCACCACATAGTGCCAATTCAGGTGTGCTCTCTTGGAGCCTAGAAAGACTGAAAAGTCTTTCAGAGCATGCACAAGAGTTCCTGTGCTGTTGCCACTACGCAAACCCCTCAGTCTGATACCTAGCTAAAAACTCAACTCTAAGAGGATGGAACCATGTGGCTGGTGTACCCTACTGTCCTCAGAGATCATTTTATAGGTAAGGAACTTTGCTTTATCCATGGACAAGCAGGATGATTCCAGCCACACAAGTAAGGACTTTCAAGCTCAGGGCTGCAATGAAATTGTTGACTTCCTTTTGGGTAGGGAGTCACTGCAACCCAATAAATGGAGGTTGGGGGAAGAACTGAGGATTATTTAAAAAGGTTAATACAGCTCTTTTTGAGATTCCTCCTCCAGACAGTAGTGCTTCGTAAAAGTATGAATAGAAGACCGTTGCTTTGCAGATATCTATTACTAAAGCCAAATGGAGATGCACTATTCATGTTGCTCTTATCTAATGTGCCTTAATGCTGAAAGTTAGTTGGTGTCCTGTAAGTATGTAATAATATAAAATGCAATTTGAGAGCCAAGCAGCAGACAGAGTGTGTGTCTTTTCTGGCAAACCTTGGCTTAGTGCAGCATACAAAATAATCGAGATTATTTTCTGAGCATCTTTGTTCTTTCTAAATAAAAAAAATTAAGGCTCTTCTGCAAGCCAAGCAATGAAGAGTTTGTTCTGCCTTAATAGCATGAGGCTTTGGAAAGAAAACTGGCAAGACAATGGATTGGTTCATGTGGAAATGATACTATTTTGGGAAGAAATTTTGAATGCAAAAAATTCTTATTTTTGAAAATCCGCCAGTATGGAGAGTGAATCACTAAAGCCTGGAGCTCACTTACCCTGTGAGCTGATGTAATTGCTATGAGGAACAAAATCTTCTAAGATAGATACTTAAGATCTACTGCAGCCACAGGCTCAAAAGGAAGGTTTATTAAAGCACTGGGTACTATATTGAGTTCCCACGGAGTAGGAGGGTGTAACTGAAGAAGTCCTTTTATGAATCTTGTTACTATGGATGTTGTGAAATTAATTTGCCTTCTAATGGTTTATGGTAGGCTGCAATGGCACTCTTACAGAACTGGATTTCAGTCCAGCTTCTGAGAGGCTAAGAAGGTATTGAAGTACTTTTGAAATAGGACATTTAAAAGGGTCCATACTGTTTGTACACCAAGTGGAAAATCTTTTGCACTTAAAATTATATGATCTTCTAGTGGACAGTTTCCACGCTGCTAGTAGCACTTCTATCCCTTTTGAAGGTAATGGTAATTTCTGTATTACTCTGCTTTCAATATTCAAGCTGTAAGAGACTAAGGTCTGCAGATTGGGATGGAGAACGGAATTACTGCTCTGAGTAAACAATGTTGGAAAATTTGGAAGATGTATAGGGGAGCTATTTGAAACCATGGAAACCACCTTTGCCATGGCCAAAATGAAACTATCAGTATCATATTTCCCTTGTCTGTTTTTAATTTCAAAATTGTCTTGAATAGAACAGGAAATGATTGGACAGCATAAAGGAATTGATCTGACCACTGAATTGTGAAAACCTCCCTTGCTACTGCATTCGGAGCTGGCTTTTTTGAGCAGTACAGAGGAAGCTTGTGGTTTGATGCTGCAAAGAGGTCTACCTCTAGAGTTCCCTAGCAATGAAAAAGATATTGGACACTGTTAAGGTGCAGAGACCACTCATGAGACTGGAGATACTAGTTTAAGGAATCGGCTAGAATGTTGGATTTCCCTGGCAGATAAATTGCCGAAAGATGTATCTCCCTTGTAAGAGCACAATAGCAAATTCTGCATGCTTCCCTGCTTGTTGATGTAGTACTTAGCAACTTGGTTGTCATTCCATATCTGTACTGATGAATCTACTAGCTATTTCTTGAAAACTATAAGAGCTTTGAAAATAGCTCTCAATTGCAGCTGATTTATGTGGCACTGCATGTCCAGATCGGACTAAGTTCCTTAAAAACAAATTCTGTTGCGATGGGCTCCCCCATCCTTATAAAGATGTATCAGTGGTGGCAATCTTCTATGGGTTCTGAGGCTGAAAGGTTTGACAATAACAGAGATTCAATGGGTGAGTCCACCACTGAAGATGGTTATCTGAATTCTGGAAGACAATGGAAAAGTATGGTGATTCTATTGGCCTCTTAAGTGCCACCGAAACTGTATCATATCATATTATAGGGACCTTTGTTTTCAGTTTTTATTTTATTTTTCCTGGGAATTTCAATGTTATAACAAAAAAACAAAAAAAAGTCAGTGAAAAAATGAATTTTCCACTAATTTTTCTCCTGTGTGTTATAATAAAATCAGGAGAGAACGCTGTGTTGATAATGCTTGCCATCTGTTATGAAACAGTTGTTTTCTGTGCTTTGCATGGATTAGAATGTGTGGATATGCATGTTTTAAATTGAAAGTTGTCAACCAACCTCCAATCTCTAAATGTGGTAGGATTACACCCAGAAAATTCAACTTGAATTTTTTTTTTTTTTTTGAAGAATTTATTTTTCTCAAATCAAGAATTGGATATAAGTCTTCTGATTTCTTGGGGATTAGAAAGAATTTGAAATAGAAGCCCGACCCCTCTTCCTGAATTGGTACTGGCTCTAGAGCATTAATTAATAAGGTGGATATCTTCTTGTTCAGGATCCGTACCTGGTCCAAGATACAATATGCCTGAAATGCGTTTTGGAGGAAGATTTTGAAAACTGAGATGATAACCTGCTTGAACAATCTGTAAAGCCCAGGTATCTATGGTTATTAAAAACCATTTGGCTTGAAAATAATGCAATCTTTTCCCTTACCACTGGAAGATCTTTTAGGGGAGGGTCCATGGTGGTATGGATGGAGTAAAAAATTAAGATCTCTTTTGTTCTGGTGGTTGAATGGACCTTTGTTGTTTCCAGTCTCTTAGACATGGTTTTGACCGTTGCTATGACTGAGTCACTTGCTGCAGTGGGGCCTTTGCCTATAATATAAATAAGGTGGATGTTTTTTGTGGATAGTAATATTGCCAAATGTACAGCCATTGGCGACCTTTTTAGATGCCTGCTCTCCTGTAGCTGCTATTAGTGTTTGAAGGGTTGTACAATGTTTCTTAGTTATAGTCACAGATTGTTTTTTAACCTTTTCTGAAAAACTTATTACTGGTGCATAGAGCATCCAACTTTTCATGCACATCCTCTTGCAGACCTTAGCCCTTCATCCATGCTAGTCTCCTTAGCTCTAGGGCTCTAGTCGAGAATCTTAAAGTATCAAATGCATCAAAATGATTTTATAAGATGTTTAGTGCACTCGTTAATTTGTTGGCAAATCTTGTCCTGAACCTCAGAAGGAAAAGATGATGTTTCTTTCATGTTTTGTAAGGTATTGTACAAGTATTACACCATTTGAAATTGGCGAACTGAAATTCTAGATAGTAACATGGTTGCTTAAAATGCTTTCTTTCTTGATGTAGCCAATAATTTTTAGTCTTTCCTGGAAAGTGTTCTTGAAAATGTCTGTTTTCCTTACTTTTCTTATTTTTTTTTTTTGTGTTGCTTCCTCAACTACAAATTTGTGTGGTAATTGTACTTTTCTGTGACCTGGACATGGTTGTACTTTATATATCTGGACTATTTTGTTGATTGGAGGCACACTCAAAGGAGACTGGTAGAATTTAGACTGTAGACCTAGTAGAGCTTCATGGATTGGCACCGCCATAGGTTGTTTGGACGGTTGCAGGAATTTTAAAATGCCAGGATAATTGGCTCCTGTGGGCTTTTCTTCCTTCAGACAAATTGCCTGTACCATTTTCTAAATAAAAAGGGGGGGGGGGGGGGGGAAGGGGTACAAGGTATCTTTTGGATAAGTGATACTCCTCTTTGGCTCCAGTGTCAGATCTGATGGTAATTTGATAGATCAGGAATAGACAACTTCAGTCCTGGAGTGCCACAAACAGGTATGGTTTTCAGGATATCCACAATGAATATATATGAGATATATTTGCCTGAACTGCCTCCACTGTATACACATATATCTCATACATATTCATTTGGTGAGTTTTGAAAATCAGACCTGTTTGTGGCATTCCACAACTGGAGTTGCCTGACCCTTATAGAGATGATATTGAAGGAGCTCCAAAGGAAAACATGGACTCTTGGGTCAGAGTCTGAAAGTTGTTTCAGGTGCATCAGGTGTTTCAGGTGTTTCAGGTGCATTCAAGTGCATCAGGGTCTTGCTCAGACCTTAAGAGAATTGGAAACTGAGATTTCAACTCTGTCTGAAATATTTCTTAGCAACAACACAAAGCAAAAATTCGCGAACCTGTCGAAACTAACTAGTAAATACAAAAGGTATCGCCAAAAAGCATATAAATGATCAACACCGTCCACTTTAAAAAAACACAGAAAAAATTATTTAGGAGAACAGGACTGCATCAGCAAGCCTTTGTCAACGTGCTCAGTATAATCATATTGAGCCGTCCGGTCTTATCAATCATTTGCAGCCTGTGGGTATTCAAATCACACTCTCCGGTGTATTTTGAACTGTATTATAGTGTAAGTTCACATAAGTTTAACTATGTAGATTCGTAATGTCCAATATGCTCAAAAACCCACGATGTATGTCACTCTCTTTTGAACAGTTTCCCAGTGCATAGGGTTCAAACAAACTGCTCTAGCAGGATGAAACGGTAGCAATTTCCAACCTCAAACACTCTATTCCATTCCATTCATACATTTGACAATGTGAAAGCTTATGTTCAAAAAAATGTATGAGGTACCGACTCGACAGCGGCCGTATTTCGCAGCCTGCCGGCTGCTTCTTCAGGAGTCAAATAACTCTTAACGTTGATACTGGCTGATTTGAGCTATTTTTTTTTCTATGGAAAAGAGAGATGACTTACCTAGGGACCTTCATTTTCAGTTTTTATTTTATTTTTCCTGCAAATTTCAATGTTATAACAAAAAAAAAAATCAGTGGAAAAATAATTTTTCTCGTGTGTTATAACCATCATTTTTCCACAGATTTTTTTTTTTTATATATATATTTTATTGTATTTTTTTTTTAATTTATATTCCAGTTTTTGGCACTTCAAAGCAGATTACATTCAGGTACTATAGGTATTTTGTTATAACACTAAAATTCCAAGGAAAATAAAATAAAAACTGATTATGAAGGTCCCTAATCATACTTTAACTTAAACTCTGTATGACAGCTCTGGGAGACATTCTGCTACAGGTGGCCAAGTCAATGAAAACAAAGGTGATGCAGCTTGGAACTGGACATCTAATGGCTGCACTTTGCATAATTTGAATTGTCTTACCTGATGCTAAGCTCTTTATGCACATTTTGATAAGAAAGCCAAATTCTAAGGGAAAGTGAAACATAAAAAATATATATATTTTTAAAGGCAAGGGCTCCCATAAAAATGCAAAAACCCAACAACATTGAACAACATAAAAGAAATACTCTTAGCAGACTCGAAAAAACAAAAAGAATGAAGTGGCTTGAGAAAAGCGTATCCTTCTGCTAAAACAGAAGTAAAATGACTGAGGGGTGTTGCATGGTAGCAGCGTCGGAACTCCTGCACATGTGCAGAAAGAATTTTCAGTCTTTCTGGGCTCTGAGAGCACAAACTTTGAATCGGCGCTATGCAGTGACATCATCCACTTGTGTGGCTGCATTTATCTTGCTTGTCCCTCTGAGAAAAGTAATGACTGCTCTGCATTATCTGGCTACTGGTTCCTTCCGAAGGGTAACAGAAAAGACAACTGGCGGTCCTTGGTCTTCAGATGTATCAACTCTTCTCTGGTAATGCTTGCCTACATGCCTGACCATATCCAGTATTTTTGTAAAGAGCAAGAGAAGGCATATGTACAAAGAGACTTCTTTGATATATTTCACTTCCATATCATTGGCATTACTGACTGTACTTGTGTATGTATTTCCTCCAAGAAAACAGGAAATCATCTAAGAAACTGCAAGCATTCCCACAGTCTGAGCATCCGAGTTTGCTTTGACCATCACTTACTAGGTGATTGATATGGTGATCAACTTTCCTGGTTCCTGCCAGGATGCCCATATATTTATTTTTTATTTATTTATATCATTGGTTTATTATCCATCCATCTGGATAGACAGAGTGCCTTCTATGAAGGGTGCTCAAGGACACGGAGTTTTACTGTGCAAGAATTAAAACCATTGTCCTCTGTTATGCTAGCACTCTCTTCATAGCCACCGGCATTTAATGGTATATCATTTTAGTTCTGTGTTTCTAGTTGATGATGGTTACCCCCCATTTGCTCAACTACCCCCCCATTTGCCCTTTCTCTATTTGTCCTCTGCCTCTGAAAAGTGGTATAACCATGCCTATAATTTCACATGGTCTCAGAGAGAGTAAACCTTTGAGCTACTAAAAAGCTGGTTTCAATTTGTAACCCACACCAGACTTCTTAATGATTGCATCAATGAAAATCAGTAGAGTGTCAGTTGTGTGCTGCCTATTACACAAGATCTGAATTCATCAGCATTTTCTCTGGCTAGGGGAAGTATCTATATAGGCAGAAGAGATGAGCACAGAGGAGAAGGCTGATGATGGAGAAGGGATTGTTGCAGATGCAGCATTCCTGAGAGTAGATGTAGTGTCCTAATCTTCCAGCTAAGACCTCTGCCATGGTGCATGGCATCTTTATGTTATGATATAGCTAATATGATTTTTAGATATTAAGAGTGGGTTCTTGCACTGCTGCAATAGTATTTTGTTGTCCTCTTTAGCAGGAGCTTCTCTGTTGAAGGCACCCAATGGTATACCCTGTAGAAGATGGGGCACCTTTTCACAATGCCCCTAATTTTTGAGTACTACTATGTTATGATCTAAGGTTTTTTGTTTTTTTTAATATTGTATTTTGTCCTGGCAACTTCCTTCTGCTTCTTTGGGCTTCTGGCTCAACTGGAATCAGCCTCTATTGTACCATGAGCCTTTATTTGCAAATACCCTGGTGCTTTTTTTTTCTTTATTTTTATAAATCACCTATCTAGCCCAGCCATGCAATGGTCTTAGGCCAGGAACCAAAGGCTGAGATTCTATTACTATAAATCCAATCAGCAGATACTACCATTGAGCAACGGCAAAGACTATCCCCACTGGGGAGTGGGATCACTGCCTTTATAGCATCTCCAGCCCCGGCTGACTTGGGAAATGGAAGATCTGGTCTGGGAATTAAACCTAGATCCATCAACAATGCCACTGAAGGGACTCCCATGTATGCATATCCGAGTTGTCTGGGCATCCTAGCTTTAGAAAAGCAGACTGATGTTTCCTCGGGTTCACAGAAATGTGCATTTAACTATCGAAGCATCATGTGTTACCTTCCTCATCAAATAAAAGTGTGGCAGAGATGGGACTTGTACACATTTGCTTGTGAAGACTGCAGCATGTAATCTGTGATATCTTCCCAAGCCTCTGATGGTAATGTTTACCTTTTGTTAAGTGTTTCTTTATATCTCTGTTAGGATGTTCTTCACTGAACCTCATGGGGCCGGAGCAAACGTATGAAAATGAGGGAGTAAAGCAACAGACGTGTAGCAGGTGCTTTTGGTTTCGTGCCCTTGGACTGCACTAACATTATACCCTGAGTATGGTTTCCCTGCCCTTTCTACAGGAGACTGACCAGTGGCATCAGAGCAACTCCATTTCCAAAAAAGGGATGAGGTTCATGTGTAGGGAAGTAAGGCAGGTATTACATGCCACGGCTTGTAGCACAGCAGACATAAAGTGCTTCATTAAGTGTCAGTTTTCACCTTATTTAACACTCCCCTCCCCCGCACTGCCTCTGTTTTAGCTTTGACTAGCAAATATTTATTTGTGGGCCTGCCCAAATAAATTTTCACCTCAGACTTCTATCCAGGCTCAGAAATGGGTGAATTGATCCCACTGCATAAGATGGGCGAAACGGTTCTGAACATAGCACCTCTACGGGTTCAACGGAACTGTCAGAAAAAGAATGACCGAGAAGGACACATGTTTAATTGATAGAGGGTAATTTTACTTACAGTGTGCACTTCTGAAATACAGCTCTCTTTTTAGACTGCAACCTATGAAGCTCCACAAATCTGGTTAGCAAGGGGTACTCTCTGAGTCAAATGTAGTTCACAGATTTTGTTTTGGGAACTCTCCTTCACATAGCTTTAAGCCTGGAAGAGAAAACGCTCAGATTGCTATAGAAAGTGGGTCATCATCTGCCCAGAGATCACATTTGCAGTCAGCCCTTTTCACTTGTGTTTCAAACGCTACTGAAACACCACTGTTTAACAAAATGTTTTAAAGGATGTACAATTCATTTTCAGGGGAGGGAGTGGCTCAAAAAGCATTCAGAGAATTAAAGATAAACTGGAAAAGTACTTGGAATATAAAAATACAAGGCCATACAACTTTTAAGACCATGGGGAAAAGGGGAATCATAATATATGATATCCACAGGAATGAGCCCAACAGGAAACACAAATAGGACTCCATTTTAATATACTGGTTCTGTTTTATATAAATAAGCCAACTAGAAGATGGAAGTTTTACTCTACGAGCACATCCTGAATATGTTGTAGCCTATGGCATCGTAACTTACAGATCAAGGAATGTCTCATTCTATTTATGAAATTATCTGAAATGTAAAATTACAAAAAGCACAGTATGCTTTCTTTTTTAAATGAAAAATGCATCTGATTACAATCTAGTATTTTTACAGAATTGACAGGTTCAGTGGAAGCAGCATTCAACAGACTTTTGTATTATTATGCATGATCAACAGCGATATTTTGAGTATTAAGTGTCATAAGAGGTGCACAAACGAGTTTGTAATTGGCTGTATGGAAATGCTGATGGCCTATGAGGATTTTTGCCAATGGGAATATTTCAGCTACATTATAATAAGACAGTTCTCGGTAATGCTGTCTCATTTTTAACAAAATGCTAATACCTGTTGACCACTGTATTATGGTTTAGGAAGATTAGTATGGATCAGTTCTAAAATGTCATTTGATCCAAGTCGTTGTATTTTTCTCCATATTATCTATCTATAAATAATAAGAATTAATTTTATCATATCCCAATTTTAGATAAAGTGCATAAGTTTAAGGGTGAGGGAGAGAGAACATCTATTTGCAGAGAGCTGCAAGTTTCTGTGACATCACATGACCTTTCTGAAGACATGGCAGCTCAGACTATTTAATGTACCTAAAGTTGAGGCTCTTATACCACTAAGGTAACCTCTCAACTACAGTCACCTCCCCCATGCCTACCACACTGTGAACTCTACTTCTAATAAATTTTAATAATATGCTTAATACAGAACAGTTGAACTGTTCTCTTGACTTTTCTCACTACAGAAATACAGCAGCCTTAGCTTAGCATTTGGATGCAGATAAAGTATATTTTTGTTATTGCAGAAGTGTTTAATGGGATGTTGGTTTACTATTTAATTCACTAAAATAAGAGATGATACACATTAAATATGGACTGTAGAATCCTAAAAGTGCAGGACTGACAATCACAGCAAACCCCAAAACTGCTTTAATTCAGTGTGAAAAAAAGGTATTTTGCATTGTGTTGAATTAGATGCTACCTTGTATAGCGAATTGGATTGCATTTTGTATAAATGCTAGACAAGGATTTCTTTTAGATAGCAAGGATAACATCCTGTTATCTCACAGGGCCCTACCAGAAAGATGATGTATGCTTTAACTGCAATTTTGTAGAGTTGTCTTTTTAAAACTACCTCCTCTCTTGGTAATTCTATCACAATGCAGTTTTCTATTCCTGTAAAAGACAAACACATGGCTGTGAATTCCACTCAAACAAAGAACAGATTCCTGAATAATATGACAAATGTGGATCAACTATTTCTTTTGAGAGTCAAATTCTTTAAGAAAACTCAAACCATTCTGAATAGCACATGCATGGATGCTCTAGGGTTTATAGTTTTTGTTAATCAGTGAAATACTGCACAAATAAGTAACAGCTACAAGCTGTTCTTTCTTCTTGTAACATCAGAAACATCTGTTGGTACTTGCTAGATGATATCCCCAAACAGACAATGCAATAAATGTTTCATGCACAGATTTCACTCTGGCACTTCCAAAAGTACACAAAGTGACACTTTTACAGGTTAACTGACATAGAGATGACCTGAAACTTCAGTCACACAGGGCTCTATTTTTCAAAAGTTGTTTTTTTTCCCATTGTGTGGCTGTAAGACAACTCTTTTGAAAATTAGGCCGGGTACAGTATATAGAAATGTTATGACAAGGTGCTTGGTTAACCTGTGCAGTGAGAGATGCAATGGAAAATGAGGATTGTGAACCAGTAAATTAAGTGGATATGGCCTGGTGATCACACAGAAGACCTAACCAAAAGTCTCAATTTTACAGTCCGTGCTTTGGCTGCACCAGTTTAGATAATCATCTCTACTACTTTATCCATACCTTATTTATATATATATATGCTCCCCATCTGTTAAGCATATATATACACATTCATGGTCAGCAGTTCACAAATACCTTTTTAATTCTGTCTAGATGCAACTTTTGGCTGAAGCTATTTTAAGTGGTATTGCATATGTGAAATATTTAAAAATATTCAGCATTGGGGGTCATTCCTGTGGCTTGGAAGCAGGAGATCTTTATTTTAATTCCCCTCCAGGGGCGGCAATACTGTGCTGCTGAGGTAGTATGTTCTGGCCTCAAGGGCTTATTGGCTGCATGTGGCTCGGATATTTCTAGCTGCTTCAACAATGGTGACTATAATTTTGAACTTGGACAGAACTTTTCATCTAACTTTTTCCAGTTGAAGGCATGTAAGCTTTTTTTTACATAGTTGTCAAAAAGAGGGACGTCATCAGTGGAAATTGTCCCTAATGGCACTCTGCTGCCCCTCACTTGTAATTACACCTTGCACTGGTGCGAAAGGGTTCAGGGACCCCTGATGGTGGGTGTATAAGGATTAAAAGGCAGTAAACTGGGATGGACTGTAAAAAAAAGAATGATGATGATAAAAAATAATTTCGCATACTCAGAAGATTAGCCATTCTGTATTTTTTGTATCTAAGAATATAAAGATTTATACAACACATTGGAGAAAAATCCCAGGCTAAATGGGTTTATATTTGTTTCACATGCCACTGTGAAAGAATAGATGATATCTTCACAGTCTATGTATTTTCACAGTATGTTAAAATGCTACAAACCACAATAAAATGTCATAAATCAAAAGACATAACACTGCTGGTGTTATCAAACTCATAAAGGATAAACACTCTATACAGTCTGTTATTTTTCCTCTCCCATCTTCACCAACAGCTATGTAGGAGCCTGTCACATTGTCCTCTGTCCTGTATAATCACAGCCAACAATCCTAATCTTGTCCACACCAACAATTGGCAATGAAGCAGGCAGGAAGTCACCTCCTTTCCCATCCTGAATGACTCCAGTTGCTACTGGGAAATGGGGTGGGATGGAGAAGACCACCAATTCCCCCCAAATGAATCCTGCTGCTGCAAGATCGATCATCTCATGATTCAGCCATTTGGCAAGTGAAATGTCAGCACCCCATACAGCTGTAAATGGCGGTACGGCAAGCATTTTCAGAATTTGCCAGCAGGCTATGCTGATCTTGTGCTTCATAAGATTAGCATTCTAGGACTGTGAGTTTTAAAAAGTTTGTATGACTAGTATGACAGGATTATTTACTGCAAACATTTATTATGCTGGGCAGAATGCATCCTAGAATGTCTGCCAGTGAATACAAAACCTTGTTCTATACCACTTTCTATACTCTATCTCCTGCTGATCCTGTCTTCCAGCTCTCTGTTTTCATTTTATGCCATGTTGGGTCAAGACCAAGATCCATTGAGCCCAACACCTTGTCTCAGACAGTGGCCAATCTAGGTTGCAAGTACCTGGCAGATCCCATAAAGTAGAACTATATCTTGTTACTCATTTCCAGGGATAGCGATAGCTTTCCTTAGTCTACCTGGCTCCATCTTCCTCCATTATGAATTCATATACTCTCTTTTTTCCTCTTTGGTCTATACATTATAAAAAAACAAAATATAATCTGACATGTATAACTGGACTGCATGAGTATCTTAAGGTTCTGTTAATGTTAAATAAAGCAGTGATGTCAAAAGAATCCCTAAAATACTTGGCTTCCAATGAAAGGCAAGCTTTGCATTATTTTCCATTATCTCTATTCAGCAGACATGATGCCATCATTCAAAGATTTAGCTCTGCTCACCACAGAGAATGGTAAAATGCAAATAATTCTTACCAGCAATGTTATGCCACATCTACAATATATACAGTGTGTGTATGCTTTAAAATGAATTCAGTATTTCTTTTATGAGGTCATGATTGGTTGAAAAGCTGGTCAACTGACCAAGAAGACGACTTCACTATTGCCTAAATACAAATTCAGAAAGTGATGCAAAAGGACAATACATCTGTGCCCAAGTGTTAACCTCCACTGGTCTGACAAAATGGCAAATGCAATGCTGCATCTGGATTTGGTAAAAAGCAAGAGAGACACATTTAAATAAAAAATAAATAGTGATTAATTATTTTGGATAATAGCTGTAAAATCTTGCCACTAGAACAGTAAAGCCTTTGGCTCCAAGTACTATATACTGCAATCTCAATTCTTTCTCTCTTGGTCATAATTTTACTGGTATTATCACTACTCACTATTTATAATTACATTCATGAAATAACTCAGCTAAAAGAAGAAACCTGTTTGGCTAATATACCTTTCATTTAGGGATAAATTCATTTTGTCTGGGGTAGTTGCTGCACCCTATAGTAGCTACACTCCAAAAGAATTTTAGTTTAAGCATATACTTTGCATACAGTAAAGGTATACGCTTGCTTTAAGCACAACTTGAAACATATTCCTTTTTCAAGTATTTATATATTATGTAAAGTGTACCAAACTACATATTAAAGACAAGATGAAATATCATTAAAATAAAAACCCTTCTATAACATTATTCAATGGGTTACATGGAAGCACTTTATATCCTTTGTATCTTTTTAATTAAGAAAGGGATCCTGGCTCTTTAAGCACATGGCTGGAGTCCATTTCTGAATCTATTACTCACTATAATTATTGTTCCTCAAAGTGTGAAGGTACTTACCTGTAACAGGTGTTCTCTGAAGATAGCAGTTGACAGCATATGGATGATATCATCTGATAGCCCCAATCACAAACACATTTCCAGAGCTTTCTAGGAAAACTTAGGGAGCCTTCTCAGAATACATAACAGTTCTTGTGGCCTCACAGTCTGCCACAGTTTTGTAATTAAGATAAGATGAACTCCAGAAGGGGAGAAAGGAGGGTTTGTGTGACTGGTGGTGAACTATCTTTGTTTCCTCTGAAGACAAGCAGTTCACCATAGTGGCACATAAAGAAATCCCTAGCTATGGACTGTCTTTGACAAAAAAAAAAGAAAAAAAAAAAAAAGAGGAGGAAATATCAACCTCCCAAAAGGGTAGCACACTCTTTTGAAGGGATTAGGACCTCACTTTTTTATTTATTATTTTTTACACAAGACAACAACCATAAATTATAAATAGGGGCTCTAGAGAGGCTCTAACCCTCATACAGACTCAAAGAATGGACTACCTAAATCATTTGTGATGGGAGTTAGTGTCCAAACAATAACGGAATGCAAATGTATGGGACTGAAGCTTTGCAAAAAAAAAAAAAAATAAAATTTTTTTTTTTTTACACAGAGGTCAACCTAAGATGGACCACCAGTGCAGCTGGGGTGCTAACATATTGGAACTTGACATACCCTTTAAGATCATACCTGCCTGGGCAGATGTACTAACCAATTAGATAAGATTGTCTTTGACACAGCAATCCCAGGATTGTTGGGGCAAAAAGAAACAAAAACAAGCTGGATGGACATTTTAAAGGTCATTAGTCTACTCCAGAGAGTAAGCAGGCAATGGCTGCCTTACAATCCAAAAAGTCTGAAGGGCTTGTTCACTTTTGTTGGAATGTGGTCTTGGTAAAAATGTTGTAAGGACAATTGACTGATTAAGATGGAAGTCTGTCATGACCTTAGAAACAAACATAGGATGCGTGCATAGCACAACCCTGTTGTGATGAAATTTAGTGCAAGGAGGTTAGTAGGGCCTGAAGCTATCAAACTCTGTGAAATGAAGTTATGGCCACCAAAAAAGCGATCTTCCAGATCAAATACGTTAGCCCATAAGAGTTTGGAGGCTCAAACAGGACTTTCATCAGCTATGTTAATACCACATTGAGGTCCCATGATGGAAGGCTTTAAATATAGCAATATCCACATGAATCTTACAACTAAGAGAAATCTGTCTTTCTTCTTTGTAGTTTTTGAGGGAAATAGATAAAAAGACCTAGGACCTTGCCCTCACAACATAAAGCAAACTTCTTCCATTTGCAATCTTAAAAATTCCTTCCCAGAAGCCAGATGTACTTGAGACAAATGTGCAGACAGACCATAGGAACATATTACTTTGTTCAACATACAGGCAGTGAACGTGAGGGATTAGAGATTGGGATGAAGAAATGTGCCCTGGTTCTATGATATCAGAGTTGGAAAAATGTCCAAATTAATTGGTTTTCTAATGGATAAATTCCAAAGAATTGGAAACCAAACTTGTCTAGTCTCAGAAAGATCTATGAGAAACACAGTCACCTGGTTCCTTCTATGTTTTAGTAAGGTTTTTGATACTAAAAGCATTGGAGGATACACATATAGTAGACTTTTTTCCAAAATGAGCTGAACACCTCAACACAAATTTATTGAAGCTCAGCAAGATATAACTCAATTTATAGCTTTGCTTCCTATCAGAATCTCAAACTTAGTGTCAAGAGTAAAGAAAGTGAGGAAGAATCAGCAGACACAAGCATGGACCATGCTAAGGATGATGGACTTTACAGCCCATGTAACACTCCACATGAGAGACACTCAAATAACTTTGAATTCCCGGTGGAATCAAGCCACTCAAGGACTCCAGAAATACATCTGTGTACTAGAGAAGCTCGGAGACCATCTTGGTGGTGTGCTCATTCCAATTTGACCTAGGGTATATATATTTCCAAATTCAGTCATACCACAGATGAATCCACCCTGGACTGACGAGTTCATCTAAATAGACTTCACAGTGTTCCTGGTCTCTCTAGAAAAAAAAAAAAGAAAGACTACATATCAACTTTCTGGAGGTAAGAATAAATGACAACTTACTGGATGGAAGAAGTGTTCCCTGGATTCTTGATTTCAGAACCTCCTGGAGTGGTGGGGTAGTCTGAGGCAGTACTTGAAAGGGTCTGAAGTGTTGTATGCTGCTCTGATGTTATCTTCAAAGATATTTCCTCAGTAAAATGCACATCCACAAGCCTTACCTGCACACCTTCACATATGCCAGATACACACAGCTATCTGTGTGCACTGCAGAAGTTTTTGATGCTGTTTCAAAAGCATCATATGCTGTGTATATAAAATGCTTCCTGCATTCCTTGCCTTGATTCAACAATAAATGGAATTCTCTCTAATCCTCCTGAGTGAAGCAATTGGTGAATTCCTGTACCCTTTTTCAGATGGTACTTAAGGATAAGACCATTCAAATCAGATGCACCCTAGGACTATAGAATAACAATGTGAAAATGCTTTCTCTCGAAACAGTCCATGGACTGGTACGCATGTCCTGGAGGAATCAACGCGCGAATTCTAGGCTTCTTGGAACAATTCAGGGAAAATTTGGCCACTCAGATTGGTGTGCCAGTTGAGACCAGTCAATGTTTCAGCTGCCTGGATATACATTTTGGTGTCTGCCTTCTTGTTCAGTGGGAATACTTTGCGTGAGGTTTCACACAGTCTCATCCATCTTTGGTAGAAAGGGTGGACAGCACTGCCAACAATTCTTCTAGGGTATATAGGTATTTGAAACTAAAAAGGGGAGCTATGGGCTGTTTTCTTAAACTGCAAATCAACTAGAATGGAGCTGGCCAATTCCTGTACAAACTCTGTGAAGGAGAAGTCTTCAATGGAGATCTATGCCTCACCTATGGAGTTGATAGGACCAAGGGCGGTCAGGTAAAAAGTCCTCTTCAAAACATATCTTCCCTTTGATCCACAATGGAAACCTCATGAATGCCAAGAGTCATTCTCAACATATACTGCAAATGATTTCTTAGGGTTCCCTGATCCACAAGTTAACCATCTTTTGACAGTGAAGGCCAACCTGGGGGCCTCAACTCTGCATGTTTCTGATGGTCTGGAGAGGCTTCCCTCTCAGAGGCTGTGCAACTTAGATTGACAACTCAGTACTGAGATCAACCCTCAATGTTTGAAGATCAACTTCAATGCTGAGATGCTCAGTGCAACAAGAGAGGCTGCAGTAGGCAGATCACTAGATTCTCCAAGTGAAGTTGACTCAGTCAATGCTGTCTATCCAACACTCTTCATGTGTCTGGTAACATGTATAGTGGCTCATGTGGGTTTATTAGCATTAAGCCCTGGATAACTCCTTGTGTTGGCTAGTGTAGTATAGGTTAGTGAGTAAAGGGAGGAACCATTCTATACAACCCCTCCTTTTGAGGGTGCAGGAACGGCCATCCCTGTGGAAAGGATTTAAAAGCAGCTCTCTCCTAAGAGCTCTGGGGGCAGTGTAGTTGATTTTTTGAGTTTAGGAGGTATGTGGAGCTTTTCAAAAGTTAGATTTTTGGAGCCTGCTCTTAGGCACACCCTGCTTGGAGTCTGTGAGACAGGTCAGGGATCTGCCCTGCCTATCCACTCCCCGGTGGGTAGGGACAGTAACCCGGTTTGTTTTTGAAAGAGACTTTTAGTTGTTAGAATCGTGGTGAGACCCCTGGGTACTGCCTGGAGGAAGGGCTTAGGAACCCTCTCCCTGGGAGTCCCAGACTAGGGAAGATCTGTCTTTCTGCACACTCCATTAGGACAGAGGACTGGTGGTGACCTGGTGCCAGGATCTCCTGGTGTTTTACCTCAGTTTGGGGGAAGAAGAATTTTGTTGAGAAAATCAGGGAGGAAGTTTGGCTGCCCCTCTTCCTACTGTACAAAGGAACACAACTGGAGCTGTTTGTTCTTCAGGGGATCCCTCCCATCAGGGATTTGACTGGATAAAGAAAGAGCAGAACTATCAACTAACTATTTGAGGCCACTGAGGACACCCATCTAGAGTCTTCACCACTGGGAAGAGAGAGGATTGTGACTCTTTGTGTACAGATTATGATATACTATTTTCACCAGTTTTGGACAGGGTTTTCCTGCCCAACTAAAGAATACCCTGCCCACTTGGGAACTCCACTTAGCCAAGCCCCGGAGGGTGGATGTTTCCCTTGTCATGGGGAATGAGACCCTGCACAGATAGAGGTATAATACTGTAATCAAAGAGTAAATCTGTGGTACTGAGAACTGAGTTTACTGTGCCATATTTCACGTGATTGCCCATCAGTAAAGTCTTTGGTTTGGACACTAAATCAGTGGCTCCAGTGTTTTTATTTGGCACTTACAGCACACACATTAAGGGTAATTACCCCTCTCTCAGGGAAAGGAATTTTTTTCTGTCACTCTGGGCCCTGAAAGTAATTCTTTCACACCACCAACAAAGAATCCCACCCTGGGATCTTAGTCAAGTGGTTGGAGGCGATTGGTCCTACCTTTGCCTCTTGGAGGGCGTCCATGTTGGACCTTTACTTGATGGAACGTAAATCGATAAGCGACACTTCAGATAAGAAGAAACATTTTCACAACCAAACTTGGCAAGGTTTCATATTGTCGCTGCCTCTAGAGCTCCGGATCAAGATAATTCCAAGCCAGGGTTGTCCACTGTCTGTCTTAGGGTTATGGTCTCCTTCTTAATATTCTTCTTTTGGTTTATTATTGTTATGCTACACATTGATTTGTATTAGCTGGGTCAGATACTGGCTGCCTCTCATATGCAGGATGTTCTTTGTATGTATATGTCCCTCCTTCCCTTAGTTTCCTTTAGGCTCTTTTAGTTTCTGGATTGATCTAATGGAGCAGTACTTTGTGGCCCTTGGTTTGTCTTTTGCGTAGCATGGGATATAGGGTTGGGATGGGTGGGTTGGATTTCTAATGTATTATTTCTGATATCATATTATGCTAGTGCGTTTGGACTGTGACAAAGATGTGTTATGCTGTTATTATTGCAATTTTTGTAATATAATAGTGAAATGCTAATAAAATATTATTCAAAAAAAAAAAGAATCCCACCCTGGGGGAAAGAGAGACCATATAAAAAACTAGCCAGAGTGATCCAGCCCTGAAAAGACATTAAATTATTTTATAGCCTCATCGGAATACAGTCAGCTCCCCAGGAAAGGATTACATGTGGAAAGGAGAAAACATTTTTAGATGCCATAAATGACTTCAGGGAGCATCCAGTCCTGAAACTGATTGGGGGGGGGGGGGGGGGGGAGAACTAATTTAAACTTAGTTCTCCATGGATTGCAGAACCTAGTGCAAGGGGTTACAATAGTGGAGCCACTTGGCAACAATAATCATAATGTAATCAAATTTAATATAATCACTGAAAAAAAGAATATTAAGAAGCTATTGTAATAACATTTAACTTCAAAAAGGAAGACTGATAAAATGAAAAAATTAGTCAGGAAGAAACTAAAAAGGAACAGTTGCAAGGGTTAAAAATCTACATGAGACATGGAGATGGTCTAAAAATACCATTTTGGAAGCCCAGATAAAAATGTATTCCACACAGAGGTTGAAGGAAGACAAAATGACTGCCAGCATGACTAAATGGTACTATAAAAGAGGCTACTAAAGCAAAAAAGGCATCTTTTAAAGAATGAAAAGCAAGTCCAGATGAAGAGAATAAGAAAGAACATATGCACTGGCAAGGTAGATGTAAAACATTATCACTGGCCACACAGACAACTTAACGGGCAAGAGTCAACATGGTTTTAGCAAAGGAAAGTCTTGAATTACCAATAAATTAGATTTTTTTGAAGATATAAACAAACATGTAGAGAAAAGTGAGCCAGTTGATACAGTGTATTTGGATTTTCAGAAGGCATCAGTCCCCCATGACAGACTCCTTGGGAAATTAAAAAGTTATGGGCCGGAAGGCAGTTTCTAACTGTGGATTGGTAACTTGTTAAAAACACAGGAAATAAACTACAATAAATGGCCAATTTGACAAATGGCAAAAAGTCATTAGTGGGGTACCTCAGGGACCTATACTGTTTAACATATTCATAAAAAATCTGGGAAAGGAAATTAGGTTACTACCAAAAGAAACTTGCTGGGCAGACTAGATGTGCCATTTGTTCTTTTTCTGCCATCTTTTCAATGTTATATCATTTGCAGATGACATAAAATTATTCAAAATTATTAAAACAGCAGCAGACTGTGAGGAACTGCAGAAGAACTTTGCGAGACTAGAAGACTAGGCGTCTGAATGACAGATAAAATTGAATGTGGACGTGCAAAGAACATAGAGAAAAATAATCCCAACTACAGGTACATAATGCTGGGTTCTACATTGGGAGTCATCATCCAGGAAAAAATACCTTGGAGTCCTTGTGGACAATGCATTGAAATCCTTAGCTCAGTGTGTAGAGGTAGTCAAAAAAGCAAATAGAATGGTAGGAATTATTAAAAAAGGAACAGAGAAGAAAACTGAGAATATCATAATGCCTATGTATAGCTCTATCGTGCGACTACACCTTGAGTACTTTGTGCAGTTCTGGTTGTTCCATCTCAAAAACGACAACTGAATTAGAAAAGGTACAGAAAAGGACAACAAAATGATAAAGAGGATAGAATGACTCTCCTATGAAGAAGGATTAAACAGATTAGAAGTCTTCAGGTTGGAGAAGAGACGACTAAGAGGGAATATAATAGAAGTTTATAAAATCGTGAGTGAGGGGGCAACAAGTAAATAAAAGACAGTTAATTACCCTTTCAAATCATACTAAATTAAAGGGATAGCCCATGAAATTAATAGCCAGCAGATTTAAAATAAATTGTAGAAAGTACTTTTTCTCTCAGCACACAGTCAAACTGTGGAATCTGTTACCAAAGGATTTGGTTAAATCAACTAGTATAGCAAGGTTTAGAAGAGATTTGGACAAGTTCCTGGAGGGAAAGTCCATAAAACATTATTGGCCAGGTAGACTAGAGAAAGTCATCACTATCCCTGGGAGTGAGGGTTAGAGAAGGATACTGGGCTTGATAGATCTTTGACTGCTCGGCATTTCTTAATAAATCAAGCCAAAAACATATGAGGAGAAGCTTGCCATAGAAGCAAAATCCTTTTAAAGGACATCAAAAGCTAGAAGCCTGTGAGGGAGTCAGTAGAACCATTAGATGACCAGGAGATAACAGGGGCTTGCAGAGAAGATAAAATAATAGTAAAAAAAAAACCCCCAAAAAAAACCAAACCCCTTAAGTGATCAATATTCAAAGGCACTTAACTAGATAATTCACACATTAACTAAATTGCTTTTTGAATACTGAGGCATTTATACAGTTAAATTTTAGCCAGATAAGTTATTATACGGCTAAAATTTAGCTGTATACATCAGAGCATTCTGAGGCATAGTAAACTTATCCAGCTAACGTAGGCCTGGATTTATCAAAATGCGATAAGTATCGCATACGATAGCAAAGCGGCGTGGTCTATGCTAATACACAGTTTATCACAATTTGCGCTAATTACGTATGCGAAGAGCTAAGTTATCGCAAATTGCGATAACATTTTCAGACTTTGTGATGAGTGCCAGACCTGTTGTATTTCCTGCATACAACCACTGGGGGACCATGGAGAGAGAGAGAGCGAGAGAAGACATAATGTCCTCTCCCTAGATAGGTATTTGTATCCCTATGGGAGGCCCACCTAGTAACTCGAGGTGAGGTTTAGGTATTAGTGTAGGGGGGTAAGAGGCCACTTTGACATTCAACGTAAGACGTACAAACAGAACAGTGGTCTCTTGTGAAGATTTGATGACCTTCGGAGAGAGGAAACTCAGCCCAAAGATGATATTTGTGCAAGGTTCTCTCAACCTAGCTTGATGGACACTCTACCAGGGTAACATCAAGCTAGGTGGAGAGAACATTGCACAAATCTACACTAATACCTAAACCGCACTTCGAGTTACTAGGTGGGCCTCCCATAGGGATACAAATACCTATCTAGGGAGAGGACATTATGATTAAGGCTATGGCTAGTGCTAGTCTCTCTCTCTCTCTCTCGATGGCTAGGCTCGTGCTCTAGGACCTTCAAACCTACTAAAACAGGCCTTTCAGGAGACATCGCAAAATGCGCTAACACCTTACCGCCCTGTAACGCAAGCTATCGCATGGCTTAAAGCTACTGAAAAAGGTGTAGGTAAAATCGGTGTTAAGTCTGTGCGATAGCACTTTGCAGCCTGGCAAACCCAGCCCACTCCCGCCCCTAACTCCTCCTCTTTTTTGGATTTGCATCGCACCATACGATATGGTGCTATCGCATGCGTTAAAGGCGTTTTCACATACGTTAAGGACCTATCGCACGCGATAAGCCCTTAATGCATGTGAAAATGCCTTAGCGCATTTTGATAAATGACCACCTTAGTCAATTTTCAGCTGTATCCAACTAAGCTGGATATTTTTATGCCTGCCTCGGAGCAGTGCTAAAGTTATTCGGCCACTTAAACTGACATATCCAAAAGATATCCGGTAAAGTGGCAGCATACAGGAATACAAAAAAAAAGAAACCAACCCTTTGGAAAATTTAGGCTTGATGCCCTAACCTCCCATTCCTGAAAACAAGTTCCAATAACTTGCCTGAGCAACACTTGATCCTCTCCTTAAACTCACCAAATTAAAGAAAAATACAAACTTACAGCAGTGGCTAGTGGCCCAAGGCTGCCCCCCAATTCTCTCCCCTTTTTTAAAAAAAATCACAAACCCTCACTCCTGCCTCTCTCTCCACCCACCTACAACTTGTTTTCTATCACTCCACCTGATATCCACCCCCCACTCCTCTGGAACCTCAAAACCCCACCTACCAGTGAGGTCTTATTTTACCCGCTCCTGCGCTTCCATCATTGCATTAGAGATTCTTTTCCAATTTTCCCAATGGACAGAAGTGAATAATGGAGACCCCAGGAATCTGTCCTGGGACCTGGGTTAACATATCCATAAATGATTAAGTAAAAGAAAAGGATCAATGAGCAAGGTGATCAAAGTTGCAGATGACAAAATTACTCAAAGTAAATAAAACTAGTTGCGATGGAGAAGGTACAGAGAAGGGTAACCAAAATGATAAAGGGGATGGAACAGCTTCCCTATGAGGAAAGGCTGAAGAGATTAGGGCTGTTCAGCTTGGAGAAGAGACGGCTGAGGAGGGATATGATAGAGGTCTTTAAGATCATGAGAGGTCTTGAACGGGTAGATGTGAATCGGTTATTTACACTTTCGAATAATAGAAGGACTAGGGGGCACTCCATGAAATTAGCAAGTAGCACATTTAAGACTAATCGGAGAAAATTCTTTTTCACTCAACGCACAATTAAACTCTGGAATTTGTTGCCAGAGGATGTGGTTATTGCAGTTAGTGTAGCTGTGTTTAAAAAAGGTTTGGATACGTTCTTGGAGGAGAAGTCCATTAACTGCTATTAAACAAGTTTACTTAGGGGCAGATTTTAAAAGCCCTACGCGCGTAAATCCAGCTGGGGTTACACGTGCTGAGCCTTTTTTGCATAGGCCCGGTGACGCGCGCAAGCCCTGGGATGCGCGTATGTCCCGGGGCTTGAAAAAAGGGGCGGGTGTGGGCGGTCTGGCGCGGGGCATAGCCAGAGGCCTCCATAGGGCCTCTAGGCTGGGGGATTGCGCGCCAGCACTCAGCCGTCGCACGCAACCTACGCCTGCTCAGAGGCAGGCGCAACTTGAAAAATAAAGGTCGGGGGGGGGGTTTAGGTAGGGCTGGGGGCGGGTTAGGAGGGGAGGAGCGGGGGAGGAGGGAACAGGGAAAGCCATCGGGGCTCCCCTTGGGCTCGGCGCACGCAAGGTGCACAAGTGTGCACTCCTGGCGTGTGGACACTTGTCAGTGGAAAGACATCTTCTTTGTGATATCTCAAATGAAGCTGAAATCTTTGTTGAACTTTTAGAGAAGGGCGCAAGAAGCACACTGAATAGTAGAGCTTTCCTCCATGTGCAGGTGCTTCAGGGGAAATGTCTGTGTGGGGAAGAGAAGTCAGAATCCCCTGTTCTTGAAGTTTTGCACCAAAGGAAAAATCTCATTTTGACAATCTTAATGGTCCTTGGCGACATGCTCAAGCAGATGTTACAATGAGCATCATCATGATCTTTGCTGTGAAACTTGTAGCAGGTCCTGTGAGGGCCCTGCAGCCTAGGCAAAACTTGAAGCTGTTGATCTTCTCTGCCATCTTCAGAAAAACTGACAGTGCAAAATCATATGGTGAATATATTTTGGAAGAATTGCATCCAAAGATGAAAAGGGGACTGCAAATGAAAGGCCTGTCAGAAGCCTCAAAGCAAACTGGATCAGCTGACAGAGGCATTAAAAAAAATTTTAAAACTGATGAAAAACTTAACTAATTTGAGTAAAAGGAACATTTTTAAAAGTTATTAAGGTAGGAGGTGGTGGGAAAAAAACCCTCTAGTAACCAAAGCAATAAAAAGTGCAGTGCAAAACAACCAGCAGAAAAACTGCAACCAATGGTCTTGGTGGAAAAAGAACAACTAGGTCCACTGCATGACCACAAGTGCTGCCATGCATGCTCCGAAGACCCTTTGGATTTTGCTTGAAAACTCTGGAAATGTGTTCTGTAGATGGTCCCATCAGATGACTTCATCCATATGTGCAACTATGATGAATTGCTTGCATTCAAAGTATTTTAATAGAGTCATTCTGATGGGTCACATACTGCAGAAACTTGCAATCAGAGAAGAACCCAGACTTTTGGTAGTTACAAATTATTGAACATATTGATGCTGGGCTGTGAGACTCCAAACACCAAATTTGAAGACCAACACTTACGGGGAAATACTGAATAAGCCTCATGGATGTGGTCTAAAACAATGGTCTGTGAATTCTGCATTCTAACCAGCTGATGCTATTTACTTCTGGTCTGTTAACTTCAGAGGTCCATTAGCTAAAGACCTTGGCACAGAAATGAAATGTTTATCATGACATCTTTGAAACAATTTTAAGTTAAAGTGATAATTCTTTTGACTGACTCGGATGTAAGACTCTGGGTCAGTTGAGGTCAGGTACAAAGCAGAAGCGATGTGCTCAGGTGATAGGGAAGGTGACTGCTATTACTAAAGTGAACCTCGATGTCACACAGGTGGCACTGAAAAGTTCAGTCTGGAAGAGGCTTACAGCCCAGCCCCTGGACAGTGAAGGAACTTAAATTAATCCAGGCAGTCATCTGGAAAGAGGGCCAAGAAGACTGAAAAACAGGGTTAAAAAGAATCTCAGAGAAAAAATTTGTAATAGTACTACTGATTTCCAGCAGTAAGCATTTCCTATTAATACCGGTGAGTAAAGAGCTCCTATCGGGTCACCGATTACCAGTAAATGCCTTTATTACTTCTGCATTTTTTTTCCAAAAATAAGCATTTCAGTAGAGTCACAATGGTAGAGAGAAAGTATTTAAGATAGCCAAGCACCAGGAAAAAAGGAATGAATAACAGAAAAATGGAAAAAGAATTAATTTGCTTTTATACTAAAACAAAATAGAATAGAAACTAGGGATATATGAGTTTGGCTTATCCTGGAAACAGCCCCAAAGAACACCAATAAAGCAAAGCTAGAATTCTAATGAGATGCAATATTGGCTTAGTACAGTTTGGTGAATGTGTGGATAGAAGTTCACACTTCAACTGTACAAGTCTCATCAATGGCGACAGAGGTTGCCAGAGTATGTACCTCTAAGGTCAGGCCTGCCAAAGCATAACTGTGAGCGTTCCAATCTAAGGGGCGGATTTTAAGAGCCCTGCTCGCCTAAATCCAGGCGGATTTAGGCGAGCAGGGCCCTGCGCGCCGGTGCGCCTATTTTACATAGGCCTACCGGCGCGCGCAGAGCCCCGGGACTCGCGTAAGTCCCGGGGTTTTCTGAGGGGGGCGTGTCGGGGGCAGGCCCGATCCGCGCGGCGTTTTCGGGGCGTGTCGGGAGCGGGCCCGGGGGCGTGGCCGCGCCCTCCGGACCCGCCCCCAGGTCGCGTCCCGGTGCGCTAGCGGCCCGCTGGCGCGTGGGGATTTACGTCTCCCTCCGGGAGGCGTAAATCCCCCGACAAAGGTAAGGGGGGGTTTTAGACAGGGCCGGGCGGGTGGGTTAGGTAGGGGAAGGGAGGGGAAGGTGAGGGGAGGGGAGGGCAAAAGAAAGTTCCCTCCGAGGCCGCTCCGATTTCGGAGCGGCCTCGGAGGGAACGGGGGTAGGCTGCGCGGCTCGGAATCGATAGCCTTGCGCGCGCCGATCCAGGATTTTAGCGGCTACGCGCGTATCTACTAAAATCCCGCGTACTTTTGCTTGCGCCTGATGCGCCAGCAAAAGTACGCCAAATCGCGCGGTTTGAAAATCTACCCCAGCATCTAAATTATCCATATGCCGACCATGGCCAGTAGGTATCAAAAGAATGAAAAAGCGCAACCCGGTGTGCACTAATCTATGCCCGATTTTATAACATGCGTGCGCAGCTGCGCGCGCATGTTATAAAATCCGGGGTCGGTGTGCGCAAAGGGGTGCACACTTGTGCACACCGAGCCCTAGGGGAGCCCCGATTGGTTTTTCTGTTCCCTCCCCCTTCCCCTCTCTTCCCCGCTCCCCAGCCCTACCTAAACACCCCCCTAATCTTTGTTCCATAAGTTGCGCCTGCCTCTGGGCAGGCGTAGGTTCGCGCACCAGCTGAGTGCCGGAACGCAATCCCATGGCACAGCCGCTGTGCTAGAGGCCTTGGTCTCGCCCCCGCCCCTTTCATGAAGACCCGGGACATATGTGCGTCGCCGGGCCTATGCAAAATAGGCTCGGCGCGCGTAGGGCTTTTAAAATCTGTCCCTATGGGTTTAAATGACAGCCATTAAAAATATTACTGGTGGCTCAAAATAGAGGCTTTATCAGCTGGGGGAGAATTCATGTCCCATGACATTGTGGGGTCTTTGAGGATTCAAATGGTTAAACAGAAATCAGCTAAGGTCAAATGGATTCCAACATAGCTCGCTATAAATAAAACTCATATTAGTGTAGAAGGAGTTCAAGAAATTGCTCTCACACAAAACAGAAAATCTCTTCCATTTGTAGGCAGCCAAAGGGAATGGGGACAGTTCTGATATGCTAAATCTGCAAATTTTTACCTTCTTAGTAGCCAGACTGAAGGGCTAGGACTGGAGGTTAAGGCAGCTGCACTGTTTCTGGGAGATCAAGTCTGGCAAGGCCTTTAAATTGATGGCTCCTGCAACTTTTATCATGAAAGAGAACCAAACTTGCTGCCAGACAGAGACATTAAGAATCAAACACTTGTTTCTCTTAATCTTCACAACAGTCTTATTTACTAGAGTATAGTTGGATTGATATATAATAGCCATTCCTTCCACTGAAGAGAAAACAGCTATTACTAAATAACCTTCTATAGTCCTCCTAGAACATTCAGAATACTGGAAAGCCAAAAAAACCCAAAACAGATTCACTTAAGTTCTCCCTTACTCAAGAATTTTGTTTGCCTCCCAACAAAAAACAGTTTGCCTCCCAACAAAAAAGATTTCATCCAATTGCCTCAACATAAACATGGTGATGTTTACTAACTGTAACTTCTTCCTCTGTGAAGGTAGTAACAGGTTATGCTTTTGCTTTGGGAAGAGAGCCTTTGACTAAAATAATATCAAGTAGAAGGCAAATGAACTCCAACTAGAGTGAAAGGTTGAACTAGGCCTTCTAAAATTTGATCAAGAACCTTAGTAACTCCTGCACTTGGATAATGATCCACATTCATCTCTTGGCTATTGGCTAAGTAGTGTCCTTGAACAGTCCATTGTCCAGATATGGAAATGTGCACTCCTAGATGGAACAGTTCTGTCACAATTAAAGCTAAAGATTTTGTGAATACAGGGAGAATCACTGCTAACCCTTACAATTGGGATGAATGGCAGCACTGTTAAGTCTCCTTGAATTATGAGGGAAAAGATTATATTAGGAAGAGGTTAGGTTTCCTCAGAGCTGTCTTCAGGCACGAGGACCTAGTGTGGGAATGAAATGTGCGGTTTTTCATAGGCTCCACGCTCACTGACAACCTGTGCTTTCCTAGTAGCCAGGCTCACAAATGACCCCAGCAGTTTCCCATGCCTTGGGAGAGATCTAGTGAAGGGAAGATATTTGGTCAGCACAACCCCACTTGACCTATCTCCCTCCTATTGCTAAAAACATGCTGCAGAGCCCTCTTTAGACCAGTACAGAGTGACCACCTTGAGGCACTCCAGTTGTGGGAGCTGGTGCAGTTGCATCTTTTGCACCTCCACAAAGACGGACCCAAGTTTGCATAGATCCGAGATGAATCGGAATCCTATATTTTTTTCATATGAGGTCCCTAAAAAGTAGAATATAAATCAAATAAATAAATAAGTACTAGGAATAAAGTCCCTGCTCTTTTTCCTGTGGTGGTATAAATTTGATGGTAGTCACCTTCCAAAGGGAAAAATTGTGGTGTCTCAATAAATCTTGATGACGACAGGGCCTGGTCATCCTATTTGGCTACTAATTTGGTGATGTATATGAAAAATCTTAAATTGCACTTTTATAATTTGGATGACTCAACATTTGTAAATTACTACAAGGTGAACAAGCCAAGAACCTGCCTTCCAACCAGCAGGCCTTCGGAGCTTAGAAACTGTGGCATGTTTTCTGGATTCAGTTATATTTTCAGCCCTGGTTTTAATCCAATGGATGTCCAGTATTTAGCATTCTGAGACTTGCCATAAAAGCCTGCTTTGCGGAAGGGAGGATGTCAAAATTTTGTGCATTCTACCATATAATCAAATTTCTACTGAACTCTTGGAGAAGGCTTTTATGTAGAAACACAACTGACACTGGGTCTTTGGAAAGGAATGGCGATATATCTTTTTGTGACTTTTTAAAAATAAGATAGTTTGGATTTTTTATGGGCATAGCATTTACATTGAAAATGTGCTAATAAATACATTGTACACTTTATCAATTATATGATACTCATTAAAGAAGTGGTAATATATAACTCTGCCATTCTACTAGTTATGGTAGGAGATTTATTTCCACAGATTCCATTTTGTGATTTATGATATCCGTTTCTGGAGGCTTCTTTTTGATTTTCATTTAATTTTGTTTGGTGCAATCTGGCCTACTTGATGCAGTGACTTAAAAACTCTGGCTATTACTACTATTCCAGTGCAAGACAGGTCATGGAATAGACTGCCAGTGGAAGAACTGAAACCTACAGCTTTGTGTCAATTAACATCAGTCTTGGTCATAGCCCCTCTAGTTTCCCAGTTATAGACATTAAAGCATGTGATTTCTAATGTTTATTCCAACATTTATACTCTGAAAATTACTTCATGTTTTTCAACATGAAGTGATACTTGACCAGGAACATAGCTATTTAGCATTGCTCATTGGTAAGTCAATCCAAGAGTCCAATTTTTTAAATACCATCTCACTTGAGAGCAAAGCATAAACCTTCGCAGGGAACTCCATCTGGATCAGAGGGTTGATTTTACTAACATTTTCTGTGGTGTTAGGGTGTGATCATACCTGCTATATCATTCTCCCTAGAACAGTGTAAGCAGTCATCATCAATGAGTCTCTAGGAACATCAAACCACAAGAACGCCACACCTGCCTTGCCAACCCTTTTGTTCTCTAAATTAAAAAGTAACAACCTGTAAAAGAGATATGCTCAAGTTTACAGCACCACCTGGATCCACACAGAATCCTTTATGTGTATAACATTGTCTAGTTCTTCTTCAAATCTCAGAAGAAAGCCCTCATCAGAACTGGAGCTCAGATTACCATTCATACCTGGAACCAGCTCCAGCAAGTCCATGCAGTTAAACAGAGGCTTGGGATTTGATATGGGTTGATGCCAAAGGAGACATACTCATTCTCATGCTTCACAGACTTTGATAAATAGCCCTGGAGCTGGATGCACAAATGCCCACAATTACTGATGGGCACAACACCATGTTATGCTGGGTGCAACCTGTAAGGTGCACCCAGCATAACATGGTGAATAAGGCATGTAAACAGTTCATAGCATCATTGGAACCAATGGCACTCTACATGGGAATCCAAAAATGATTTCATGCTATGCCATTCTCCAAAAGTGCATTGCTGATGTCACAGCTGGACTCCTTCAGCATGCTCGAGTCCTCCATCACCTAAGCGTGAAATGCACGGAGGTCTATGCATCATGATTCATGCAGTGAGCCTTTCAAAGCACTACATTTTCTAAAACAAGACAAATCCTCTTTTCAGGATCTATCCACCATCAAGGATTTTGTTAACCAAGTCTGACTGCTAGCAGATCTATTTCCAGGATCTTTTCACAAGGCTACTGAGCCAAACTGTTACCAGATTTATCCTCTCTCATCAGGTAGGTACAGAGCCTCAGAGATTTTCCTAGCAGGACTTAACAGTTCAAAGCCACATTTTCAAGTTTCATATCCAGCAACATCATGCCTATAATAAAAGAAGCACCTGAAATCGCTGACTGGTTTTGGGAATACTTGGTCCAAAAAAACAACTGATGCAAAGTGAAAGGAAAATGAAATTGCCAAGAAATAAAATAAAAATAGACTTGACATACTAAGATCAGAAAAAGCAGGTGGAACAGTCCAGGTTAAAAACACTAAAAAGAACCAAAACCAATGAACGAAAGAAATCAGTATGAAAAAAGTTGATATAAATTTTAAGAATGAGGACAAAAAGCTTAGAAAGGTTATGCAAAACTCACTGTGAGGCAGAGGCTTAAGGAAAAGCAATATTTGGAGAAACAAGGAAGCGAGATAGCTGGTTGGTGGAAGATTAGAGAGAAACCTAGTGACATGCGAAGCATACAAATGAATTATAAAATCTATAAAAGTGGTGGATGAATCCTACAGCAGCATGTGCCTGCGTCACATGACCCATCAGCATGACTCCATTCAAATGCATACATAAAGTTTTCCCTTCTGTGTGTGATGAGAACACGGACATTTAAACTCTGGTTTCTTATCAAGGATCTCAGCTAGGAATAACTAATCACAATGTTGGATCAATGCTGCCTGGACAAGAGAAAGCTGCTGTAATGTGATTTCATTGCAGCTAAAAAGGAAATCTTTCCTTTACTGCTCTCTTCATGGTTAAAGTACACTGGAAATGTGCGTTTTCATGTATATGAAAATTATGAGGGGAAACTATGATCTTAAATGACTCCTGAGAAACTTCTGAGTTTTAATTTAATGAAATAAGAAGTCTTTCTGGATTTATAAATTCAGTGCTGCAGTCTGCCTTATCAATAATACACTAATTGCTCATATCAACCGAAACCAGAAGAGAACGTAACCAAAAATCCAACCTTCCTAACGAGCGGCACGGTAGACTGATTCAGATTTTTGATGTTTAGCAAATCATGGTTCTGCTCAATATCTTTCCAATTGTATTCACTATTTAAAAATCTATTGGTCTCCTTAATACATTTCTCGCCATTTGAACAATTCTCTTACGTCTATAAAATGAACCCTAGTGGGCATTAGCTTTTTGCGGCTACCTTAGGTACTTGTCATCAATCCTGCTTGGGGGGGGGAGATATTTTTTTTGCAGTACTATATTAATTTGACAATGTTTCTAACGGACTGTGTATGCCTTTACATCACTGCAAACTATATAAGTTATGTCATATACACCAACCTTCGACTCATAAAGGTTCAATTTGATATTTTATGAGCTGTGCAGATTGGATGAATATTTTTTAAGATGGTCTGCAAGCTCATGATATGTTAAGGTTGAACATGGAATCGTTTTACCCACCTTATGATCCTTGCACTTTGAATATTAAAGAGCTTGAGAAGATTGCAATATTTACTATAATTATGATGGTCTTTGTGACTATTATATTTATGATTTGTCTTTTTTTTTTAAGTTCTGGTGCACATAGTCTTGCTTGTTAGATAAGAAAAACACTAGGCTACACGAGTACTGGAGGTATAAAGCCCAAAGTGGTCTGAAATTCTAACTAGTAAGTTTGACAGTTGAGTTGTGGCTCAATTCAATCAGCTGAAGATGCTACAGATTATGCTGACTTCCAAAAAAAACAAAACAAAAAACAAGCTTACTTTCCTCTTATAAAACAGCAGACGGCACTGTATGCCCAAGTCAGACAAGTAGAAAACCCTGAACTAGTCTGGGCGTTAAAGCAGCAGTATTAGATAATTCCTTCCGCATCTCAAATTTGCTTGTTTCTTGAATATCTCCCCCGCTGATTTGATTTTTGGTTGTTCAAACCTAGTTTTAATCACATATTTTCGTGTTTTACAATTCAAGGATGAGCATCTTCAATACTGCAGTACCCTCTATAAAGTGCTAATCATCTCCCAATGATATTTGTAAACAATGTGATGCCATTTTTACCTCATTTCCCCCTCCCCTTGAGTCCTTAAATGTTACTTGCTCACTTGCTGGCTAGAACTGCATACTCAAGAATGCAAGGAGGCCAAATATCTAAAATCAACAAAAATGCTAAAAAGGAGTATGTTTTGCAACACAGGAAAAGGAGGCATGCAGTTTTCTCCAGAAAACCAACATTTCACAAAAACAAAACTATCTAGTACTGCTGCTTTTAAAGACAAAATGTTAAAATGAAGGACCAGCACATTTGTCAGGGTGGGAACAGGCACCATAACTTTCCTTAGTACGTAACTTTCAGGAGTACAAGGGTAATGAGGAAGGGGTGGGAGGAGGAGAACACCTGCCTTTCCGGCAGGAGCTCGTGCTCTCGGCAAACACGTGATCCCAGCTGGAGAGCAAAATCTTTTATCAACCATGTGGCACATGTGAAGACCAAGAATGACAAAAAAAAATAAATCGCTGCCTATCCTGAATTAGGACTAAATATATCTGGTACTCCACCCAAAAAATGTCCCCTAACAATTAAAAAAAAAAAGTGCCAATCCCTGACATCAAAGGTGATTTATCCATAAAAAAAAAAAAGGGGGAAGTGGAGGAGGCGAGTGGGGATAGCTTTTAGCACTTTTTCATTTGATCCATGATTTTGGCAAATATCCTCTGAGCTTTCTCCTGTCCAGTGGGAAACATTTTAACACCGGCCCACTTCCCTGGTGCTGATTGCTCACAGCAAGAGAAAAACGGTGAGACAATCTTCCCTCCTCCACTCCCCCCCATTCTCACATAAAGCGTTCCCTTTCAATCCGGGCCAGTTGTGGATACAGAGCCCTGCACTGTCTCCCCAGCCATGGTTGTCACTTCCTCCTGGGGGGGAGACTCTTCCTCTGCCTGCCCTCGTGACGTGACTGTGGTTTCAGGAGAGATGCTGTGGGACCCCTCCAACGGCACACACCCTGGGTGGTTCTTACGAAAGTGCTGGTTCAGGATGGCCTGGAAAGGGAAGCTCTTGCCGCAGACGTGGCAGTGGAATGGCTTGTTGCCCGTGTGCTTGCGGATGTGATACTCCAGCTGATCCTTGCGTGTGTACTTCTTGCCGCACATGCGGCACACAAAGGGCGTGATGCCCATGTGGAGTCGCATGTGCCGATCCAGGCTGCCCTTCTGATTGAAGGACTTAGCGCAGTAAATGCAGGTGAGGCGTGGGTTGTAGCGGAACCATCGTTCAGACACTTCCTGATCACGAAGGTATTCCACATACCCGCTCACTCCAATCATAGACGATTCCTCCCCCTGTGCCAAAATTAAACACACAGAAGATACATCAGGAATTAACAAAACATGCAGAAGTTATTTTTTGCTCATCTTCCATTAAGCTGTTCTCATTGCACTTTTCTTTTCCAGATCAATCTTTTACATTAAGATTGGGAGACTAGTTTTTTCCCCCCTGTATTTTTTATTTTTACCGAGGTCCATCTAGGAACAGCTGCCTGTCTGTTCTAGAAGCACAAGTTTGTATCTGACTGCTGCCGCCATATGTGAAAGTTCTATACTCACTATCACACTCTGCAATCCTTTAGCCTAATTTTCCAGTTCCAGATTCAGGTACTGATATCCCCAAGCCACAACAGACTCTCTAAGCAAAAGGAACAATCATTCTAGTTCAGGTAATATGCATTAATGTCATCTGCAATAGGCGTTCTCTAATGAGGTCATTGATCCAAAATGTGAGGGTCATGTGACTCCGTCTTTTGTCAGCACAAGATTTATCGAGAGGCTTCTAAGAGAGCAGGTGGGTGGTTTCCACATGCCATCAGACCTGCGGCAGCTTAGTTTATCAATTGGCTAAGCTTACCTAGAAAATTACAGAGAACTCTTCCTCAAGAGCATATGGGTGGCTTATGCGACTCGATGCACTGCTGTCATCAGAGAACACGTATTTCAAGTAAGCAATGAAACTTTCTCTGAGGACAAGCAGGTAGAATGGAGCCACACACATGGGACTTAAAATTAAAAGGGGGGGGGGGGGGGGGGAAAGGAACCACCATCAGCAGACCTTAAAAGGAGGTCAGTCCAAACCTAGCACCTCAACAAGCTGTGTTAAGACAATGGACTTGTGAATGTGTGCCCTGAATTCCACTTCACAACTTTGCAAATCCCATCTGAGAATAACAATACGAGATTGCATAACAATGGGAGGTACAATCTGCTACCCAATTAGAGATAGCAGTCTGTCACTGCAAGGCTTAAGCTATTGGGATCAAAAGAAACAAAAAGCTGGGTGGACTTTCTAAGGCCTTTAATCTTCTCCAGTCAGGTGACAGCTCTCTTGCAATCCAATAAGTGAAGTGAGGCCTATAGAAAAAAATGGATGGATGATTGACTAAGGTGGAAGTCCATCACCAACGGGCCGATTCAGTAAAGTCCGCGGGAGAGCGGACGAAAGGCCACTCGCCTGTGCGCGCGATACAGTATTTAAATTAGGTGGTGTGGTAGAAACGGGCAAAAGGAGGCGCTAGGGACACTAGCGCGTCCCTAGCGCCTCCTTTTAGCCCGGAGCGGCAGCTGTCAGCAGGTTTGACAGCCAACGCTCAATTTTGCCGGCGTCGGTTCTCGAGCCCGCTGACAGCCACGGGCTCGGAAACCGGACGCCAGCAAAATTGAGCGTCCGGTTTTCGGCCCGACAGCCGCCGGCCCATTTAAAAATTTTTTTTTTTAACTTTTTTTTTTACTCTTCGGGACCTCCGACTTAATATCGCCATAATATTAAGTCGGAGGGTGCACAGAAAAGCAGTTTTTACTGCTTTTCTGTGCACTTTCCCGGTGCTGGCAGAAACTAGCACCTACAGATCAATGGTCCACTGAGCCCAGCATCCTGTCTCTGACAGAGGCCGGGTCTATTAGAAGTACCTGGCAGATCCCAAAGGAACGAGCCATTCCCTGGAGTTTACTTGCAGAAGTAAGAGGTAGCAATCCCTAAGTTTACTTGGCTAATAACATCCCAGTCTGATAAATTTTCTAAGGCACATTTCCAGGAGGAGAAAAAACAATATGAGTCTCAGCTAAAACAGTGTTATAATGGTCATAGATCCTTTTTCTCTTCTGAGTTTTATAAAGGTTTTGGCTACCAGGGGTAATAGAGGAGAAACATATATAAGACTTGTCTCTCAGTGAAGAGGAAAAGACATCTACTGCTGGCCTGCCTTCTGATCTGTTCCTGGTCCAGCAGACTAATGCCTTCCTGGTCAAGAATGTTGTAAACATATCCACATAAGGCAGATCTCCACTCAAAGAGGAGTCTGTTCACTACATCCTGAACTAGAGACCGAATGTTGGGGTCTGGCAGGTGACAACTGAATCTGTCTGCCAGGACACTGGTCTCCTCTTGCTAGGTATATGGCCTTCAGAGATATCCTATTAAACAATGCTTAATTTCATATCCTTGTTCAGGCAGAACTTGAATACCTAGTTCTCTGTCTGCATTAGTCCTTTAGAGCATTTAGAACTGCTCCCAACTTCAAGAGACTGATATATAGTAACATAGTAAATAACGGCAGATGAAGACCATAGTGGACCATCCAGTCTGGCCAGCATGGTGTTCTGAATTGTAACTGCTGCTCTGTGTAGTTACCCCCTTATCTTTTTGTTCAGGATTATAACTGTTGCTCTATGTAGATTACCCACATACTGAAAAGTTGCCACAGGTTACATCTGTGCTTCATTTCTATCCTCTTTCCACGAAGGATCCTCTGTGTTTATCCCATGCCCTTTAGAATTCCATCACCATTCTTGTCTTCACCACCTCCTCTCGGAGGGCATGCCAGGCATCCGCCACTCTTTCCGTGAAAAAATATTTCCCTACGTTGTTCTCGAGTCTGTCCCTCTGGAGTTTCATAGCATTTCTCTTGTGCATATTTAAAAGTCTTTATCATATTCTCCTTCCGCCATCTCTCCTCTCATGTCATATCTTTTGGGGCAGACCTTGTACAATTTCGGGTTGCCTTTCTCTGTTAACAAGTGCTTCTTGGGTTCCTGAATCTTTCTAGAAAATGCCTGTCTTACACAGAGTCTGTGGAAAGCATAAATGTGATAAGTCTCCAGCAGAGCTGCCTGTGTGGAACCTAGAGAGTCATGTAAGCCAGCTATCGACTGCTAACAGAGGGAGGGATTTTCCGTAGCTAAAATGATCTGTTACTGTCAGCTTGTCTGGGCTCTCCAACCTGGGTAAAGGATAAAATCTCTGCGGGACTTGTGCAATTGCTTTTCCAAATGTTTTAAAGATAGGTTTTTGCTGTACTATGTAACTGCTCAATCCTGATGGGGTGGGATTTTTAGAATTGTTTGGTCCTGCTATATCAGTGGGTAAATCCTTTTGAGTAGGCTTCTTAGGAAACCTGAATCTTGTTTATTCAAATGTATATGATTATATGTGGATAGTAGCCAGAGGCTAAAGGGACTCCAGCTAGAGCAAGAGGTATGTTGTTTTACTGGTCCCACGCTGGGCCTAGTATGTTGCTGTAATTGATGCCTCACTGCAGCCAGATACCAGAAAGTATTTGATTTTTATCCTGAAATCCTAAAAGGACTGTGCTTGTCCTGAATTCATTTTCTTGAAACAACACTGGCTCTGTTTCCTGAGAATGTCAGACAACTGGCTCCCTTGCACAGGCTCACATGAGAAAGTAGAATGACACCACCACCTGGATAATGATCTGCATCAATTTGTTTATCCTAACCTGAAACACAGAAACACGGAAACATACAAATGACAGCAGAAAAGGACCAAATGGTTTATCCAGTCTGTTCAGCAAGCTTACGGCAGTATCTGCCGTGTCGTGCACATAAGGGAAAAACATGCACTCCCAGCTTGTGCAAGTATGGGGAGAGTTGCTGAAGAGAAAGACCTGAGAAAATAAACCATCTGCACAATGGTCCATGAACATCATCTGATGACAGAGAAAGAAAAAAAAAAACTGAGTGGCTGCAGTTATGGCAGCATACAGGAAACCACGGTGCAAGCCGAAAAAGCATTCCTAGAAAGTTTTGGAAAAATCCTCCATGCCAACCAACACAAGACCAAGTCACGTAAACCATAGATGGCACTCCTTTGTAACCACTTGTTATCTTAGAAGTCCCTGCTTTTGCCTGGTTGTTCAATTCTCTCCTTTTGTTACTTTACCATGTCACAGTCTGAACCAGGAGCCTGAAAATTTAGAGCTCTCATTTAGCATGACTTCAGAAATCTCCAGAAGAGGACTTTAAGAGCCATGGATTCTTCTCTCGCAAAAGGTCCCTGGAAATCTCAACTCCAGCCTCACTACATGTACAATAATATATTTTTTAACCAAAAATCACATAATAGTCTTGAAAAACTGAAATATCTGGGATTAAGTGAATCACTTTTAAAAGTCTGCCTTCAGGACACAAACATTTTGATTTTAGAAAGCTTGAGGGCCATACTACCCTATGTTCTTAGCCAGAAATAACAGCACAGGGAGAAATATGGCTTTCTCCTAAATACAGAATAGCTACAGCCTCCAGTTACTACACTACCTACCTGGGAACTGGGTTGTTTCAGCTCATCCATTCTCCCTGGTGACTCGCTCTTTGCTCTGTGTCGATCAGTCATGGTGACCACACTACCCGATGGACTAAATCTGTAGATTAAAAAATATGTTATAGGGTATTATAAAAGGCCAGTGAGCATGGTCAGTAGAAGAGCCATTAGATACCTGGAAAAGATAACACCTTTTTCTGCTGGTCAAAGGCTGACCTTCCAGATAAAACCTTAGGACCTAAAATGTTTTTAATCTTACTATTCCAGTATGAAATATCAAAGTTTATTATAGTTTACAACAGACCTGATGAATGAGCCCTGAGAAAAGTGATGGTTTACTGCTTATTCATTCTTTCACACTTATAAAGGTTCTGCACTGCCATCTCAGGATTTCAATTTAACTAATCACAGAACTGGCTATTCTGAAATGCACTTCTACAGCTGTAATTTACTAAGAAAAAGTAAATGAAACCAAAAAATAATTTCTCGATAATTTTTTTAACTTACCCCAAGAATTGTTAATGTAGATAGAAAAGCAAGCAATATATTGTGGTATAAATAAAAGGAGAAGAAAACAGATTTGCACTCTGAGGTTATATGGTAATTTCCTGAGTCAGGTTCATAGACCCTGAGCTGGTCAGGGCTGAGTGCGCCCTTGAGTGTGAACGCACGGGTAGGATAAGTGGGGTGGTGGCGAGAACAAGCATTAGTCAGCAATCAAATTGCATTGGAAATGGCTCAGTAGAAAGCAGCACAAATTATCCTTTCCATAGGGCGGGGACAGAGAAGACAGCATCAAAACTAACATTAGGATAGACCCAGGAAATACATTTTTGGTTTCTTTTTGTTACCAGAGCTGTCAAGTAATTCTTAGTAATAAGCGACACAATCAGCAACTGATTTTTATTCCTCTCTTTTTTTGTATGCTCCAGCATTGTAAAATTACATTTGTCCTGTATGGTCACCTATTGCTTCAGGAGATTATAATGTGGTGACTCTGTCAGTAAAAAGCCTTCTCTGGTAAACATTTTGTTTGTGGTTAAAAATGTGGTTACATGTTTATGACAGCACCCTTAACTCACAAAGTCCAAGCCATCAGGGAATGTTTTAGTCAGTCAGGGATTTTTTTGTTTGGTCAAAATAATTTTTATTGAAAGAAGGAACATGAGAACCCCCTAAGGCCCCAAACAATACAAATGTGTACACAGAAACCATCGAACGAAGAGCAGCAATCAAACCAAACAATGAGGATACAGGTAGAAACCCAGTATTACAGTGCTGTAAGCAAGCAATCAGACAAAACTTCTAAGCTCCCAGGGGCAATTTCACAGAAAGTGCAAGGGACAACCTCCTTCTCTTCTCCAATTTTCCTCCATCTCCAAAGAAGTCCCACCTATCCATCCTGAAAACACCATCCACACTACACCCACACAATCAACCATAGACACCTGGTACTCCCCATACTTGTATCCTCTATCCCAGAGTCCCCAGTTCTAAACCCCAGAATCCCCCTTCCCCACCCCAGAAATCCGCTCGAGCTATCAGGAGAAAGACACGCAGACAGGTGTCTGGGATATTTTAGTTTCCCTTTTCTATTTGTGACATCGCCTGTTCTCTTAATACAGAACGCTAGGCTGAAAATTCCAAACTACTTAGAGACAAGAGAAATGTAGCAGATACAATTCCAACAAAGATCTGCCAAGTGACCCAGTTTTTGGTCATTTTCCTGGCTCCAGAAATTTTTAAAAACATGGTAGTCAGCAAGATTTCCTAGTTGCCAACTAAAATATGATACCTGGAATGTTTTATTCACTGGCCTATTTACTAAAAGGCATCAACCAGCACTGTGTTAGTAAACAGGCCACACAGATTAGTGAAAGCTGTGACGAGTATTAACAACACGGATTAACTGGCAGATTTTATTGTGTCTTAGTAAACCAGATCCTTAAGGTGTACAGCAGGGACTTGGTCATTATGATGCATATAATTAGAAACAAATTTGTATGAAAAACATTTAACCGTTTAATAGTGCAAAGTGTTACATATTCTAACTACCACCAAAAATAAAAAATATTTTTCTGCTTTTATCTAGGATTTTATTTTTCCATCACAAAGGTCTACAATATTTCCTCTTGTGTTTTCTGAATCCCTTTTCTGGTTTTCTTTCGATTATATCACATCTTATGTGCTGCCATCTCTCCCTCCCCTTCCACCTCTTACCAACATTCTCGCTCTCATCTCAATACTTATTTTGCTCTTCTTTATCTCAATCTTTCTCTTCTTCAGAATCTCTTCAGTTCTCCTCCTCCTGCCTGTCCTCTGTCTCCATAAAAAGTACCATGTTGGGACAGATCAATGGTCCACTGAGCCCAGCATCCTGTCTCTGACAGAGGCCGGGTCTATTAGAAGTACCTGGCAGATCCCAAAGGAACGAGCCATTCCCTGGAGTTTACTTGCAGAAGTAAGAGGTAGCAATCCCTAAGTTTACTTGGCTAATAATTGTTTAAATCAGAACTCCTCTGGCTAAGTTAACAAGGACGTCCCTTATTATCGTTACCATCCCTGACAGGAACTCTCCCCTACAAGGATTCAGTGCATAATCTAGGAGGGGGGGGAGGTTACAACAAGGCCATAATCTTACTATGGAACCCCACATCTCCAAAGATGGTAAAGACCTCTTTTATGCTTCTGCACCAACTATGCAATTACTTTGAGAAACACAAGCTTACTACCGTAATATATGCAGTGATCACCAACTGTAGATACAACCATAAGTCTCTATTTAGAAGTATCTCACAATACAACTTCAAATGCCTTCAGCTGCTAGACTTCTGGTAGGGGACAAATCAAAGGACCCTATAAGACTAATCTTGTGTCAGTCACATTGACTGCCAATTGAAAGTAGGAAAAATTAAAACTATTTGCTTTGTCTTTCAGTCTGTGAATAAAGAGGCCCCCCTGATTCTCTCACAAAGATTCTGTTCTCTTACACTTAAGAACATGAGAAATTGCCATGCTGGGTCAGACCAAGAGTCCATCAAGCCCAGCATCCTGTTTCCAACAGAGGCCAAAACCAGGCCACAAGAACCTAGCAAGTACCCAAACACTAAGAAGATCCCATGCTACTGATGCAATTAATAGCAGTGGCTATTCCCCAAGTAAACTTGATTAATAGCAGTTAATGGACTTCTCCTCCAAGAACTTAGCCAAACCTTTTTTGAACCCAGCTACACTAACTTTACTAACCACATCCTCTGGCAACAAATTCTAGAGCTTTATTGTGCGTTGAGTGAAAAAGAATTTTCTCCGATTAGTCTTAAATGTGTTACTTGCTAACTTCATGGAATGCCCCCTAGTCCTTCTATTATTCGAAAGTGTAAATAACCGATTCACATCTACTCATTCAAGACCTCTCATGATCTTAAAGATCTCTATCATATCCCCCCTCAGCCGTCTCTTCTCTAAGCTGAACAGCCCTAACCTCTTCAGCCTTTCCTCATAGGGGAGCTGTTCCATCCCCTTTATCATTTTGGTTGCCCTTCTCTGTACCTTCTCCATCGCAACTATATCTTTTTTGAGATGTGGCGACCAGAATTGTACACAGTATTCAAGGTGCGGTCTCAGCACAGAGTGATATAGAGGCATTATGACATTTTCTGCTTTATTAACCATTCCCTTCCTAATAATTCCTAACATTCTGTTTGCTTTTTTGACTGCTGCAGCACACTGAGCCGACGATTTTAAAGTATTATCCACTATGATGCCTAGATCTTTTTCCTGGGTGGTAGCTCCTAATATGGATCCTAACATTGTGTAACTACAGCAAGGGTTATTTTTCCCTATATGCAACACCTTGCACTTGTCCACATTAAATTTCATCTGCCATTTGGATGCCCAATCTTCCAATCTTGCAAGGTCCTCCTGTAATGTATCACAATCCGCTTGTGATTTAACTACTCTGAATAATTTTGTATCGTCCACAAATTTGATAACCTCACTCGTTGTATTCCTTTCCAGATCATTTACATATATATTGAAAAGCACTGGTCCAAGTACAGATCCCTGAGGCACTCCACTGTTTACCCTTTTTCACTGAGAAAATTGACCATTTAATCCTACTCTCTGTTTCCTGTCTTTTAACCAGTTTGTAATCCACGAAAGGACATCGCCTCCTATCCCATGACTTTTTAGTTTTCTTAGAAGCCTCTCATGAGGGACTTTGTCAAATGCCTTCTGAAAATCCAAATATACTACATCTACCGGTTCACCTTTATCCACATGTTTATTAACCCCTTAAAAAAAATGAAGCAGATTTGTTAGGCAAGACTTCCTTTGGGTAAATCCATGTTGACTGTTGTCCCATTAAATCATGTCTTTCTATATGCTCTACAATTTTGATCTTGAGAATAGTTTCCACTATTTTTCCTGGCACTGAAGTCAGGCTCACTGGTCTATAGTTACCCGGATCGCCCCTGGTGCCTTTTTTAAATATTGGGGTTACATTGGCCACCCTCCAGTCTTCAGGTACAATGGAGCTACAATCCTCTCAAACCATTCTCCTATCCTCCCCTCCTCTGGCTTCAACCGGCTTAGTTTGCATGAGACTTTGTGCATTCAGTTGCTATGCCCCAAAATATTGAACAAGATACCACTACTCCTTCACTTTGAGACTTTCTACCTTACCTTTTGAAAAAAATATAAAAATAAAAAGCTTGGACTATCTGTCCAAGCCTTCCCCTAGATTCCAGAATCAACCACCACTGGACTACTCTTTTTTCATTTATTCTTTCTACCTCAGCTTTATTACAGTATATATGCATCTGTACTCTTGAATCCATCTTTATTTTCTTGTAATCCATTTCACCCACTGAACCCTTTATTATTTGCTACTAGCGGTACCTGGCTACGCGTTGCAGTGGCAGAGTCAGGTTCTTTTCCCTCCCTTCCCCTTCCCCTTGCTCATTTACCTCAGTCACTCGTCCCCCCTTCCCTTCCCTGTCCCCACTCCAACTCTCTCCCCTGACACTCACCTCTCCCCTCATTCTCCCTCCCCTCACTATCATCTCCCCCCGCCTACTGCCTACCCTTCAGATCAGAAAACCTTTGTCTTTCTATTTCTGTGGGAACCCCCTACCCCAAAAAAAAACAACCCAATCCCAACCCTTTAAATCAAATAATAGCCCTCCACCCTCCTGCCCCCCCCCCCCCCAAGACCTGGGAAATTAAAATTGTTGGTGCTACATGTGGTCTGTCCCTGGTCATCTGTGCACGTTATGTAGCCAAATAGGGGAGTGCCTAACCAAATTTGCACTCCCAAATTTGTTTTGTGGTCTGGGGAGGGCTATTTTGGTGCGTTCCCGAGATCGTGCAAGTTTAGTGTATGTATTTGTGTGTGAACCTCCCCCTTCCCCCAAAAAACAAACCTATGAGAAACGTTCTCTTAAACTAACCACCCAACACGCTCCTGCCCCCCCTCCCCCAGCCCTGCGAAAAACAGTAGCCCACTCCCCTGCCCCCCCCAGAGTTGCCGAATGAATGAAACCCGCTCCCCCCTCGTGACCCCTCCGCAAAATGTTCGCAATTAATTCATTACCACCCCCCACCCTCCAGACCCCCCCGAGACCTGATAAAAATGTCAGTCGGTGGCGCGGGCGTTCAGGAGCGGTCCGGGAGCGATGTATTGGCGTTGGTCCGTGGGCTGCGAGCACTGAAACAGGTTCCGACGGCCCTTTGCCCTTACTATGTCAGTGGGGTGGAGCAATGGCAGCGGTAGGTCCTCTGACATAGTAAGGGCAAAGGGCTGCCAGCTGCCAGTCCTGAAAATGGCGCCGAGGGGCCCTCGCCCTTACTATGTCACATGGGCTACTGCCGCCATTGGTGTCCCCGAGTGGCATAGTAAGGGAAAGGGCCGTCGGCGCCATGTTGATTGCTGGCAGCCGACGGCCTTAGTGCAGGAGATGTGTCCCGGACCGGTCCTGGCCCCCCGCTGGAGCCTCCCGGACTACTGTCAGGTTTTGTGTGTGTTGTGAGGGCCCGGGAAGTAAATAAATTTGGCATGTGTGTGGGGGGTGTGAGGAGGGTGGTGGGTGTATGTTATCTGTAAAGGAAATAGTTAGCTTCCGGTGAAAAAAGTGCGTGAATGTGTTAAAATGGAAGTGAAACGTGGACCTGGACTGGCGAAATGATTAGTGTAGCGTGTGTTAGTGTAAGGTGTAACAGATGGCGCTTACATCCAGCAGATGTCGCTGTTTTCTGGAAAAAATCTTTAAACCTATTTTACCTGTCACAGGTGTGACATATCTGTATTGTAAGTACAGAAGAACCTTCCTGTATGTGAAATGAAGGTTGCATCCAAATTTGAAAGCAATCGGTTCAGTGGTTTCTGAGATTAGCAATTTTGTCCAATCTATTTAACATTTTTATTTATATAGATAATGTTCTATTTCAGCCTAGATGACTTACTACAAATTACCTCTTGTCTTTAGCCATACCTATATACATGCTTTAACCTCAAGAATAGTGTCCTTGATTTGACTGATTGCAATTTGGATTGTAATTTTAATTGTAAATTGTTATCCGCCTTGAGACTAAATTTAGGAAAATGGTGGAATATCAAATGTTAATAAATGAATAAGAAATAAGTAAAATTGTTTAAGGACTTGTCTTTCAGAAACTTTTTTAAACTCAACTATATTACTAGCCTTGACCTCATTCTCTGGAAACAAACTTCACAGCATAATTATACACTGACTGGAAAAAATACATTTTCTTAAATTTCTTTTAAATCTGCTACCAGTTAACTTCATGAAATGTCCTCTAATCCTACTATTGTTTGATAGAGTAAATGACCATTCTTGATTAACTTGTTCCAACCTACTCATGAATTTTTAAACCTCTGTCATATCCCCTCGGTCGTCTCTTCTCCAAGCTGAAGATCCCTAAACTGTTTAGCCTTTTTTCAAAGGGGAGCTGATTCATCCATGCTATCAAGTTTGTTGCCTTTCTCCGTAACTTACCTAGTTCTGCTTTATTTTTTTTTTTAGATGGGTGTGAATAGAACTGAATGCAGTACTCAAGGTGCAGTCACAACATGGCTACACCAAGACATTATGATATTAACAGTTTTGTTTTCTATTCCTTTCTGGATAATTGAAGGGCGCTCAAGCCAATGAAAGCACAGGGACGGGCAGGCGTGACGTCACGGCCGTCCCTGTGCTTTCATTGGCATGAGCGTCCAAATTGACGGGCGCCCAAGCCAATGAAAGCACAGGGTCGGGCAGGCGTGACGTCATGACGTCACGCCTGCCCGACCCTGTGCTTTCATTGGCTTGGGCGCTCATGCCAATGAGGGGGGGGGTGGCTGTCAGCCAGAAGTCGAGCTGGAGTACCTGCGGGAACATCGTCGAGAGCCAGGAGAACTGGGACCTGCGCGGGAGGGGGAGGGGGGGGGGGGGGCCGCGCCGCTGCAAGCCGCTTTCGCCGCTGGCTGCCCCCTCCGGAGCACGGCAGAGAAGGTTGAAGGGGCTGAAAGCAACAAAAGTAAGTTGATAACATGTCGAGTAGCTTCGGGAGGAGGGGATTTTATGTTTTTAGGTTTCTTTTTGGGGGAAAGTTTGCTGTCTACCCTTACCCCTGCCTCTAACGCAGGGGTAAGGGTAGGCGGTAAATGAGCAGGTTAAACGTGCGGCAAAACGGCAGGGTAAAATAGCGATAGTCGGGGCGCGCGTTACTGTATGGGAGGGGATAGCTAATTCGATGGTTTACATCTAATATACATGCCGCGTGCAGAAGGGGTTACCCGGTGATTTAAAGAGGCAGTGAGGATGGGTTAAAGGGGATAGTGTATCGCAGGAAGGGTTAACGCGGCTGGAAAGTGAGTAGAAAGCGGGTTAGGAGCGGGGTAACAGCGGCCCCACTTTACTGTATCGAGCCGTAAGAAAGTACGATTATCTACTAGTTGGTGAGAGGTTATTATTTGTGTGCCCAATCAGAGAATGAGTCCGATCTCTGGAGTAGAGTATCAGATCTGGAGGATCTGAGGTAGACAGAGAGGTGTATAATCGAGGAGACTTTCAGGGGCATGGTAGCCAAGTCCCAACATCAGTCCAGCAACCCCGGTGCTGCTTTGGAGGAGCAAGGTCACCCAGTCTGAGAGCACTGTCTTTACCTAGGCCCTCATCAGGGTGGAAGAACCAGGCTTAGTAAAATCAGAGGAAGATAATTCTCCCTGAGCCTCTAAGCAGTGTTGGCACAAGTTAGAGGGCAAGCCAGGCTGAGATGCCCAAATATGACAGACATCACAGAGGGAAAGGCATTTAGGTTTCTTAGCTATAGGTGTCATCAGTCTGTCAGTATGCTTAACAGGTGACTGAAGGTGTGCATCCAGCAGAATTCACACTGTAAAATATATGGGGCAGATTTTAATGGATTTACATGCGTAGGGAGGTTACGCATGCCAGGCCTATTTTCAAAAGGCCCGGCGATGCGTGTAAGTCCTGGGGCTTGCCAGAGGCCTCCACACAGCCACTGTGCCGGGGGATCGCGTGCCGGCAGTCGGCAGGCGTAACTTGTGAGATAAAGGTATGGTTTTTTTTTTCCGGGCTGGGGGTCAGGACAGGTAGGGGAAGGTAAGTTCCCTTCGAGGCCGCTCTGATTTCGGAGCAGCCTCAGAGGGAACTGGGAAAGCCAGCTGGTCTCCCCGAGGGCTCGGCACGTGCAAGGTGCACTAGTGTGCACCCCCTTGCACGCGCGCCAACCCCTGATTTTATAACATGTGCTTGGCTGCGCGCATGTTATAAAATCGGGCGTACCTTTTAAAATCTACCCCACTATGTGTCCAAATTTTAAGCGTCCAAAATTTAGTTATCTCAGGGCTAGATGTCGCAAAGCTAGGTGTCACAAACTTAAGCACACAACCAATGTGCCCAAATTGTTTGCACAGGTAAGCACGCGCATAACATGGATGCTGCTATCACCTGGACGAACAAGTGGGTGTCCGATTAAGCGTCCAAAAACTGGATGTACAACCTGGACACACAGCCAGACACACTTGCATGAACCGATGGTTCTGAAGAGGGCAGCCTAACGCACAGGTAAAGGTGCACGAATTCGCAGCCACAGCCTATCGATTGGCGCCCAGAGAAAAGCCTAAGAATGGGGCCTAGCCCAAAAGGCTGCTCAACCCACCAGGCTGCCCAAGTCCCTTAACCTCCATTGGGGATGGGAACGAACTTTGGAACAGCGCACCGAGCATGGAGACCGCAGGAAGAAGGAAGCCCTACAAAAATCCCTTCTTCTCTGCCTTTTTTTTTTTTTTAAGCCTTACTTGAGCTCAGCCCTTCCTGGCTGAGTACAGAGATGGTCTCCGGCTGCAGGGAGAGAGGGCATATACTGTCACTGCCGCACTCAGCTTCCTGCACCTGCTGCCTTTCAGCTGTTTTAGCAGCTAAGTCCACTCCTGCTGATAAAACCAGCTACCGGACCAAGGCACTCATCTAAGGGACCATAGAAATTACCTCAGGAATTCTCAACTGGGGAAGGGACTATTTTGTATCACTTCAGGACAGCGGGGTGAATTAAATTTCCTTTTTATTTCTCCTTCTAAATCTTGAAGCAATCTCTAATAGGGAGATGCACATCCACCATCTGCTGGAGAAGAAGAATAATGGCAGGCTGATGTCACTGCAGGAGTATTATTTACTGTGATGTCAGCTTTGCTCCGTCTCCATCTGCTGGTAGAGGTGCATAACCCGCTGGATCTGGATTCATCTAACTAGATGATAAGAAATGGATGATTCGATTATTAGGAACGTAGATAGCTGGGTGGTTGGTTGACATGAGAATTGCTTGGTAACATGCCTGCCTGATGCGAAGGTGGTGGATCTCACACATCATTAGATAAGATTTTAGACAATACTAGATAAGATTTTACAGAGTGCTGGGGAGTAGCTGGCTGTCGTGGTGTATGTTCTAGAAGCAAAATTTAGGCTCTTAGATAGAAACTTGAAATCCAGTACCTCAGGGCTAGCATCCTCTGAAATGATCTCCATTCCACAGGTAGGACACCAGAGGCAGGCAGAGCTCCAGTGGATGATATGATGGTGCAGGGAAGTGGGCTTTAGTTTTATTAGGAACTGGGAAAAATTTGGGGGAAGGGAGAGCCTTTTCTAAAGGGATGGGCTCCACCTTAACCAGGGTGGAACTAAGGCTGCTGGCTCTAACCTTCATAAAGGAGATAGAGCAGCTTTTAAGCTAAAACATGGAGGAAAGCAGACAGACGCTCAGCAGCACATTGTTTGCAGGGAGATATCTTCAAAGGATACTAAAATAATAGAGGAGTTAGAGTAACCCAATAGAGAGGTCCAATGAAAGCAATAGTAGTCCACATACCTATAAGTAAAGAACCACCTGAGTTAAAAGATTCCAAGTCAAGTGATAAGCAGATTGTTAAACTAACAAAACACATATTTTGAAAAGTCTGTATGCTTATGCCAGAAATCTAAAAAGTAAGATGGGAGAGTTAGAATGTATAGTACTGAATGAAGAGGTAGATATAATTGGCATCTCAGAGGCTTAGTGGAAGGAGGATAATACAAAAACCAGAGTACAAATTAAGAACATAAGAACATTCCATACTGGGTCAGACCAAGGGTCCATCAAGCCCAGCATCCTGTTCCCAACAGTGGCCAATCCAGGCCATACGAACCTGGCAAGTACCCAAAAACTAAGTCTATTCCATGTTACCATTGCTAGTAATAGCAGTGGCTATTTTCTAAGTCAACTCAATTAATAGCAGGTAATAGACTTCTCCTCCAAGAACTTATCCAATCCTTTTTTAAACACAGCTATCGCAATAAGAAGGCTTGTGTGTAAGGAGGGGGGGGTTTAGATAGGGCCGGGGGGGTGAGGGCGAAGGAAAGTTCCCTCCGAGGCCGCTCCGAAATCGGAACGGCCTCGGAGGGAACAGGCAGCGCGCGCTGGGCTCGGCGCGAGCAGGTTGCACAAATGTGCACCCCCTCGCACGCGCTGACCCCGGATTTTATAAGATATGCGCGTATCTGATAAAATCCAGCGTACTTTTGTTCGTGCCTGGTGCGCGAACAAAAGTACGCAATCGCGCAAATTTTTAAAATCTACCCCTTAGTCTTTCTGCAATGACCTTATCTTCCCTAAGAGCCCCTTTAACCCCTCGGTCATCTAATGGTCCAACCGACTCCCTCACCGGTTTCTTGCTTCAGATATATTTTAAAAAGTTTTTATTATGAGTTTTTGCCTCTGTGGCCAACTTCATTTCAAATTCTCTCTTCGCCTGTCTTATCAATGTTTTACACTTAACTTGACAATGCTTATGTTTTATCCTATTTTCTTCAGATGGATCCTTCTTCCAATTTTTGAAGGATGTTTAATTGGCTAAAATAGCCTCTTCCACCTCACCTTTTAACCATGGCAGTAATTGTTTTGCCTTCCTTCCACCTTTCTTAATGTGTGGAACACATATGGACTGCGCCTCTAGGATTGTATTTTTAAACAATGTCCATGCTTGTTGAACACGTTTAACCTTTGCAGCTGCACCTTTCAGTTTTTTTCTATTTTCCTCATTTTATCAAAGTTTCCCTTTTGAAAGTTTAGTATTAGAACTGAAGATTTACTTATTGTCCCTCTTCCAGTTATTAGTTTAAATTTGATCATGTTATGATCATTGTTGCCAAGTGGCCCCATCACTATCACCTCTCTCACCAAATCTTGCGTTCCACTAAGAATTAAATCTAAATTAGCTCCCTCTCTTGTTGGTTCCTGAACCAATTGCTCCATGAAGCAGTCATTTATTACATCCAGGACCTTTATGTCTCTAGCAAGTCCTGATGTTACATTTACCCAGTCAATATTGGGGTAATTGAAATCTCCCATTATTATTGCACTGCCAAATTGGTTAGCTTCCCTGATTTCTCTTAGCAGATAGGGTTCTTGTTGTTTTGAGTCTTTGGTGTTACTACTGTTATGATATGATAGGTTTGCAGTATAGATTTTGAGTCTCTTTTTTGCAGGGTCTTGTGTTAATTCACATTGTTTCTGGCAGTGGAAGGAGTTGTGCTGCTCTTACTGTGAGGTGCCTGCCTGGATGCGGTGTGGTATCTGCTTATCTTTCTGTTTGTGTGTATATGATTGCTGCTATTAGCAATCTGAAGAGAATCAAAACTGGAATTTTGAAGCTTCTGGCTGGCAAATGGTTCAACAGCTAACTGGCTGCTGGGAGACTGAGATAGATAGATAGAGAGATAGATAGATAGAGAGATAGACAGACAGACAGACAGACAGACAGACATGATGTAACCCAACTTTGGTGGGTGGGGGGCCCAACAAATTGTATGGATGGAAGGGGCGTGGTTCAAAAAATTTGCTCACCCCCGGCCTAGAATGCCGCCGGTCTGAGGGCGGTGACAAAATGGTCTTTCCTTCCCGCTCACAGAGCCCAGAAAAGGAAGTGGTGAGTCTACTCGGGCAGGAAAGGGAAGTGGCCATGCACCGTGACTAGAGCAAAGAACAGCACATCCTCTGAACCATGGCAGGAAGAGGAAGCATCAATCCTGGGCCTGCATGGTGTTGGACACAGGAGGTGCAACAGCTAATTGCTTGCTCCCCCCCCTTCCCCGCATACACAGGAAACAGTACATCTGCCCCCCCCTGTGGCCTCAAGAGGAGGCTGCCTGTTGGACTTCTCAGTCTGACGGCAGGAAGTGAATGAGTCTGATCGGGAGGGGGGAGGAACTGAGCATATCTGTGTGTGTGTGTGTGTGTGTGTGTATGGAGAGTGTGCATGTCTCTGTGTGTGTGCGTGTGTCTGTCTGTATATGAGCGCATGTTCTGTGATTCAGCATATGTGTATATATGAAAGAAGACCGTGAGCAACAATTCTTCTTCTCTCCCCTGCTAATCCACAACAATCTCAGGGCGTCTGGAAATCAAAAGATCCCAGGTATGGACAACAAGGGTTTGATCTTTTCTTTAAGTTTTATGTATTGGGTGGTGTATGTGACTGCTGTTTTAAAATATTTTATTGGTCTTTGGAAAATTTATATTATTGGATTTTATTATTTTTGTCAGCTTTTTTGAAATACTCTTTTTGTTAGTATGGTACTACTTCTATTTCCTGATTTTGTTTGATATTTATGAAGAATTATAATGTTTGTTTTTCCATTGTTGCACTACATACATAGTCTGGCCTGTTATGATTTATCATTCAGTTTTTGTCTGCATGTTTGTGTTAATACTTTATGATCACTTTATTCTGTATTTTGTGAGGGTCTGTCTGTGTTCTGCATATGTGATTGAGGTTAAGTATTCTACTAATGTGTCATTTCTATGTACGGATCTGTAAAAGATTGGTTTGTTCTGTTTTCTTGATAGCAGGTACTTTGTTTTAGGGCCTCATGTAATGTGTGCATGTTCACCTTTTCATAGGGTTATAGCTGTTTGAGTACTGGCGGTTAGTGCTGTTTTGAAATGGGAGGTTAGAAGATAAGAACATAAGATATGCTATACTGGGTCAGACCAAGGGTTCATCAAGCCCAGTATCCTGTTTCCAACAGTGGCCAATCCAAGTCAGAAATACCTGGCAAGTACCCAAATATTAAATAAATCTAAAGCTACTATTGCTTATTAATTAATAGCAGTTTATGGATTTTTCTTCTAGGAACTTATCCAAACCTTTTTTAAACGTAGTTAAACTAACTGCTGTAAACACATCCTCTGGCAAAGAATTCCAGAGCTTAACTATGCACCAAGTGAAAAATAAATCTCTGATTTGTTTTAAATGAGCTACCTGCTAACTTCATGGAGTACCCCCTAGTCCTAATGTCTGAGAGAGTAAATAACCGATTTACATTTACCTGGTCAAGTCCTTTCATGATTTTGTAGACCTCTATCATATTCCCCCCCCCCCCCCACCTCAGTCATCTCTTCTCCAAACTGAACAGCCCTAACTTCCTTAACCTTTCCTCATAGGGCAGCCATTCCATGTCCCTTATTTTGGTCGCCCGTCTCTGCAATTTCTCCAGGTCAACTATATCTTTTTTGAAATGTGGCGGCCGGAACTGCACACAGTATTCCAGATGTGGTCTCACCATGGAGCGATGCAGAGGTATTGTGACTTCCATCATTCTTATTTGCCATTCCCTTCTTAATAATTCCTAACATTCTGTTTGCTTTTTTGCTTGCCACAGCACACTGAGCTGAGCTGATGATTTCAATGTATTATCCACTATGACGCCTAGATCTCTTTTCTGAGTGGTAACTCCTAAGATAGAACCTAACATTGTGTAACTACAGCAACAGTTATTTTTCCCTAATATGCATCACTTTGCCCTTGCCCATGTTAAATCTCATCTGCCATATGGAAGCCCAATCTTCCAGTCTCACAAGGTTCTCCGGCAATTTATCACAATCCACTTGAAATTTAACTACTCTGCATAATTTTGTGTCATCTGCAAATTTGATCACTTCACTCGTCGTACCCCTTTCCAGGTCATTTATATATTTATATTAAAAAGCAGCAGTCCAAGTACGGATTCCTGAGGCACTCCACTGTTTACCTTTTCCAACTGTGAAAACTGAACATTTAGTCCTGCCCTCCTTTTCCTGTCTTTTAACCAACTTGCAATCCACAAAAGACATTGCCTCCTATCCATGACTTTTTAGTTTTCTTAGAAACCTCTCATGCGGGACTTTGTCAAACGTCTTCTGAAAATCCAAATGCACCACATCTATCCACATGTTTATTCACTCCTTCAAAAAATTGTAGATTTGTGAGCAAGACTTCCCTTGGGCAAATCCATGTTGGCTGAGTCCCATTAAACCATGTCTATCTAAATGTTTTGTGATTTTATTCTTTATAACAGATTCCACAATTTTTCCCGGCACTGAAGTCAAGCTCACCGGTTTATAGTTTGCCGGATCACCCCGAAGCCCTTTTTAAATATCGGGGTTACATTGGCCATCTTCCAATCTTCAGGTACAGCGAATGATTTTAATGATAGGTTACAAATTAATTGAAATAGGTCTGAAATTTCATTTTTTAGTTCTTTCAGAACCGGTGGGTGTATACCATCTGGTCCAAGTGATTTACTACTCCTTCAGTTTGTGAATCTGGCCTACCATATTTTCCAGGTTCACCATGATTTGGTTCAGTTCATCTGAAACATTACCCTCGAAAACTGTCTCCGGAACAGTTATCTCCCCAACATCCTCTTCAGTAAACACTGAAGCAAAGAAATCATTTAATCTTTCCGTGATGGCCTTATCTTCCCTAAGTGCCCCTTTAACCCCTCAATCATCTAACGGTCCAACCAACTCCCTCGCTGGCTTTCAGCTTCGGATATATTTATAAAAGTTTTTAATGTGAGTTTTTGCCTCTATGGCCAACTTCTTTTCAAATTTTCTTAGCCTTTCTTCTCAATGTCTTACATTTAACTTGTAATTTATTTTTCTCATAGCTTTCTGAGGACCAAGCCCACGCCCAACATGTAGATAGCTGGGTGACTGGTGGATGTGAGGAGTGACTGGTAACTCACCTGCCTGGTGCGAAGGTGGCAGACCTTACACATCACCTAGATAGGATCATACACAATGTTGGGGAGGAGATGGCTGTTGTGGTACATGCGGGCACAAATGACATAGGGTCTGGAAGCCAAATTTAGGATTTTAGGTAGAAAGCTGAAATCCAGAACCTCCCGGGTGGCATGCTCTGAAGTGCTCTCTGTTCCACATGCAGGTCCCCAGAGGCAGGCAGAGCTCCGGAGTCTCAATGCTCGGATGATACGATAGTGCAGGGAAGAGGGATTCAGTTTTGTAAGGAACTGGACAACCTTTTGGGGAAGAGGGAGACTTTTCCAAAAGGATGGGCTCCACTTTAACTAGAGTGGAACCAGGCTGCTGGTGCTAACTTTCAAAAAGGAGATAGAGCAGCTTTTAAACTAGAACAATGGGGAAAACTGACAGTCACTCAGCAGTGCATGGTTTGGAGGATACTAACGGAAGAGGAGAGTTAGGGTATGGCAACAGAAAGGTTCCAATAAAAGCAAAAACGTAGCCCATGTACCTATAAGTAAAGAATCACCTGAGCTAAAGAATTCCAAATTATCCATATCAACTGAATAGCAGGTTGTTAATACAAACAAAAAATGCACTTTGAAACGTCTGTATGCCAATGCCAGAAGTCTAAGAAGTAAGATGGAAGAGTTAGAATGTATAGCAGTGAATGATGAGATAGACATAACTGCCATCTCAGAGACCTGTTGGAAAGAGGATAATTAACAGGACAGTGCTATATCAAGGTACAAATTATATCGCAATGATAGGGAGGATCAACTTGGTGGGGATGTAGCACTTTATGTCCTGGCGGGTATAGAGTCCAACAGGATAAAGATCATACAAGGGAGTAAATGCTCAGTAGAATCTATATGGGTAGAAATCCCATGTGTGTTGGTAAAGAGTATAGTGATAGGAGTATACGACCGTCCACCTGGTCAAAATGATCAGACATATGATGAAATGCTAAGAGAGATCAGGGAAGCTAACCAATTTGACAGGGCACTAATAATGGGAGATTTCAATTACCACTAGAAAGACGTCATGCAACTGTAATTCTTCTTAGTTAATGTGCTATATACTGTTATTGTTTATAGGACCATCATAACACCTGCAGGCATACCAGCATATTTTTAGCTTAAGGTTTTGCCACTACAGGTCGTGTTTAATCATTGGTCCGAGTCCTTTATTATTTCTTTATATTCTATTTTTTAGTTTTTGATATTTTTTGTAAAAATATGTACCGGGGTGATACCTTCCTTGGCTCAGCTCAAACTTTCAAAAGACGTGATTATTTAAAGTCCAGTCCCGCAGATTTCAATTACCCCAATACTGACTGGGTAAATGTAACATCAGGACGTGCTAGAGACCTAAAATTCCAAGATGGAATAAATGACTGCTTCATGGAACAATTGGTTCAGGGGCCAACGAGCAAGCTATTTTAAATTTAATTCTTAGTGGAGTGTAGGCTTTGGTTAGAGAGGTAACTGTGGTGGGACCACTTGGCAATAGTGATCATAACATGATCATATTTGAACTAATGATTGGAAGGGAGACAATATGTAAATTTACAGCTCTAACACAATTTTCAAAAGGGGAAACTTTGATAAAATGAGGAAAATAGAAAAAAAACTGAAAGGTGCAGCTGCAAAGGTTAAAAGTGTACAACAGACATGGACATTGCTTAAAAATACAATCTTAGAAGTGCAGTCCATATGTATTCCACGCATTAAGGAAGGTGGTAGGAAGGCAAAACGATTACCGGCATGGTTAAAACGTGAGGTGAAAAAGGCTATTTTAGCAAAAAAAAAAATCCTTCAAAAATTGGAAGAAAGATCCATCTGAAGAAAATAGGAAAAAGCATAAGCATTATCAAGTTAAGTGTAAAACATTGATAAGGCAGGCTAAGAAAGGGAATTTTAAATGAAGTTGACAGTAGAGGCAAAAACTCATAAGAAATACTTTAAAAAATATATCCAAAGCAAGAAACTTGTGAGGGAGTCGGTTGGACCTTTAGATGACCAAGGGGTTAAAGTGGGTTTTAGGGAAGTTAAGGCCATTGCAGAAGGACTAAATGACTTCTTTGCTTCTGTGTTTACTAATGAGGATGTGGTTCCAGGGATGGCTTTCAAGGGGGTTGAGTCAGATTAACTGAACCAAATCACTGTGAATCTGGAAGACGTTAATAGGCCAGATTTGATACTCTTTAGTTTGTCAATCACCTGGACTGGATGGTATGTACCCCAGGGTTCTGAAGAAACTAAAAAATGAAATTTCAGATCTATTAGTTAAAATTTGTAACCTATCATTAAAATCATCCATTGTGCCTAAAGGGTGGCCAATGTAACCCCAGTATTTAAAAAAAGGCTCCAGGGGCAATCCATGAAACTATAGACCAGTGAGCCTGACTTCAGTGCTGGGAAAAATAGTGGAAACTATTCTAAAGATCAAAATCACAGCGCATATAGAAAGACATGGTTTAAAGGAACACAGTCAGTATGGATTTACCCAAGTCTTGCCTCACAAATCTGCTTCATTTTTTGAAGGGGTTAACAAACATGTGGATAAAGGTGAACCAGTGGATGTAGTGTATTTGGATTTCCAGAAGTTGTTTGACAAAGTCCCTCATGAGAGGCTTCTAAAAAAACTAAAAAGTCATGGGATAGGTGGCGATGTCCTTTCATGGATTACAAACTGGTTAAAAGACAGGAAGCAGAGAGTAGGAGTAAATGGTCAATTTTCTCAGTGGAAAAGGGTAAACAGTGGAGTGCCTCAGGGATCTGTACTAGGACTGATGCTTTTCAATATATTTATAAATGATCTGGAAAGGAAAAAGACGAGTGAGGTAATCAAATTTGCAGATGATACAAAATTATTCAGAGCAGTTAAATCACAGTGGATTGTGATAAATTGCAGGAGGACCTTGTGAGACTGGAAGATTGGGTATTCAAATGGCAGATGAGATTTAATGTGGACAAGTGCAAGGTGATGCATATAGGGAAAAATAATCCATGCTGTAGTTACACGATGTTAGCTCCTATTATGGAACCTATCACCCAGGAAAAAGATCTAGGCGTAATAGTGGATAAAACATTGAAATTATTGGCTCAGTGTGTTACGGCAGTCAAAAAAGCAAACAGAATGTTTGGAATTATTAGGAAGGGAATGGTAAATAAAACTTAAAATGTCATAATGCCTCTGTATCGCTCCATGGTGAGACCGCACCTTGAATACTGTGTACAATTCTGGTTGCTGCATCTCAAAAAAGATAATAGTTGCGATGGAGAAGGTACAGAGAAGGGTAACCAAAATGATAAAAGGATGGAACAGTTCCCCCATGAGGAAAGGCTAAAGAGGTTAGGGCTGTTCAGCTTGGAGAATATGATAGAGGTCTTTAAAATCATGAGAGGTCTAGAAATGGTAAATGTGAATCGGTTATTTATTCTTTCGGATAATGGAAAGACTAGGGAGTACTCCATGAAGTTAGGAAGTAGCACATTTGAAACTAATCGGAGAACGTTCTTTTTCACTCAGTGCACAATTAAACTCTGGAATTTGTTGCCAGAGGATGTGGTTAGTGCAGTTAGTGTAGCTGGGTTTAAAAAAGGTTTGGATAAGCTCTTGGAGGAGAAGTCCATTAACTGCTATTAATCAAGTTGTCTTAGAGAATAGCCACTGCTATTACTGACATCAGGAGCATGGGATCTACTTAGTGTTTGGGTACTTGCCGGGTACTTGTAGCCTGGATTGGCCACTGTTGGAAACAGGATGCTGGGCTTGATGGACCCTTGGTCTGACCCAGTATGGCAATTTTGTTAATGTTCTTAACAGTCCTAATACCATGTGTTCCAAGGGTCTTTTTGGCTTTTATGGAGAGTTTTCTGGTTGATACCACAGCAGTGCATGTAAATATAATATATATGTTGTGATATTTTTACTTCAAAAGACTGTACTTTAAGTGTGCTTTTTCATGTAAAATATTTTATTATAAATGCCTAATTTGAAATTGTGCGTGGAGAGGGCCATGATAGGGGGAAGTCTGGGCACAAAGCTGTAAGAGTCACTTAGGGTGCCTAATATCCTTGCACTGACCCTGATTAGTAAAAGAACTCAAACTAAATGTTAAATACAAAACAGAATGAGGAGGGGCCAGCCCAGTAATGTTTTGCACAGGGCTGCAGAAAGGTTAGCACCGTCCCTGCATGGCTGCGTCCTGTGGTGACGTGCTGGCGGGGTTCCCATTCCTCCCCAGTGAAGAGGCCCCTCGTGGTGGTGGTGCTGTGTGATGATGGGGGGAGGAGAAAGGAGGGGCCCTGCAAGGGAGAGAACACTGAATGCTTTGTGCAAGGAAGTTGCAAATGCAATATTTTAATAAATAAATAATTAAATAAAGATTGCCCCCCCTCCCCCCGTACGCCAGAGACCCTCGCTATGCCTCTGCCTTCTAGTATTTACCTCCTATTATTTCCATACAGCCTCCTCTATCACTTTTATAGTTTCTTGTTGTCTTTGCTTTTTGGGTACTTGGCCTTGCTCAAACTGCTCCCGAAATTACTTTGTAATATGATCCAGTTTGTCAAGCACTAGTGTTAGCAGGAACCTCCAACAAATCTAACAAAAAAACAACCCTGGTTCAAAGAAGCAGCACATTGAAATAATTATTAATCAATGTAAAGAACAAAACTCAAAATGAACACAGCATCAGAAATAAATAACGTGCCAAGTACAATCTACCGTCTCTTCCTCGCAATGAGCTGCAAACAGTGACAGGAAAAAGGAACAGACAGCTCTCATTCATAAGAACCTGCCATACTGGGTCAGACCAAGGGTCCATCAAGCCCAGCATCCTGTTTCCAACAGTGGCCAATCCAGGCCATAAGAACCTGGCAAGGACCCAAACACTAGGTCTATTCCATGTTACCGTTGCTAGTAATAGCAGTGGCTATTTTCTAAGTCAACTTAATTAATAGCAGGTAATGGACTTCTCCTCCAAGAACTTATCCAATCCTTTTTTAAACCCAGCTACACTAACTGCACTATCCACATCCTCTGATTCAAAATCTTATGCAAATAATGACTTCAATAACCCCTCACAAAACAAAATTCTGAATCAGCACTGCCTTTCACAACATAATGGCTGTTCAACAATGACAGCATGTATCTCTGGGAAAGCAGCTATTACGTTATGTTCAAAAAAGGCTGAAAACTCATGATGAGAGACTGCAGTCCAAAACTTCAACAACTGTTGAGCAGCATCAGTTTATTGAATCTCTATCACATTAAAATTCCAAACTGAAAATTCTGGGCTGTAGTAATAATTTATTTGGCTCAGCTCTGTGAAAAGGAAAATTCTAAGATCTTTGTTCCCTACCAGCAAATTATATTAATCTATATGGTTTGCTTATATTTTTCTGACCTATCCCATTGCACCCAGCAAGCTCATTTAAGGTGCTCTATAATTCAAACACCTGGAATCTCAACAGCTTTTTACAGGTGTAATGGGCAGATTTGGACAAATTGCAGCAGAGTAGAAGGAATTTACTGAAGCAAAGAGTTCTTGTTAGAGTTTGCATTCTTTTCTCAAGCCTCTAATTCAAACACTATCACTGCCAGGACATTAGCTGGTGCTTACATCTACTTGGGCTAAAACGCTTCTGTGCATCTTGCTTTCTGGTAATTTCGTATTACCTCAGAACTGACAGATTGACAGCACTGGATGGCAAGGTCTTCTGTGCAATTAAAAAGCAAGCACAATAGCATGATAAATTATAGCAGATAAAGCTCAATTGGCACGACCAGCCCAGTTATTCAAGTCCACACTGCAAGGATACAGCCCAGATGCCAGCTGTAGATGTTTCACTGTTTATAGAATATCATTCCTTAGCTAAGTCAGTTTTTGTTGTGTTTCTTATTGGTTCTCTACCATCCTAGGTAGATGAGTATACAAGTACCCATGCTTCATGCAACAACCTGCAGCACTCCCTTCGTATCTTACCACTAAGCTTTGTAATAATCTCAACAGCTACCAAAACTACGGGCCGATACAGTAAATAAAATTTAAATTAGGCCCGGCAGTACAAAGAGGCGCTAGGGACACTAGCGCGTCCCTAGCGCCTCTTTTCGGACAGGAGCAGTGACTGTCAGCGGGTTTGACAGCCGACGCTCAATTTTGCCGGCGTCGGTTCTCGAGCCCGCTGACAGCCACGGGTTCGGAAACTGAACGCCGGCAAAATTGAGAGTCCGGTTTTCAACCCGCGAGCCTATTTCAAATTTTTTTTTTTTTTTTACTTTTTTAAACTTTCGGGACCTCCGACTTAATATCACCATGATATTAAGTCGGGGGGGTGTACAGAAAAGCAGTTCTTACTGCTTTTCTGTGCACTTTCCCGCTGCCCGGAGAAATTAGCGCCTACCTTTGGGTAGGCGCTAATTTCTGAAAGTAAAATGTGCGGCTTGGCTGCACATTTTACTTACTGAATCGCGCGGGAATACCTAATAGGGCCATCAACATGCATTTGCATGTTGCAGGCGCTATTAGGTTTGAGGGGGTTGGACGTGCGTTTTGGACGTGCTATTACCCCTTACTGAATAAGGGGTAAAGCTAGCGCGTCGAAAACGTGCGTCCAAATGCTGGTTAACAGTGCACGCTGGAGCACACTGTACTGTATCGGCCTGAGGGTGAGGCTGTTGCTTGAACATCTGACTGCCTAGGCTCTGTGACCTTGCTGGATGGTACCAGGTCACCATCAATCTTCAGACATCGATTGGTTGGTTTCTGGGAGTTTTAGTCTGCTAGTACCAACCTTGCTAGCTACCATGTGGCTTGTAGTTTTGGTAAGTCACGTTTCCTTTATTTGCCCTTGTTCTTCTTTTCACCTTGCTGGATACCTAGCCACTATCAACCTGTCAGCATCGACCATTCAGTTTGAGGAGTCTGCTAGTTAATATTGGCCTTCTACACTCTGGCTTGACTGATAGCGGCAGTTAAAAAAAAACTTCCTCAAATGATCCTACTAATGTAATTATAAATCTATTGTATAGGAATCCAATGATCTTGAATCTTCAGTGCAAAGGCTAATGATTTGGTTACATGAAGATAAATCAATTTGATTGCATATGTAAACTGTAAGGATTTCTGAATTACTAAAACAACAGGAGTCAAAACTCAGGTCAACAGTGCAACCTAGACGCCACTCCTAGGAATGAATGTATAGTAATTTTCATACTTCTATAATTCTTATATTTTTATCACAGGCTGCCAACTACACTGCCAATTGCAATAGTGATTTTAAAATGTGATAATGGATTGACCAGGGATGAAAAAAGTCCCAGGCACAAAATTCAGCACTTGCCAGCCCAGAACTGGCAGGCCACCATGGCCCAGAGTTGATTCCTGCCACTGAGCACACAGAAGAGGACAAAACAGAAGGAGGAAAAAAATGGGGTGAGGCGGGAAGGGAAGTAAGAAAGGGAGAGCAAAGAAAAGCAAAAACAGGGTTATAAGGGAAAATTTTGGTTCTTGGCTGGTGCTCAAATATTCTTACTATGTTTCATCCTCTGGACTTGTATACCAATATGATTCAGATTCAACACTGTTGCCTAGACGTGATAAACTGAGCTATTCAGTTCCCTGATATTTATTTAGAAATATCAGCAAGACACTATTGTGCTCATTGACCTTATTAAATTTAATGGGACTCAGAAAACTTACCTGTCTACATCACTGCTTGTTGGCCTGGCCACTTTGGCTCCTGATGATCCCAGTGTGTAGCCTTCTTGTTCCACTGATCCATGGCCCGTTGTATCAATCACCATGGCTGTGACTTCTTCTGCACTGCTCCCGTCTTCCCCAGAAGGCTGGTTCTCAGGCCCCAGCCACTCTTCCAAATTCTCTGTTTTAATACGCAGTCCTCCCAGCACCCTGACATCATCATCATTCCGCCCACTGCGGTCTGCCATACCTGTCTCAACATACCACTGTCCTGCCCGGTTAATCCGTAGAATAGGTTCCCTGCTTTCTACATCAGAGCTCTGCTCAATTATTTGGGGGCTTGTGGACTCTTCTGGAGGGCTGAGCTCCTGAATGTCCAACACTGTGCTGACCTGACCTCTCCGATTCCCTCGAGGTGTGCTGTGGCGTGGGCTTAGGGACCGGTTCAAACTCTGGGTGACCCTGTGGGATTCGGGAGGCGCCTCTTGGTGTTTTGTCCTATTTGGGCTTAATTCCTCTTCCATGTCAGACACGTTTATTTTGAAGTGAATTCCCTCCAGGACCTGCGTACACTTATCAATGATATGCTGCATCTGCAGGAAACTGGCTGCAGTTAGGTAGCTGATGATATCTGCCAACTGAAGGCATATTCGCCCTGTATAGCAGAAGGAGAGGAGCTGTTCGAATACTGTAGGGTTCTTGATGACTGAAAGGGAGACTGCGTTCATCTCATTTAGGGACATGTGGTCACGGAAATAGGGCGAGCTGGCAGCCAGCACCACTTTGTGAGCACGGAAAGTCTGTCCCTGTACATTAACCACAATGTCGCAGAGTCGTCCCTGTATGCGCAGCTGGTTCAGGTGGCTCAGCACAGAATTGCTGAATTCCGGGATCTCCAGTTGAATGTTGCCTCCTTTCTCCATGGCTTTCCCAGTTTCAGACATACAACCCTGCTGGGGAGAGAATTCACTTATTACCACACTGCTCAGGACCTGCTGAAAACATTCTAGAAAAATGCCCCAAATTATTTCTACTTAACTATTAAAAAGGTGGTGGGCACAAACTTGATTAACACTCAAATTCTGATCCAATAAACAAACTAATAAGGATAAGAAAATAAAGAAAATGTACTGGACTGAAAGACCCTACTCATGATGGAGGAGAAGATGTGGGACAGTCAAACATTTCTATTTATTGTAAATTAGGATTATTGTTTTTATCTAAACCATAGGTATTGAAGTAATGCAGGCGATGATATTTCTGTTCTGTCTAAAAAGTGGAAAAAAGAAAGATTTCAGAAGATCATCACTCAGACACAGTACTTTACATTTTTTCCCATTCAGATAGAGATCTTGCTACAATACTGAATGCAAATGAAGCTATGAAAAACACAGCATTAAAAATGCTGTAGTACCCTTTACCAGCTTAAGCATATTACTCACACTGAAACCCAAGGAGAGCATTTGACCCTATCACATCGAATTTAGAAATTTTCTGACAATCTGTTTTGGTAAAGTTGATATATAAATGGACAAATGCAAATATAAAATTAGAAATTACATCTACACAGAAAAAGGCAATCAATCAAATTTTCTTTGCAAATTCACCAATCACTTGTATTTAGCATCTGTGCTATGAAAAAATTGTAGCCAATCATTTTTTATTTTTGATCTTGGCAGGCTGATACAATTGACCTCATCCTGGCTGTCTAACTTCTCATAAATGTTAGAAATCTGTGTGTAAGAAAAAGGCAGAAATATTTCAAGCTGCTAAAAGAACACTGCGATGTTACAAGACTACACAACTCAAAATGAATTATGACAACTGGTGTGCCTCCTTACTTGGCAATTTATGCAATCTCATCTTTTGCTTGCTTTAGCTGGCAGGTCTGCCAATTCCATACACAAGTTGAACATGTATGCAGATTAGTAAAAGTACATTTTTTTTATTGGTTATAAAGATCAAAAGAAAATATAGCAAGCCAAGACTGAAAATAATCTGTAGCATTTCTTGTTGGTTTTGAAGCTAGATTTCTAAATTTAGGCCTCAGTAGTCCCATCTTGAGTACACTTCCTCTAGAGGACTGTCCCCAACAATCTGACATAATGTGAAGGGTCGCAGATAGACCGTGTACAAATTCCACCTCAAGCAATACCTTTTTCCTGGAGAGGGTTGGACTTGACATGCAACATTATGAACCATTTGTTTAGACTGCAGACAAAAAATCCCCTATTTAAGGTTTGCTCTAGTAAAATTATTTCACATTGTGCTTATTTGTAAACATTTCTTATCAAATCTCAGATAGGTACACATTGGCTCCATGAGCTGTGGCTTTTTTCAATATCAAAGATACAGTCATTTGTATAGATGTAGCATAATATTACAGTGCATAGACAATCAAACTGAGCATTGTATCATTAGCCAACAAAATCAGAAAAGACAGACCAAAAATACTCAAACCTGACTCCCTTAGAAAGTGATATAATGAAATGTATTTGCTCATTTTTCTTTTATGTACTTTAAGTGAAAAAGAAAAAGATTTCCCCAATGTGGAAACAGAGAAATACATATCTGAAGGCAGAAAAACACCAGCCAGTCCATCCAGTCTGCCCATACTGATAAGGATACAAACAAGATCCCATCTTAGTTCCCTCCACCTTTCTCATGTCAAACACCAAAACTACGTAATAATCTTAACAGCCAGCAATACTAAGTAGGAGAGAATGTTTTTACTCTTTGATATCAAAACCTGATATTCTAATAAAGATGCCATCAAAATAGTGCCTCGTTGTCATTTTGTTTGACATGGCTAGATTTTTTTAATCTGAAGTTAAAGCATCAGTGTTGAAATGTAACTAAACTTGTTTCTGTTGATCTGACTTTTTTTTCACCTCTTGACAGCCAATAGGAAATGGGAGTTCCTAAGCAACGGCAGCTAGTCTGAGCATAATGTAGTACATTGTTGTTGGCCATTACCTTTTATTGAACTACTAAAATATTTGTACACAAACTTGCAAGACCTCAAGCTTGAAGGGGCAAAACAAAGGCAATTGATGCACTGTCCAACCCGTAATCACAGAACTATCACATGCCTTCCCTTCAACTGGGCCAAGATACTCCAAGTGGGCCAATACCAATTTTTAAAAATATTTCTTGAGAGCCCCCAAAAGTTAATCTTCCTAATGCCTTTTATATATCATCTCAGAGATGATTGTGATGAAAGAGTTTCTCTGGAAGAATTGCAAGTACGGTCCAACTTTGAGTTACCAATTTACTGCATTAGATTGATTTTTCTTGAGATGGGGAAAGCTTTCTTCAGGTGAGATCTCTGATGCCCAGGGGACATGCTCCTCAGTCACTTTCTCTTTCTGCTGCTACCAGCTATGTGTTCCACCCGCCCACCTCCACACCTCAGTGGACACATCTACTCTCCTACATGGAATTCGGAGGCATAACGGAACGGCGAGTACTGCAGTATTTCGTACTACACTATGATGCTTCCATAGCCATAGGACTATACATAATCACATTAATGCTCCACTATGTCTCCAGAAACATTTACTAACGTCAAATCCATGTCTCCTTCCTATTTTGCATGCCTTACTGCTTACCCGAATATAATTGAACCGTGCTTCCCTTTCGTTCCCCCCCCCACCCAAGTACCTACCTCTAGGGGTGCAACGGGCCGGGCAGGGCCGCCGGAACAGCGTTCCGGAAGTGAAAAGCCCCCCCCCCCCCCCCCCCCCGAGCGGAAAGGACGGTGCTCCGGAAGGAAACTATTTTTTTTTAAGGAGCGGCTTCCCCCTTTCCCTCTATAGCGACCCCCTTCCCCAGTGTTACCAAATAAGCTGGATTCCCGCCAAATTGGGCAGCTTATTTTACAAAATGTATAGGTGTTTTGTGTTTTTTTTTTTGTCTGCAGCGGGTTTTTCACCTCGCTATCACCAAGAACGACACACGAGTTTTCCCCTTCTTACATCCACATTCAGCTCTGGCCGATACCGTGGAAATGGGGAGGCGGGGCGGTGCTACGTGCATGCGCATCAGCACAGAGACGTCACTCGCCTCCCCCACTGATGATAGCAGGCACCAAGGGGGGGGGGGGCGGAGATAAGCAGCAAACTGCAGCATTAGAAGCAATTACCTTACCGCCCCTACCTGCCATCAGGTCTGAAAGAAGCATTCCCGCCGAGAGAGGAGAGACACACTGTATACAGAGTAAGATCAGGCAGCGGTCTTATTTCTGAGACCGAATCAATAGATTCTGGCAGGCTCATCTGGGTGAAAGTAGGAAGCCTGCACAGTGGGAACCACGTGGCGATCAGAATCGATTGCTTTAGTTTCAGATTCAAACAGGCATGCCATGTGGTAATGGGCGGCTGTAAACTGCCCAAAGCCAGCTAAGATAACAGAGAAAACATGGATTCTGGGAGAGTGTCCACACAACCAGATTCAGTAGCTTAAAATCCGCATTTTTAGCTCTCTGCCTTCTGTGCGCTCTTCCTAAATTTCATACTGTCTGGATTGCAACCCTACACACATAATGGCACCGCCCCCCTTTTTTTTTGGTTGTGTGATCCTATTGTCTCTCAAGCAACGACCTTCCTCTTCCGAATTATCGTGGCGGGGCCTGTGACGTCACTTCCGGAGGGATATAGACGTAGTCCCCGCCATATTGTTCCTTCTTTCGTTTCCTGCTGATGAAGGTGGTGGTTGATAGGCGAGTAGCTCCCATTCCTAGTATATATCGCTGTGGTAGTGGCGGCGATTTCTCCCTGCCCCACGAATAAAGTATTTTGTGGGCTGATGGGGCTGCGATGGAGTCTTGGTTGGGAGGATGAAGGCGGATTTCAGTTGGCTCGTCCAGGCTGTCTGTCTCGTGTCCTCGTGTTCGGCAGAGGGTAGGCGATCGGAAGATAAGATGCTGTTTCAGGATATTTCTTTCTGTTCTCAGAATTGCCGAAGGAAACTGCAATCGTTCAGTGCCTTTTAACCCATCTATAACTAACTCATTTTGTTTTTACTGTTGTAAAATTCGTAGGGCAGCTAGACCTACAGTGTATTTAACTAGCAAAATAAAGTGGTTTTATTTCCAATAATAATTAGGAATGCGTAATATTTTCGGCCTATCCGACTTACTACAAATATCTATTCTATGCTGTGCCACGATGATGACCATTATTTGCTACTCTTGACTAAGGGAATGATGAGGTTTTTATCCACCTTACATTTTTGCTGAGATGGCAAGTTACAGCTCTGTCCTATCATTTAAGATTTTGCTTCTGACCTGACTTGACACATTTTTCCATTCTTACTTCTGTATTAGGAAATGGAGTTAAGGAACAAGGTCCGAGTGCAAGGCCAATGCTGGTAAGTACTAGCCATAAACGTTGCAATAATGTTGGAAATGTTTTTGCACTACTGAGCTTGAAAAAAAAAGTGGCCTCTGGCTAGTGTTGCAATTCTTATCTGCCAGGTATAAATATAAATAAAAGATTAATGAAGGTGCTACTAAATTTGACCACCTGATATTTTTTTATTGTCCATCATAAATCTGTGGCCGTATGGTTAATTTTCTTAGGTAGATCTTCTGCAGTAAACATAATCTAGAACAGTGTTTCTCAACCTTTTGTTTACTAGGGCCAGCTAATTAAATTTTCTGTGGAGTACCAGTATATTACTGCTTCTTAGTCCTGCCAGCCACTAAGACCTCAGCTGTTTCCTCACTTCATCCCTCTGTGATGTATTATAGTTGTTGCAGAGCAATTGGTGCTTTGGAGGAGTAAGTCTACTTGCTAAGAAGCCTGGAACTTTTTTTTTTAATCCTGATTGACCTTGGCTGTACTGAGACACCTTAAAAAAAAACAAAACCCCTGCTGGGTAGCAGATAAAAGAAGGGGCTGGAGCTTTTCCTTTAAGTCAGCAGGAAGCTTGCAGCTAGGGCATCATAAGGGGGGGGGGGCAGGAGACTGAGTACCATGTGCAGGTAACTGCATACTTTCAACGTGATAAAATAATTGCACTATAGGGAGGAAATAAGATAACCTGCAGGGTAGAAGTGATTTCAAGTACAGCACTTAATAAGGGGACTGCTTTGTGGACAGGTGGTTGAGAGATAATGGTCAGAACAGTGAATCCCTACTCTGTCTAAAACATGCCTAGCCAATCAGGTTTTCAAGATTTCCATAATGAATGGTGATATTCCTTTGCATTTTCCTTTTCTATCCTCTTCTCTCCCCCCCCCCCCCCCCCCCTTGATTATAATCATGGCTCACATCCTTTGCCTCAGTCATCTATTGAGTGCCCAGTCTTGCTAGAAATATTGCAATCTACTTTGAACAAAATATTATAAACTATATGTAACTTATATCCAATGCACCTTATATATTTGCTAGAAATCTACCTCATATTTATCAAATATTATATTCTAACAATATTTATATAGCTAATTGAGACTTAAAAAAAAAATCCAGGCCTGTTAAGGAGACTTTCCCTTGCAAAGCAACACTTTCTCTACTACAACACCTCACAGAGGTGAGGAAGCAACAGCTGAGGTCTTAGTGGCTGGTAGGACTGAGAAGCAATAAAGTGAAGACTGGCTCTCCATAATGGGAGGGGGGTCAATAGGTGGGATTTGCGATAGCTGATAGGAGGGATGGTGGTAGACTCACTGAGGAGACATCAACAAAAAAGCAAGATGGACATTTTTAGAAAGCTTTTATTTTGATCAAGCAGAGAAATCTCATTAGCAGATTGAAACTGTCCTTCCCCCTCCCCCCACCTGCAGCAGCCTCTGTTTTGCTTTGTATCCCTTTTCGAATAATCTTTTAAATAAAGCCTTTTTGGCTTCTGTGGGACATGTTGCTTCCCCACATGGAACACTCATAGGATTTTTGATCCTGGGTGTCTCCAATCCCCTTCCCTACTCATGCTCAATTTTATTTCAGAAAATTAGCTAGTGGGCTCTGGGAAGGGCAGGTTCATCAATCTGCTAATGAGATTTCTCTGCTTGATCAAAATAAACACTTGTCCATCTTGCTTTTTTGTTGATGTTGTTAATGTTAAATGTATTTGACAAAGGTAACGTTTTTCCTGCTTTAATCTCCTGTTTTAATGTAAACCGGTATGATTTGTATATTATACAAGAATGTCTGTATATACAAATTAAAAATAAATGTGTGTATGTATATATATAATGTATAAATAAAAAAAAAAGTTGAGAAACATGACACCAAAGCAGATTTCCCTATCCCTAGAGGGTGTGCACTAAGTTTGTACCTGAGACAGTGGAGGGTGAATAACTTGCCCAAGGTCATATCTGTATGTATCCATTATATATGTCTTGTTTCTCTTCTGTAATCCATGCTGGGCCCCCAGAACTGTGGCTGGGTTAATTATAAGCATTTATTTATTTCAAATATTTAAAAAAAAAAAAAAAATGAAGACCTGTCATCTAGTCCAGTTAGGTGACACCAACATAAGTATGTAACTTACCAGGAGAATTCCCTTTAGAATCAGATCTAGATCTGTAGAATATTTTTGTTAAATAGTGGTCCAAGCATGGCATTTAATTGTAAGCTGAGATGATCCAAAAGGTTCTCCAATGAATGAAATTGTAACACTGCTAGGGCTGAATCGAGTCCTTAGTGACTTAGAGAATATAAATCTGTTCTGTTCATGATGAGTGATCTTTATCAATGGGAATCTCTCTGAAAGAGAATGAGAGAAGACTTTTCACTGAAACAGTTCAGAAGTTCCTGTCTCAGCTGACATTGCAGCAGCATGACTTGTGTGGTTTTTAAACTCGACTGTTCTTTGTTACAGGGATGTTGGATAGGTGAAGGACTGCAAAGAATGTGCTAGATTGCCCGTATGGACATTAAAATAAAGGTGAGGACTTGAATTTTGTTTTGTGAAGGTCAAGATTGATAGCTGTAGATAACTGATAAAACACATTTCCTTAATTGTTCACCAATTCCTTTGCTACTGTTTTGTGTTGCCGAAATGTGGAGCAGTGAAGTGTGGTAGTATTTTTTTTTTTTTTTTTAAATTAAGAAACATAAGAAATTGCCATACTGGGTCAGACCAAGGGTCCATCAAGCCCAGCATCCTGTCACCCAAAAACTGTCTCTCATGCTACTGATTCTAGTAATAGCAGTGGCTATTTTCTAAGTCAACTTGATTAATAGCAGGTAATGGACTTCTCCAAGAACCTATCCAAACCTTTTTTAAACCCAGCTATACTAACTGCACTAACCACATCCTCTGGCAACAAATTCCAGAGCTTAATGGTGGCTCTCAAGGACCAGAGTTACCTAAACTGATCTCTGGTTCATTACTTAAACTTAATTAGTGTCTTGTACTGAACAAACCCGTCTTTCTGTATATTTTGATATAATGGTCCCTAGAATTTTAGTTGGCAAAGGTGCAAATGGTAGAATAAATAAAAGTAAAGCTCATCTTGTGAGATGAAGGATGCACATGATGATTACATAGTTCAGCAGATGCTCTGTGAAGAACTTATCTGTCTTTCGCTCCTATCTGATGCATCCTGTAGTATGTTTAGTGGCGACGCCCTTTTTTGTGCCATGGCAACTCTGCATTGGTTTTTCTTTCATAGTACATCGCTATCTCTTCCCCACTCGATCATGTCCATCTAGAGGAATTGGGTAAGCAGCACCCTTGACCTGCTTTGGCCAACTCTGTTGGCTTCTTGTTGAAGTTAGAACCACGTGGGACTCCATAGTCTCACAAGATCCAGTGGTTCCAAGCAATTCTGACTTCATTGGAAAGATGACAGAGGAGGCAGCAAGTAGAGCACTCTTACAATTCCGTCTAATGGAGGGAGGCCATTGGGCAAAGGGACAAAGGAAGACTATGCTGCTGGTGTTGACTGTGACACGCTCCTCTCCAGCATTGCCAACATTTTTTTCCATCACACTTTGGGAGTGCTAAATGATCTAATTGTCTGTCCCTGCAAAACATCTTAATTACTTGTGTCCAACTGACCATTAAAGCATCTGTTTAGTGTTTATTTACAGTGGGTTAAATGTCAGGGAATTCCATGCTATAGAAAGTATGATCCACAGTTTGACTTTTGCTTATTCATTATTGGAATGGCTTCCCTTCTGGAACCAGCTGGGTCTGGTCATCTTACTTTACACTAAACTTCCATAATGTTCAGCTGAATTTGCATCCATGGGACAGACAGAGACCTTTGTTGTGGCAGGAGAAGAACACAGAAAATGTAAGACCTATGACCACAAGTAGGCAGGTACAGACAGACAGACTGGGTTAGCATCAAGTGCTACAGCCCCTTAAGTCATTGAGCACTTTAATGGCGGGGAGAACATTTGTAGCTTCAAATGTTTGTAAGGTAACTTCCAAAACTTGCCTTAACTTAGATTTGAGCTATTGATTATGAAAACTAAAAATAATCCCTGGGAGTCTGACAGGTTTGTGCACTTGATTAAATTTCAGACTGTTTTTAATTTGTTACTCATTGTCCTGCCTATACAAACTGCTGTGTACATAGACTTTATTGCTGATAAACTTTGTTGATTCACAGATCTAAGGAGGCTGAGATCTTCAGGCTATTCCTAGACAGGTATGTAACCTCATGGATTTTCAGCTCTGGCAACTTTTTGATGAGATGAATGTGCCCTTTATTCTTCTATATGGACCTGAGTTGTAGTTAAGCCCAGGGTGAGGGGAGCCACTTAAGGAGGGATGGGCATATATAGCAGTTCTCTATCCTTGTAATCCTTTAACTTCGTCTGTAAACTTCATTCTTCTAGCGTGTAACCAGATGGACTCAAGACCAATGGGTTTATGCTCCCTTGCCAGCAGTTGGAGACAGGTTTCAAAGCTGGTCTTTGTTCTGAAACATATGGGCATAGACTCGGATCTAAACATGTATGCTCTAGAGGAAAGGCAAGATACGGGAGATATGATAAGACATTTAAAATATATAAAATTTCCATGCACAGGAGGTGAGCCTCTTTCAACAGGCTCTAGAACAAGGGATCATACAATGAGGTTGAAAGGGGATAGACTTGGGAGTAATCTTAGAAATTTATTTCTTTATGGAGAGGGTGGTGGATGTGTGGAACAACCTCCCATTGGAGGTTGTTCCACACATCCACCACAACAGTAGACAACAGTATCTGAATTCAAGAAAACAAGGGATAAATTCAAGAGATCTCTAAGGAACTGATGAGAATTATGCTGCTCAATTAATTGGAAGGATAGGCAGACTGGATGGGCCATATGGTCTCTTTCTGCCATGTTTCTATGTAATCTCTTTGACTGACTTGTCTGTCACTCCATTGCTCAGGATGTTTATTTATAAGCATTTTCTCTCTATCCACTAGGAATCCTCTGCTTATCCCATGCCCTTTTGAATTCCGTTACTGTCCTTGGCCTCACTACATCCACTGAGGGCATTCTATGCATCCACTACCCTTTTCCATGAAGAAATGCTTAGTAATGCATTTAAAACAAACACAAGAATTTTTTTTTTTACTTAAATTTTGGAATTTGTTGCCAGAAGATGTGGTGAAGCTGTTAATGTAGCTGGGTTTAGACAAGTTCCTGGAGGAAAAATCTGTAAACCATTATGGTGGACCTATAGAAATCCACTCTTTATCCCTGGGGATCTGTTGACTTTTTTGGATCCTTCCTGACGCTTGTGGCCAATCCAGGTCACTGCTGAAGCAGCATATTGGGCTAGACCTTTGGTTTCACCCAATATGGCAAATCTTATGTTCTTATTCTCACTTCCTTCATGGATACAGTTTCATAATCCTGTGGGTACTGGATGAATGTGCAGACTTGGAACGCTGATTAATAGTTTGGGTTATGACTACAATACTGGTCTGTGGAGCTTCTAACAGCATGTTGCTTTCTGCTTTTAAATGGCATGCATTAGTTGCAGCTTTCTGCCTGTATGATGAAGCTGACAGACTTGACATGTCCGTGGAGGTCTGTAATTAGCTCTATCTGATTCAGGTATGAGGTTTAAGCTTAGTTGTTGGTGATCTCCTTGTCACTCTGACACCACTTGTTTTTCTTTCAGGTCTGAGCTTGGACTGCTTGCTTAATATTCTAGAAGCAAGTCATACTGCTGGTAATTTTATTCCCCTTTAACCTTGCATAGCTTTCAGGATTCTTTGTTTTAGCCTGAAGTTGTAGCAAACTGCTTGGAGGACTTCAGCAAACCAGAATATCTTCCACTATAAGATTTCCATAGACATGAATTTCAGATAAATCCTCAGCATTTTTACATTTGTGATGAGACAGTATCAGTAGGGATATTCCAGTGCTTCAGGTAAAACAAAGTTTATTTCCAGACTGTTAGGGCATAACACATTTGTGACAAGATAAAACAGCGGTCTCTAATTCCATTTACATTTAATGGTCAGTATGTGACTTTTTTTTTGTGTGTGAATGTGGGGAAATATTCCGTCTAGTAAAATTGATGCTGAGTTACAGCAGAACTGGCTCTTTCATTGGATAGAGAAGCCAGAATCCACAGGGTTTTGCATATGATGTTCAGAAATGTCTGATCTGAAATCAGTTTGTGGATGATCTTTTCATACTGATAAAAACCCTGTAGGTTTTTTTTTTGTTTGTTTTTTTTAGTAGTAGCATGGAGTAAGTAGCTCTTACCCCGCTTTAAAACAAGGCTGAATAGATCTTATAAATGCCATTTGTGTTATGATAAAAAGCACATATGGGGGTTGAAGAGATTGTGTTCCTTTGATTGCCAGGGAATAGTGGCTTTTATTTCTGAATAAAAACTTGAGGTCATGACAAAGCTATCAATGTGTGTTAGGATTTGCATGCACTTGTTTTTTTGCAATGTAAAGGCTTTAAAATATTTGTACATGTCATTTCCTTTGCATGTCTGGGGCAGTAAACACCATAAGACCTGCAAGGTAAGGATCTTTATTTCTTATCTGCAATTCCTAAAAATGTTTAAACATATTACCCATGCTGATTGAATATATTTTTTTCATCAATAAGTAGACTAAACTAGCTATGCTGCATGGGTGTTGTCATCAGGTTAACACTAGGTGGAGCTGTCTCAAAGCTTAAGGCTTTTGCCCTAGTGGGCATGCATGGTAGTTCCCGCACAAATGAGCCTTCTGGAAGTCTCCTCAGACGTGGAATCCAAAGGGGACAGTCACCCAGATAAAGGACCAAAACCTCACTGTGCAATCACTCTCTATGGATAGGAACCAATCCTCCAGTTCATGACACTTCTACCCTCAATTTCTACCAACAAAAGCCCTAGGCCACATCAGGGCTATAGTCAACCTCCCTACTAATCACCTTGCCCTCAACAGTCTACCCAGCAAAAGAGAAGACAGAGGGATAGACACCAACAAAAGCAATCAGTTCAAGAGGCATCAAAGCCACCAAACTATTTATTTTTAAAAACATTGCTGCTACAGCAGATGTGATTGGGGGCAGGGTCCAACTATATGCAACATCTTGGGTCCACATAACGTCAGACCAGTGGATACAATACAGTTACTAGATGAATTTCAAGAGCAAACCTCGAACACCCCACCTGTCCTCCCCTTTTACTAGATCAATCCCAACAAGATCAACAGTGGGAGGTGCAGTCCCTCAAACAGAATGCCATGCAAGAACTACACCAAATATTTCCTCACGCCCAAAAAAATTGGGGGTGGTCTCCAGCCCTTCCTAAATCTCCAAATTTCAACAAGCATCTTAGCCAAGCGAAATCCAAGATGACCTCTCTAGGCACCATCCTACCTCTTATTCAACCACAGGACTGGATGTGCTCCCTAGACCTCAAAGATGCTTATGCACGTATGCCTGTGCGCCTGCCTTCTTGGCGGCGTCTACCACTCTGAAACAGTTAAGCAGTATCAGTACAGAGTCCTCCCTTTTGGCCTCTCCTCAGCCCTTACAGTTTTCACAAAATGTCTAGCTGTCTAGCCACGTATTCCTGCCCTTCCTCTCTAGACAGCATCTCTACCTGCCCTGCATATTCTTTTGCTTGGTTATGAACCGAGACTTCTGGAAGGCTCTTTTGCACAGGAACTACCGTGCATGCCCATTAGGGTAAAAGCCTTAAGCTTTGCGAGACATCTCCACCTGTTGCTTCCCTGATGACGTAACCATTTATGCTAAGCCATCTTGCTTTTTCCCTTTGTTCTAGGGAAGAGAGGAAATAAAGCTGACTGCACTTGGTCCTCCACCCTTCCTTCCCTTGCCCCACGTACATGCAGTATTGGCAGCGCTAGCTTCTTGTGTCATAAGGTGGCTCGGTCATAATCCTGTCAAGACATAGGCTATTCCTTTGCAATTCTGCTTTTATATGTAAGAGTTTAGCAAATTAATTTGCCAAAATATCTAGATGAGTTGGCAGCACTTTCCTCAACCAGATTTGGACCTGGTTTGAGTTTGGTACTTTTCCCCTTTTTATTTTGGGACTTGGCTACTGTGTTTTTCCTGGTGCCAGGTTTCTTGTTGGGGAGTTCTTAATCTTTGTCTTGGTAGGATGATACATTTGCTGAGCATAGAAATAAATGTTAAATGTATATATGTTGGGTGTTACCTTTCTTATTGGACCAACTTAATACATTTTTTAACTAACTTTTGAGGGACCTCCCCTGAATTTTTTTTTTTTGGCAGGGGCGGGGGGGGGTATTATGTAGGAGCCACACATAGAGCAGGCTCTGCTTCTGAATACTTTAGCGCTGTTCTTCTCTAAACTGTAAAAGGAGTGATTTTCTTGCTCCTCGGTCTCATTCCATTATTTTCCTGCTCATGATTTCTTGTTACGCCTGCGGATGATGAAAATTATGTTGGTAGGGACATCTGATGAACTCATGATGTTTACCAACATCTCTGAGCAGGACTTGCTGGGTTACTTGTGACCACTTGTTTCTGGTGAGACAATTTGTTAAATTAGGCCTGAGCTAACATGAAAGCCTAATATGCTTCGAGTTAGATGCTTATGCTGATGAAGCTAGTGCAGAATCTGAAAAGACTGAAATGTCCTGCTTATAAGTATTGTGTTGTGAGCTGCAGAATGCTGGTCTCAACTGCCAAATCCGACTGCAGAGCTGAGATGTGGAGGGGGTGTTGTTGGACTCCTAATTTTAAATTTAGTTCTCATCATGAAACAGACTTTTTAGTTGCAAGAAACATTTTTCAGCTTAAGGGGCTTTTTGCCCAACTTGGGAATGTAAAAGTATATGTGAAACATTTTGACACTGTTAATCTTGGGTATTAGGTTCCCTCTTGACCTTTCTGAAATTGTTCGTCTTTGTAGGGTGCATTGAAGAAAGACCTGGTAAGTAAAGCTGTTTAATAGTGGATTTAAATAGTTCACTCCTAGTAAAAGCTTATCCCTTGGAAATTAGATGTTTGAGACTCTAACCTGTTAATCACTGTTTAAAGTGTTTGGGGTTTTTTTTTAATGTAGCATAGACCCATCTCTGAAATAGTATTTCAGTGCCTTCCTACAGTAATGATATTGTTTGGCTGTTGTGACCTTTGCTGTGCCTATCATGGAATGATACTGGCTTGTGACATCATATTGAAGCCTATGATGCAAGATTTGAAGAGTAGTGGACAGAAGAGATTTCTGAAAACTATGATCACTGAGGCTTTATCTAAAATCTTATAGTTCAACATCAGTTAGAGATTCATTAATAACTTGTGAATTTGGGTTTTTTCCCCTCCCAGGCTTGCACATTTCCTGAAATTGTAATCTCATGACTGTTTGCTCAGGTAATTTATTTTTTTTTTCCTTCCTTTTGATATGCCAGAGTGTGTAAACCTGTAACTTAAGGGGAATATGTAGGAAGTAGTAGACTGTCCTCCTTTACTAATCAAAGATTACAATTAGAATCCTTTGTTTTCAGTTTTTTATTTTTCCAGGGAATTCTTCAAAACTGTGAGAAAATCAGTGGGGGAAGGTGACTTTCCACTCATTTTCTCCCATTAAACACTGATGCATTCCTAGGAAAATAAAATACAAACTGAAAATGAAGGTCCCTAATTAGTCTACCACCTTATTCTTCCATAGTTCTAGGTAGGAGGTGAAGTGCTTTTTGGTGTGGTGGTAACCTGCGTAGTTCAGTGTACAAAATGTTTTGCTTCTTGTTAATATAGCAGATGTGCATTGGATGGGTAGTGAACAAAAGGAAACTTGATCATACTAAGCAGTCCTGTTTGCTACCCCCTCTTATAACACTTCTTTAGATGAACATGTGGAATAATTAATATGGTAGAAATATGCACGGATTGGACTTATGGTTAAATGTATTTGACTGTTTGTTGTATTGTGCCACATACATGATACAAACGAGCGGTCAAGGTTTTTCCTTTAAGTGCTTTGTATTTTACAAAGTTGTTGTGAAATCTTTAATCTTCATACTTTCCAATCTCAGGCCATCTATTCTCCAGGGTTGCCTAATCCATGTGTACTCACGTAGTTTCAGTTCTTTCACAAACACTTCACTCGGGTCAGCCATTATGCAAGAACTGCCACTCCTGGAGTCTCAAGGTCCTATAACCTTCTAGACCCGGACTCTTATCCTTAACTGTGGAATCCTCCCTTGGACCATAATCCCTTGCTACATTTAGCTTTAAGGTAGACTGGGCCAGATCCCTGGAGCCGGTCCTTAAGCTGTTCTGGGGTTCATGGGAACCAGTGTCTCTGTGTGACAGGCAAAACTGCATTAGTATTCCATGAGACAGAGGATGTACATGATGAAAACATAGTTCAACTGATCTGTGAAGAACAAACCTTTCGCTCCTATCTGATACATCCTCAGATCTCCAATCAGCTACATAAGTGGTAATAGATTTACCCACTTTGTATGCTGTTTTGAAAGATGGGCTTCTCTTTAATGCATCTTGCAGTCCAGCTTTTGTAACTGCCACAGGGACATCCAGCAAAGAGATTGTACAGCCAAACTTCCACCCTAGTGGTAGTTGCATCTGTGTTTGAAGAGCTTTAAGGCATTGTTAGAAGGTTTTACTTAGCACTATATATTTTCGCTTGTTTCAGAATTTGCTGTACAGGAAGACCAAGATTGTCGTGTCATTTGATTCCAGGTATGTGGACCCTTGTACTCCAGTTAATAACTTTTTAATTGGATCTTATTAAACACATGGGCATCCTTTCCCATAAAATTAATTAGCTGAGAATTTGTGCTTAGAATTGTAGCAGCATTCACATCCAAGTTACACAAGTGCTAAGTCTAAAATAGCTGCTGGACCCTCCAATTACTTTGTCAGTGAGGTCTATCTCCTTCTATTGTACAAAGCGGGCGATGTGGCTAGTAACATAAATTGGGTGCTGCATGGAACCTTTCAAGATGTTAACCATTCATTGACATCCTTTCTACACTACCCCTGAGCATGCTGTGTATGATGAACTGTAGAATCAGGTCTCTGATTTGCCTCTCTGAGGATACAAACAACCCAGTACTGATGCAGACTGCAATAGTGCAGGAATGAAGTGAAGGATTATGGTAGAGCCTAACTGACGGACTCTCTCTTTCTGCAGACTTCCAGAGGATTTCTGTATGCAGTGTAAGTTTTTTTTGTTTTTTCAATTTTAATACTGATTGAATAATTTTGAGAAACTTCCAGCAAGACTGAAGAGCTTCTGTTAGATGCTGTTACATGGAAACATTCTCCCCTCCTGATTTCAAAAGCCCATTCCCTGTATGTACCCGGATCAGTCCAGACAGTGAGTTGTGCCTCCTGTCCAGCAGATGGAGACAGAAAAACTGAAAGGGTGTCCTATATCAGGACAGTGAACACCCTGCGCCCTTCAGTATTTCTCTCTCTCCAGCAGATGCAGACGGTTGAACCTGCGGTTCCCTCCTTTTAGCTGTATTTCTTTTCTTTTGGTGTAAAGTTGTTTTCTAAGCCCAATACGTGTCCCCTTAAGAGTTCAGTAGGTTGTGCTTCTACCTTTTGTACCTGAATGTAAATCTCCTTGATCTATCACTGACCCGGTCTGAACTAAATACACAAAGAATAAATCCATTTTCCACTGACCTAAAGGCATAAAGTATGCTATATAAACAATGCTTTCTATCCCCAGATGCATGCTTGAACAAAGTTAAGAAACTGAGCAGATTGTCTGTCTGGTTTTGCTGCTTTGCATGTGTAGCATAGAAACTAAACAGGGCAACAGATTAGGAGCTATCTAGCCTGCTCATTGCTGATTTAGTATTACACTATCTACCCAATCTCTCTTCCATATATTCCTGTTTATCCTATGTCTTATCAAATTCTCATTGTTTTGGCTTCCCGTGCCTTTGCATCTTAATACCTTTCTGTGAATGTTTCCTCATTACACCTAAGTCTACTCATGTTGAATTGCTTCTCATGACAGCCTATTCAACATAGCATGGTGAAACAATCAGGCTGCTGGCTGGCTGGCAGTGAGTTTTGCAGCAGTGACTGTAAATAACATAGAAGGGGTGTTTTATTACAATAAATAAGATGCAAGTGTTGTGTAGAGTGTATGGAGATATTTGTTGCTGTGACTACCTTCTAAGAGCAGGGAGGAGGACTTATCCAGTATCTTTGTGACCAATGATGACACTGATTCTGCCATATGAATCACATTGATTTTTACTTACCGTTCCATTTCTGAGGTTACTTAATGTATATGAGATAATGCTGGGTTGATCTCTTATAAGTTGTATGTATTTTCTCATGGCTCTTTCTATGCTATTTTAGGTGAAGAGGATAAATTCATATCGGCGCTGTGGAAGTACAAAGGTTAATGATCTTTCATGTTTCTGGGTTGGAAAAATGAATACTTGATTGGATGAGAACTAATGATGAAAATGATCTTGAACTCTCTCACTGAGACAGGAGATGAAAAGTAAAGATCTGATTCTTGCCCAGAACAGGTTTTGTATTTCACTACACTTCAAAAACTGGAATTTTAATGTTCCTGTTTCTTCTTGTAGGAGAAAATGTTTTTAGCCAACTTGCATTGTGGGATTGAATTAAGATCCTCTACATGACCGAAGAGACTATTGAAGGAATTCAGGATGGAGGCATCTTGTTCGCTGCATCTTTCTTCCACGTGTGATTATGGACACTAGTGATATATTTTTTTCAGTATGTTTCAGTATTAAACACTCAGATTGGATTGTTAAAATGAGAATATTTGTTAATTTTGAGATCTTTTGTGAAGACTCCCAAGTTAGGTGACTTGTTAGAAATACTTTTGTATGCAATCTTTTTTTCTTATACTACTGTGTAGACAGTATCAGGAAAAACAAGTATGGGGATTGGGTTTGTTTTATGGTTAGTATGCATTCCTTGAATTTCAAAGTTTGGATCTGATTAAACAATGAAATCACTGAGGACATGATTAAACTTTATTGAATAAAAAGAATGAGGAACAGTTGCAGCTGTATAGGCATTTTTGGAAGAATATAGGTACTCTTGTTTTTGTTTTAACTTAATCTATTGCTTAGCCCTGGTTCAACATGGAAATGATTTTAGCCCTCTTTTTTAAATATCTAAACAATCACCTGTTGAAGTGATAATGGGTTTTCAGTTGATGATTATGTGCATATTGTAACATGTTAAATTCTTGCTGAGAGGAATTTTGAGATTGATTTAAAACCAGAGGACATTTTATGCATTCCACCAATGGAGTGACCTAAATAGGGTAGATCAAACTAGCCAGAGTCTGGCAAACACAATGGCTTGCAAAACTTCATGGTTGGCTTTGCTTTGATTATTGCTCCTCCACCCCCACCAAAAGAATATTCTCACAAACATGCCCCTATAAAAGTAGTAATTCCCAAACTGTGGGTTGTGACCCCCTCATGGGAGTCATAGAACTAGTATATGGGGGGGGGGTTCTAAGGATTATTCCTCCCCTTTTACCTTAATTCTGATCTATATATACCCAGAAGTGTCAGTCAGTGTGAGGCTTGTGAGCTAATGAACATTCACAAGCCCAGTCCTGTCTGCATGGGCTTACTGAAAATCCATACAGAAGGCCAGGGCCTGTGAGCATGCTCTGACTCGCAGGCCCTGTGTTAACTGCCACCACTGCATTGCTGCTTTGCGAGCTTGGTGGAGTGGGAGAATGGAAGTCTATTTTGTCGTATTCATTATCTGAGGTCATGTGAATTTTCTTTTCAGATGGGTTTGAACTGCTTTCTAAACGTAAAATGCAGCTAGCTCTGTATAGCTACAACTACATTCATAGTTTATTCTCCCTAATCATATGTATATTATATGTAATATATCTGTAATACTATCTTGTATATCTGTTATTTGTGATTAGCCAGTTAGCCCATCAAGCTGTTATACTGCATCTTATTTAACTGTTACTTATACTCAGCTAGTTAACCAATCAACCTGTTATAATGTATCAAGTCACTATAAGGCTAGCCTTAGACTTCATGTTTGTTATATTGTAAACTGATGTGATATGGCAAATCAAATGTCGGTATAGATAAATAAATAAAAATAATCAACCCTGTGAATACATACTTTTATGTACATTGTATTATCTACTGAAATGGCTTGTTACCCTCAGTCTGTCTTGATGTTTATCCCAGGACAAGCAGGATGCTAGTCCTCACATGGGTGACATCAGTAATGGAGCCGTATATGGAAAAACTTCTGTCAAAGTTTCTAGAAACTTTTGACTGGCACAGTGTGCCCACTGAGCATGCTTGGCATGCCATGATATTCTCAGCCACAGGGGTCTCCCTTTAGTCTTTTTTTTTTCTGCAAAGCAGTTAGCCTCGCACTTAATTGGAATCCTGTGGTGAATTTTCACCACATTTCTAAAAAAAACAAAACACAAAACTTCAAAACCGCAGGGGTCTCCTGTCATTACCATCTCGGTAAGATTTTTCTTTTTTTTTCCCCCATCAGTTCTGCACCGTTTTTAGCCGAAAGTAGTCATAGAGTGCTGTCCATAATGGCTACGGGATTTAAGAAATGCCCGATTTGCTGTCTAACAATGTCCATCATGGACCCACACTTGGAGTGTGTGCTCTGTCTCGGTGAGAGACACAATGACTTAACCTGCCCGAAGTGTGCCGAAATGACCCCAAAGGGCAGGAGACTCCGGATGGAGAAAATGGAGCATCTGTTCCATTTACAATTGATGCTTTCAACTTCGTCTACTCAGTCGTCTCCGGCTGGAGCGGGTCCACAAAGTCGTCTTGAAGAAAAGACAACCGGATGCAGGGGTTGATAGATCACCAACCCTGTCTATATCCTCGATAAAATTGACATGTCATCGAAAAGCACTGACCACAAACACGCATCTGAGGCCTCACGATCCTGAGACCCGAAGGCGCATGAGCGCACGCTGTGACCTCGGACGTCCATCCGGGCGCTCAGGTCACGGCATGCGCTCATGCGCCTTGCTGCTTGAGCACCCAAATTGGACGTGCGTTCATGCACTTTCGCCGCTGGCTGCCCCCGGGAGGCAGGGGAGCCACGGTGGGCGCCTCGGGAGATGGGGAGAGAGGCCTGGGGCTGCTGGAAGCATGCAGTAAGTTTACTTTTGTTACAATTTCTATTTGTTTTAATAACATGTTGAGTCGATTTTCGCCCTGCGCCTTGCTTCAGGAGGGGGGGAGAGAGGACTGGTGATGCCCGAGCGTAGGAGAACCAGGCCACACCATGTTACTCGCTTGCTCAAACCCACCCACTTATTTGACCGGAGCCTGCCTATTGCTGTCACCTCCCTCTAACGCCAGGGTCAGGGTAGATAGTAAATTAGCGGGTTAAAGACGCGGCAAAACAGTTGTTTAAAGGAAAATTAGTTCTTACCTGTTAATTTTTGTTCCTGTAGTACCACGGATCAGTCCAGACTGTGGGTTGAGCCTCCTTTCCAGCAGGCGGAGACAGACTAAAACTGAAAGGGATATCCTATGAGGACAGAGCCTATCCTGTAACCCTTCAGTATAACGAATGTCAAAGCAGAAAATAACAAAACCAGAGTTGGATCAAGCAAGTAACCATAAAGCTCAATGGAGCAGATGTAGAACAACGTAATGGATATGGTATGACTAACCGCTCTTGCATATACTTGGTGCTGGGCAACCAAGGCTTCCAGTGTATTTGCTCAGTATTCATGCACAAAAAAGATGTGTGGAAATCTACAAATCTGCAAGAGAAACAAGCTTCGAGAGGACAGAAAAAAAGACAGGAAGGGTGTCTGGACTGATCTGTGGTACTACAGGAATGAAAATTAACAGGTAAGAACTAATTTTCCTTTCCCTGTACGTACCCGGATCAGTTCAGACTGTGGGATGTACCAAAGCTTCCTTAAACCGGGTGGGACCGAGACAGTCCCGCTCGAAGCACTTGTAGCCCAAAAGAACCAAGAAGCGGAGCTTGCACATCCAGACGGTAGTGTAGAGCAAAAGTCTGCAAGGACGTCCAAGTGGCGGCACTGCAAATCTCCTGCGGAGAGACTGACTGTCCGCCCAGGAAGTAGTTTGAGAACGCAGTGAATGAGCTGTAAGACCCTCGGGAACTGCCTGTCCTCGACAGGCCGAGGAGATCATTTTCTTCAACCACCACGCGATAGTGGTCTTAGAAGCCGGCGAATGGGCCCACTCCAGAGGACAAAAGATGAACCAAGACCCGAAAGACATGGGTAACCTGGAGATAGCGAAGTAGAACTCGTATAGTATCAAGTTTACGGAAATCATCCCCAGTCGCAGGAGAAAACACAGGGAGTTCTGCCGACAGGTTGACATGGAGGTTAGGAGAACCTTCACTAAGAAGGAACGGCCCGTCACGAGGGATACCCTGGAATTGGAAAATTGCAAAACAAAATGTTCCTGACAGGATAGTGCATGGATCACAGAGATCGGAAGAGCAGAAGAGAGAGACCAGAAAGACAGACAGTCTTAAGCGTAAGAGCTTTTAAGGTAGCGCGACAGAGAGGTTCGAACAGAGCCGCACAGAGGGGCCCGAAGGATCAGACAAAACTCCCTGACGGGCAAGCGGCCGATAAGGTGGACGTAGATGCTTGATGCCCTTTCAAGTACCAATCACATCCAGGTGGCCCGTTCAGTGATGATTTACCTGACCCAGGAGAGAGCTGAGAGGGGAGAAGATGTTCTTAGGGAAGAGAGGACTAATGAGATCTGGGAGGAGAGAGCTGAGATATCAGACTCCGCACAAACAGCTTCAAACAAGTTCCAGATACGAGTGTACGCCAGGGAAGTCTACTGTTTCCGGGCCCACAACAAGATGAAGATGACCACCTCCTCCTAATAGCCCTTGCGCCTTAAGCGTCATCTTTCAAAAACCAGGCCGCTAGACAGGAGCGATCGGCCTGGTCTAAAAATACAGGTCCTTGACGGAGCTGAGGAAAATGGCGTAGCCGTAGAGGTCCATCCCGTGGTAGGTTGAGAAAATCCGTGAATCACAGCCTACGCGGCCACTCTGGTGCTACCAGAACCACAGGACCCTGGTGGAATTCCATTCTTCTGAGAACTTTCCCGACTAGGGGCCATGGGAGGGGGAACACTTACAGAAGGACATCTGCCGGCCAAGGAGAGCCAAAGCATGGCCTTGAAAAGGGTCACCATGAGGCCCAGGTGGTGGGGGACCACCTATCTATGATGAGATTCATGGCTGCGTCAGTTCCCACTCTCTGGAATCTAGCGCCTGTCGACTGAGAAAATTGGCCTGAACATTCCCCTTGCCCACAATGTGGGAGGCTGTCGGGCACTGTAGATGTCGCTCTGCCCAGGCGAAGACGGCTGGTTTCCAGGGCCGACTGCGGGCACCTCTTTAGCGATTGACAAGCCACAGTGGAGGAGCTGTCGGACAAGACCCGTATCGCCTTGCCGCAGATGAGGGGGAGAAACTCCAGAAGAGCTAGGAACATCGCCTGAGCCTCCAACCGAATGATGTGCCAGCGAGACTGAGCTGCCGGTCAGATCCCCTGGGCATACTGGGAGAGGTAGACCGCACCCCAGCCAGAGAGACTGGTGTCTGTGGTTACTATGGTCCACTGAGGGACTCTGAGAGGCTTTCCCTGTAGCAAATGAGGAAGGGAAAGCCACCCCTACCAGTCGAGGATAGTAAGGCCCAAAAACCGGGAGGACTGTGTGAAACTGTTCCGACACTGTCTGCCAATGGGACAGCAAAGCTTTCTGGAATGGTAGCATATGAGCAAAAGCCCAAGGGGCCAGAGACCTGTAGGCAGACACAGGCCGCTGGAGAAGGCAGCAAGACCAGACTCTGAAACCGGCCGATCAACTTGAGAGCCCGCGCGTGAGGCAAGATGACCTTGCCCACCTGGTTGTCTAGGTGGGCTCCCAGGAATCCTAACTCCTGCGAGGGCTGAAGGTAGCTCTTGGAGAAATTCAGTATGCACCCAAGAGACGCGAGGAGAGGTAACACAAGATCCACCGCCTGATGAAGAGCCTCTGCCTTGGGCCTGACGAGCCAGACGTCCCAGTAAGGGTGAACAAGGATCCCTTTCCTGCAGAGAGCTGCTGCCACCACCACGACTTTGAAGGTGCGAGGTGCCCTTGTGAGACCAAAGGGGAAGCGCACTGAACTGGAAGTCCTGGTGGAGGATGTGAACGCGAAGAGACTATGGTAGCCACAATGAAGTGGAATATGCAAACACGCCTCTGTCAAAGCAAGTGAGGTGAGGAATGCACCAGGGTGAAAGGGCATGAAGACCACTTGCAGAGTTTTCATGTGGAAAGCAGGATCTTGAGGGCCTGGTTGACTCCTGTGAGGTCTAAGATCGGATGTAGACCAGTCCTGTTAGGGAATGACGAAATAAATAGAATGCTGGCTTGCAGCAAGTTTGCTGTCTGGAACCGGGACCACCACACCCTGACACAGGGGCAGGCGGGGGTTTACTCCACCGCTCGCTGCTGGGACTGACCGCACGGGGAAATAGAAAAAGGATCTCGAGCAAAGCGAAGGCGTACCTGTCTCTGAGGATGTAGAGGACCCACTGGTCCAACATGAATTTGACCCATGCCACGAAAAACAGGGAGAGTCCGCCTAGGAAGGGGACAGAGGAAAGAGTCAAGTGAACTTCATTGTGTGGCAGGCATTAGGATGGCACCCACGGGAAGGCTGCGACCAAGATGGAAAAACCCCCCTGAGGAGTCACCCTGCCCGCGTGGGGTATACTGTCTCTGGCCCAGATAATGTTGACAAGAGGGTGTAAAGGAACAGGATGGTTTCGGACGGTCCTTTAGAAGCCTATGGACCTTACTTTCCCCCAAGGAATCCATAGTTTTCTCAAGGCCCTTGCCAAGGAGCAACTTACCTTTGAACAGCAACGTGCCCAATTGGGCTTTGTAGGATGGATTGGCTGACCAATGGTACAGCCAGAGGAGCTGTTTGGCAGACTTTGCCGTAGCCATCGCTTTTGCCTGGACGTGGAGAAGGTCGTAGGCGCAGCCTCTGCCCACGGGGGGGGTCCTGGGGTGCAGAGCAACTTTGAACCCACCTGAGACCTGCCCGCAGCATGAGACTGCTGCAAATAGGCGCGCGTGCACCCCCAGCGCCAGGACATAAAAAATGCGCATCCCATGAGCCTTGTGGACCTGTGCGGCTTTACAAGCTGGGAAACCCTCCTGTATTGTGATTGCAATAAGTAGTCTTGTTTTGTGGGGTTTTTTTTTTTTTTAAATCTAAGCATACCTCTGGGAGGGGGAGCTTATCTAGTGCACAGCCCCCCTAGAGTCCCGTCTCGGGAGTGTTCCATTCCCGCAGGCGCTACAACTTGTGTGTGGGATGAGAGGGAGAGGGGAAGGCGATTGCTGGATCCCTGATTCCTGCCAGGACCGGGTCCATATCATTGGGCAAAGAGGCCGTAAGGGGTGGAAGGGTATCCTCTGCATCTGGATTACCAGCAGGATCCGAGGGTACCAGATCCATGGGGAGGTCGGGGAAGGGGCACTCCCGGGACCACCCATGCTCCAAGGGACCCTGGGGGCTCCGCAGCTGGTCTGAGGAAATTTTTATTTTTTATTTTTTGCCGGGGGCCAACCTTCCTCCTCCTGCAGGCTAGCTAAATAAAATCTTTGCAGGAGGGTGGCAAAATCAGATACAAAATGAACCCTGGAAGTCCAGGAGAGGCAAGAGGGTGACCAACTCATCCTGGGGGGGGGGGGGTTAGCTGCAAAAAAATCAGCCCCCCAGCCCCAGGGAGCTCTGAAAACGGAGCAGACAAAAAGTCCAAAATGGCCATCGTTTTCGGGCTTGCCTGGCCAAGCTCTGGGGAGTTTATCCCTGGGCTAAATTTGCACCCTGCCGGGGAGGGACCTACCCCACCCGGCAGGGAGGCAGAGAAGAGGTCCCTTCTCAAAAGAACATGAAGGGACTGGCAGAGAAGAGCAGCCTGCCTGCCGCGGCAAAAAGAGAGCCGCTCTGAAGAAAAAAAAGGCTGCAGAGAAAAAGTTTGACGGCCTGGAGTGAAGCAGGGGGGAAACCTGCTGACTCCTGCCTGGCTACCGGTTCAACCCAGGTGGGGGAGAAAGACACAGAATATTGGTCTGCTGCTGTAGGTAAGTATTAAAAGCACTGGGAGCACTTTTAAACTTAAGCCTGTTTCTGTGTAACTTTTTTTTTTTAAATAAACTGAGCACAGCAGCGTAACATTAAGACCCTTCGGCAGCTGGGGGGGAGACGAGCCCTGGACAGACTCTGTCCCCACACCTGGAAGCGGTAACGGACACAGGCTATGCACTGCACAAGGGGCAAAGCTCCCCCCTGAGTCCGGCAAGAGCCAGGAGACTGAACCGTCTCCTGAAGAAAAAATCCACAACTTCCTGACTAAACTTTTTAACAGGAAGAAAACAACTACAAAATCCCTAAGGAATAAGTACTTGCTTGATCCCAGAAGGAAGGAAGAGAAAGAAGGCTGACTAGCCTAGATCAGGAGACCGAAGGGAGACGTGCTGCACCTGCTGGAGCAAATACTGAAGGGTTACAGGATAGGCTCTGTCCTCATATAGGATATCCTTTCAGTTTTAGTCTGTCTCCACCTGCTGGAAAGGAGGCTCAACCCACAATCTGGACTGATCCGGGTACGTACAGGGAAAAAGGCGATAATCGGGCCGCACGTTACTGTATGGGAGGGAATAGCTAATCCGATCGTTTACATATCATTATACATGTCACGGGCGGAAAGGGATACGCGTCGATTTAAAGAAGCGGTAAAGATTGGTAAAAACGGATAGTGAATCACAGGTTAGACTGACGTGGCCAAATTGTGGGTAGAAAGTGGGTTAGAAACAGGGTAACCGTGGCTGCGCTTTACTGTATCGGCCCATTGGTGAGCAAAAACAAGGAACCTGAAATTGGGCATATTCCCATTACATATTCAAAAGATATTAACATGCATCAAATCCAGGATGGGGAGTACATGTCAACAATGCTGCATTCAAGGCATTTGGACAAACAAGATGCAGCTCTACACAGCAATATCCTAGAGTTGAGAAGGATCTACAATAGCCTGCAAGTATTCCACTACTGCCTTTGGAACAAAATTGTACAAATAAGAACAGATAAGCAAGTGGCTATGTTCTGTATGCACAAGTAATGAGGCAGTGGTTCTTGTCTCTGCATAGAAGCAATGAAGAGTTGGACATTAGCAGTGGGAAAAAGAGAATGCATATCTTGGCAGTCTATGTTCCAGGCAAAACACTAACCTGGCAAACACAGCCGTCAGCTACACACCGATGAATGATCACAACAACAACTCTACAAAGCAACTTTAAGTTATATGGCACACTGAACAGCAATGCAAAAAGGTCTATCATAAACTACAGTTTTGCTCATAGACCTACCAACCATTTTTCAGTTTTTAATTTTATTTTACAAAAAATGCAAAGAAATAATGAATTGTCTTTAAAAATGTATTTTAGCACAAAGTGCCTGGAACAATTTGTGTGGCATTTGTAATCCACACCAATCTTTTTATGGAGTTGAATACTTTTGCAACTCACTGTATGTGGTTGTTTATTGGTCAAATTCTCCTTTATAACAGAAATCATTTAGATGATTTTAGCCCTTTTTTTATTATCTGCTATTCATTTCTCAAGCCTTTAAAAGAACCTTTTAGTAAAATTTAACTTATGAAAACACTAACCGAGAAATTATGAAAAACCAGCAGAATTGATTGTATTGATCTTTTAATAAGACAAAATAAAGAGGAAATTTAGGTACAGGTCTAGGCTTTATTTTATTAAAAACACAGGCTTCTGGAATATGTTACACATATGCACTTCTGAGGTTAAGAAAACACTTTAGTCTGAATGTGTTGTTTATTTTCTAATATCTTTTCCATTAGATCACTAAAAGTCAGATGGCAAAAGTGAAAGCTAAATTTCTCTGGGGCTTATTTTCTCACTGTGCTGAGAGACTACAGTGAACACAGAACAAATGGGACAGGGCTGCAGCATGGATAAAGGCGCATATAAGCCCAGTGTTTGGCAAATACTTTATGATATGTGCTACCACATTGCTCTCTGTATCCCAGACATCTGGTTATGGTCTGTAAGGTGACGGAAAACAATGCGGCTAAGTCTCCAGCGCCGTTTCACACCTCTTGGACGGGATGTGAGGACACACCGATTTCGGATCCTCACAGGGCAACTGTCTCTTGGCAAGGCAGCAATCTCTTTATCAGCCACTTCCTGTGACAAGAGCAAACGTGTTCCAAGAGTTAGCTTTATTTACTCAAACTTTAGCTTTCAATCCCTGATGCACTGTGCAGAATGCTGAAACTTAGTATTCAAAATCTTGCTATTTCTTCCTTTAAAACAGATTTTCATCAGGGAATACAATCCCAGTGCAATAAAAAAAAAAAATCTGCTACTTTGGAAATGGATGTTATTCATACTGGCTAAAGACAAGTGGGGGCATTAGATTGAAGTGACAGATACTGAACAACCTCTTTGCAACCTGAACTAAAATTTCCTGGAGTCTGTGTGTTTTGGTCCTGTTGCAAAAGGGATTACAACTGAAATGAGAACAGAACCTGTAGGGAGATACCTGAAGTTTCCCTATGGTATAGCAAACTATGGATTCTGATTTCACAAAATGGACACAACCTGTAATTTCAGCTGAGAAATATACAGAGATGATAAACTTTGGCCAGAATACCAGTACATCACTGAATTATCTGATCTGCCAGCACATGTTACTTAACTAGGCCCCTCTGAAGGAATAGTCTTCTCTCAGCAAACAGAACTGACCTAAGACAATTCAGGTGAGGTTTGTGTGGGTATGAGAACAGATCTAAGACCTGCAGCAAAGCCCAGTTCTGCCTGGAAGAAGGATCCTTCAATCCCAAAAGACGGTCTTATCAGACAGGTCAGCTCATTGGTGAACTCTGTCGTGCGGTTTATTTATTTTATTTATTTATTTATTTAGTTTTATTTTAGGTTTATTGAGCAGCTGTGTCAGGTGCTAGCCAGATGACCCCTCCAAGAAAAGGGAGGAGGGGGCATCATTTCATGATCTTGTTTTACTAAAACAGCATAGGAGTAGGGCTCAGGAGGGCAGCAGTGAAGAAAATCCAGTAACACTATCAGAAGACGTCACCTGAGCTATTACTGTCTGCTTCTCCCTTCAACCAAGCCAATGAGCTTCAGTATGTTGGAGGGCACTGCATATAGGAGAATTCTTCTGCCTGCCCCTTCACAGCTACAGAAGAACTTATCTTTTTCCTCTCCCGGGATCAGAGAAATCCTCTTAGCTCAGTAGGTGACTAGAGATACTAACATGTGCTTCTATTAGCAGAGACAACCTCCGAGAACTCCAGCTTCTCTCAGCTCAGAGACCAAGACAAGCTTTAGTAGTGTGACTAAGGGTAATCTAAGTATTATGGGTATTTAGTAAATTTCATATTCTAGGCAAGTCCAGGCTAACCTGATGGGTTTTGCACAGAGTTCACCTACAATATGCTAAGGTTAAGCATTATAAGTATATGCTGTATTTGTATTATAAGTTTCTTACCTAAGTGACACAAGTCATTTGTATCATTCTAAGTAGTAAATCTGAAATGTCTGAGAATAAAGAGTCTGATTTTGAGATAAAATGTTGTCCATTCCTGGGTTTCTCGGATCATATATAAAGGTAAATAAGTGGTAATCTTCAGTAACATTATCACTTCTCTCGGAGAGGGAGAGAGATAGATAAAGGGAGGGAGTGGGCAGTACCCCTCTGGCTACAATATACCCTTATAATTCCTTATAAACCCATTTATTAAAAAAAAAATTCATTTTAATAGCCTGTCACACCTGTGAATTTGCTCCTAACCAGAGTAAGTAGTGGCTCCTTGCAGTCATAGAAAGGTTCTCTGAAAAGTAAGCCACCAAAAGCACAATGATGTAACTATCAGTTTATCACAGCAGAGAGTTGAAGGGGTTTTGAGTTTTGTGTGTGACTAATTTTGACATTCTTGCAAATAATTTAGAAAATGAGGAAAAAGTGAAATTGCTTAAATTTCTGTTCAGTGTACACTGGAATACTGTTTCTAGATTTTTTGATTGTGGTTAGTTGGCATCTCAACATTTGTAGCTAGATTATTTGTAATTGTTATTGGGTTCATTCTAAATTGTATAGTCTTCTAAAAATAGGTTCAACTGACTCTTTTTTGCTGTAAACCACTTTGCAGTTCTCAAATGAGTCTACGTTAAATGTAACAGGGCAGGCCTTTCTTCCCTTTGCTTCTGGCCATTTCTCAGCACCATAGCTTTAGTTGGAACAGGCTGACCCTAATGCCAGGCCTTTTACCTGCAGCTCTTTCGGGAGAATTGTGTTCTTCCGTAAGGCATTGAGCCTCAGTCGCTCATCTGCAAATTCGAAGGCCATCTTCCTTCTCTTGACATCACGCAGCATCCGCCAGTCCACATAGTAACTTCTTGTCTGGCCTGCGTTCGCAACCCCTGACCAGGAAAACAACTGATGATAAAAAAAAAGACAATGATTTCCATGGGATGAATTCCTATCTGATTGAGGGGCTGAAAGATTTTTTTTCCTCTTGTCTCTATGGAAAAAAAACTGCTTAGCTAATTTTACCCTTAGTCAGATATTGGGGCAGAAGAACCATGTTCATATTATATCTCATAGCTGCCAGTCTGTTATACAAGAGACAATCCTTAAACACTTACAAAAATTTTTTTTTTAATAATACAGCTCAACAATGCCTGAATTTTCAAAAGGAGTTATGCACGTACAAGCATATGTGCACATAAGTAGCCTGTAGTCTTGTACAAGCTATATTATAAACAAATGTGCATATTTTTGTTTTTGCACACACATTTACCTGCGCAAAAAAGGGACAGTCTAGAGAAGCTCCAGGATAGGGCCAAGAGGAATATATATAAGTTGCTATTTTATAAGAGATTTACACAAATATATTAGAAAAACTTAGTTACAGAATTTTACACCTGCTAATTATGTAGTGCAATTGATATCAGTCTCATCTGCTATTATTGTGTGGGAGGTCTGGGTGGAATTCAGGGTAACGTATTAAGCAAGTCTCAAAATGGAGATGGAATAGGTGACCTGGTTGACATTTTGGCAATATGGCAATTTTAATTACATATGCTATTAAAAAAATATGATTTCTGCGTACAAATTAGTTATGCAATTTTTTTTTGTGTATATTTATAAACTAGGAAAAGAACGCGCGTTCATGCATAACCAAAGCAATGCATATACGCTGGGGGTAGACATATACATATTTTATAAGCTGCATGTCCCTGATACACAAGTTATAAAATATTGTAGTCAGTCTTCATGCAGCCATATACGTGCATATATAGGGCTGCGTGGGGTTGTTTAAAAGTTATCCTCCCTGGTTCTGAGCTGATTCTCGTTTCAGGTATGTATAAATAAAAAAAATAGGATGACACCTTAGCAGCCCAACCTATTGCAGCAGTTCATGTTTGAAACAGCAGAAGTGTAGCCTGATTATAGAAGAGTTCAAATCTCAGTAACCTCTTAAGCTCTTTCTGATTAAAGATAGCTGCAGCCTGACACTAAACTTGGCATTCAAATAGCATAAAGCCAACAGCTCTCGATCCCATCTCTCAAGGTTTGTGTGTCGAGCATCTTCAAAGCAATCTACCTCTTCCAACTGGCAAAAGGGTCTTGATCTCTCTGTACAAAGCACTGCCACTGAATCATGCTGCCTACAAAACCTATGGTATTTTTAGGGACTATAGTTTTCAGTTTTTATTTTATTGTTCCTGAGACTCCTGGGTTTTGCCTCCCCTCCAGCAGATGGAGTCAGAGAAAGTTTTACCGACACTTAAGACGAGATGGCTCCCACAGTATTTTTCTGACTCCAGCAGATGGTGGAGGTGCAAAGCCTGCAGTCTGTCTAGAAAAAAATAAAATTCAGAAAGGGCACATAGGCTTCTGTCTGTGCCTCCCAGAAGGTTGTTAAACCCTGGTGGGGGTCATCCCTTCTGATGTATAAGGCCTGAGTGCAGGGGATCGGGGACTCTTTGTTGCTCGGATCCCTGGCCGGACAGGGCAGACACCTGGAGGTCCCGGATCACTCGCCCTGTGGGATCTTCACAGCCTGTCGCCTCTTCCAGGAACTTGCTGTGTGGTGTGTGTGAAAATGTAGGGCAGAATTTAACCATTCTATTTTGTCCTCATAAAGAGCTTTATGTCTCATGGATAGACATTTGAACTGGATTCTATAGAAAACAGGGAGCCAATGAAGTTTGCTAAGTACAGGCATAATGTAGTCTTGTTTTTTTACTCCCTGTCAAAAGCCGGAATTAAGACCATTTCCGAGAGGCCTGCATAATCTTGACCTTGTGGGTGAAATTTAAGATTTTGGCTATCACTATCCTCGGCCTAGTCTCTGCTGCCCTTTTAGCTCCTAGGTGGTGTGCTCTTTCGATGGAGAGGTTACCTTTCAATTCCGGAAGATTTAGGGCTTCAGGAAGCCATGTTTCCAAAATGTCCCCCAGTCTGAAATCATCTATAACTTCGGGGAAACCAATAAAGCGAAGGTTCGACCGTCTGGATCAGTTCTCAAGGTCATCGAGCTTTGAAGCCTATTCCCCTACTGTTTTCTCCAGGGCATAAGGTTTAGTGGTGAGGTTGAGGGAGTCGTCTTCAAGGACTGATATTCGCCCTTCTACCTGGTCCATCCAGGGCCCCAGATCAGTTAGCGCTGCTTTAACTTCCTCTAATTGTGTCCCAATACTGCCCAATTTCTCATCGAGGGCTGAGCACACAATTTCTTTAATTTCTGCCAGGAGTTGTTTGTTAGGTAGGTGATCCACGGTATTTTCCCTTTATTGCTGGCAGTGCCGGCGCCATTTTGTCCTTTGGACCACGGCCCTTTTCCTTGTCCTTCCTCGCGCCCCGGACCGGCATTGTCGTCTGGGATTTATGCATAAATGTCATGATTGACATGTGCTTTCTTCTATAGTTTCTTTTTAGACTTTGAAATTTTTGTTATGCAAAGGTAAGTTGAAAAAGGCGACACGGTGTCTGGAGCTGAGACAAACATGTCCTGCTCGGCACAATCGCATCACGTGACTCTCTTGCTACACCCTTTTAAGGGCCAGGCCATAAACGAGAATTGGGAGGAGTCTTCCATCACAACTGGGCCCTACCATAGTAGTCTGTGCCCCTGGGGAGGCCTGGGAAGAGAGGGAATGGGGTAGGGTAACCACACAAGATCCCTATGAAGTCTGCATACCATGGTTGTCTCAGCCAATTGGAGGCTACCGGGATTACTGTGGTGGGATGCTGTTCTATTCTTTTTATCACTCTGCCTATAAGTGGCCAGGGAGAAAGATGTAGAGAAGGTCATCCCTTGGCCAGGGTTTGATTAGGGCTTCTATTCAGCAGATCCAGTTTCTTTCCTTCTGCTGAAGAATCTGCTGGCTTTGGATTCACTTGAGCCTCTATCAAATCCATGAAGGGAGGCCACACTGGTCCGCTATCTGTTGGAAAGCATCCTGGCTGAACTCCCACTCTCCTGGATCCAGCCCATTTCTGCTAAGGAAGTCTGCTTGGATAAGAACATAAGATATGCCATACTGGGTCAGACCAAGGGTCCATCAAGCCCTGATTCCTATTTCCAACAGTGGCCAATCCAAGTGACAAGTACCTGGCAAATACCCAAACATTAAATAGATCTCAAGCTACTATTGCTTATTAATTAATAGCAGTTTATGGATTTTTTTTTAAACCCAGTTACACGAACTGCTGTAACCACATGATCTGGCAATTAATTCCAGAGCTTAACTATGTACTGCAATGTGAACTGCTAAAAGGCAAAGCATATTCTGCTTTGTCCAAGAAAAGAGCAGGCTTGATTCTTCTGCTAGTGGGAAGATGTGGGTGCCTCCCTGCTTGTTTATGTTCCAGCCTGTCAACTGTCCTCTACCCCTCCCCCCCCTTCCTCCCAGCCAGCGATTAATCTGCGAAAAAAAATATTTCCTCCCTCTCTTTTTCCTCCTCCCATTCAGCCACCAGCCCATCATTAAAAAAATAATTACTCCCTTTCTGTCCTTCCCCTCAGCCTGCCAGCAACACTAGTACAATTAATACTCCTACCCTATGGACTTCTTTTTCAGGCTGGGACCAGTTTCAAGACCTAACTATTGGGAGGGAAGCAATAGCAGCTAAATGTGAACCGGCCTGCATTAAATGAGTCAGCATCTGCTTGACTCTCAGGCCCCAGAGTGGTCCTATCCTTTCCTGGCTTCTATACAGGAGGCAGAGCAGCCCATGACTCAATTTTGTGCTGGTTTAACAACATTCAGCTGCTTCTCTCCCAGTATCACCTCCAACTGGGGGGGGGGGAGAAAAAATAAGGTCTGCCAGGGGAGAAGGAGGAGTTAGGATAGGTTTCTGCTGTCTATGGTGTAGGGTGGAACAGATACTGCTTCCTCCTGCAATCACTGGCAGAAGTGCTGCTGGGGTCTGGTGTTGGTCCACAGATCTTTGGTTGAGAAACACTGCCTTAGAAGACAGGGAAGCAACTACAATAGCCATAGATATGTTCTGAGAAGACTCTTAGACCACCCATTCTCTCTTCTCCCCTTCACCTTACAGTCAGACCATAGTATCCCCAGATAGCAGCCAAGGAACTAACCTGCCTTGCTCCCCGCAGCATGCAGCTCAGAGTGGAGGCTGCCATTTCTTTCTGTCTGTGTTACCAGATCTGAAATACAAAATAAGTGTACAGGAATATCAAAATTATTGCATTTTGCAAACAATTACTGTATTCTGTAACTCTGAAAAATGTGCAGTGCAGACATACAGCAAGACAGAAGAACAACTTGAGAGCAGATTTTATGAAAAGAAAGGTTAAATTATTTGTACCTGATAATATTCTTTCCTTATCACCTGCTAGACCAGTCCATTATATTTGGTATTTCCCCATTCCTCGCTTGCTGGAGACAGAAGGCACAACCCCCTTGATGACTTCACTCTGTCATAAAGCGGGCGTGGTCATAGGCCTTACCAACAGCCTCCTGTCAGAGCAACTGGCTCAAAGAACCTACACTTTGATTTGACTTCTTACGTCTACAATTTCTGTTCGGAGTTAGATAAAACATTAAAACAATACAACAGTAATAAACTGGGGGACCTGAGATCACTTGACTTTCACGGATCAGAGGATTAACATAATCCAATAAATAAGAATACGCAGAAATACAGTGACAAGACACAAATTAATAGCAAGTATCCAAATTTCATCAGTTCTATCACCATTTAAGAATGCTATTGTCCTAATATTAAAAATCATTAAGGTATACTACACCGATATTGTACACTTTTATACTTTTGATTGCAAAGCTTCGATATATCAAATCTCATACGATGGGTTATAATGTGGATTTTGGGCATGATCTACGTTATACTTATTTATTTATTTTTAACTTTTCTATACCGACGTTCCTGTAAGCATACAAATCACATCGGTTTACAATATAACTGCAAAATTCGCTCAGAGGCGATACAAAGAACAGGGGAGGCAATTAATAGTGGAACGGGTCAAAACATAACATAACATATCATAACCTAACAAATCATCTTAAAACAGATGAGAAGATAACTGCAGGGCCGGCGGAAGCACTAGGCGAACTAGGCGATCGCCTAGGGCGCTGAGCATTAGGGGGCGCCGAGCCGCTGATGGCCAATGGCCGCCGGTGGACGTCATCCCAATAGCGGCTGAGCGGTGAACTACTGCTATGCTGTGTGCCGAATACACACAACAAGAAGATCGGCGGGGCCGTGGTGGAGCTCAAGTCACCACGGCCGGAAGAAAACAATCGCGTCTAAACATGCTGGTGCTCCAGCTCCTTCCTGCCCGCGCGGCCCCGGAAGAAAAATGTTGCCGGAGCCGCGCGGGCAGGAAGGAGGAGGTGCATCAGCCAATGCAGGAGCTTCTCCTCCTTCCTGCCCGCGCGGCCCCGGAAGAAAAATGTTGCCGGAGCCGCGCGGGCAGGAAAGAGGAGGAGCATCAGCCGCGTACAGAAGAGGAGCAGCGCGGCTCGAGAAGTCCGGGGCCGCTGCAGCGGCCGTGAAGAGGAGGCCCAGAGGTGAGAGAGAGACTGAGGGTTTGTACAGTGTGTATGTGTGCCTGTATGAGATGAGTTGAGAGACTGTGTGTGGGAGTGAGGACCTGAATGTTTGCAGAGACAGCATGTGAGAGCCTCTGTGTGTGTGTGAGAGAGACAGCATGTGACAGTGAGAGCCTGTGCTTGAGCAAGACAGCATGTGGGAGTGAGAGAGAGCCTGTGTGTGTGAGAGTCAGACAGCATGTGCAAGAGAGAGACTGTGTGTATGAATGATTGTATGACAGAGAGCATGTGACAATGAGAGCCTGTGCTTGAGCAAGACAGCATGTGGGAGTGAGAGAGAGCCTGTGTGCCAGAGTCAGACAGCATGTGCCAGTGAGAGACTGTGTGTATGAATGATTGTATGAGAGAGAGCATGTGACAATGAGAGCCTGTGCTTGAGCAAGACAGCATGTGGGAGTGAGAGAGAGCCTGTGTGCCAGAGTCAGACAGCATGTGCAAGAGAGAGACGGTGTATACATGATTGTATGAGAGAGAGCATGTGAGAGTGAGTGCCTGTGTATGTGTGTGTGTGAGAGAGAGAGAAAGCATGTGAGAATGAGAACCTGACTGTGTGTTTGAGGGAAGAAGACAGATGGAGAGAAAAGAAATATGTTATAAAAGGAATTGGCAAAAAAATAAGAAAGGGAAGGTGGAAAAAAAAAAAGCTTGTGACCAACTGATTAGAAAACTAAGATCAGACAGCAAATGTAAAAAAAAATAAATTATTTTTTACTGATTGGAACATGTAATCTTTGGGAATGTGCAAGAGTAGCACTTTCTCTATGCAGATCTCACAATGTACCATGAGGCCTGCACAGAGGAGGCAGCAGAATGGGCTTCAGTGCCAATAGTAGCAATCAGCACCTCCGCAATAGCCATACAGCAACAGTGACAGTGGCAGCAGAGGAATGAGAGAGGCTCTGAGGTTGCTGGCAAAAGAAAGAGAGGGGGGTCTCTGCCTTTAGTGTGTGCATGTGTATGAATGGAAGTTTGCCTGGCGGTGTATGTGTGTGAATGCATGGGTGCCTGCCTGAGGGTGTGTCTGTGTATGAGAATGAATGGGTGTCTTCCTGGGGTTTGTATGTGTGAGAATAGATGCCTGCCTGTTTGTGCTGTATGTGTGTGTGTGAGAATAAATTGGTGCCTGCCTGGGGGTCTGGGTGTGAGAATGAATGTGTGCATGCCTGGGGGATGGGGAGGGAGTGGTGTGAAAATGAATGGGAGCCCGCCTGGGGGTCAGTGTGAGAATGACTGGGAGCTTGCCTGTGTGTGTGTGTGTGTGTGTGTGTTTGTGTGAGAACGATTGGAAGCTTGCCTGGGAGTGTGTTTGTGTGTATGTGAGGGAGCCAGTGAGAGCATGAGTGTGTATGAGAAAATCCAGGGGAGTAAGAGTTTGTGGGGGGGGGGGGGGGTGGGGAGGGGGAGAGAGTGCCTTAGAGCCTGAGTGTGTCAGTGTCTGTGAGAGCGAGAGGTTATGGTTGGGTATAAGAGCATGAATGTGTATGTATGTGACAGTGTATGTGTGAGAGAGAATGGACATGTGAGAATGTGTGAGAGAGAGAGGATAACCTCAATCAAGAGCTCCCATGTATGGACAGCAGGGGCTTTTTAAAATCCTTATTAGTTTTAATTATTGTGTGTTATTTGATATATGTGCTGTTTTGAAATATTTTATTGGTTTTAGGAAATTGTAAAAAATGTATATGATTTTAATTAATAGAAATTCTATTTATCAGTAGTTTTAAAATATTATTTTATTAGTATGGTTTTACTATTATAACTGATGCTTTATGTTTCTTGATTTTATTTGTTTTATGAAGAATGGTGGTTCTGTTTTTCCATTGTTAATACACAGAGTCTGGCTTCTTGGGGTTTCCATTTCAGTTTTTTCTAATTTGTGCTCCTTTATTTTGTATTCTGTATTTGGTGAGGGTCTGTCTCTGCTCTGTGTGTGTGACCATGATGAGAGATTCTGCTAGCATAGGGATCTATAGCAATCGGGTTTGTTTTGTTTCCTCAGTAGGTGGAGTATTGGTATTCTAGGACCCAGTGTAATATTTACCCTTGCTTATTCACAGGTAGGGTTATTGTTGTTTGAGTCCTTGGTGTTATTACTGTTATGTTATGATGGGATTGCAGTATAGATTTTGAGTGTCTTTTTTGTGGTGTTTTGTGTTAGTTCACAATGTGCCTGGCAGTGGAAGCTGTTTGTGCTGCTGTTACTGTGAAGTGACACCAGAATTTGAAAATATCTTTCAGTATGATGAGCTGTAAGGGAAACATCCAAGCTCCATTGTTTGGGGGGAATTTCAGTGGATGCACAGAGTTACAGAACTGGAGGTACAGGATTTATATTGACATTCTGTTCCTTCCTATATATTCCTGACTTCACTCTCATAGCCACATAGAATCAGTTGACTGAGGCTATCAACATAATTTTATAGTGTGAAACTGGCCAGCTTTTTAAAATAACGCAGAGGACCCTTTGGACTTTTTTATTAACACTTTTTTTTAATAACCAATTTTAAAGCAGGATCCATGCTATAGAGGTGGGTGAGATGAAGAAATGTCATTTTGGCGCCCCCCCCCCCCCCCCCAATTCTTCTGTCTGGAGACACCACTGATTTTCTGTGACCTTAAGCATTAGTACAAGAAGGATTAAGGGGGGATGCTGGAGAGGCACACATGCATTGGCCCCCGGGCACCGGAGACCCTTGGTACGCCACTGGGTGCGAGCCATATGGAGCCGCAAGTGGTGGCAAAGAGGAGTGGAGTTTGGCAGGCCGCAAGCAGTGCCCAACCTGCTTGCGACCCAGAAAACCCCAGTCAGCGGGCGTGATCGAGAATGAGGTAAGGGTCGGGGCCGAGACCGGGGGGGGGGGGGGGGGGGCGCAAGGGAGAAGGCTCGCCTAGGGCGCCAAATCCCCTTGCACCGGCCCTGGATAACTGAGAAACACAACAGGAGCGATACGATGGTCTGTGTAGACCGACTGGGATGTCTGATTAGAAGTGACAGAGTTAAGTAAACTTGTTTATGTAAAATTTATCCTTTGTAAGTTTGATATTTTTGAAGTAATTGTAATAAAAGTATTGTAAAATGACATTATCTTCCCTTTATCTGTAATATTGTAAGGTTGTTTTTTTGTTTTTTTTACAAAATCGTTGATGAAGAATTTTTGCAGTTGACAGCTTGCCACTTTTGAACAATTGGTTCTTTCTTATAAGGATAGAGGCCTTATTTCTAAGCTTTATAGCCTGCTGCTATCCAAAACAGTTGATGCATTAAAGAAAATGAAAGGAAGATGGGAAACTAATATTACCCACAATATTTCAGAGAAGGAATGGAGGAGTATTTTTTGTTAACCAGGAAAGGATAGCTCCATTTATGTTACTAATCAGGAGTCTGGATAAAAACTTCTGTATCAGTATTATATCTTTCCTAAATTAAAAAAAAGATGGGTATTCAGGAGGATGATGTTTGTTGGCAAAACTGGGGGAAAGGAAACTTTTTCCATATTTGGTGGGATTGACCCATATTACAGATAGATTTTGTCATGGATCTATCATGTTTATGGGGATTAAATTGCCCTTGGGCCTTTTAGTTTATTCTCTTGGGTTCTCAACATGGGAATTTTCATCACGTTAGAAAGGAAGGTATTAGCCTAACTGGTCATATACTGGTTGCTGTTAGACATAATGTGGCTTGCCATTGGGGATCTGTGTCAGCTCCTCCTATGATGCAGTGGTTGCATCTTCTCTGGAGTGTATACAAAATAGAGTACATTACCTTTCAACTATGGGGCTTCTATTCCACTGTTCCTAAAATGTGGGAGCCTTTGATGGTTTCTTCAGCTAACATCACAAATTATTAAAATAATCTAGTCTATATTAACATTTGGTGCACACCATGCATTAATGGCAATGCTTAACGTTGGAGTTGACATGGGGCGGATTTTAAAAGTGTTACGCGCGTAACCCTTAAAAAAAAATAACTCTGCGCGCACCGAGCCTATTTTGCATAGGCTCGGCGGTGCGCGCAAGCCCCGGGACACGTGTATGTCCCTGGGCTTGCAAAAAGGGGCATGGCCTGAGCCTCCAGACAACAGCAGCCATTTGCTGCTGTGCCTGGGATCGCGGTCCGGCCGTTGGCCGGCAGGCGTAACTTCTTCAACAAAGGTAAGGGGGGGGTGGGAACGGAGGCAGGTTGCGCGGCTTGGCGCATGCAAGTTGCACAATTGTGCACCCCCTGCGCGCGCTGACTCTGGATTTTAACACATGTGTGTGGCTGCGCGCACATGTTATAAAATCGGGCATAGAATTGTGCACGGCGGGTTGAGCGAACAAATCTGTGCCCGCGCGCAAGTTTTAAAATCTGCCCCTATGCTTTTTTGCTATTCTCTTCTCTAAAGCAGTGGTTCTCAACTTTTTTTCTGCTGGGACTCACCTGACAGATGGTTCTTACATGCATGACACACTAAACATGTGACCGTCACGGGACTAAATATAAATATACATTCTGCATCCTCAGGAACCCCCTTGACCCCCAACAATGGGTCAGAAAAGAACTAGGGCATTACCCCTACAACTTACCATTAAAAAAAAAAAAAAGATATTCTGGTTCTGATAACATCTCAGTAAAAGCCAAACAAACTCTCTTTACTGGCAGGCACAATAGCCTTCCTTATGAAAAGATAGTAATTTACCACTAATGCATGTCCTATTGAGAAAACACAACAAATAAGATTGATACAAATACCTACATGCTAGTAAAATACCTCATCTCGGTCACACACAAAGCCAACCCTCGCCAAGTACAGAAAAACCACAAATTAAAAATATGGAGACAATCTGGAATGGAAAGCCAAAACAGCCACTTTGCATGCAGTGCAAACCTGGAGAAATGGAAAGAGAAATATAGCACCTAACATAGTCCCAGGATCCGCAATAATGCACAGAAACTAACCCGCACAAAGTTACACCTGTATTATGGAACACACTCAAACAGTAACAACCCTATCTATGAAAAGGCAACACTACAAATATTAAACCAGGCCCTAAACATTAATACACCTCCTATTAGGAAAACAGAACAAGCCAAGTTGCTCTAGATCCCCACACAGAAATAATTGTAAAACTATACTAATAAATGTTACAAAACAGCTGATGAACAGAATAACATCCAACAATTAAAAACTCATAAAAATTACGGTATTAAAAATTATCCAAATATCAATAAACTATTTTAAAACAGCAGACACATCACATAATACCCAATAATTAAAATGGCAGTCAATCAAGAAAAATAAACTTAAAAAGCTACCTTTACTTACCCTCTCCAGCAGCTTTCCTACTCCTTTCCCTTGCAGCCCATTAGCAAACACCAGGAGCAGCAGTGGCTGTACTCTGTCCTCACGGTCCTCTTCCTTAGGGTCCACAACCAGTCACTCACACACAGACTCTGTCACACAGACCAGTCACCTCCCTGACCAGTCTCTTGTCTCTCTCACAAACACATCAACTCTGACAAACACATCAACTCTCTCAATCACACGCAAATGCTCTTGCTCACATTCTGACACTCACCCACCCACCCATTCTACCACACACACACCTGCCACTCAACGCACCCATTCTACCATACACACACACAAAGCTGCCAGTCACGCACCCATTTTACCACACACACACACACACATAAAGCTTCCACTCACGCACCCATTTTACCACACACACACACACACACACACATAAAGCTTCCACTCACGCACCCATTCTACCACACACACACACACATAAAGCTTCCACTCACGCACCCATTCTACCACATACAGACAAATTAGCTGGAATCCCAAGCAGAAGGGAATTGCTGTAATCAATAGTGCCTTTAAATGTGTCATGTTATTATAAATATCTTTTTTTTTTTATTCTTAGAGGTCATGCCGCCCCCCACACACACTTTCGGGGAGGGTGAAGAGGGTAGCAAGAAAGGAAGAGTGAGAGAACGAGAGTGGTTCTTTGCATGCTTCCTCCATGGCCTCTTGTCTTTCTGTGTGGGGCCTTGGACTGATCTAGCACGACTCAAGGAAAGAAAATTATCAGGTAAGAATAATTTAACCTTCCTTACCGCCTGCTAAACCAGTCCATTACACTTAGGAAATTGGCAGAGAGGAAGACAGGACTGCTTTGAGAATCCTAGTCCCGAAGGCAGCTTTCTCCTTCACCTGAACATCTAAGTCTGTAATGCTTGGAGAATGAGTGCAGAGATGGCTAGGTGGTGGCCCTGCTGATTTCCCCTGGGGAGAGCGATGATGCTTCTGTCCAGAAAGACACCTGTGCTCTCATGGAATGAACATGAATTGCTACTGGTGCCTGTTTACCGTTGAGGATATATGCTGAGGAAATGGTCTCCTTAATGCAATTGCTATTGTGGCCTTGGAAGCCAGCTTTCCCGTCTGTGGTCTGGCAAAGAGCCCATTGGATGTGTTATCTTCAGGCATCATATTACCACCCACCAAACGTCTAATAGGGGGAAGGCTACCCTCCACTTTACATTCCTTCCTCCTGAAACGAGGGAACAGGTTTAAAGGTGATTCAATGCAGGGATATCATCAAGTAGGGCTCGCTACAAGATAGTGCCTGCAACTCTGAGATGCGTCTCGCAAAGCCGAATGCTACAAAAAAAAAAAAAGCCAATTTATTTTATTTATTTTTTAAACAAAAGATCTTTGATGGATTCTTCCTTTAAGGGTTCAAAGGGTGCACCAACTAATGCCCTGAGAAATATTGAGGACATGTAGGTGGCACACTGACTTAAGTAACAGTCTCAGTAAAGCTTTTCTTCTCTATCTCCATCTGCTGGTAGAGGAGAAAAACCTATGTGTCTGGACTGATTTAGGAGGATGATCAGAAAATGGCCAATGACACTCCAAAGTCCCCAAACACCTATAAAAACAAACCCACCAGAAATACCCAAAAAACAGTGCTCATAATTTAAAATACACCACATTTTCATACAAAATAAAAGTTGAATAGAGGTTTTTAATCCCTATCCTGATGTTCCCACACATTAACTCATTTTTCCTGAGGTGTTTTGCATATTTAAAATCCTCCAAAACACCCCGTGGAAAACAAGTTGATTTTCAGCTTTAAAGCTAACATTTAAAATAAGGTAGACGCTTATTACAGGTCCCCAACCTCTCCACTCATGTGCACAATACTTATTTTATTTAAACTTAGCGCATATTAAGTGTTTTTTTAAACTTCAGGCACCAAGATCACCAGGGTACATCCTGGTGGACAAAACTTCAGTAGTAACCTCTCCAAGGCCCTCCCACCTAAATTTGGGAGTTGTTTTAATTTTATTTCCTCTATTTTTAGCTTTTAAAACTGCTTCAGTCAGGACAGTGGGTGCCTGCTGATGTCATTGATGGCGTCAGCGAGATGCGGCCTGTACACCCATATCACACCGAGGGCTTTCTGAAAGCCAATGATGCCTTAATCCTCTCAACTGCAGCAGCAGCTTCCCCAAGGCTGCCACTGCTAAACTGGCCAAACCTGCAGGTGCACACACTTTAAAACTACCACTGCGGCCCTGCTTCCATTGTGAAGCCGGCAGCAGCAGCGTCCAGGTCAGCCACGTGCTCTGGCTCTGCCCAAGCTGCCTCTTCAAATGCCATGGTGAGCTTCCTGCATGCCCCCATGGCTGCCAGTGCAATCGCGGTATAAAGCCACTGAGGCACCATCACTGCTCCTCCATCCGGGCCCTCCTTGTGCCCTCCAGGTCCCTCCAGCCAGGCCTCAGCAAAACAGGCCCCAGGTAAATTATTAAATTTTGTAATATCCTATTTACATATCGAACAAAGCTCCTAGGAACTCTACAGCCTGTGAAGGCTCTAGGTAGCTCTTTGCGAAGTTTTCCTACCCAGTCCAAGTGGCCAAGACTTGTCGGTTTTTCTGGGCATTTTGTTTCTTTACTCTAGATAAGGATGAATCATAATTCCCTTATTGTGTAGGGCTGCTTCTGCTATGACCATGACCTTGATGAAGATCCTTGGGGCTGTTACAACTGAAAATGCTGGGCCAAAATACCATTAAAAAAAAAAAAAAAAAAAAAATATATATATATATATATATATATATATATATATCTTTGAACGGTGGCTTTCTTGGGCATGTGGAGAAGGCCTTTGCCAGGTTTGTTATTACCAGGAACTCTCCCTTTTCTTACAGCCACCGTAACTGAGCGAAAGGTCTCTATTCTGCAATGGTAGACCTCAGGAATCCTGTTGACCTTTAAATCCAACATGGAACAAAGAGTGCCGTCTTTCTCTGGCACGCCAAAGGAAATCAAATGTGTCCTTGCTTCTCTTGGCATGGTGTTAGAGCTATTGCGTCTAAGTCCCACAGTCCTTCCAGGGTTGCCTCCACCACTTTCCTTTTGGCTTGTGATATGCAGGGAGAAATCATGAACATATTTGGGAATGGGGACCCGCACTCTGGTCCACTGCTATCTGGGTTTCATTGCTGGGGGGTGACGGCCCCCCTTCCCTGTAGCTGCAGGTGGGTCTGTTCTCGGCCTCTTCGCCTCTCCCGAAAGGGCTGGAACCTGCCTCTCGCCTCCTGGGCCACCCATGTTCTTGTTTGGTTTTACTTGGTACCTAAAGTGTTTAGTGTCTAAGCCCTTGAGAGGCTGACCGGCATCTTATCTTCTAGGAGTCTTTAAAAGGTTTTAACTCCAACTTCTTCAGCTCTACCCTGATGAGTAGACCCCCCCTTAAAAGGGAGCTTACCCAGGCATACTTTGGATACTGCCATCCAACTGTGTAGCCAGAGGAGCCTCCTAGTCACTACCCCCGAGGCCACAGATTTAAATGATAGACTAAGGCCTGCATTTTCTAAGGTTATTCGGCACGAAACAGGTCCTTACCTTTCGCCGCCAGCGATGTCTCTGCAGAGTCTGCCCCAGTGCCGCCCGAATCTTCCTCTTCCGGGGCCGACTTCGCCCCCATTTAGTGATCACACGCGAAAAGTCCCTTTTCGCGTGCCATCGCTTTTGAAAATGACCCCATAAGTCATATAAATTTATCCACCAGAAAGGCAACTAGGCCTGCGGTTTCCTGGATCCAGCTCAGGGCTGTCCATGCAACATAGCACCCACAAATTAGAGCCTGGCTTGCTTCAGCATTGCTTCTACTCTCCTACCATGAGGATCCCTTAAAGCTGTGCCACCCTCTGTTGGGATGGTAGTCCTGAGAGCTATCGCCAACTGAGACATCTACCTTTGGGATCCACAGAAGACTCTCCCTTTTCTTCAGCAGGCAGGGGATACCAGGTCCCCATAACCCTGTCTCCCAGTGAGGGGAGTCCCTTTATGCCAGCACCATTTGTTGGAAGGCATTGTGTAGAGGAAAAACCCTTGAATTCTTCCTTGTAGGATGGGGTCCCCTGCAAGCTCCTCCTTGCAGAAGAGCCTGACCACTGAAGCTCTCTCCTCTTCTGACTAGGCCTGCCCCTCATCTTATGAGGATACGAGTCCACCCAGCTCTGAATCATCAATAGGCCAATCCTCTTTGTCAGATTCCAGTATAAGGGTGGTGATAGGGGATGGTCAGGGACTCAGGATATCCTGTAATCATTTGGAAACTCCTCTCTTTACCGCCTTCCATTCCTAGGACTGGGGTCTTGAGTCTGCCACTGAATTGGGCTTCTGCATGACACAGCAAACCTGGCGCATGAGTAGGATAAAGACAGGTGAAACTCCTGACTGGTTCCGGCCTGAGGCCTAATCCTAGGACTAATCTGCTTCTTGGCCCTTCTCTGGGGTTTTCTTCCAACAGGGGAAGCAATGGCCCTGGTTGTCATGGGATCAGCTGCTCTTCCTCCCCTGGGAGGAATTCAGCCTCTGCTCCAAGTACCATTTGTGGTACTTCCTCCATGGCTGGGGGATACTCCACGGCCTTTTCAGGCAAGGCCTGGCCTGTATTTGCCTTGCAGGCCGGGCAAACTGAACCTGCTGCCGTGGGAAGCTTTTCTGCTCCTGCTGGAAAGGCACATGCAACCCCACAGCATTTTTTTTTTTTTATTTTTGCTGGAAGTTGTGCCTACCTTCTGGTTCCCATGTCTCCCTGACCTGTCTTAAGCACAGTGTACCACACTCTGGATCCTCCCTCCCTGGTACTCAGCACCAACAGTGATTGGACCCACAGGCCACAGATCTAGCCACATTGCCTGCCACAGCTCTTTCTGCTGCTGCTTTTTTTTTGTTTTCTCCCTAGGGCGTGGGGGGGGGGGGGTGGTTTCTTAGGGGGATCCACTGTCCCTAAAGAAAAGATGTCTGCACCTAGGAGCCTACAACCAGGAGAGGACCCAACTGAGAGGCAGTTGTGCTGGGGAAAGTTACCCCGAAAGATATTTGCCCCAGGAGCTATACCAGGAAGGGACTGAACCCTGACTTTGGGAGCTTCCGCAGTCCATACTCTTGTCCACAACTGACAGAGACTACTGGCAAGGCCTACGAACACTCCCCATTTTAAGATAAAGAATGAAGTCATGAAGGGAGTGCATCCTCTGTCTCTGGCAGTTGAGGAATGGGGAAATCTCAAGTGTAATGACCTGGTCTACAAGCGACAAAGAAAGTTGGGTTTTTTTTGGTGTACAAAATGGGCACGACCACAACAGCAGGAACCCCCAGACCCACTCCTGACCTGCTGCGGTTCTCCTGTTCCCAACCCAAGACCAATTTAAAAAGGTGGTGCCCATAAGTAAGAGGAGGTTGGGGTGGGACAGGCCTCTCCTCCACACAGATCCTCCCTTCACCTCAAAATTGTGACACCGGCCCCACAGCAGAAGAAACTAGGGTGGCCAGTTTTATGCTGGACAGTCCTTTCTGAGCACCCATTTGGGAGTCTAGTTCTCTCACCCAGCAAAAAAAAAAAGTCCTGGGTCCACCCCCTTTTGCTTCCTCTGATGATGGAGCCATTACCACAGCCTGCTGGCTGAGTTGTGTTCCCAGATCTACAAAAATATACAAGACTCACATTGGGGAACTATAAGGGGAAGTATTTTTGTGAATTTTCTTTACTGCAAACTCGAATCTTGTATGCTTTTATTGCTTATTCTCAGACATAAGTAAAACTTCTATACTTATAAATAAGTGTGTTGTGTAATCTATGACAAAATAATTACCAATTTTCCTACCCACTACACTTCCCCTTCTTTTGCAGTCTTCAAACACCTGACAGCCATCATTCTACCCACCCTGTGACATTTTCCTATTATCTGTGAGCCTTGCCCCAACACCCCTTCTTGGCCCGCACATACCGTTGGTCTGTGGGTATGGCTACATCATCAGAACAGGATACAATTTAAAACTTGTCCAGATCAACTCTCTTTTATTATTACTTGTCACTTCTATAGTGCTACTCAATGTACAGAGCACTACATAATAATATAAGAGACAGCTCCTGCTCAGCAGAGTTTACAATTTAATCAAGACAACCAAGGCAAAATCCCTTCAAATCCCTCTACTAATGTGGGAGCTGAGGGACCCACTTAAATACCCCATTACAAAGAACATGAATATTAATTTAACATCCACTGGAAAAAAAAAATCGGTTGCCCTCCCAAAGCTATGTTACCATCAAACTTCCCTAGACTTCCAAGTCACTGACAGGCCAATACAATAAGGTACATCACGCTGAGCGCAGTTTTACTCACGGTTAAGTACATTTTGTGCACATAATAGCCACCAAAGAAGCAAGAAAATTAATGCATCTAAAATGCGCACTAGCTATCACCTGCACATATAAATTCCATGTAAATGAAGACATTAGCTAATACTGTCAGATGCAGGAAAGTGTGCACCCAATGCACATTTTTTTAATATGGGAAATTTAACTTCAGCTCTGGAGGTGGAGTAAAGTTTACTCACAATCAAGGGCTCATAAAACAACAAAATAATTGTTCCTCTGTGTTGCAATAAATGTGTCCTCCTCCTTAGTATCATCCTGGCATACCAGTATTGTATAAACTTATGATGAGAACAAAGAAATGTTTCTTACCACTTATGTTAATTCATTGTTTCCCTTCCAATAAATAAACATTTTACAGGAAGTAATTCAACTTAGGTTTAATCTAACATTATTCTAGAAAATAAAGACTGAATTTACTGCCTCTCTGGTTTTCTTGATCAACTCAATGTATATATTTTACAGCAAATAGTATATATTTTTTCTTCACCTTGTTTTTCTTTTTAGTAAATAAGTGCTTCAAGCGCCACTACTTAAAGGTTTTATAAACATTGTCTATAATTTTTTTCCACAGTTTTTCTTGTAACTAATTTAATATGTGCTAGTTTAAAAAAATGTCTCTTAGCAAACAAGAAGGATTTCTAAATGTATAGCATGACTAAGGGCCTGATTTACTAAGGCTTCCTGTTCTTGCACCTTTTATATAGTCTGCAGGCTCCCAAAAACATGCAGGGGTGAAGGCATGGTTTTCAAAATGTGTTTTCCAACATTAAAATCTGCAAATCTATAAACTTCAACAACATAACAAAAAAGAAGTGCACTTTTGTTACAAACACACAATTTAGATTCCCGTTATAATAAAGCACCTAATACAATAAACTCTTTCGAGCACCAGAAACATTTCTGTCAGCTCGCCCTTTTTTTTACCCCACTCCAATTGCAATATCGTTTGAAAACCACAACAGGCACACAGGGGACATGGCTGTGCATACGTTAGAAAAAGGGTTCAATTGCAGTGGACATTTTCTGCACACTTTTTATTGCATCTGCCTGTGACATTGACCCCACCCTTGGCCCTAAATCTGCACACACGTCCATGCTGTTTATTCCCCACATTTCCTAATACAGCGCAAAGCCAGCCACCTCCTACTACACTACTTACCAGTAGTTTTGTTTTAAATTAACAATCAGGATAATCTACTGCTACTCCCTTGGAGACGTCCAGAGTAAACGCTAGGCAATCTTCCTCTGCTACAGTCACAGTCAAGCGGAAGAGAATAAAAAGCATGCGAAGAGAGAAGGCAGGGAAACCAGGAACGAAGCTCAACCTGGGCCAATATCCCGGGCTCAGGGAGAAAGTGCCATTGTGGGGAAACCAGCGGTCTCTCAGGTCCCAGCCGCTGTCAGTTTGGCACTCATAGGGTGATAATGTTGTGGCTCCTGCTTTTTTCCCCTCCTAGCTGTACTGATTTCTTTCACGTTGCAATAAATAGGGGAAAAGATCTAGTGCCTCCCGGGAGAGAGAGAAACAGCAAAACCCTTCTTCAAGAGTGAGATGCTACAGCAGAGGACAAAACGAGGTACACAGTGTAGCCAGAGAACGTTTTACTCTCTGGTAAATTCCTGTGATACTCTAGCCAGCGGAAATCCCACTCTCTTGTACATTACCGGGACACTCTAGCCAGCGGAAATCCCACTCTCTTGTACATTCTGGGGGCACTCTAGCTAGATGAGGTTTCACTCTCTTGTACGTTTCCGGGTCACTCTAGCTAGAGGAGTTCTGGCTCTTTTGCATTTTTCTGCTGCCAGACATGCTCTGTGAGTAAGGAAGCTAATGGGAATGTTGGAGCTGTGAGAAGGTTAAATTGTCCCAAAAAAACTAAATGAGCTCTCTCTCTCTTGTTCACAGTGCTAAAATCTCAATCGGGTTCAAAAAGTCACCAAATCTAGCTACAGGATCGCTACGTTGGTAACACTGTGTTCCCGCCCTTCATATCGCTGAGCCCGGGGATCCTGCCTGAGCCACGTGACGGAGGAACCATGACTGCCGCAGTGCAAGAGGTGAGGAGCCGGAGCACCGCGTCGCTCTGGAAGGGCTCTTCAGCAGGGTTTCTCTGGGGTGGGAGGATGAAATGACAGCGGAGACTTAGCCGCGTTTCCTGTCGGATCGTTTCCTCTTTCTGTCCCCGGTAATTCTCGCGTTTCTGTGGCATCATCATCTTTCCGTTAAACCTTCGGGTTTTTTGTTTTTAAGGAATTGTAATTGATGGGGTTGTAGCTCTTGGATATTATCCTGCCTTTGCTGCTAGGGCTGAAAATGCCTTTACCAAGCTTGCTGCAGAGTAGGTGGTAACTGGGATTGCTTCTATTTCAAAATGTGCTTTTAACCACAGTGTTAGCCACAGATATAAATACTGGCATTTTATTATAGTTAGACATTTGGAAGAAGATAGGTACTGTTGTATCTTTGAACATTTTGCCATTATGGCTTATAAAGCCTCTAACCTGAAAAAAAAAATTGGGGGAGATGGGTAGGCTTTGATTATCTTCCCTGTCTCAGATTTTTGGCACTCCTGGTTTGTCATTTATCTATTGATGGGTTTATTTAGCTGGCTTGTTAGTACCTTTTCCACAGAATATGTTGAAGGCATGGATAACTGTAGTAGTGACAGCCATTTTTTTTCCTAAGTCCAAATGGTTTTGTGTTCCCAGGAGGATGGATGGAAGGGAGTTGACACTCCTTATTGAATAGATTCTCAGCCTACCAGAAAGGGGCTATCCACTCATTAGGGCTTAGATTTTAACATTTGATCTTGGATAGAGGCAGAGAAGTGGCAATAGCTAGAGCTGTTGTGCTGTTAACAGGGAGGTCCATTTTCGGAGGCATTTAGCTATATAACTCACGATATTTGGCTACATGCTGACTTTTGAATATTTTGGGTAACATTCAGGCCGATTCAGTACAGAGCGCACCGTTAGCTCCCGTTTGGACGCGCGTTTTTGACGTGCTAATATTACCCCTTATTCAATAAGGGGTAATAGTGCGTGGAAAACGCACGTCCAACCCCCCTGAAACTAATAGCGCGCTCAACATGCAAATGCATGTTGATGAGCCTATTAGTCCCACTCGATACAGAAAGTAAAATGTGCAGCCAAACTATACATTGTACTCTCAGAAATTAATTCCTGCCAAAGGCAGGAGTTAATTTCGGCCAGCACCGAGAAAGTGTACAGAAAAGCATAGTGATATTAAGTCGGAGGCCCCAAAAATTTAAAAAAATTAAAAATCTTAAAAAAAAAAAAAACCAACTGCCCGTGGGTTGGAAAACGGATGCTCAATTTTGCTGGCGTCTGTGTTCCGAACCCATTGCTGTCAGCGGGTTCGACAACCGACACCAGTAAACTTAAGTGTCAGCTGTCAAACCCGCTGACAGCCGCTGCTTCCGCCAATAAGGCGCTAGGGACGCGCCTCATTTGCATACTGAAGCGCGCGCCCAGGAGAGTGGCTTGAGCGGGCGCTTGCCTCAGAGCGCCGGTTCTCCCACGCAGTTTACTGAATCGGCCTGATAGAGGCTTTCCAGGGGTGTTTCTGGGAACCATTAGATTAGCTGGATAAATCATCTAGCTAACTCTGATATTCAGACTTCACTGGATAGCATATCTGGTTAACCCTGGTCATGCCATAGAGCTGTCCAAGGAGAAAAGCTGGAAAGCTATGAGTACAAATGGCTGTTGTCTGGGCAATAAAATCCCAAACCTGCAGGTGGAAGCAATTTGGATATTGTTACTGTTACAGAGACATAGTTCACAGAGTCTCATGATTGGAATATATCTATCCCTGGCTATAACAAGTTTAGGAAGGACAGAGAGTACAGAAAAGGTGGAGGAGTAGCTCTTTATGTCAGAAACAATATCCAAGCAACTGAAATGCAAGGGATATGGGAAGGGAAGAAGCATTATGGCCTGTCCTAAAAAAAAAAAAAGATAGTGCTTCCATTTACATCAGTGTGATCTACAGGCCATCGACGAAAACAGAAGAAATGTACAGAGATCTGTTTGAAGACATCGAAAAGGTGGGAGAGAAGGGAGAAGTGTTAGTTGGAGATTTTAATCTGCTGGATGTAGGTTGGCGTATCCCTTCTGTGGAATCTACAAGAAATAGAGAAATAGTGGATGCTTTTTAAGGGGCTCTGTTCAAACAAATGGTAATGGAAACCACAAGGGAGGGTATGAATCTTGACCTAGTGTTCACAAACGGGGATAATGTCTCAGATGTCCAAGGAGGTGCCCACTTGAGCACCAGTAATCATCAGATGGTATGGTTTGATATCACAAACAGAATACAGAGAAGACCTACAAAGACCCGATTTTTGAATTTCACAAATACAGACTTTGTCAAAATGGGAATGTTCCTAGAGGAAGAACTGGAAGACTAGGAGAAAATGGGTGAGGTGGAACAACAGTGGGCCAAATTAAAAGGAGCTATTACAAAGGCAACAAATCTATATGTTAGAAAAGTAAACACAAGTAAGAGGGAAAAGAAACTGATCTGGTTCTCAAAGGAAGTGGCTGAAAAAAATAAAGGCAAAAAGAGCAGTGTTCAAAGAAGGAAGGTCCAAAGTGGTATAGTGAAATTGAAAAGTGACAAGGAACAATATATGGAGCGAGATGAAGAAATGGCAGAAATATTAAATTCTTCAGTTCGGTGTTCACTAAAGATGACTCTGGAAAAGGACCGTTGCTGGTAGACAAGATCATAGACTGGGATAGGGTAGACAAAACTCCATTTACAGAACAGAATGTATGGGAAGAACTAGGGAAACTGAAAGCGGACAAGGCATGGGGCCTGATGAGGTACATCCCAGGATACTGAGGGAGCTCAGAAATGTGCTGGGTCCACTGAAGGACTTTTTCAATAGATCTTGGAAACGGGAGTGGAGTCATGGGATTGGAGAAGAGCGGTGGTGGTCCCACTTCATAAGCGTGGTAGCAGAGAGGAGACTGGGAATTACAGGCTGCTTAGCCTCACATCAGTGGTGGGAAAATTAATGGAGAAGCTGCTGAAGGAAAGGTTAGTGAACTATCTACAATCTGGTAGGTTGCTGGATCTCAGACAGCATGGATTCACCAGGGGAAGGTTCTCTCAGACACATCTGATTAATTTTCTTGATTGGATGACTAAAGAACTGGATCAAGGAAGAGCGCTTGATGTGATCTACTTGGATTTCAGCAAAGCTTTTGATATGGTCCCTCATAGTAGGCTTGTGAATAAAATGAGAAGCTTGGGAGTGAGTGCCAAAGTGGTGGCGTGGATTAGAAACTAGTTGACCAATAGGAGACTGTGCACAATAGTAAATAGAATCTGCTCTGAAGAGAGAGCCATGTTACGTGGAGTGCCGCAGGGTTGGTGTTGGGACCGGTTCTGCTCACTGTCTTTGCGAACGACATTGCAGAAGGAATAGAAGGTAAAGTATGTCTATTTGTGGATGATACTTAGATCTGCAACAGAGTGGACACGCCTGAAGGAATAGAGAGAATGAAAAGTGATTTAAGAAAGCTTGAAGAGTGGTCGAATATTTGGCAGCTGGGATTCAATGCCAAGAAGGTGCAGAATGATGCATCTAGGATGTGGTAATCCAAAAGAGCAATATGTGACGGGGGGGGGGGGGGGGGGGGTGTGTGTGAAATACTGATGTGCACAGAACAAGAGAGGGATCTTGGGGTGGCAAGATGATAGCTAAAGCCAGAGAAATGCTGGGCTGCATAGACAGAGGAATAACCAGTAAGAAAAAAGAGGTGATAATGTCCTTAGACAGGCCTCATCTGAAGTATTGTGTTCAGTTCTGGAGCCCTAATCCCAAAAAGGATAGAGAGAGGATGGAGGCGGTCCAGAGAAGAGCGACACAAATGGTGTGAGGGCTGTATTGAAAACCTATGAGGAGAGGCTGGAAGAGAGGAGATGTAGGGGAGATATGATATAGACCTTCAAATACCTAAAAGGTTTCAGTGATGGATGGCCTTTGAACCTTTTCCGTTGGAAAGAAAATAATAGAACTAGGGGGTCACAAACGTAAATTCCAGGTGGGATGGCTCAGAACCAATGTCAGGAAATATTTCTTCATGGAGAGGATGGTGGAGGCCTGGGGTTCCCCTTCCAGAGGAGGTGGTGAAGAAGAGAACTGGCAAAGAATTCAAAGGGGCATAGGATAAACACCGTGGATCTCTGAAAGGCTAGGGGATGGAAATGAGAAGTGTGCAGCGGGGTAACTTGCTGGTATGGCAGTTATTACCCTTAACCATAATGCTTTGATTCTTTTAATGCAACTGCAACATTGCTCCTCGCTTAAGACTGCAGGGGAAAAGAGGAATTGGATTCAGAAGACAACTGAGGGCGCCGACTTCCAAAGTCTGGTATTTTTATTTATTTATTTAAAAGATTGTATATACCGTCATAATCACATCACAACGGTGTACAAAGACCTTAAAAAACATTAAAATACTTCGGTCAAGGAACAATAATCAAATACAGTACAAAATATAACACAATTAAAAAACTTCAAGTATACAGTACAGTAATCAGAGGTAATTCTTAATTAAAACTATGCTTGTGGCTTATCTATAAAGGCTTGCTCAAAGAGCCACGTTTTCAACCCTTTCTTGAATTTCTTTGACTCAGGTTCAAGTCGCAACTCAGCTGGCAAGGTGTTCCAGTTGCTTGGGCCTGTGATAGAGATTACTCTTGTCTCGAACTAAGGCCAAATGTGTGGTATTTATTGAAGGGACATAAAGAAGCCCTTTATTGGCGGATCTTAATGAACTATGAGGAGTGTGCATGCGAATAGAGAAATTTAGCCAATCAGTTTTATGTCCATAGATGGCCTTAGGAATGATGCAACAAGTTTTATATAGAATTCTTTGAGGTATCGGGAGCCAGTGGAGTCTAATCAATATTGGAGTGATATGATCCCGTTTGTTGTGGTTCTTTAATACCCTAGCCACAGCATTCTGCAACACCTGAAGTGGTCATAGCGAGGATTGTTGATTCACAGCGATAATGGAAAAAGCACAGGATTGCTTCTATGGCCAAGTCCTAAAGGAAACAAAGAAAGCATACATGAGGGTAACTTGCTGGTACGGCAGTTACTGTCCTTAACCAATAAGCCTTGATAGTTTTGATGCAACTCCAACATTGCTCTCTGCTTCAATGGCAGTGGAAAAGGGGAATTGGATTTAGACAGCAACTGAGGGCCCTGACTTTTATGGTCTGGGAAATTGATAAGCTTGAGGGTAACCTGCACAGAGCAGGAGTTGCTACCCTTAACAAAAAGCATGAATTACTACCCCTAACAAATAAGCCTTGAAGCTTTTGATGCAACTGCAGTATCACTCTCTCTGCTTCAAAGGAAGGGGGGTAGGGAGGTGGAGGGAAAGAGGAATTTGGATTCAGGGACAACCAACATGAGCCATGACTCTTTTACAGTCTGGAGTACTGATGCACAGATACTAAGGAAAAGAAAAAAAAAAACTACAGGACTGCTTCTATGGCCACGTCCATTAGCAAAACACATCAAGCAGCACTGACTGATACATGGGGGTAAGCTGCACAGCAGGTACTACCATCTGAAGCTTGCTGGTAGACTGGATGGACCATTGGTCTTTTTCTGCCGTCCTTTCTATGTTTCTGTTAACCATCTGTATTCAGCAGTGTGGCTACACTCTCTTGAATATCCCTCCAAAGTTAGCCATATAGGTTTATCCGCCTAACTTTCTAATCTAGTCAGTGACTGAATCAACCTATGTGTAGATTTGCAAACAGATAGGAAGTTCTTGTAGCCGTATTAGTTTTTGGAGAAAACCATAGTTTTAATAGTTTTTAATGCTTTTTTTTCCTTTTCATCTGCTAGACCAGTCCATTACATTAGGGATTTCCCCCCCTCCACAGCTCAGTGGAGACAGAGGACATCTCTCTCTCATGACTTCACTGTGGGCTATAAAGGGGGTGTGGTCCTGGTGCAATACCAGTAGACTCTGTCGCCATGCAACGGTAGACGTGAAGAGAATGTGGCTCCCAGAGTCGGAGTGCCGCCCTGGCCTGGTTGAGTCCTTGTTACTCCTGGGACAACAGCTTCTAGGGGTTGATTTTCCCCAGTAGTAGCAGTCTGTCAGGCTCTGCCCTAGTTGAGCTCCTGGAAATCTGCCTCAGTACTTTTCAGGGTCTGCAGAGAGTAGTTCCTGAATGCTCAGGAGCCTGGCAGCCTTTCCCGGGAGGGGAGAAGGGACAGGGTGTGCAAGACTATCTCTCTCCACTTCCCTCTCTCTCTCAGAGGTGATGGAGCAGCAGAAATAAGTAGAAACTGGGTCTGCTGTCAGCAGGCAGTGGCTCCATGGAGGTGGTGAGTAGCGGCTGTGCTGCTTTCTTGTGGCATTTGCAAATGGCTGAGAGAAAACAGCAGTTGAGCGGGCTACCGCAGGAGAAAGGAAGTTTAACCCCCTCTTGGCCTTGTTGTTTTTGTGACATGTCTGTAAGGCTGATACAACTTTGTTACGTATATGTGGTTCCCTGTACGTACCAGGATCGGTCCAGACTGCTGGGTTATGTCTCCCTTCCAGCAGATGGAGCCAGAGAAAAGCTGAAAAGCACCTCCTAGAGATATACCGGTGTGCCACCTGCGATCCTTCAGTATTTCTCTGGCTCCAGCAGATGACGGAAAGCATAACCTGCTGTCCTGTTCCTTGTCAAATTCCGTGATAATCTTGTACATTGGGAAAGGTTTGGCATTTGAGATATCCCTTAGACCTTTGACTAGATCAATCTTGATTTAAAAAAAAAAAAAAAAAAAGATATAAATATATGTCGGGAAAGGCAAGTGTACTGATAGGGTCCTGAAGGGCAGGCAAGGCAGGGCAGTACCCTAATGCCTTTTTACCCGGAGATTTGTGTCCCTACCTGGTGAGCAGGGGGAGTATTTACTGGTGGGCCGGTCACTCTCCCCCCTTCTATACAAGCCCAGAGATGATAAAATTCCTCTGGTGGGTGCTAGCTTGTGCTAAGTTATCAGGGAGGTGTTTCCCCTGCTTGGTGGCTGATTAAAAAAAAAAAAACTATTTCAAAAAAGGGCGCATTTAAAAGGGTATTCAGACCTTTTTCTTCAGCCTTAGCCTGCCATAGTCTCCTGGGCCTCTGGAGGGGGTGGATTACTTCACCCAGCTGCCTTTCATTTTTTCGTGCGCTTTTAATGCCGCGTGGATCGTGTTGCAAGGGGGGGCCTTCGCAGAAGCTGATTTCTCGGCGGGGTTTTTTTTCCCCTGCCACGCAGCTCGAGGAGCAACCAGGCAGCTCGCAGGCAGAGGCCTGTCCCATCCCCGCACGGCGCAGGTGTGGCGGCCATCTTGCCTGCTCCGGGTTCTGAAGCTGCACAAGGCTCATGGGAAGGAGATCTTCTCTCTCTCTCTCCCTGCCATCTTTGAGGCCTCATCGGCCCCATGATTAGCAGCCAGATGTAGATCCTCCCCCATTTTTGCCTCTGGGGATGGTCCTTATGTAGGCAGCACCCATTTTCGTCCCACTTTTTTCTTTCTACTACATGACGTAAATATGCAAGCTGAAGCTGACTGGGATGCACAGTATCCTGCCCTAGCTAAACAATTTAGACCGGCTGCAGACCCGGGGAAAGCTGGGCCTCTGCTCCCCTACTCAGTTCCGGACGGGGGGGGGGGGTTCCCATGCCCTCCATGCCTTCGGATTCAGCGCCTCAGGATCCCCTCGCGCTGCGGGAACGGCGACTTTTTTGCCTTCCCCATGGGGGGGGGAAGAAGAGTAGCTGGGTGCAGGGGGAGGGGTGGTCCAGTCCTTCCCATGGAGACCCCTGACAAGTTTCATGCCTAAGGCCTTTGGTCAGAGAAGTAAAATTCCTCTGTCACTTTAAGCTGTCTGGAGAAGAAAAAAAAAAGAGGAAAAGTTTTTACTTTTTATTAATCAGTAACCCTGTACAAGGACCGGCAGCTTATGGGGGAAGTAGCGGAGAGCAATTTGTGCAGCAGCCGGGCACAGGACTTTGCCGTTCCTGCGGCAACTCCTCTCCCTCCCTCCCTCCCTCCTGATGCCTCGATCGCCATTTTGTATCCACATGTGGAGAGCCGGCCTGCTGCACAAATTGAGCCTGTTTCCTTGCCGGACGGGGGAAGGGATTCTGTAGTTCATCAATCCCCTCCGACTTTATTTATTTATTTACGATTTTTATATACCGATGTTCATTTCAAAAAGAGATATCACGTCGGTTTACAATAAGGTACAATAGGTAATTCACTATCCCCTAAAAGGGCTTACAATCTAAAATTTTTGTACCTGAGGCTAAGAGATTACAAAAATAAAATCATCAAAATCAAAGTTCTTAACAATTAAGCAAAAGGTATAACAAGGAGCATATTAAACAAATAACACAAAGGGTTGCACGAAGGAGTGCACAAAGGGGAGTGCCCCTTTGTCGCACCCCTTCGGCGCGGCGCCTGCTGGCTTGGCGCCTTTCAAACTGCCCGGATCCGTTTGCGATGATGTCAGGGGAGGGGGCGGGTCTCAGAATCATGGCTTTCCCGATTTCATCCTGGACCCTTAGAACAATATCCCCTCTCCTCCAATTCCAGGGAAAGCCCCTTCTTACTTTACTACTGATTTTGTACTTTTATTACACCTAATGTAAGCCAGTGCAACCGGCCAACCTAGAGCCTGCCTCGTCTCCGGATGCGGCCCTTCCCCTACGGGGGCCTTAAAGAGACAGCAGGTTTTTTCTTCTAAGTTTGTGTTTTTAATGCCCAAAGCTATTTTAGAAGCGGAGGCTGAATGGCAGGAGGAGGGACCTACACCAGCGAAGGTCCCCAGGCCATCAGGGGTGTTGGATCCCTCTAGGGGACAGTCAGGACGGACAGCTGTTAATTCCTCGGGGTCATTAGCTCCTCATCTGCCGGACCCTGGGTTGCAGGACCTTCTCTTTGTGGATGGAGACGGGGACGTTGATGGGTCCGCCCCAGACGAGTTGGACCATATCATTAAATTGCTTGGGGTGGATAAGGTACATAAATTGCCGGAAGATAGTCTTCGGACCGCCAGAACCTCCAATACTATGCGGCCCCGGTTCAGAGGGCAACGGCGTGGTTGTCAGACTAGACCGGTGCCTCACAGGACTCCCTCTTCGGGGTCGCAGTCCTGGTCTCATTCCTTTCGAGACCGGAGACCAGCTCGGGACTCCTCTACGCAAGGAGCTCCAGCTAAATCTACCCTATGAAACGTTGCTGGCCCTCTCTTCGGGTGATGGTGGTAGTCGCAGCATGCTTTCGGTGCGATGGGATATTAGTTCATCCCTGCCTGGACGACTGGCTCATTCGAGCGAAATTGAAATAGCCTCCTATTACTTTTCTGCACTAGCACAATTCCCTTGTAGCTTAATGAGTTAAAACTGAGGTGTAGTAAACAGCAAGAAATCTTCACAAAAGGAGAACAGAAGCTAACAAAGGTAACTAACTGCAGCTGCAGGGCATGACTGAGATACCCTCAGTGCCTCAGTCGGGCTCCCTGACCACACCTGCTATGTCAGCCAGCAAGCCTGGCAGCTCTTAAGGAAATAGTACATAATTTGTAGCTGTGCAGTGTTTCAGTGCTCGCTTTCACGTAAGAGTGGATAATGCTCTGTCTACAGAGCCAAATAGGTTTTTCAGTCCTGCAGACTCCCCCCTTAAGTGGCAATGCTCTGAGAAGCCAAGCAAGTTTTCAGTTCTACAGGCTCTTCTTAAATGATGATCTCTACTCTGCAGGTTCCTCTCACCTGGCAATATCCTGACTATGAAGCAAGTAGGGTCCTAGCTTTGCAGGCTCCTCTTGCCTGGTAATAAATTGACTATGGAGTACCCAGGTTTTTATCCCTGCAGTTTCCTCTTGCCCAGTAATACGCTAACTGCAGAGCAACCAGGTTGTGCCCTGCAGGCTTCTCTTGCCTGGTATGCATTGGTGGCAGAGTAAAGCAAGTACTCAGCTGGCAGGCTCCTTCAGCCTGGGTTATTGGAGTATAACTCAACAGGGTGTCTCAAGGGAGTTTTTGCCTCAAATTCTATTAGTGCGATGCATGTCATTAGTAACCCATGCAGGGACTTACATATCTTAGCGTTACTGATTCCCTAAGTGATAATTGTCGCCCCTAGGTATAGCAGCCAAGGGACCAAAAAATATGCATATATGTATTTTTCCAGTGTAGAGCCAATCAAGCTCCCAGGCTTTCAGTGAAGTGCACATTATGGGAGAGAGTCACCCCAGGGTCTCTGGAGAAGGAGGAGTTGTCATCAGATACAGACAATCCCACAATGTTATACCTATTCTGGAAAAAAGGAGCTGCTGCCCTCACTTCCAGGGTGGCCCCCACAGGGTTAGTAGTTACTGCGCCAGGGACCCAATGGAAGGGTATCATACCCTTCAGGGCACTAAGAAGCAACCAAAGGCTTGTCCCTCACATAGCACCATGAGGTATATGGCCCTTACCGATTGGGCAAGGAAGGGGGGACCCCAACACCTGAAGATAATCCCAGTCAGGTTTTGTATTTTACAGTGTTCCTGGTGGTAAGGGAGTTAGTATCTTCTTTATATAGTAAGTTGTATTTGAAATATCCTAGTTCTGCTCTGCATCAGTTGTTTGGGGAGGGGGTGGGCTTGGGTTCCTGTGGATGCAGATTATATGTTTACATTTAGCCCCGTGATGGTCAGGGGTTCAGTGTGTCATGCCTCTAAAAATTATCTGCCAGGTGTATCCCAGTAGAGAAAAGGTTGCCATCCACTGCTCTGGTCAATCCAGGCCAGGACCCATCTTGCCACTGAGGGGTCAGATGGAAGCTTCCCACTTGATGCAGTTTGCATATCTCCACTTTAGATATAAACTCTTCCCTTCTTACAGCACTATAGTCCCATCTGAAGAAGAGAAATGTGCAATCTCAAGAAGTTTTTATGTATTACATCATTTCTGTTGGTACCTTAAAAAAAAGGTTAAATTATACTTACCTGATTTTCTTTCCTGTAGGCTTCTAGACCAGCCCATTACACCAGGGACTGCATCACAGTCCTTTTCCCAATAAGTGTGTAATAGTGTCCGCTGCTCTTAATTTCAGCTGCAGAAAGACCTGGAAGAGGTGAAGCAGCTGCTGGAACAAGTGACACGGAAACGAGTGAGTGATGTTCTGTTGGTGGAGCAGCGCAAGCTGGAGATGGAAATTGCTGACAAGCAGGAGCAGCAGAGACGGAGAGAGGAAGAGTCCATAGAGACACCCAAACCAGCAACCATCCCCACCGGTTACACGGTGAAAATCAACAATTATGGTACCAGTACTTTCCATCTCTTCCTCTTAGTACTGTACTAGAAACATTGTTCCTGTTCACATCCCTACCAGCAGATGGAGGCAGAGAAAAACTTTTCAGGCACTGCTACGTAACCGAGAGTGCCACCTACAGTCTCTCAGTATTTCTGTCTCCAGCAGATGGTAGTGGTGCAAACCTGCACTCTGATAGTAGTTTTAAAAATAAATAAATAAAATAAAGTAGCTTAGTGTTAGAGAGAAGACATAAGATTTGAAGATGGAGCTCCCAGAGGTGTTAGGTTCCTTTGTGGGCCATCCCTCTGGTTGAGCAAGGCGAGCAGGGGGTTGGAAATCCTGGCCAGGCTTGACCCTTGATTCCAAGGGTAGGGAAAGCCAGGGGTCCTGGTTCCCTCGCTCTCCCTGAAGTCCTCTCACCCAGGCCGGCCGACTGCAGAAACAGGAAAGTATAGCTTTGTTTTGTTTTTGTGGGTGGCTCGGATGGCTGTTTCTTTAAGGGCTGAAGTTTAAAAAAAAAAAAAAAAGCAGTAAGCGGCAGCGGCTTTTTCTCCTGCTCGGGGTTATTTTTAGCCACGAGCCATGTTACATGCCATGCTGTCTCCCTCTGAGCACAGGAAAGCATGTCGGGCCTGCGGGGGGGGAGGCGCTCTCGCCTCAGTGCGGCCCTTCTCTGCCTTGCCTGTGTCTCTGGAGGCGAGGGAGCCTCGACACAGGGAGCAGGCATTACACACGTGCTGCAGGCCCTGTGCAGGAGGCCCGGGAGGGGTTGAAGGAGTCAATGGCCATCTTAGCTCCACATGGCAGGAGTTCTTCCATGGCTGAGGAAGGCAGGGACTCCCCTCCCCCCACAGTCTCCAGTGCACCAGGAGTCTGGAGAAGAGGAGGACCTGACAGCTGTGGAGCAGTGAGACCGCAGCAGGTTTACTGTGGATTTTGTTTTGTTACAGCACGAAACCTATCTCACTCAGAAGGAGATGGCAGGTAAGTGGCCAGGCATACAGAGACCCTGAGATAAGGCTAAGGAGTCTCGAGCGGAGGCTCCTCCGAACTGGCCTATATCAATTGGCAGGGTGGAACGAAGATTCGCTTGGTGGCTCAGGAGGTACAAGAGCTAATTGCCTGAGCGGAACTTCATCTGGTGGCGCTTGCAGCCTCTCGTGTGGACAATGTGCAGGTGGATTATCTCAGCAGACAACAGCTGGACCCAGGAGAATGGGAGTTGTTAGTGGAGGCATTTGTGCTCGTTCGGAGCAGGGGGAGCGCACCCCAGTTCGATCTCATGGCAACAGGGAAGAATGCCAGGGCGGCTCAGTTTTTCAGCCGCAGGAGGGAGTTTGGCTCCACGAGGATCGACGCCCTAGTTCAGCCGTGGCCAGAGAGGATTCTGCTATATTTCTTCCCTCCATGGCCGCTCATGGGTCGGGTGTTGCATTGCATCGAGCAGCATGAGGGAAGAGTGATTCTGGGTAGCACAAGAGTGCTTGCGTGGGCCATGGTTTGCGGACCTGGTTCAATTAGCAGTAGACGAGCCTGTCTGGTTAAGTCACCTGAGGGGGGGAGTGCGTCGTCAAGGACCTATCTTCTTGGAACAGGCGGATCGCTTCTGTTTAGCGTCCTGGCTTTTGAAAGACTGCGTTTCCGCTTAAAGGGGTATTCAGAGCCGGTGACTACTACTCTTCTTCAGGCTAGAATTTCTTTACATCTTTGGCGTACATCAGAGTGTGGAGCGTATTTGAGTTCTGGTGTGGGGTCCATGACGTTGATCCTTTGCAGGCGAATGTTGCCCAAGTATTAAGGTTTTTGCAAGTGGGCTTGTCAAAGGGTTTAGCTTATAATTCTCTCAGAGTCCAATTGGCAGTCTTGGGTTTCTTCTGGGGAAGGTTACAAGGACGACCCTTGGCTTCTCATCTGGACGTGGTACGTTTTCTTAAAGGAACAAAGTATTTATTTATTTTAAAGTTTTTTTTCTATACCACTTATACAAGCAAAAAGCAGATTTAGGTGGTTTACAGTTAAAATAATACATAATCAGTAGTTTGCAACTAAACGTATGCATACATGAAGTGAAAACATAGGGGAGATGGGGCAAAGGATAAGGGGGGGATAAGTTTGTTGTCTTGAGATTGGTGTGGGAAGGGACTCGTGTTTGAGAGTTGGGGAGGGTTAGTCAAAATAAGTTACAGCTTTCTTAAATTCATTTTTTTGTGGTGCATTGTTGAATATAATTGGGTAGCTAGTTCCAGTGTCAGGCTTGCTATGGAGAAGGCACATTTGTTGGAAAGTCTAATCTAGCAGTTTTAACAGTTGAAACTTGTAATTAATTTTTATCTGATGAGCATAAGTGATGTGGAGGTTAGTAGAGACGTAGAGCATAACCAAATAGATGAGGCATTATGTAATAGGTTGTGGATAATCATTAAGATTTTGTAATGGATACATTGGCAGATAGGCAACTAATGTAGCTGTTTCAGGAACTGGGGTAATTTGTGACCTCCAGTCTGTAGGATTTGTCTGTCCTAGAATCTTAATCTGGTTCTCTGGGTGTTGTGTGGATCTCCTTTTGAGAAGGACTTCTTTGAAGGACCTTACCCTGAAAACTGTGTTCCTGGTGATAATTTGTTCGGCGAGGCGAATTTTGGAGCTCCAGGCCTTATCATGCAGAATTTCTGATGATGGGGTTTCTTTGCAGGCTTTTCCTTCCTTTCTGCCCAAGGTTGTGTTGGCTTTTCATCTTAGTCAGATGGTGGAGTTGCCGGGATTTTCTCACCTCAAGCCTGATTCTCTCCATGCACGGGAACTTAATTTTTTGGATGTACATCAGGTTCTCCTGAGATATCTCAAGGTCACAAATGGTTTTTGGACCTCGGACCATCTTTTTATGTTATTCAGTGGAGCAAAGAAGGGTTGCAAAGTGATTAAGAGTAGGATTTCTCATTGGTCAGTCGATCTCCGAGGGATTGTGGATGCATTCCACCAGGGCACAGGCAGCCTCCTGGGCGGAGTATTGGTGTCTCTGCAGGAGATTTATCGGGCAGCAACATGGTCCTCTTTGCACGCTTTTACTAAACATTACCATTTGGATGTCAGGGTCCCAAAGGAGGAGGGCTCCTTTGGTGAAAGTTTTTTGCATGCAGGTCTTTCGGGATCTCACCCAGTGTAAAGGGGCTTGGGTACATCCCACTAGTCTGGACTGATCTGGGGTATGAACAGGAAAGGAAAATTGGTTCTTATCTGCTTATTTTTGTTCCTGGAATACCCCAGATCAGTCCAGACTCCCATCCCAGTATGATTGGGAGTAATGTTTTCAAAAGGCCTTTCCTGCTTCTGGTGCTGCAGAAGTATGTTTTGAGATTCAAAGCTCTTTTTCTTGGCCCTAGTTCGGGGGGGGGGGTTGTTGTCAGTTCTGGTTGGGAGTTCCAACTTGTTCCCTAGCTCGCCTTACATGGAGAAATCCTTGGAGTTTGGGGTTAGACATCTTGGCTTGGGTACAGCCCAATACTGAGGGACAGCAGGTGGCACTCTCTGTTAAGTAGCAGTTTTTATTCTCTGCCTCCATCTGCTGGTAGGGATGCAGAACCCACTTGTCTGGACTGATCTAGATATTGAAGACTGTAATCTGTAAGCATTTGTATTTATTGTAAGAATTTGTATTTGTATTTATTGTAAGAATTTATATTTATTATTTATCTATTTACATTGATCTGTTACCTCTTGGTTCTGTTCTCTCCTTTACCTCTAGTTCAAGTTCCTACAAAGTTAGCCTTGTTATTTATACCCACTTGTTTGATGTAATTTTCCAATATTGGTTCTGTGTAAACCGAAGTGGTATGTACTAGTACATGAACTCCGGTATATAAAAGCCTTTAAATAAAAATAAATAAATAAATCTATGGTATTCCAGGAACGAAAATTAGCAGGTAAAAACCAATTTTCCTATATTGGACCACAAAGGTCCTCAGTTAGGATTCCACTGAATGGTCTTTGACCTTGAGCAAGTCACTTAACGCTCCATAGTCTCAGGTACAGACTGGGTACAGGAAGTACCTACAGTATCTGAATGTAATCTGCTTTGAAGTGTCACGAAAGGCAGAATATAAATCAAATCTCATTAAATTAAAAATCCTGTAAACTCTGTCATCTTCATACTACACTCCTGCTGGATGTGTTTCTTCAAACTGTATATCTTTTCCCCCATTGTTAAATGGGCACCAGGACTGATTTGGGCACTTATTCACTCGCCCCAGCCCAGTTTCCAGGTGTGTTGCACTAATGTGTTTTCTTTACAGAGCAAGTCTTACATTTTCTAATCCAGTCTTTTGTCTTCAGGATGGGATCAGTCTGACAAGTTTGTGAAAATTTACATCACTTTGAATGGAGTTCACCAGATCCCTGCAGAAAATACTCAAATCTGCTTTACAGAGAGGTAGGTAATATACATAGCAACTACTGCTAACAGGAACCAGAGAAAGAGCAATGTTCTCATCCCAGTGTAGTCTCTCTTTGTGGTGCTCTGATGTTTTCCACTTCCTATGCTGAACTGCTTAAAAAAAAACAGATGTAAGCAGACTTAGAACAATGTGTTATTAAGCTTTCTTGATTGGCACAGAATAGTAAATTGATGACACTATTTAAATTTTATGTACTCTGTCATTTTGTGTCCTCCTGTTGATTACATTTATACATGTAGCAGGTCTCCCTATATTATCATCGTTTATTTCATGCTTTTCTAACTAGAGAATTCAAAACATGTTAAAACAGGTAAATATTTATATTCTTAATAGCTCAAGTAAATAAAGGCACATTTGGAGTGAGGAATGGCTCACAAAGATGATAGCTTTATGGAGCAATTGGTTCAGGAACCGAAGAGAGAGGGAGCAATTTTAGATCTAATTCTCAGTGGAGCACAGGATTTGGTGAGAGGTAACGGTGGTGGGGCCGCTTGGCAGTAGTGATCATAATATGATCAAATTTGAATTAATGACTAGAAGAGGAAACAGTATGAAAATCCACTGCTCTTGTGCTAAACTTTCAAAAGGGTAAAAACAATAGGAATCGGATGATCAAAAGTAGCCCTTTATTATAACGCCAGACTCTGGCCGAGTTTCGCTTATAGAGCTGCCTCAGGGGCAACTAAAAATGAATAAATATATCAATATTAAAATTTGAAATAACACAATTAAATAATTCAAAACAATAAAAAAAATAAAATACATGTATAGGTGTACATACTCAAATCATAAAATAAAATACATGTATAAGTGTACAAACTTGAATTAAATCAATACCTATATATATGTATATAAAAATAAATAAGATACATGTATAGATGTGCAAACTCTGAACATAAATATTAAAATACATGTATGACTATATAAACTCATGGATACAAATAAATCATACTTTAAAATGTAATTGAACATCAAAATGATGTAGACAGGAAAATGTAACGAATACATTAGTATATGAAACTGGAGAGGCTGACTATTCATAATTATAATTCATAATCAAAATCTACAATGGAGTCTATTATTAGTGATGAAATAACTCATAATAAAAATATTAGTTATTTCAGTGATGCTTACTTCAATTAGCAGGACTTAAAATATGCCTGCTGGGCTGCTGTCACAATGTCACACTATCACGTATGGCTACCATCAAGCTAGGGCGAGACAACATAGTACAAAATTTCATCTTTGAGACTTTCCTCACTCCAAATGATGTCAAATCTTCACCAAGATGTACTGTGCTGTTCGTATGTCTCACTGTACATGAGAAACTGGCCCCTAAACCCTCAACCACCACCTCACCTTGAGCTATTAGATGGCCCTCCTATAGAGATATAAATACTTCACTACTATGAAGGCTTTTGGGGAGAATACTGAGGAGATGAGGTCACTGCAGGGATATATCTAGGGTGATGTCAGCTTTGAAATCTGACTCCATCTCCCATCTGCTAGCAGAAGAGCACATAACCCACTGGTCCTGAGTCTTATCTGTCTACACTAAGGAAAACACAATTATCAGTAAGTAATTTCTCTACCAACTTTTTCCAGAGAAGGCTTCCATGGCAGGAACAAGTCTTTGAGGTTCTTGGATGTCCAGGTCCTCATCACATACTTGGAGGTCACTAATTCCTTCCAGAAGACTAATAGGTTGTTTTGCTGTTTGCAGGCCCATGCAAAGGTGAAGCTACTACTGGAGGGGGTATCAAAATAGCCCTAACTTTTTCCATCCCAGTTTAATTGGGATTGAGTACTTTCACTAGACTAGTGTAGTAGGATGATAAGGAAGGAGAAATTTATTTATCTATTTATTTAAAGTCTCTTCTATACCGATAGCCGTTCGCACATCGTATCGGTTCACAAAAAACAAAAACTTTTGGGCGAAGCCCTTACAAGTAACCGAAGAATACAATTAACAGGAAGAGTGGATAATACTGAAAAGGCATAACAAAATCAATAAATAAATACAACAACTTATAACATAAGTAACAATGTACAAGAATTCTTGCCTAATAATTTCCTTTCCTTGAATCCTACATCCGTTCCGAATCCTCCCAGTAAGTTTGGGCCTCAATAGTGGAAGAATTCTCAGAATCAGAAAATATTGACTGAGGTCTCTTTGTTTCATTTTCCTTGTTTCTATTGTTCCATCCTCATTTCACTTGAATAGTGGAGGGGAATTGGTGTAAGAGGATCCTTTTTGGCTTTCAGTCTATTGTTGATCTAAATTTTACAGCTTTGTCATAGGCTTCAATCTGGGCTGCACCACATGTAAGAACTTCTGACGTGACCTGTAATGTTTCTTGCCGCCATCTGCTGGTAGGGAAAGAAACTCATTAGTCTGAACTCGTGAAACAGGATTCCAGGAAAATAAATTCAGATAAGAATAAATGTATCTTTAGTCTGCTGTAGGGACTGTAACTATCATGCTTATTTTCGGATGATATTGCTGATTGGCTATTTTGACCTGAATTATGAGTTTATGAACTGTTTTTGTTGTTGCTGTATTATGAGCATTTATAGTCTGCATTGAGCTACTTATGGATATTGAGGAATCGAAGATGGATTTAAATAAAACTCTGTTCTGTGTACCAGGATTCTAACTCACTTTCTCTGCTAACATTGCAGGTCCTTTGAACTGCTGGTGAAGAATCTGAATGGGAAGACTTACTCCATGACTGTCAACAACCTTCTGAAACCCATCTCCGTGGAGGACAGCTCTCGAAAGGTGGGTCACATCACTCCCAGGTGAGACATTTACCAGTGGTGCATGGCAAAACAATACTAGTCTTGTTTTCTGCATGCAAGTACTGTTTGACATTACTGGTAACAGTGATTCAGAAATCATGATTCCTTAGCAGTCCAGATGTGTGGGTTTATTTTCCCCCTTCCAGCAGATGGAAACAGAGGACAAAACTCGGTACTTTTGGTAGTGCAGCACAGAGAAAACCCAGTATTCCATTTCCCAGCAGTTGGTAGGACGTACTGGTCTAGCGCAGTAGGATCTCTGGATTGCAGGATTTGGTCTTTGCTTTTCCTGATGGAGCATTTTGGGGCAATTCTGCATTTAAGCAGCCTTGCTGATTTTCTGTTAAGGTGAATTGTGGGATAGGCTTCTGCTTCTAAAGGTAAGCAAGCCCTAGAAGGAGCCTTCCAGCTCCCAGTGGGAGTGTGTGTGTGTGTGGGGGGTGGGGGGGGGGGGGGGCTTGGTAGAGCTAGGGGATGGGAGTATGTATTTGGCTCAGCAGATTCCTCTGAGACTCTTTCTCCCTCCCCTCCCCCACCTTGCTTATTAAAGAAAAAAAAAAGGCAGCTGGAGGATTTTGTCAGCAGCTTGAATGTAATTTGCTTTGAAGTGTCATGAAAGGTGGAATATAAATTAAAAAAAAAAAAAAAAGCTTCTGGAGAAATGAGGCTCTGGAAGGAGATAAGACTACTCATGTGAGCTGAAGTACCTGACCTAGAAGACCATTTTTAAGTGGTGGTCATTTTTGGCATATAGAGTTTGTGAGCTTTGATTTATCCAACTTATACTAAATGTTTTTTTCGCAATAGGGTGGCTCTGCATCCTAAGCTCCTGCCTAAGATATATAGTGCCTGATTTCCACATATAGATATGCCATGCTGGGTCTGACTTATCCATTGGCCTCAGCATCTTGTCTCCTACAGTGGCCAGTCCAGGTCTCAAGTAGTCGGCAGTTCCCAAAAACTAGATCTGTTTCTTACTTGTTCTTGGGGATAGCAATAACTTATTTAGTATACCTGGCTAATGTTTTTTATGGCATTTTTTCCAGGAATTTGTCCGAACTTTTTTTTAAAACCTTACTATGCTAGTTGCCTTGACTACCTCCTCTGGCAACAGATTCCACAGATTGTGCGCTGAATAAAAAAGTACTTTAAGATTTTATCTTATATCTGTTAATTTTAGTTTTATGGAATGTCCCCTTGTTTTAGTATTTGAAAGGGTAAATAACCATCCCTTGTTCAATCTCACTCATGATTTTATAAAATCATCGTGTCCCCTCTCTGCCACTTTTCTAAGCTGAGTAGCCTGTCCTGGGGGAGCCATTCCATCACGTGTTATTTTTCTGGTTTCCCTTAGCACATTTTTCTAGTTCCTCTTTGTCCTTTTTAGATGGGGTGACCAGAGCTACACACAGTCCTCCAGGTGCAGCCGCATCATGGATCAATACAGAGGCAAAATTATCTTTTTGTTTTATTGTCTATTCCTTTATGGATCATTCCTGACATTCTATTTGTTTTGTTTTTTTATTTTTGACTGCCTATACACTGAAATGAGAGTTTCAATGTATTATCCTCAAGGTCCTTCTCTGAGTGGTGACTCCCAACAGAGAGCCCTGCCTGTAGTTGAGATTATTTTTCCCTGTGCACATCACGTTACACTCGGATTTCATCTGCATTCAGATGTCCAGTCTCCTAGTCTCACAGGGTCCTTTTGCAGTTCTTTGCAATCTAATGCTGTTTTAATAACTTTGAATAATTGTTTTCATCTGCAAATGTGATCACCATACTCATCCCCTTTTTTGGATCATTTATCAGTGTTAGTCCTACTCTTGATTCCAGTTTTTTTGTTTTTTTTAATAACATTCTTTCTCAGGCCATATATCCACAAAGGAGAACAAGTGCTACATGGTTTGGACTGCAGAAGAAGCTTGGCCTTCAGTCTGGAGTGGATTATAGCTCTTAGAAAGTCTACCCAGCTTTGGTTTCTTTGGACACCAAGTGCACCCTTTCAAATTTTCTAGCAGATTGCATCACTCTGCATTATGCCCAAGCAGACCTGAATCGGGGGCTAAGGCTACTGCCATGGTTCCGAAGATCTGCCTCCATAGAAGAGATCCCCAAAGCTGCGACATGGCGTTCTCTATTGCACTATTGCTAGGACGGGAACTCTAGGTTTGGCCAGTCAGTCCTGAGGAGCTTCTTTGAGCTGTAGAACCCAACTCCATCCCCTCTAGGGCCTGTTTATTTTGGGAGCAGGATGCCCTATATAAAAAAAAAAAAGGGGGGGGGAAAAGAAAATACAAAATTGACCTGTTACCACCAAAAGCATTTTGCCTGTTGGCATTGTTGTTTGGGTTTTTTCCCCTGCTTTCGTTCCCCATGTGTGAAGGCAGTCATCCTGCTTGATAAGAACATAAGAACTTGCCATGCTGGGTCAGACCAAGGGTCCATCAAGTCCAGCATCCTGTTTCAAACAGTGGCCAAACCAGGCCACAAGAACCTGGCAATTACCCAAACACTAAGAAGATCCCACGCTACTGATGCAATTGATCTGAAAGCACAGTTGCTTATCTGTAACAAATGTTCTTTAAGAGCAGTGTGTGACTTGTTTTGGGTAAGAAACTCTGCTTTATGCTCCCAAGTACGTTCCCAATCACAAATGTACTTAAAAAAAACAAACCAACTTACCTGAACCAATTTTTCAGCCAACTTTTTCAGCTCCATCTTAGACATGAGGGGTTTGAAGGCATGCCTGAAAGACAGGAAAGTTGAAGATTTCCCTAGGCACCAGTCTGCCACCTCAAAACTTGGAGCCATGTTCTCTGGCTCTATCCTAAGATTAGGAGGTATTTAAAAACATATAGGAAAAATGCCCATTTTTACCTGGAAACAAGAATAAAAACGTGTATTTTTGGACAACAGAGCTGTAGGAATGAGGTGAGTGGACAAATTAGGTGGTTCTGCTGCCTCAAACATAAATTGTCAACTTGAGATTCTCTCGTCTCTCCATCTGTTAAATTCTATTATGCAAGTGACCTGTTGCCTAATAATTCCTTTGAGCTGTTTTGTGCAGATAGGTTTCCGAGTAGCTGATGACTCTTCTTGCTTTTCCCCACAGATCAAGAAGGACACGGTTCTTGTGATGTGCAGGAAGAAGGCTGAACACAAATGGGAATATCTGACCCAAGTAGAGAAGCAGAGCAAGGACAAGGAGTGAGTGCTGCAGGTTTAGATCTTATGGGAGTCCATCAAGTCACTGGAAAAGATTGTCCTGGGGCACAGCAAGCCTTTTAATATATGGGTTGAACTTATCACCAAACAGAATCCAGTGACAAAATATAGTGGTGGTACGGTGGTTCCAAGATCATCGGTTTGCCAACTTTATAGCCATTGTTTAGAGGTCAATGCCTGGTGAGGCTGATCCTCCTCGTAAACTTAAATTGGGAGTTATCAGTTAACATTAGAAGCCTTTTTCCTTTTTTTTTTTTTGCCAGTGTGGGGAAAAAAAATTGTTCTATACCAGTGGTGTCCAACTCTGGGCCTTGAAGGGCCACATATCTGCCAGGTTTTCAGGATATCTCTAATGAATATGCATGAGAGATTTGTATACAGTTGAGGCACTGCACATGCAAATTTCTCATTTCCTCCTCGTCCAGTCAGATCAGTCGAGACTAACAGGTTCGCTGACGGCACTATGCACTACTTGTATCCCAGTGTCCCAAGATAATTCCCACATCCAAATGCTTACTGGTATCCATTGTCTTTAATTTATACTCAAGTTTTTACTTTTATTATTTTTTCTGTCCTGTAAGTATTCTCACAATTAATGATTACTCCAACATACTGCCCTTCACCTCGCTTTTAATGACAAAAATGTATTAATTACATTGCTGGCAGATTTCAAAACTAAATATTAATGAAAGGGGGAAAAGACCTCAGATAGTACCAACATGATGACCTCTTTCTTAATATCCGTGTACATACTGTTCACTGTGGTCATAGGAAAAAATATCCTTGTGTGCATTTAGCATCATTACTGTTGCATTCATTTCTTTATTGTTGCTCAGTCAATCCCATGTGTCTCTTTCTTTCCAAGGCACAGCGGTGCACTTTAATTCAAAAGTCTCAAACAGTGTTCAAGTCCATTGATCTCTAAACAACATGGAAAAGTGTTTATCTGTACAATACCGACATAGCCATGTTTCGCGCACATATAAGCTGTTTCAGGGCACTACTTCACAACAAATCTCTGATCGCATTCTCTGAGTGACTGACGTCTACTCCATCTTTAGTGGCTGCTTGAAAGATAAGCTCGCCCTCCCTCAGTTGAGCATAATCCCAGGGGAGTTGGGTAAAGTTTTGATATTAGGAAGCTCCTATGGTGAAAGACTGGTTCTCCCTCCCTCAGTGGAACCAGGGGGGTTACCAGATCGGCTTAGCTTGTGATCTTTACCTCCACCCCTCCCTCCGCATGTCTGCTGCCTTTAAAACAAAACAAAAAAACCCCTTAACATTGTGCCTGTCAGCAGCACAGGATCGGTATACAGATCAGAAGGCAGCCAGTTGGCGCAGTGGTGAATCGACTGAAGCCACAGGGACTGGAGGGGTGAATACTGCTTCATCTTTGCGCCACTGCGGCTTGGGAAGAATTGCAGGGACGGCTATAGCAGCATGATCAAGTTGGCAGAGCGCAGGAAGAAGGTCCTGGTCTGCAGCATTTATGGGTCCCGCAAGTTGCCAGCAGGAGGGTCGGCAAAGATGTGCCTGTTTGGATACAGAGGGAGTAAGCTGAAATGGCAATTTCAGGGAGAGCCGCTTTAGCAGGGCTGGCTAGGCAGTTGGTTTCCACTGGGGAAGCAAGTACCGCATCGGGAATGGCAGCCATTTTAGGAGCGCGTACAGCGGTAAGGAAACTGGTATCTCCATTTTCTTAGTCCCACAGAGCAAGAGCCCGGTGTTTTCAACATCACGGGCGACTTCCTGGAGGGATGCAGTGTCTGTGCCTTCTCCCTTAGAGGTTTCTTTATTTGCCTGGGCTGCTCTATCAACAGAAGTTATCAAGTGTACGCAGTGTGGTTTTTTTTTTTTTTTCCTGTGGAACAGAGTTCAGTCTCACGCTCCACTCCAGGTTTTTCTGCTTCGGGAAAGCTGCATAAGGTAAAATAAAAGATCTAGGAAGAAAAAAAAGAATTGGAGGTAGATCAGGATGTTCCCTGTGAGTCCAGAGGATTCTCTAGAGCAGTGGTTCTCAGCAGGTGTGTCGGGACACACTGGTGGGTCACAGGGCCAGCAGAAGGCTGCTGTATCCTTATCAGCCCCAATGGGAGTTGGTTGACTTCTCCCTGATGGGAGACTACTCTCACTTCCTTCTCTTCTTTCTGGCCCATGAGAGGCTGTTTCCTCCTTCACCCAGATCAGAGCGAGACATTGCCAGCTCCTGCTGTTCTGGGCCTGATGGGGTGCAAACTTTATCGTCCCCTGCTGAGTCTGGGAGTGATGCTGCTGCTGATCTCTTCACCCTGTGGAGGGTGGGGGAAAGGAGGCTGGAGATGCTGGGAAGATGAAGGTGGAACAGAGAGGGAGTGTGGGGGCTGCTGAGCAGGAAGGGGTGGGAAACGGGGGGTCAGGTTAGCTGGGCAGGCAGGGAGAGGGAATGAAGGGGGGTAGGGAGAGTCAAGCAGGGGAGAGGGAGCACAGGGAAGAGGGTGGGGGGGGGGGTCAGGAATGCTGGGCAGGGATATGAGGGTGATGGAAAGGGAGTAAGTGGGGAAAAGTGAAGGATGATGGAGGCATGGAAGGGGAGTGACGGTGTAAGAGCCCTGATATGTCAGTTTTGGGAATGTGCATTTCTTCTGTCTTGTTTTTGTAATTTGTGATCTTTTTTTCTGTATTTGGTAAAGGTCTGATCTGTATGTGTGATTGAGGTGAGGTATTTTACTAGTAGGGAGGGATTTATATCAATCTTTGTTGCATTTTCTCATTCTTAATAGGACATGCATTGCTGCTGTACTGCTGCCTTTTCATAGGAAGGGCTATTGCTGTTTCAGTTCTTGGAATTAGTGTTGCAATGTTAAGGAAGGTTTGCTACACATGTGCTTGATTTTTTTTTTTTTTTTTTTTTGTTGCTTTTCAGGTTTTATAATTTACAATGCGCCTTGTAGTAAGGGAGTTTGTGTTTGTTACTGAGATAGCACCAGAATCAGAATATCTTTTTTTATATAGCGAATTGTATTTGAAATATCCCTAGTTCTGTTCTGCATCCATTGTTTGTTTGTTCTTTTTTTTTTTTTTGGGGGGGGGGATCCTGTGGATGCAGCGTATATGTTTACATTTAGCCCCGTGATGGTCAAGTGTTCAGTGTGTCCCGTCTGTCAGTATTATCTCCCAGGTGTGTCCCAATAGAAAACAGGTTGAGAACCACTGCTCTAGAGGACTTTAAATTCCCAAGAAATATTTATACTGAGGAGAAATTGGAGGAGAGAGAATTCCCTCCAGATGGGGGAAAATGGTACTTCCATGGTCTATCTCTTGTTTTTGTAGGGAAGAACTTTCTTCCCTAATAACACAGGCCTTAAAAACTGAATATTTCAGAGGAGAAAGAGATGGAAGGTCCTGACAATTGGAGGATCCCATTATGGTCAGTATTGGGAAACCCTTTAAATCATTCTTTCTGCATAAGGCAATGAAAGATTTAATTGAAGTGGAGTGGATCTCTCTGAAGGTCAGTTTTAAAGGGGAGCACTCGTTGTCCAAGTTGTATCCTTTTAGTACTTCAGGAGAGAGAGATGTTTAGATTCCAGAAGGTGGATGTGCTGGTTTGTTCTTTTATTATTAGAAAATCCATTCCAGTGGAAGATGGCACTGCCTTAAGATATGCAAAATAGGAAAATTGAGGCCATGTTGAAGCAAGCTTTCAAGGTCTCTAACATGGTGCTGCAGATTGCTATGATAACGCTGCAAAGTCTGAGCTGAGTTTTCTCAGCGCATACTAGAGAAGGTTTCTGATGTTAGTGGGAAGTTATGGAAGACACTTCCCACTTCAAGCCAGGCACAGCGTACCTGGTGGATGCCTTTTGATTTGGTGCATACTACAGCAAGGAGCTTGGCCTCCGTACTAGGAGCTAGAAGACTTTTCTGGTTGTAAAATTGTCAGCGTATTCCATCTCCAATTTCCTTTCAAGAGGACCTCATTGTTTGGAGAAGATCTTGAAAAGATGGTCAAGTTTTGGGGGGGGGGGGGGGGGGGAGGGAACTAAGGTCCAGAGGCTCCCAGAAGATAGGCCTGCTCAGTCCTGTAGTAGATTTTGGGATTTGAGGAGATGTAAGCACAAATGTTTCTGCTGGTCAAATATTTCAGCCGTTTGGGAAGTTTTTGAGTTTGTTCGAGCAGCAAAAGAGGTGGTATGGAGGGGAGCCAAGGATCTTCGGGGTTGCCCATCAAGTGACTTGTTCGTGTCAGAAAACGGGAAAGTCAACAAAATTTTTCTGAATTCTTCAAAGCAAGTTCAGGTTCATGCCAGATGCTTTTCTGCACAAGTGAGGTGCAAATCTGATGTATGCTTGTTCTCCATTTCTATTAGTGGTGAGGGCAGAGCAGAAGGTATTCAAAGACCAGGTTCGCCTTATCTCCTATGATCCCAACAGAAGGACATGGATTTTGTAAAACACATTGTCCAACTGGCAAATCAGGTAGACGCTACCTCAGTGGCTCACCTATCCGACATTTGCAAAGCTTTATAACCGATCATATCTTCACTTCCCACTGCTTTCTGGACAATCTCTCCATAAGTGACGGTAACTTTGGGTGAGCAGTTTTGCACAACCTATTCATCCACTCTCTATGGGGGATGCAGATTGCTTATTTAGTAAGTGCTCTGCTATATAACCCTTAGATTGGGACTCCCCATGTGTCATGACTAATTCAGCCTTGTTTGTTGAGAGAGAAAGCTTTTACAGTTTGCTTACTGTAAATTGGGTTCTCGGTAGATGACAGAATGAATTGGCCATGCTTAGTTACCCGCCTGCCTCCCTGGAGAGTCAGTCTAGCTAAAGCTAAGCTCTACAATTGAGTGAGGGACTCATGAGGCAGTGTGCTTGCAGAAAATCCTGTGCAGGCTCAGCAGTAAAGCTTTACTGAGATAGAGCGATGGTCTGTCATGGTTAATTCATCTTGCTGTCCACAGAGAACCCCATTTTTTGTATGTGTGTATATCTATTCAGAAGTTGAATCTTTTTTTTTTTTTTTTGTAGGTGATAACAAGAAACTGGGAGGTCTAGTTTTATTTAATGTGTGTAAATATATTTTCTCTTTCCCCTGATGCAGTGTGATGTATATATTCTATTTTTTATTTTGTCTTACGGTCTGGCTCTTGAGAGGGCTCACCTGATGAAGGGAGGATATTCTGCGGCAGTAATTGCCACCTTACTATGCGCGCAGAAGTTCTCTACATCATTGTGTGGGTCTTGAGGCCTGGTGCAAGGAAAGTGGTTTCCCCCCCTCGGGCAGTCAACATCCCACTAATTCTGGAATTTTTGCATGACAGCTTGAATTAAGGTTTGACCCTTAACTTTTTGAAGGTCCAGGTAGCAGCTCTCTGCTGTTTCAGGGGCGAGGTGAACAGAACCCACCTGCCAGCTCATTTGGACATGGCTTGTTTTTCTGAAAGGGGTGAAGCACCTCCGGCCACCCCTATAATGGCCGATTCCTTTGTAGAATGTTAATCTAATACTAAAGTTTTTGGCAGTGCCTCCTTTCAGCCGCTGTGCAGCCTTTCCTTGCATTTATTAACCTTGAAAACTGTGTTCCTAGTGGTTATATGCTCGGCATGTCTCTTCTCTGAACTACAGGCATTGTTGTTTCAGGAACCGTTCCTCCGGATGACTCCAGGAGCATTACAGCTTCATACTGTTTCATCCTTCTTGCCTAAGGTAGTCTCGGAATTTCATTTGAATCAGTCCATTTCGTTGCCATCCCTAGACGAGCACAAGGATGCAGAAGAATACCACCTCCTCCATCATTTGAATGTCAGTAGACTTGGTGCAGTACCTGGAAGTTTCAGAACCAGTCCAAAAGTTGGGACCGCCTGTTTGTCCTTCACGGTGGAAGGAAGCGGGGCGAACCAGCTTCACGGGCTACCATAGCTCACTGGATTAAGGAGGTGGTCACGGGAACCTCTGTGGAGGCAGGAAAGCCATTACCTTCTCAGGTTAAAGCTCATTCCACTAGGGCTCTGGTTTCATGGACGGAAGCTAGACTGCTGTCTCCTGTCGATATCTGCTGAGTGGCGACGTGATCCTCCTTTCACACCTTCTCCAGAGTCTCTCACCTGGACATACAGGCCCGAGAGGATTCAGCCTTTGCAAGGGCAGTGTTAACCAGACCGAAGGCATCCTTCCGCCCCAATCAGGAGTAGCTTTTGTACATCCCATTGGTCCTGAGTCCATCTGGCTACACGCTAGGAAATGGAGAAATTACTTACCTGATAATTTTGTTTTCCTTAGTGTAGTCAGGTGGGCTCAGCATCCCACCCATGGCTACCCAAGAACGGTGCCGAGGAATCACCCTTGGAATGGATATCGATTCCAAGAGATTACGGGTAAGCCGTCATCCAGTCCCTAGATCAGGACATCTATATTCTTACTGGGGTTCAGTGTTTATGATTGGTTGAGTACAGTTACGGTTATCCGTTTTTAATCATATTTTAAATCAAGTTTTTTTCAGTAGTATGACCACAGTGGCTTTTGAAAGAATACTGAAGGGATGTATCTAGAGTGACTTCAGCTTTGAAATCTGACTCCATCTCCATCTGCTGGCAGGGGAGCAAAACCCATTGATCCTGCGTCCATTTGTTTACACTTAGGACAACAAAATTATCAGGTAAGTAATTTCTCCATTACTGGAATTTTGTTGCTGGAGGATGTGGTAAAAGCTGTTAAAGGTGAATTTTAAAAGTCCGACGTGCGCCAAACTAGGACATACACAAATATGTTGGGCCACACGTGCCAAACGGATTTTAAGTCGCCCAAGTATGCGCATATTTTCCACTGCATGAACAAATGAAAAGTTCCAGAAAGGGGTGCGGTCTGGGCAGGGCATGGGTGGTTCCTGGATTTCACATCGAAACCAGCACATAAATACTTCCACACACAAGTGCTCACTGGGGTCCCCTGCCATGTAACTTTCCTTCTGCTATGGTTGGTATGTAAGTCTTAAAACAAAAATTAAACAGATCAGCAGGTTCAGATCTAACGGGGGAAGGAAGGCTATTAAAGCGGCATTTGCGTGCCTGGGCGCTCCCACTTAAAATTGCATGCCCATGTGTGCACCTTCAGCCTATTTTATAACATTTACGAGCATATGATTATAAAATGGCTATGTCCCTGGGCCCGAGCGCCTGTTTAAAAGTTACCGTCTAAGTGTAGCTGGGTTTAAAAAAGGTTAGGACAAGTTCTTGGAAGAAAAGTCCACAAACCATTAAGGTGGACTTGGGGAAATCCATTATATATCCCTGGGAATCTGCTGACCTTTTGGGATCTTGCGACTAGTGACCTGGATTAGCCACTGTTAGAAACAGGATAGTGGGCCTTGATTGACCTTTGGTCTCAACAGTATGGCAAATCTTATGTTGTAAAATATGAAGAAGCAAGTCATTTGGAAGCTGCAATTAGAGCATGAAATATATAGCATTGCATTGTACAGCCTTCCAAGGAGAAAATGTAAACAATTTTTTTTGGGGGGGGATGGGAAAGAGAAGATGGAATTTCTCGATGCACCACAGATGACTTCCTTTTCTGTGCCCATGTGGCGCTTTTTCCAAGTTACAAGCCAGAAACGCTTTCATAAACATTTGTTTTGGGAAGGGGATGTAGATCCGTCATAGCACTCTACACTCTCAATATCTGTAGAGGTGACAAGCTAGTGGCATAACTCTGCTATGCTTTGTTGTTTTCTTCTTACAGAAAGCCTTCGTTTGACAGTGATGCGGATCCCAGTGCTGGGCTGATGAATATGCTGAAAAAGATTTATGACGATGGTGATGATGAGATGAAGAGAACCATCAATAAAGCCTGGGCAGAGTCCAGGGATAAACAAGGCAAAGGGGAGCCTGACTTCTGAGCAAAGGAGCCAAACTCCAACTGGGTCTATACTGGATGCCTTAATGTAGACTTCCCAGAGAGAACTGCTGCAGAAGTCAGATTAACAAAGCCTGTTTTCAGCTTCTCGGCAACTACATTCAGCTATTGTATCACTTCATGTTAAATGAGATATTTAAAGCATACTTAACAGAAACAGTGACTTGAGGGTGAGTGAGTCCTTTGTCTTCCCCTGCAGGAAGGAAGAGGAGAGCTCAAAACACAGTTATTTAACGTTCAAAGCCTGGCTCTAGCTCCTGGTGTACATTGTGCTTCCACTCCCAATACTCACGCGCACACACCTCTCTTTATTCCCATGGAAAAAGAAGAGTGGTCATGGTGATTAGATGCAAAAAGCAGGATGATTTTTTTTTTTAATGTAATCTTTGTTAGTCTTTTGTTGTTAGATTTAATTGCTATCAACAAACATGATGCAATATTCCAATTTAAAAAAAAATAATCAAGACAGAATCTCAGGTATCTCATCCTTGATATTACATCTTCTAGCCCACATTAAAGAAAAAAGGGAGGATGTTCCTTATTAAGGAATTAAATAAGTAAAGGCAAAAGAAAATACAGAATAGAGAGGGAAGGAGATTATAATTAACAATGCTTTAAATATGTATATTCACACTTATAAAATACAACCTGCCTCTTTGTCGCTCAAGAACCTAACTAGGTGATCCGGGTCATAGAAAACAAAATTATTGCATTGAAACTAGACATTTGCATGGATATTTAAAAAAAAAAAAAAAAGAAGGTAGCACCCACTGAAAGAGCTTTCTGTTTTAATGGCAAAAATTGTCTCCTTGGGTTGCTGCCGATACTTCAGGAAAAATAGAAATCTTTTACCCACAAACTAAAAAGTTTTATAGGAAAAATACTTGTGAAAGAGAAAATCCTTCTCTTTTTTTTTTTTTTTACACACACAAAGAAACTAGCAAGGTAGCACAAACTGTAATATCAACTGAGGATTCTAAAAATGTATATATGCTTGGCTGACTAGTGATCAACTGATCATAAGCACCCTCATCCTTATTAACATTCATTTTACTGTTAAGAATATAATATATGTGAGAACAAGGGAATCTTACCTTCTGCATTGCCTAAAATCTCACACACATACTTTAACAGCTCAGTTGGTGATAAGTCACTGGGAAGTTCAGAAACCTGAGGGGTTTTTCCCATGATGTATATTCTCCATCTTTTCCAAACAATTCAAAATTGCCAGTTTAACTTCAACAATATTAGGCCTCATATCTTGATCAGCAGCAATAGATAACTTCAGATTGTCTACTACTCCAGGCCTCGTATCATATTCTTGATATTTCAAATGAAAGTCTTTGGATGACCTTCCCAAGCACTCATTTAACTGGAAAAGGGATCTCTTCAACCTGGATGCTACCTTCCAAATGTCTAGTAAGGAAATATTTTCAGGAACCAATTTGTCAGAGGATATTGCCTCCCCAATAACCATTCCCCTTCTCACCTGAGGTAAATTAACATCAACTGCCGATGTCAAAACCGAGCTTACTATAGCATCTGGGAGAGGGTCGGGAGTTGGTTTCCTAGGGGTTGAAGAGCCAGCCAGACCTTCTCCACCAGCCTGGAATGGGTTTAGCATAGCTCAAGATGTGGACAGTTACAGAGGAGAGGGGAGTTAAAGCCAGGACTAAGGGAGGCACCTGATGATAATGAGCCCTCCCCTCCATTGCCTATAGATACTGGGAGGTTTGTATGGGTCACGTGGCGATCCATGGGGCCTAAACTAGATGTCTGTGCTGGTGTGTTCCCCTTTAAAAGATGGTAATTAAGGGGAAACGGATGAAAAAGTTCTATAAGGGGTGTGCCCCATAGGCACTCGCGGCCCCCCCCTTGATGACTTCTCCGACCAGAGGGTGCAAGGGAGGATCTCCCTTGCCAGCACCATTCTCCCAACGGACTCCCTCTCTCTCAGTGGTGACTCCAGGATGATCAAGTTTATCATAATTTAGCTGATTTTTCTCCAAATTTCCCTTTTTGGTTTGCAGATTTATTTTACCTGGACTTTTGATGCCAGAGCGTACAACTAAAATAAAAATAGTAGCAGAAATCTTTTTTTTTACCTCCTTTTTGTTACATTACTCTCAGGAACACAAAACTAGGTAACTCGTGCAGACTAATAATAGAGATTTGTAGAGTTCTCACGGCCATCTCTAGGTAAGTGCTGTAGATGAATTTTTAAGCCTTAGAGGGAATGTAAAAGAAATAATAAAAAAAAAATGACTAGTGATAAATTGGCTAGTAAGCTTTCCCTGAATGAAATTAGTTTTTAAAATGACAAATGTCTCACTTGGAGCCAAAACAGTTTAGTTCATGAATGGACTTTCATCAGTAATTAAGCATTGCATGGGGAGATGCTGCTTTATTGTAGCTGAATGTCCTTTAGTGGGCTGATTCAAAACTCAGCTTCTGTTTTTAGTGCAGAAAATAGAAAACCTCTTACTTATCCTTTTTTTCTTTTATCTCTGGCAGTGAGTTGGATCTGTTTTTTGTTTACATTTACTATCTGGTTCTGAATTATGAAATGTGGTTATGTAAATGTGAGTTAAAAGTAATAAATCCCACATCATTCTAAAGCTTGCACTTTTTTTTCTTTTGGTCATGTGCTTGTCACTTTGCCTCTTGGACAGTGGAACAGTGAATTCCCCAGAGCCTCTGGCTGGAAATAAAGTTAATTTAGATTTTTCAAAAAATGTTTGCCTTTTTCTTTCCTTTGAAGTTTCTTTGGGTCTGTAAAAATGTTTTTCACATTGTGTATACTTCTTGTAGGTAAAAGTGACATCAGGCCAGAAGTAATTTTGTTAGTCTGTTAGATACATCCCATCCCAAAGCATGCCTGCCCTGGATCAGACTTTTTTTTTTTTTTTATGATATTTTATCTAGGTAAAAATGCAGACCTGTTGCCTTTTAATGAGGATCAGTTCTCATTTTATACAAACCATGGAAGCTGCACAATCATTGGCAGCAGAAGTCAGAGCTGTTTTCTAAAGGGGGAGGGTAACCCCCCTGTCTCCAAGAGGCTTGGGGTTAGAGTTTTCTTTGCCCAAGCATCTGCAAATGCCAGGGTGAAGAGAACAGAGATTTTCGAAGGAAAGAGAAGTAAGAGAATTAATTGTTAAAGGTTTTGGATTTCTAAACGGTTTGGGGATTTTTTGACCCCTGTTGGATATTTTTTTCAGGACTTGGGGATTATTTCTTCCACTATACTTTGGTGGATGTTGCAGTTACGTTCTAGCTATCCCACCCTCAATGGTAAGGATATCTTTTCTCAAGATGAAGGGGCAAGAGCAGGAAGGGATTAGCAGAAGACTAGAGAGAGAAGCTTTCTGGTGGTTATTGGATGCATGCTGATTCTTATTTTTGTAATCTTGTCTTGGATTCCCTTCTTTAAATTACAGTAAAGACTGTCTTTCATTTGAACACCAACTACAGACTCCAGTGTTTTCTTTTATATATGTAGCCACACCAGTATGGAATGGGCTTGGATGGACCTTTTTGTGCCTCCTGGTTTCTCCCTGTGTTAATTTTGATTTCCCTGCCCTAATTTTTTTTATCATTTGGTACCTATTGGAGATTTTTCATCTAGCGTGTGAAGTGGTCACTGAGATAGTGATTGACAGCATATGGGCCCTGGAAGAGAAATCTTCCACCCCGTTTGGACTTGAACCCAGTCCGGTAGCTTCCCAGTTGAGAATAAAGCAGTGAAATGGAGGCCAGCAGCAGCAAGAGAGACCACGGGGCCATCTGTGGCGCTTACCCCCTGGCAGCCAAAGAAGGAGAAATGCTGCAGGCCGCCGGCACTCAACCCACTGGTGGCTGAAAATGAGAGGCCCGGGTCTTCTGTTGTGCACGCACAGCTTCCGCTCCCCCCTCCCCCCCAAAGCAAGAAGGTCAGTAGGCCGTGGTGGAGCTCATCCCACCACAACTAAAAGACTACAAAAGGGCTGCGATGGAGCTCATCCCGCCATTGCCTGATGACCACAGGAAACCATGTGGGTGAGCGAGTGTGTGTCTGTGAGCCTGTGTTTGTGTGTGTGTGTGTGACTGTATGAGAGCCTCTGTATGTGAGAGCTTGTGTATTTATGTATGTTTGTGTGCCTGTGCAAGCCCATGTGTCACATGTAGGCTCTCACAGGCATGAACAAAGACACACACAAACACATACATGATGTATCTGAGAGGGAGCCTGTGTGTGTTAGAGAGAGGTAGTGTGTGAAAGAATGAATGTGGTGTTGTGCGTGGATGTGAGAGAGAAGATAACATTTGTGTGGCCCTCCCCCCCCCCCCCCCCCCCCCCCAAATCACGACAATCGCAGGGTGACTGGAAATCAGAAGATCACAGGTAGGGAGAGCAGAAGATTTTTAAATCCTTATTAGTTTAATTATTGGGTGTAAATTGATTCTGCTCTTTTGAAATATTTATTTTTTTGCGGGGGGAATAGAATATGTGTTTGCCTAGTTTATTATAATGTACGTTCTTAGTTCTATGTATCGCCGTACGGGCAGTTTTCGTGTTCCTTGTAAACCGGTTTGATTTGTATTTAATGCAAGAAGATCGGTATATAAAAACAAAAAATAAATAAATAAATATTTTTTCATTATTGGATCTTTTATTCATCAGATGTTTTGAAATATTTTATTGGTGTTTGGGAAATTTTGGATATTCTATTCATTAACTGATTTGAAATATTCTTTTTATGAATATGATTTTACTATTGTTTTAAATTTCTTAATTTTATTATTTAATGTTTATGAAGAATGGTAATGTTTCTGTTTTTTCATTGATGCTTTGCATATAGAGACTGGCTTGTTGTAGGTTCCAGTTCAGTTCTTCTCACTATCAGGCTGATACAGTACAGTGCGCTCCGGGGGAGCGCACTATTAACCCGCGATTGGACGCTCGTTTTTGACGCGCTAGCGTTACCCCTTATTCCAGTGATGGCTAACCTATGACACGCATGTCAGAGGTGACACACCGAGACGTTTTTGCTGACACGCACAGCGTTTCGTGGACTATTGGGAAATTATTATTATTATTTTTTTTTTAATTGGCTGTGCCGAGCCGATAACCAAAAACACAGCCCGACCCTTTAAAATTAGTTTTTTAGTATCCCCCCACCCTCCGGACCCCTCCCCCCCCCCCAGGGCGCAGGGAGGCTCATGCAGCGCAGCGACAGGCAGATGGGCAGGGCCGTGGTGAGATGTCACCACGGCCCGAAAAAAAAGATCGCGTTTAAACACGCTGATGCTCCTCCTCCTTCCTGCCTGTGCGGCCCCGGAAGTAAACGTTGCCGGAGCCGCATGGGCGGGCAGGAAGGAGGAGGAGCATCAGCACGTGCAGAAGAGGAGTAGCGCTTACGGGCCGCCGCGAATCCCAAGTCGCAGCTGCCCGAGAAGAGGAAGAGGCCCGGTAGCATTGCCGCCGCGCCCCGATAAGATCAGGGCTGCTGCAGAGCCCAACCTGCAGCGACCCGCGAAGAGACGGCCCAGAGGTGAGAGAGAGGCTGAGGGTCTGTAGAGGGTGTGTGCGTGCATGAGATGAGTTGAGAGATTGTGTGTGAGAGTGAGGACCTGACTGTTTGCAGAGACAGCATGTGCGAGTCTCTGTGTGTGTGAGAGTCAGACAGCATGTGCCAGTGAGAGACTGTGTGTATGAATGATTGTATGAGAGAGAGCATGTGACAGTGAGAAGCCTGTGTGTGTGTGTGAGAGAGAAAAATGCATGTGAGAATGAGAACCTGACTGTGTTTGAGGGAAGAAGATGGAAAGAAAAGAAATAGAAAAAAAGACAATATAAAAGGAATTGGCCAAAAAAATAAGAAAGGGAAGGTGGGAAAAAAAAAAGCCTGTGACCAACCAATTAGAAAACTAAGATCAGACAGCAAAGGTTAAAAAAAAAAAAAAATACTTTTTAGTGATTGGCACATGTAATCTTTGGCAATGTGCAAGAATAGCACTTTCTCGATGCGGATCTCACAATATAGGAGATCCGCATGGAGAAAGTAGAAGCCCACGGGGCCTGCAGAGAGGAGGCAGCAGAATGGGCTTCAGTGTCAGTAGCAGCAATCGGCACCTCCCCAATAGCCATGCGGCATCAGTGGCAGCAGAGGAATGAGAGAGGTTCCGAGGTTGCTGGCAAAAGAAAGAGAGGGGGGGTCTGCCTTTAGTGTGTGCATGTCTATGAATGGGACTCTGCCTGGGGGTGTATGTGTGAGAATGCATGGGTGCCTGCCTTGGGGGTCAGTGGGCTAGATTTTAAAAGCCCTGTGCGCGTAAATCCATGCAGGGCACGCGCGCGCCTATTATGCATAGGCTGCCGGCGCGCGCAAGTCCCGGGGCTTCGTAAAAGGGGTGGGAGGGGCGTGTCTGTGGGGTGTGTCGGCAGTCCGGGGGCGTGTCCTGGGTCAGGGAGCAGGCCGGGAGGGCGGCCTGGAGTCCCCCGGCACTGCGGCATGTGCAGGGGGATGCCGAGGTGGCGCGCGCAAGTTACGCCTGCTTCAAGGGGAAGGTAGGGGGACACGGAAGGAAAGTTCCCTCTGAGGCCGCTCCGATTTCGGAGGGAACAGAGGCAGGGAGCGGCTTCAGAGGGAACAGAGGCAGGCTGCGCGGCTCGGCGCATGCAGGCTGCCGATTTTGCGCAGCCTTGTGCGCGCCGACCCGTGTGTATCTTATAAAATCCGGTGTACGTTTTTAAGATCTACCTCAGCGTGTGTGTGTGAGAATGACTGACTGGGAGCTTGCCTGGGTGTGTGTGTGTGTTTATGTGTATGTGAGGGAGCCAGTGAGTGTGAGAGCATGAGTGTATGAGAAAATCCAAGGGAGTAAGAGTTTGTGTGTGTGTGTGGAGGGGGGCGGTGGAAGAGGAGAGAGTGTGTCAGTGAGAGCGAGAGGTTATGGTGGATATAAGAGCATGAATGTGTATGTATGTGACAGTGTATGTGTGAGAGAGAATGGACATGTGAGTATGTGTGAGAGGGAGAGGATAACCTCCTAATCCTCGGCAATATCCTGATCCTCAATGAAGAAACGTGCCTTCTCGATTGCTGGTCCCTATCACTGGAACAATCTGCCTTCGGACTTGTGCCTAGAACCATGCCTGCGGACATTCAAGAAGAATCTGAAAACCTGGCTCTTCACCAAAGCCTTCACTTAAATTCCCATGCTAATTATAAAGTACCAGACTACCTATAATACACCATAAACATTAATGTTTCACTTGTATATTACGTCATGTTCAATGCATACCCATTCATTAATTGCTTTCTGTAAAAATTCCAATGCCTAATTCATAATATTTCCGTGTTTAATGTATACCTTTTTTTATTAACTGTGCACTGTTGATTGTTTACTGTTCTATGTACACCATGTATATGGTAATTCTAATGCTGGTTATCCATAAACTGAAGCGATATGTACTAGTACATGATCTTCGGTATATAAAAAGTCTTTAAATAAATAAATAAATAAATAAATATCAGGGTGACCTGAAATCAAGAGCTCCCACAGAAGGGGACAGCAGTGGCTTTTTAAAATCCTTATTAGTTTTAATTAAAGATTTAGCCAATGAAATTCAGCAACAAAAACTTCACTAAGCAGGTAAGGTAAAGAATTATTTGTTTTTGCTTTATTAATAAATACAGTACATATATTAAACTTATAACTTTTTGTTATTAATTAGAGCTACAAATATCACACAATTATGGATTTTTCTAGAAGTGACACACCACCCAAGTTATGCTTGGTTTTTTTATGAATTTGGACACACTGAGCTCAAAAGGTTGGCCATCACTGTCTTATTCAGTAAGGGGTCGAAAACGCACGTCCAACCCCACCGAACCTAATAGCGCCCGCAACATGCAAATGCATGTTGATGGCCCTATTAGGTATTTCTGCGCAATTCAGAAAGGAAAATGTGCAGCCAAGCCGCACATTTTACTTTCAGAAATTAGCGCCTACCCAAAGGTAGGCGCTAATTTCTCCGGGCACCGGGAAAGTGCACAGAAAAGCAATAAAAACTGCTTTTCTGTGCACCCTCCGACTTAATATCATGGCGATATTAAGTCGGAGGTCCAGAAAGTTACAAAAAGATTAAAAAAAAAAAAATAAAAAAATTTTGAAGTCGGCCCGCGACTCGCCGGTTGAAAACCGGATGCTCAATTTTGCCGGTGTCCGGTTTCCGAACCCGTGGCTGTCAGCGGGTTTGAGAACCGACGCCGGCACAATTGAGCGTCGGCTGTCAAACCTGCTGACAGCCGCCTCTCCTGTCTGAAAAGAGGCACTAGGGACACATAATTGTATGTGTCTGTAAAGGGGGTGTGGGGGGTGGCGTGTGTGCAAGGCTGTAAGGTTTGCCTAGGGTACCTCATGCCCTTCCCTATCCATGGGTTCTGGGGTGGAGGGGGGCATGTCAGGTTTTATAAATATAGAGTGCAGGATGGAGCTGGGCTTTATTTGATGAGCCCAGAACAGTCACTGAATGAGTCGGGGGGGACAGCACAGTAATTTTTCACACAGGGCAGCAAAAATGCTAGCACTGGCCCCGAATGGTGTACCTGCTACACACACTTAAAAAGATTTTAGGTCTCTGTCTGCTGACAAAGTGGTATAAACCTGTGTCTGGACTGGTTTAACAGGATTCAAGGAGAGATAATACTTCAGACATCTTAAGGTATAATCTGTTTAAGATTTTATTCTTGTAAATTTAAGCTATGATTTTGTATGAGCTTGTTCTCTGTTTTTGTTAACCAGTTTGATTTATGATGGAAGGTGGGCTAATTCAGAGAATAAACTAACAAGTAAAACTATATTTCTCCTTACTGTGACATTTGGTCAATGGTAATCAGTTGGTACCAAACGCACTTTCTTAATTGCATCCCCCGATCAGTCCCAAAATCAAATTCTAACTTAATCCGTGTGTGTCCCTTGGATCGGACCCAGGTTTCCCTCTCTTCCAATGAGATGAGAAAAATAGGCTGCCTAAGGTGGAATGGGATCTCCTATCTCTGGCAGCTCTCCCCTTCCAAAATACCTGTGGTCCACTGCTTGCCACAACAAACTCCACTCCTACGCAGCCTGTTCTCCTGGGGGAGAGATTCCTGTGAGGCTTCTCCAGTCTCGCTTTCTCTTCAGCTGCCCGTCAAACTCCCAATTCTCTGCTCTGGTGTTACACTGGACCTTTTGAACTGAAAAATCTCAAAATTCACACAGCAGGGAAAGCAAAATCATCTTCGTTCTCCATTCATCTCTTGGGCAGCAAGGTTGGGCGGAAAAAGACATCTGAAACAAAACTTCACAAAAGATCAGTCTCAAAACATCGACGTCATCATCCAGCCACTGGGTGTGAATTGGAAAAGGTGGTGGTGTCTTTCTAGCCTTACCTGGTGCAGGGGCACATTTCACCCTGTACAGGATTAGGGGAACCAGAAAACCAATTTAAAATCATTTAAAAATACGAAATCATGGAGACACCTCCCCCAGTCCGAGTGTGGACCAGCAGTGCGTCTTATATTTTTTATTCTATTCAGAGGTTTGAGTCCCAGCTAAATAGGAATAGGGGAGCCAGCAACATTTGATCTTTGTTCAATTTCCAAGGACAATCCCACCCTGCTCCCAGATGTCCCCTGCTCTTGAACAGGCAGGAGCCCCATTCCTGCTGAAGCCTCCACTCCTTTCACAGGACCTAAAGTAGGGCCAGTTAATAGTGAAGATCCCCGTGGGGTCTCTGTATATATGTTAAGCCTCTCTGTTCTACTGAATTTGAGGCTAATCAGATGGAATGTGTGTCCCCTTTATAACTTCGGAATAGCTAAACCTAGCTTTTGCCAAACTTTGTATGGAGGTGTAGGTCCTTTATGGAATTGGAGGGCAATCCGGTAAGAAATGCATGCAGTTTGTGTGTTTTGTATGTGTTCTCTCATCATTTTTAAATGGCTTTGCCTAGCTGCACCACAGTTTGTGTAGAGGTAGGTCATTGGGCGGGGGAAACAGCAGACCTTTCTATTTTTCATATTCGGTTAGTGATTGTGTAGTGAGGGGGGGGGGGGGCAGCATTTAATAACCTTTTGAAAAGAAATGCATGGTGAAGAGATGTTTTGAACAGAGATTCTCAAGAATGTCACACTTTAGACTTGTTTGTGAATTCTTTTATTGAACCGATAACAATTTGTAAGGAATTCAGAGAGCTCCAGGACTGATCTGGTTATTGCTTGAACTCTTGCTGTATAAATTATTGTAAGAAGGATCTGAGAGTGTACACTAGAGGGCAGTGACACAACACAAATACCTTGCGTGCTTCATCTTTCGGGCAGTATATGCAGCTACAAAGAAGAGTAAATTCAGAACTTCTCTCAATGAATTTGCTGCATAGAAAGGACTATGCTCACCGAAGAATTGAGTGGATTTTCAGACGGGCTGTAATCGCTTCCAGTTGACGAAGACTAGTGCAAACTGGCTGGTGGGGCACGTTCATATGCACGACGGTGGCACAGTGTCTTTTTGGTGATGATACTGGGTGCAAGGTTCTGTAGACCCTGCCATCTTTCCCAGATGACTGGATGAGGAAGGGACTTCTACCACAGCCCCTACAATCCCAGCTCTTTACCATGTCTGTTTAAAAGATGAGTAAACCCACACAATCTGTGGTGCTCCCAGATAGTGGGAGGAGAGGTTCAGATGCAAGAAAAAAAAAAGTATGTTGCTCCAAGTAGGTTGGAGGATACACGATATCTAAGACCAGACAGTTTTAATAAAGTTATTTTATTTAACTTTCTTGCTAAATGATGTTCAATGCAGGAAATGGATTCCTGTTCAGGAAACAGGCAAATTATGACAAATTATTATATATATAATCCAGCATTAATATAGAAATGTGCTAACTTTTCTCCTTTTTCTTTCTCTTTATAGAGGTTCGACAGACAAAATGTTTCTTCACAAGTACTTTTCTCTCTTACTTTCCCCTTTTTTCTATTTAAGTCTGTATTAGTTCTATAGAATCGCACTCCTTGTGTTTCTTTCCTTATAGATTCACAGGTAAATCACACAAACTAACTACATTGTTTGTTCTGCTGTTCTTTTACACTTTCTGAATGTAACTCTCTTTCTTTGTTATCCAGGTTTGCCAGAAGCAAACATCAGTGCTGGAGAAACGCTTAAGAATCACAGCTGCTTTTCGTATAAACTGGATTGCCCAGTTGTGGTGCACAGCTCTTTCTTAAAAGTGACCCAGGTCCTTTGATTTCCCCCTGCCAGACAAGGCAAGCTTGGCTCAAGTGTTCCCCAAACTTCAATTCCACATTTGTTAACCGCACACAGAAAACTGAACTAGAGTAGACCCTTGACTTACGAACTCAATTCATTCCAGAGGGCTGGTTGTAGCTCAAGTTGGTTGTAAGTCAAGACTATTTTTTCCATAAGAAATAATGGAAATACCCATAATGCGTTCTGAACCTCCCAAAGCACCGCTTACCTAACATTTTCATAATAAAAAAGGGTTGTATAATGTGCGTAATTACCAGAAATACCTATAATTTTCCTAGTATACTCACCAAAAAGTTATAAAATGTGCCTAGCTCACCAGAAACAACAATTTCATACTGTACTCACCATTCAAGACATTTTTGACTTGCAGGAAGGGAGGAGGGGGAGGATACCCCCTCAGAGCACGTCTCTGGCCCCCAAATACTCATTTCCCCCTCCTAGAATACTCATTCCTCCCCTCCTGATACCTTGCTGTAGCCAGTTGAGTGCTACACTCCCTTTCTGCTGCTGCACAGAAGCCTCCTTGGTCACCAGTGATGCTGTTGCTTGCTGCAATGCTGTGCCAGGTCTGCCTATGTGCGCCTGTGAACATTTGCAGCTCTGGGTGCGCCTGAGATGGACAGGCCTCATCGGCAGCAGCAGCCACCAATCACTGCAACAGCAGAGCAGAAGTCCCACCCACCAAGCCCAAAAAACCGCGACTGACAGGAAAAAACGCCCAATTAGAAGCAACCGCATGCACGAGCAGATACACATGGCCTTGGCTGGCATTCAATTTGTAACTCAAGCCTTTGGTTGTTCAAAACTAAAATTTTGGTTGTAATCCAAGTTGTTCGTAAGTCAAGCCAGTTGTAACTCGAGGGTCCACTGTAATTAGGTGTGCCTCCAGGTCAGGGGTGAGAAACACTGATATAGATGCCCAGATAATCTTTCATGAATCAGGCCTGCTTGGTTATACATACTTTCCCTTGCATTCTTCTACAGCAGATATGTTTTCCCATGCATTGTGTGCTATGATGGTGAGCACTTTTCTCTGCATTAGTTAAAGTAGTGGGGTTTATCTGAAAGCTTTGTGATGTAAGACTTTTTAGGATCTAGTTCCCCATGGCTTCCTAAACTGGGCAGAAGGGAGACATTTCCCCTTGAAAGTCATCAGCTATGATGAGACATTTTCAATGTGGAATCCTTGCACTTATTATTTATTTATTTATTTAGATTTATATTCCACTTTTTTTTTTTTTTGCACTTTTTTCAGCGCTTCAAAATGGATTACATTCAGGTACTGTAGGCATTTCTCTATCCCCAGAGGGCTTACAATCTAAGGGGGTCATTTATCAAAATGTGCTAAGGCATTTTCGCATGAGATAAGGGCTTATAGCATGCGAAAAGCCCTGTTACCGCATGCGATAGGCCCTTACCGCATGCGAAAACATCTTTAACGCATGCGATAGCACCGTATCGTATGGTGCGATGCAAATTTGGAAAAGAGGAGGAGTTAGGAGCGGGGAGTGGGTGGGTTTGCCAGTCTGCAAAGTGCTATCGCACGGACTTATCGCCGATTTTTAACTACACCTTTTTCAGTAGCGTTAAGCCGTGCGACAGCTTGCATTACGGGGCGGTAAGGATTTAGCGCATTTTGTGATGTCTCCTGAAAGGCCTGTTGTAGTAGATTTGAAGCTCCTGGAGCCCCAGGAGAGAGAGAGATAATTAGCGCAAATTGCGATAAACTGTATATTAGCATAAAACACACCCCTTTTACTATCGCATGCGATACTTATCGCATTTTGATAAATCCAGGCCTAAGTTTGTACCTGAGGCAATGGAGGTTAAAGTGACTTGCTCGGTATCTAGGGGTCCTGGGAGTGCCTTTGCACCTGAATGAATTAAAGCAGCAATGCTAACCAGCTTCTTAAAATATATATATATATACCGGGTCTGTTTGTTTGGACTTATGCATACATTTCCTTTTGATTTTGTCTTAATCTATTTCTGTTTCTACAGTTTGCTTATGAAGGAGTGCACCTTTCTCAAGGCCAGAACCCCATTTTAAAACATGTGCTGCCCTGAAGCGCCGCCTCCGATACTCGAGCTATTTTCAATACTCATTTACATAGGGGCTCCAGTACTCTGATTTACTGAGAAAATAGCGATGTGGCTAAGTGAGGGAGCACTTGTCTTAAATAATTCAGTTTTAACTATCAACCGAATTGTCTAACAAATGACTAGTATTGCTGCTTTAAAATTTAGCTGAATAGATTTTAATACAGCATTTGCTTTGCAAACATAATGTGTAAATATGGGAATTTTGGTTAGGCGATTCTAGCTGACTTTCTTTTGAGAGAGAGGTAAACCAGGTTGCAATAATTTAAAATCATTCAGTTGAGCACAGATATTATATTATGCTACAGCAATTTGGCAGTTACACTAGGTGCATTTATATATTCTTCCATATGTTATGGAAATATTCCTATGCATTACTGCATCATTTGTACTTCGCCTTTTATGCATTATTCTATATATGACACGTTGTTCCATAGGTTATGTATATTTTTGTTTATTTAGTAAGTTGTGTGTATTCTGTGTGCTATTCGAGCGAGAGTCATGGGTAAACTGTCCCCTATAGTGACAAGATCGAATTGTTAATCCAGACTTATGTAATAACCCTAATATAATGCAATTTTGTTCTGCAGGAAAGTTCAAAATGTACTTGCCCCAAGCTACACTTGTGCTTAGCATCAGTTAACATCCTTAAACAAAAAAGAGTCTGTTCCAATCTGATTATCCAGAAAAGATTTAGAATGGTTGAAACAGATCGTGAGGTCTCTTGTCAGTGTTGTGGTTTGGATCTGTAAACAAAACTTTTATTTATAAAGCATGGAAAAGCATAACATAATGAGTTAAAATCCTAAAATATTAAAAGAAAAAAAAAGTGTTTGTACTTTTCTACGGAAGGGAATGGCTGTATAATAGCTCTTTGAGAGAACACTGAGGGCCGGATTTTAAAAGGGTTACGTGCGCAAGTCCCGGGGCTTCGCAAGGGGGGCGTGTCGGGTGGGCGGCGTGAATTTTGGGGCGTTCCGGGGGGGCATGTTGGGGGCGTGGCGCAGGCCCGGGGGCGTGGTCGAGGCCTCCGGACCAGCCCCCGGGTCGGGTGATGGCGCGCCAGCAGCCCGCTGGCACGCGCAGAGTTACACCTGCCTCTAGCAGGCGTAACTTTAACAACAAAGGTAGGGGGAAGGTTTAGATAGGGCCGGGGGGGGGGGGAGGGAGGGGAAGGTGCGGGGGGCTAGAAAGAAAGTTTCCTCCGAGGCCGCTCCGATTTCAGGGCTCAGCACGCGCAAGTTGCACAAATGTGCACCCCCTTGCGCGCGCCGGCATACTTTTGTTCGCGCGCGCGTAGATTTATAAAATCTACCCCTAAAGCTGTAGCAGTCCCTGGAACTGTGATTCAGCAGCTCTAGATTTTTTTTACTAAAGGATATTAGCAACAGCAAGCTGGCCTCTCAAAGAAATGGTTCCCTAGGGGAAAAGTAAAACTTTCACTTTTCAGCAGCCGCACGGTTCTGAGGAAACACAGCAGCATGGAGTTTCTTCTGGAAGCTTACATGGAGGCACACTGGAAGCTTGCGCCTGAGAAAGGTGACCAGGGCTGGTGCTATCTGTTTTGCTGACCTGTGCAAACAACAACCGTGCTGCTCCCCGAACCAAACTCTCATGGACTCTTATTCAGAAAACAGGCAAATTATGACAAATTATTATATATAATCCAGCATTAATATAGAAACGCACTAACTTTTCTCCTTTTTTTTTCTCTTTATAGAGGTTCAACAGACAAAATGTTTCTTCACCAGGAAGTTTCTCTCTGTTCCTTTCACCTTTTTTCTATTTAAATCTGTATTAGTTCTATAGAATCGCACTCCTTGTGTTTCTTTCCTTATAGATTCACAGGTAAATCACACTTAATTTGTTCTGCTGTTCTTTTACACTTTCTGAATTTAACTCTTTCTTTGTTATCCAGGTTTGCCAGAAGCAAACATCAGTGCTGGAGAAACGCTTTAAGAATCACAGCTGCTTTTCGTATAAACTGGATTGCCCAGTTGTGGTGCACAGCTCTTTCCTAAAAGTGTCCCAGGTCCTTTGATTTCCCCCTGCCAGACAAGGCAAGCTTGGCTCAAGTGTTCCCCAAACTTCGATTCCACATTTGTTAACTCAAAGCCTCCTCCATTTAATAGTCTCCCAGCTCGTGGTGCCGTGTGTTGCCCTCAGGATGAAGGTGCACTTTTTCACTTGGCCATAGGTGCCACATGGCCTGGCTACGGTTCTGGTTGCCATAACAATATCTTTTTTTTTTTTTTTTTTTTTAATTCAGTTTTGTCCACTGCTCTTCTCCTTTCTCTAGCTTTTCCCACCCAGATGACTTCTTGAGGTACTCCCACGTCTTATCAAAGTTAGCTTTCTCAGGGAACAATTTTGCTTAAAGCTAGCAAATAGTCTGAGCCCACCAGGGGCAGGCTGAGCCAGGCCTGATGTTTTTCCCCATTGCAGGCATGGACTGGTCCTTCTGAATTATCATTGATTTCTTCAAGAAAATCGGAACTTCGTGCTGTCAGTGGAACAAAACCAGCAGTGACCCAGCCTGTCTTTGATAACCCGGTGACATCTAGAAACCCTAATGAGGACAATAATTAAACCCCAGGAGATACTTGCAAGCCTGTGAGCACATAGTAGCCATGGGTCTGCAAAATTTGAAAATGTCCTTTCTGTGCTTTGCTTCATTTGATATTTTAATGACACTGTGTGCAATTGATTGTTATCTTGAGGAAAAGTGTCAATAGACAAAAAAATAAAAATATTGAAAAAATGGATCTATTTTCTCTTTTTATTCATGCAGTTTCATTCATGACAATATTTGGAAGCTCTTAGGAGGGAGATTTGGAAGCATAGAGATTGAAAGAGAGTGAAGTGCTTTGGAACAAGGAAATATTTAGGAGAGAGTCTATGGAATATGGTAACATTTTTGATCAATAAAATACAAAGCCACTCTTCTGAAGGGGAAGAGGTTGCAACGCTGGATTTTGGCATTCGAAAAGCAGTCTATATTCTGGCCAAAACAGCTGAAGCCTCTACTGCTTCAAGCACATAAGTTAGACTGTGCATAAAAACCCAAACTGTAGGGCAGTGTTCAACTAGCCCTCTGTGTTGCCATGTGGGAGATCTGAGTCTTATTTCCTGGCTCAAGATCCTCAGCCCAGCCAGGGCTGGAAATGTCCCTCTTGTGCTAAAAGGTTTGGTACAACAGTAAGACTTTTGTGTTGCCTCTGTGATTTCCGATTTACGGTTTGCTAATGATGGTTCACTCATTTCTAAATACTGTGGGCACAGAGAGAATGGCATGGACTGTGTGAACCAGCCTGGTAGCTGCCATGCAGAGGGAACTAGGTTCAAATCCTGCCTCGGGTTCTGTGCTCCCTGGATCAGATGGGGCTGTAGATGCCGGGGAGGCAGCATTCACAGCCCTGGGGAGACACAATCATTGGGCAATGGCACGGTTTAGAGCTTATGATTGCAGGGGTTCTGGAGGGAGACCAGGAGCAGTGACAGTCCCCCTGGCTGGTAACATTTGCTGCAATGACTGCATTAAAGTAGTTAGGAGGGGATGTAAAATAGTTGGGTTGGGGGGGGGGGAGGGGAATCAGCTGTTGCCAATGTAGATTCCTGGTACCAGATCCCAGCCCTGGCTCCAACTGATCTAGAAGTCCAAAGGAGCCAAAAAAAAAAAAAATAGGTGTAATGACCCCTTCCCCCTCTCCCAAAAAATAAATCGCCAGACACACACTACACTGATATATTGAGACAATGGCTGTTCCATTGTGTGATTATGGAACAGCCATTGCATGAGTAGAGATATGGATATACTGATGTATATGTCTTATTGTTTTCACTGCACTTATATCTGTCATTTTATTGATTTTATGAATGCTCACTTGTAAACAGTATAGAAATTTTGATATGTGGGATATCCATTTTTAAATAAATAAATACAGAGTGAACTCCACAGAGCTTTTGTATTATCTGTTCTTTTTACAATGAACAAGAGCATGAAAAATGTATGAAGAGGATGAGGTACCACAGTTGTTATGTCAATATCAAGTAGGTGGCTAAAACAGGAAAACAGCGAAGCTAATATTTAAAAGATTGAGTTAAGCTCCTAGATCTGGCAAATTGAAACTGTTCTCTTTCCGGCCAATACAATACAGTGTGCTCTGGTGAAGTGCACTGTTAACTGGCATTTGGGCGCGCATTTTCGACGCGCTAGCTTTACCCCTTAATCAGTAAGGGGAAATAGTGCGTCCAAAACGCGCGTCCAACCCCCCCGAGACTAATAGCGCCTGCAACATGCAATTGCATATTGATGGCCCTATTAGTCATTCCCGCGCGATTCAGTAAGTAAAATGTGCAGCCAAGCCGAAAGGTAGGCGTTAATTTCTGCCAGCGCTGGGGAAGTGCAAAGAAAAGCAGTAAAAACTGCTTTTCTGTGCACTCTCCGACTTAATATCATGGCGATATTAAGTCGGAGGTCCCAAAAGTTAAAACAAGTTAAAAATAAAATTAAAAAAAATTTAAATGGGCCCGCGGCTCGCGGGTTGAAAACCGGACGCTCAATTTTGCCGGCGTCTGGTTTCCGAACCCGTGGCTGTCAACGGGTTTGAGAACCGATGCCGGCAAAATTGAGCGTCGGCTGTCAAACTCGCTGACAGCCGCTGTCCTGTCCAAAAAAAGGCACTAGGGATGAGCTAGTGTCCCTAGCACCTCTTTTTACCGCGGACCCTAATTTAAATAAATGAAGTTACTGAATCACTATGCGTGCGCCAGGACAGCGGACGAGCACCCGCTCTCCAGCGATTTTTACTGTATCAGCCCGTTTGTTAGGGGCTGATGCAATAAGCTAAGCGTTAAAAGCCTGCGCTGAAATTCAGAGCACAGTTTAATGCATGTGCCAGAAAATAATGCAATTCCCGATGCAGTAAACTAACAGTAGGCTAATTCATCAGGAGTTTTATAAAAGTGTGCTAATTTGAAAAATGTGCGCAGAGTTCATGGTTAATGTGCATAATATTTTGTGTGCACAAATAGTGCTTTCTGCACTTTCACTCTGATTTTAAAAAGCATTTACGTGAGTAAAACTGGCTTTTACTCGAGTAAATGCACTTTACTCATGTAAGTAGGCTTTTGAAAATTGCTACCATATATGCCATTGAAGTTTCCTTAGGATTTACTCACATAAGTGCATTTTACTTGAGTAAATGGCTTTTGAAAATTGCTATGATAGTATGTTACGTTTATGCATGTAACTCCTTTGAAAATTACCTTCATAAAGCATGAATAATGCACCCAAAACACATTTATAGAAGCAAACAATGTTTTGGGTGCCTAAATCATGGTTAATGCATATAAAACCAAATTTAGAAGTATAAATCATGACTTTTGCGCATAAAAGTTGTGTGAACCAAACATGAGTTAGGAGCATAAAAATAGGTGTACAGCTTTTATGCGTCTAACTCATGATTTATACACAACTTGTAGAAGTATAACTTTTAGATGCACAAATCATGATCTGCACACAATGCGCATCAACCCGATTTTATGCGCAGAAAACATGATTTGTACATAAAACATTAATCTGTGCATAAATGCCAAGTATAGGAACCCCCCCTCCCCCCGCCCCCGCATACCATCAACTTCAGGTTCAACTCCCACTAGCCCCAGAAACTTTACTCCACCTCAGACCAAGATCGGCATTAGGGAAACATAAGTTAAGCCTATATGCACTCTCACTGAGAATAATAGCTAAATGCCTTGATTAATATGGAATTTGAGTGGAGGAACACTAATTTGAGGGCACAGTTTTATTCATGGTTGTGCACAATTGTTTGTGCGCTAAACTCATTGCTGCATCAGAACTGAAGTTGTACATACAAAAATGTGCGCGCAACCATGTGCTAACATATGTGCACAGCCCAACACACCTTATTAAATCGGGACTTGAGTCCCTAAATTTGCCTCTGTAGGCTACAGTACTCATAGTGGCCACAAGGAATCAGCTATTATAAATGGAATACTGCCACCTTGTGACCATTGGTGATACTACAGCTCTAAAAAGTTATTTTTCTCAGTTTTCAGCTGCATATATGTAGAGACCCTCTAGGCTAGGATTAGATAGGAAGAGAAGTTACAGAGAAAAAACAGAGACCACTGGGTATAGCAAATTAAACAAACAAGAAAAAACCCAGCAAATAATATTAAAGAACAATGGTGAGAATAAAAAAAAAGTGTGACTTTTTTTTCTTTTGAATTTTTTAAAATAATGTATTTAAAACAATTATTTTAAATGGAGAGAAAAAAGACTCCAGATGCCTCCTTTTAAGGCAATATGCTTGCAGGATGGTTATGGGTGCAAAACCATTAGTCTTTAAAAAAAAACAACCCTCCACATAAAAGTGTTTTCAATCTAAGCAGCACCAATGTTTAAGACTGCTTAATCATGTGATTGTTTTGTCTTCACTTTATACACAGATGAATGACGTGCACTCCATAGCTGATACTTGTAGCTAATCTTTAACAAAGAATTAAAATGCTCCCGTGGACTAATCAAAATCTTTAACAAAAGTACACTTAGCTTTTGTTTTGATGGCCCAAAATAACTGTCGCTGAGCGTTTTGCCTTTATGGGCTGCCTCAGGATAATGCCTTACAAGCTAGCATGTATTCCTTCACACAAATCAACTGAAAAAAAGAAAAATATATACATTGTAGTGCAAAGATCATCTTATTATTTCCTTCTACCATCAATAAGCTCACAAAAAAAATGCCTCTTTTGACCATCAAACATTTAACCATGAACTATCATTTAAATTTTCTCTTTGAAAATGGCCGAAAGCTTGGAACAGTCTTTTATCCTACCTCTTAATGAGAAAATATCCAATTACATCATGATGTGTAAAAGGTTTCTATTGGCTGCAGAGCCTATATACTAGCATCAAAAAATCCACTTATTGGGTGATACTGAATGGGTATTCTAACTGGAAGCATAAGAAGATATATCTTTTGCACATGCGCTTTTCAGCTGATGAAAGATACTAGTCACAAGCGAACATATGCGTTGGCTTCCGACAGATTGAACTTGTAGGTAATCCTTAGTCTTTATACTCTTTGAAAGAGTAAACAAACATTTACTCATTCCACTCCACTCATTATTTTACAGACTTCTATCAAACTTCCCCTCAGTCGTCTCTTCAAGCTCTTTGCATCTAGTGCACACATACAACCTCTCGCCAGCTGGGAGATAATCATTCATATATCACTCAGTGCAAAACTGTGGAAAGCCTCTCTGTTGCTGCTAGACTACTATCTATATTTTAGTTTTGTTGATTTGTTATTTGTTATCGAATTAAGATTTCTAAGAGAGTAGAGATATAAAGCTAATCTAAATTATTTTTAATCTATGAATTTATTTTATATTTGTCTGTCAATGACCCTCAAAACACTATAATTAATCTACTGTAACTACCTGGTTACCCACCTTATTGACTCTTGTTTCAAATCAAATTCCTTTTGTAGGAAATCTATAATAAATTTATAGTAAGGAGCTTCTGCTGCTACAAGGTATGCAAAGTCTCTGGAAGCTGGGGCTGTAGAGACTAAAGCCTGGATTGGTCACAGTGATCTCTGGAGTTCTCACCCAGGGGCTCTAGGTAAGGTATGCAGATGAGTCTTCAGGTCCTCTTCTGCTGTAAGGGGTGCAGGGCCTCCGGAAGCAGGGGCTGTGGAGACTGGATTGCTCTCTGTGACCTCTGGAGTCCTCTCCAGGAGCTGCTGGGTAAGGTATGCAGATGAGCCTTCCGGACCTTTTCTGATGCAAGGGGTTTGGGGCCTCTGGAAGCTGGATCAGACGCGGTCACCTGCTGGGTAAGATATGCAGATGAGCCTTCTGGTCCTCTTCTGCGCCGAGCTCTCTTTATTTCTTCAATTTTAATTGATAATATACCAACTAGATCTACTTTTGTAGTCTCTCTCTCATGATTCTGTGAAAGAAGGGTTCTTTCATCAGTACTTTAAATATAAAGAAAGTTTATTCTGTGTGCAAAAAGTAGAGACTCAAGCTAAGGGGAAATTGTTTCCTCATTTAAAACCCCAAGTTTTATTGCCTGGGACTTCCTTCAATTTAAATTTCCCCTGTAAATGTACGATAGGATGTCAGGGTAATACGTTTATTTTTTTTGGACCCAATACATCTTGAAATGTTTATAGAAGGCAAAACTCTTTGACTGAGGTATTGAGGGACTGTTAGTTGGAGTCGTTCCCTTAGGACTGATGTTCTTTCCTGAGTTTTGTAATGTTTGATTGCTGTCCCTTATTGTCATGAGGACTTGATCTGAATTGACGAGTTTGCGTTTTGTGAGATATTTGCTGAATTTTTTAATTTTCTTGAGTTTATATCATTAATATGATTTAAAGATTAAATTATAAAAAAGCAAAACCAAACCATAGGAAGTTTTTGGGTTTTTTTAAAATTTAAGCCTGAATTCTTGATGCCTGGCATGCGTAAAATCTGGGGGATATGCACATGGTTGGGCTGTGTGCACACCGAGCATATTTTAGAAACGGCCCGGCATATCTCCCGGTACATGCAGATGTGCCAGGCCAGTTAAAAGGGGCGGGGAGGGGCATGGCGGGGGCTGACCAGGACAGCAGCCATTAGGCCTTGTCCTGGGGAAGTGCGCGCCGGCAGCCACCTGGCGCGCCAAAGTTACTTCTGCTCCAAAGGAGCAGTAAGTATGAAAACAAAAAAAAACAAAACTGGCTAGCTAGGTAGAGGTTAGGGGTCGGGAAGGAGGGAGGAAGGTTAGGTAGGGGGATAGAAAAGTTTCCTCCCAGTCCGCTCCAATTAAGGCGACGTGTGCCTGTTATAAAATTGGCGCATCCATGTGCGCACGCCAGGAACCGCACGCACATGGACGTACGCAATGTACAATCAAGCTATGAAATCTGTTGCCAGAGGATGCGGTCAAGGCAAGTAACAAGGTTGGACAAGTTTCTGAAGGAAAAGTTCATAAACAGTTATTAGCCAGGTAGACATGAGAAAACCAGCGCTTATCCCTGGGAGTGAAATAGGTCAACTATTTAGGATTTGCCAGGTACTTGTGACTCAGGTTAGCCACCTTTGGAGTCAGGATACTGGGCTTGATGGACCTTGGTCTGACCCAGCATGGCAGTTCTTATGAGTGTTTAGGATGTCAGCAATTCCAACGAAATAGCGATTGACACTGAATGAATATTACCACTTGCTGCACGCTCTTTTGAAACCCTGCACTGACTGTACCTGGATACAGTTTTCCTTCAAGTTACAGAGTTTGCAATGGGCTCCGAACTGGAATACCTGCCAGGTGCAGTGAATTGTAGATAAAGCTTTCCCCTCATTTAAGGGACTGAGTTCATGACTTAAACATAGGATAGCTCAGAATAGCTCCTGGTACAGACCACAAGAGTCTGGTGGTAGGAACCGGAGAAGTAATGGCAATGAGATGGGATCGTGAATCGGTGTTCCAGCCAGGAAAACTTGATGTAATGGCTAGGAGTCATGAGAGGGATGAATAATCTGGCTGCCAAATTTGATAATAATACCTCTGAAAAGTAATCAATCATGGATTACTGATTAGGCTCTGAGGAAAATCATTTATTAGATTACAGTGTAGTCCTCATGTAATTTTTCCCCAAATAGAGTAGAATGTTTAAAAAAGCCTCTGTCTGGATTCCTAACACATGAGTAAATGCCTTTAAATCTGTCATGTAATGCAGTTCAAACTCAGTAGATGGAAAGTGAGCTTGACCATACTTTGCATCATACTTTAGTACCAAAAAAGATTAAACTTCATTCATACTATTCTGCTGTCTTTATGTACTGATTACAGTGCATGTAGGACTGTATGAAACAAAAGTTGATAAGTTAAGATAGGCATACAAAAAGGAAAGGAGACGTGTAGGATGGAGGCAGTTGCAGGGGTGTGGTGGTGACAGATGGGCCTGATGGAATTCCTCTTTGCAGAAACGTGCCTTCAGCTGGCACTTGAAGAGAGAGGAGACCTAGTGGATTGCGAGGATTATTGAGATCCAGAAGTAGATAACAGTAAGGGGAATGGGCCAGAGGCATGAAAAAACTGAAAACAAAAAAGCCTATTCTGTGCCTAGATATGTAGTGTACTGAGAGGGGTGAGATGTCGACGGGGTGAAAGAATGGAGGGCTGTGAAAGTGAGGAGAAGTTGGACTTTACTGTGCAAGAGGTTGAAGAGTCAGTAAAGGGCAGAGGGAGAGGAAAATGCACTTTTGTTGTTGAATTCAGAAGTCATTGCAAAGGGTAATAAGTAATATATTGGGAGGCCAGAAAGAAGGAAGTTATAGTAGTTGGAGTGAGAAATGGTTAGCACATGTATTTGGATTTTGGCTATGATCAGACAGAAGAAGGAGCATAATTTGGCTTTGCTATGGAGGAAGAAGAAAGCTCAGTTTAAAAAAAAGTTGCATATAAGTCTCAAATAGAATATCCACATGGAGACAGCAGAAAACCTGGGCCTGAACAGACTGAGATAAGTCAAGAGTGAGTGGTAAGAGTTCAGTTTGTCAATGTAGTATTTGAAGTCAAAACATTGGATGAGATCATCAAGGGAAAGTGTGTTAAATGTAAACAACTGAGATCTGTGGGACTCCCAAAGACAGGAAATGGGGAAGAGGAAGACCTAAAAGGAGGAGACCCTAAAGTAACGATTGAATAGTTTGAAGAAGAACAAAGAGAGAAGAAATGTGGAGTCCCAGAGAGATTATGAGGAGTAAAGTGTAGTCAACAGTGTCAAAGACGGCAGAAAGGGTCAAGGAATAATTTTTGAGATTTGCTCTGATCCATCTCTTGCATATCCTGCACCTTTTTGCCTCCTGCCCCATCATCCATCTTTAGTGCTTCACATTCAAGAGCCATCACAGATGCTATGTTTCTTTTATTCACTGATGCAGGACCATTAACCTGAACCAGAATGATGCCACTGTCTTCAGCCAGGCCAGCAGAGTAGCTTTATTTGCAGAAGGAAATGTATTAATCTGAATTTCAAATTCTGCCTTCAGCTCAGAAACTGACTTTTATACCGTTAATGGTTACCAGGAGACAGATATTCAAAAGCCATTTAGATGGATAAATTGGCACATTTAAAGACTTATCCAGCTAAATTCTAGCCGGATAATAAATTATCTGTCTAGACTTTAGTCGCATAGTCTGGGGCATTCCAGGGCAGATGGGGGGTATTTCAGGGAGAAGTGGAGTTAGCTGCATAAATTAACTGGTAAACTTATGTGGCTAACTCTGGTCATGCTGCTGCCCTGTCTTAAAGTTAGCCAGATAAAATATATCCAGCTAAATTTAAGATAACTGGGTATATACAGCAGCACAACTGCGCCATTGAGTATACCCTGCTAGTCAGCTGGATATGTTTATCTGGCCGAGCCACTCAACAGCTGAATATTGGCCCTCCTGTGTCTTCCAGGAAGACAGCTGGTCAGTAAGGAAAGAAACAGCAGAATCTGTGAGTTCAGCCCAAAACTAGGAAGACTCATAGAAACATAGAAATGACAGCAGAAGAAGACCAAATGGCCCATCCAGTCTGCCCAGCAAGTTTTCACACTTATTTATTTTCTCATACTTATCTGATACTCTTGGCCCTTAGTAACTTTTTGGTTCTATTTCACTTCCACCCCCGCCATTGCTGTAGAGAGTAGTGCTGGAGCTGCATCTTAGTGAAGTATCTAGCTTAATTGGTTAGGGGTAGTAACTGCTGCAATAAGCAAGCTACTCCCATGCTTATTTGTTTACCCAGCCTGTGCAATTCAGTCCTTATTGGTTGTCTGAATATAATTCCACTTTACTTCATTCCCCACTGCTGTTGAAGCAGTGAGCTGCTCTGGATATGTATTCCAAGTGAAGTATCATGCTTAATTAATTCTGGGTAGTAACTGCCGTAACAAGCAAGCTACACCCATGCTTATTTGCTTATCCAGAGTATGTAATTCAGTCCTTGTTGGTTGTTGTCTGAATATAAATCATCTTTTTTTCATTTGCCCCTACTGTTGAAGCAGTGAGCTATGCTGGATATGCAGTGAAAGTGAAGTATCAGGCATTATTTGGTTTGGGGTAGTAACCGCCGTAACAAGCAAGCTACTTCCCACGTTTTTGTGAATGCAAATTCTATTTTCCACATTTCCTCTTGCTGTTGAAGCATAGAGCAATGTTGGAGTCGCATTAACCAGGTGTATGTTTATTGAAGAAAGGTATTATCTCCCGGTAGTAGCCGTCATTCCCGCAAGCCACCCCCATGCCTCTTCTCTTCATTCACATCCTCTAGACTTTATGGATCCACAGTGTTTTTCCCATGCCCCTTTGAAATCCTTCACAGTTTTAGTCTTCACCACTTCCTCCGGAAGGGCATTCCAGGCAACCACCACTCTCTCCGTGAAGAAATACTTCCTGACATTGGTTCTGAGACTTCCTCCCTGGAGTTTTAAATCATGACCCCTGGTTCTGCTGAGTTTTTTGCAACGGAAAAGGTTTGTTGTTGACTTTGGATCATTAAAACCTTTCAAGTATCTGAAGGTCTGTATCATATCCCCCTTGCTCCTCCTTTCCTCCAGGGTATACATATTTAGATTCTTCAATCTCTCCTCATAAGGCATTCGATGAAGACCATACACCTTTTTGGTCGCCCTTCTCTGGACCACCTCCATCCTGTCTCTGTCCCTTCGGAGATACAGTCTCCAGAACTGAGCACAGTACTCCAGGTGAGGCCTCACCAAGGACCTGTACAAGGGGATAATCACTTCCCTTTTCTTACTCGATATTCCTCTCTCTATGCAGCCCAGCATTCTTCTGGCTTTAGCTATCACCTTATCGTATTGTTTCACCGACTTTAGATCGTTAGACACTATCACCCCAAGGTCTGTCTCCTGCTCTGTGCACATCAGCCCTTCACCACCCATCGAATACATTTCTTTTGGATTTCTACACCCCATATGCATGACTCTGCACTTCTTGGCATTGAATCTCAGCTGCCATATCTTTGACCAGTCTTCCAGCTTCCTTAAATTCCGTCTCATTCTCTCCACTCCTTCCGACGTGTCCACTCTGTTGCAGATCTTAGTATCATCCGCAAATAGACAAACCTTACCTTCGATCCCATCCGCTAGGTCCCTCATGAAGATATTGAACAGGACCGTTCCCAACACCGACCCTTGCGGCACTCCGCTCATCACCACTCTCTTTTCCGAGTAAGTTCCATTTACCATCACACATTGTCTTCTGACCTTCAACCAGTTTGCTATCCAGGTCACCACCTTGGCACTCACTCCCAAGCTTCTCGTTTTATTCACTAGCCTCCTGTGTGGGACCGTATCAAAAGCTTTGCTAAAATCCAAGTAGATGACATCTAGCGCTCTTCCACAATCCAATTCCTTAGTCACCCAATCAAAAGTCTATCAAATTCGTCTGACAGGACCTTCTCTTGGTGAAACCATGCTGCCTCTGGTCCAGCAATTCTGCTGTTTGTAGATAGTTCACTATACTTTCCTTCAGCAGCGACTCCAATATTTTTCCCACCACTGAGGTGAGGCTAACCAGCCTGCAGTTTCCAGCTTCCTCTCTGTTCCCACTCTTGTGAAAAGGGACCACCACCACTCTTCTCCAATCACTCGGCACCTCTCCCGTTTCCAGGCATCTATTGAACAGGTCACTCAGTAGAGCTGCCAGCACATCTCTGAGCTCTTTCAGTATCCTGGGATGAACCTCATCAGGCCCCATGGCTTTGTCTACTTTCAGTTTTCATAGCTCTTACCATACATTCTCTTCCGTAAATGGAGTTTCATCCATTCCATGCCCCTCCAGTTTCTTGTTAACTAGCGTCGGTCCTTCTCCGTGGTCTTCTATAGTAAACACTGAACTGAAGTATTTGTTTAATATTTCTGCCATTTCTTCATCTGTCTCCGCCCATTGATCCTTTTCACCTTTCAATTTCACTATACCTCTTTGGACTTTTCTCCTTTCACTGATGTATCTGAAAAATGTTTTGTCACCTCGCTTTACCTCTTTGGCAATCCTTTCTTCCGCTTGACTTTTCGCTTTCTTGATTACTTTTTGTCTCCATCAGTTTTACCAGATATTCTTCCTTGTGATCCTCCCTTTGGGATCTTTTATATTTTTTAAATTCTGTTCTTTTATCTTTTATTTTATCAGCCACCTCCTTTGTGAACCAGTTAGGTTTCATTCTTTTCTTTTCTTTTCTAACATATATATTAGTCGCTTCAGTAATTGCTCCTTTTAGTTTGGCCCACTGTTGTTCCACATCTCTCATTTTCTCCCATCCTTCTAGTTCTTCCTCCAGGTACTTCCCCATTTCAACAAAATCCGTGTTTTTGAAACACAAAACCCTGGTCTTTGTGCGACTTCTCTGTATCATATTAGAGATGTGAAACCATACCGTTTGATGATCACTGGTGCTGAGGTGGGCACCCACCCGGACATTAGAGACATTATCTCCATTAGTGAGCACTAAATCGAGCGTAGCTCCCTCTCTTGTAGGCTCCATTACCATTTGTTTGAACAGAGCCACTTGCAGGGCATCCACTATCTTTCTACTACTGTTAGATTCTGCAAAAGGGATTCTCCAGTTTACATCCGGTAGATTAAAATCTCCAACAATCACCGCTTCTCCCTTCTTACTCATCTTTTGGATGTCTTCAATCAGATCACTGTCTAGTACTTCCATTTGATTTGGAGGCCTGTAAACCACACCAATAAAAACTGATGTCCCGTCATCTTTTTTTAGGGTGGCCCATAAAGCTTCTTCTTTGCCCCATCTTCCCTGTAGCTCGGATGCTTGGTTATGGTTTTTGATATAAAGAGCCACTCCTCCCCCTTTTCTGTCCTCTCTGCCCTTTCTTAATAAGTTATATCCCGGTATGGTAGTATCCCAATCATGTGAATCCGTGAACCACGTCTCCGTGATAGCAGCAATGTCCAAGACCGCCTCCATCATTAGGACTTGTAGGTCTGGGATTTTATTGCTCAAACTACGAGCATTTGTGCACATAGCTTTCCAGCTGTTCTGTTAGAGGTTAATGCTTTTCTTGGACTCTGAGTGACTTATTTGGCTGACTTTTGTTATCCACTTTGCCTTTATTTATTGCATTTGTATTTGTATTTAGGGTGTAACATTCTAATGTCCTACTGTCACTGACTGAATAGCATTTCTGCTGGCCGATGACCCCTTGATCATAACCCCCTACTGGCACAGTGAGACAGCAGCCCCCACTCTAGTTTGGGCAGGGCTTTTTCTGGAATTCTCTGCCCTTTCTTTAAAGGAAGCCTGAACAATTTTATGCCCAATTTTAATATCTAAACAGAGATTATTAGTGACAGCTAAATCCAGTTCTGAATCAGGTAAATATCCATGCTTTTTCCTATTCAGGCAGCTAAACTTTTTCTCCAATCAGTCCTCAAGACAAAGATTCTTTAAGTTTGAATGTATTTATTGTACAGGTAAATTTTTCATTACTTACAATTGTTGCAATTCAAACATGAGCTCCTAGGCAAAGATCTTTGGTAACTGGAGACAGGGTAGCAGGAGGGAGAAGGAGGTCTCTTGTGTTGCAGGAGTTAGTTTATGGTAGAGGTAGGAAGCTTGAGGGATATAAGGCTGATTTAGTCTTCAGACGAAGACTTACTGACCAGTTGCATACTCATGCAGTTGTGCCACCTTGTCTTGTCAATGCAAGTTTTTGTTCACTATGCAATCTTGCTGTTAGTCCTTTTATGGACAGAACATAAGTAAAATATTTTGAACACATCACAATCCCTGAAGAAGAGAGGGCTCTCCTCTTGAAACATTGCAACATCAGATGTTTGCTCCAGCGACACTTCAGTTTGTGTTTGAATCTTGGAACATTTTCAAGTGACCACATTCTGGTTCCTGTTACATTGTCTTATGGCAACAAAGAATTTGATTGTTTGCTTTAGACCGGCTTTCCATCAGTGCAGCTATAAAGATAAATGTTTCAGATTGCTTTTCTACAAAATAATTTTATGTGCATTACAAAATATACAACATATTTTTCCTAAGGCCAATATCATATACATGATATTTTCTTCAAAAGACCTATGATTAAAATCACACGCCAGTAGAGACAAAAGGCATTAATGACATTAATACAGCCCCTCAGCCTGCTTATGATGATCTTTAACTGATATAATTAGTTTTTTTCACTGTTTTCTTGTGTGCATTACATAAAGTGAAATTTGTTTCTTTAGTTGGGTTTATTAATCATGGCAAATTTAGATGAACAGGGATCCAAATATCTCTTTTAAGAACATAAGAATTTGCCTTACTGGGTCATGCCCAGCATCCTATTTCCAAAAGTGGTCAATCTGGGTTACAAGTACCTGGTACATATCCAAACATTAAGTTGATCCCATGCTACTAATGCCGTAATAGCCGAGGCTAGGCTATTCCCTAAGACAACTTGATTAATAGCAATTTATGGACTTCTCTCCAGGAACTTATCTAAACCTTTTTTAAACCCAGCTACACTAATTGCCTTAACCACATCCTCTGACAATGAATTCCAGAACTTAATTGTGCATTAAGTGGTTGATTTTAAGACCCATGCGTGCGTGTCCATGTGTACGAAGTTCCTGGTACACACACATGGATGCACGGATTTTATAACATGCTTGCAGACAGATTTTAAAATCTGCGTGCATATGTGCAGGCAGCCCGCAACTCATGCGTTTGGGGGGGGGTGGAATTTTATAACCTAAGCATGGTGATGCAATCGGCCAGTCCCCAGTTCCCTAACCCTAACCCTATCCTTCTTCCCTCTTCCGTTCTCCTCCCCACCTCCTAAACCTACCCTAACTATCCCCAGATTTTTTATTTTCATACTTACTGCTCCTCTGGAGCAGAAGTAATCTCTGTGCCGGCTGGCTGCTGGTGCGTGCTTCCCCGGGACAGTGTCGAATGGCACATGCGCGTGTGGATTATAAAATCGGCACGTGCATGTGTGCGCGTGCTGGGAAGTGGGCACACATGGACACGCGTGTAAGTTTAAAAATCTACCCCATAATGTACCTGTGAGGGAGAGGAATCCTTTGTATGTTAGAGAGAGGAAGTGTGTGAGAATTAATGTGTTATTGTGGGTGTGTGTGTGAGAGAGAAGATAAAATTTGGACATCCCTACCCCCCTAATCCACGACAATCTCAGAGTGACTGGAAATCAGAAGATCAGAGGTATGGAGAGCAGAAGATTTTTTTAAAATCCTTATTCCCTGTACGTACCAGGATCAGTCCAGACGGTGGGTTATGTCCCCCGTCCAGCAGATGGAGTCAGATCAGAGCTCGAGAGTGCCACCTCATATAGCAGCGCACCCTCTGCTGGAGCTCAGTATCATTCTGACTCCAGCAGATGCGAGTTGGGGAAATCAGTGCTTCCCCAGTGTGACAGGTTTTTTGGTTATTTTAGCTCTTTTCTCAGTTCTTCCTGTCATGTCTTATTTCTTTTAACAATTTGGATCTAGTTGTATAAAAAAAAAAAAAATAAATAAAAATTTAACTTTAATTTCTGAGGAGGCGTGCTTTTCTCTGCTCTGTCTCCTTCCTGTGCTACCTCTCAGTCCCTTTCAGGGTTCGTTTGGGGGGTAAGTTTTCTACTTTGTTCAAGTTTTTATTTGCAGCTAATTTTCCTGGACAGTCCCGCGGCCCGGCAGCCTTTTCGTGGGCCTGGGCGCGCCGGCAGAAGGGACCTTCCCGCCGGCGCTTGCGGACTCGTCGGGCGGGTTGTGAAGGCCTTTAGGCCCCCCCGCGGTGCGCTTCGTTTTTGGCCCCCCCCCGCGGCGTTTGTTTCTAGCGGCGCTGTCATGCCGCGTTTCTCCCGTTGCGAGACCTGCGGCGACCCGGGGTCTCGTTTTTCGCGGGAGGGTGTGTGTCCACGTTGCCTCCCCGAGGGGGAAGGTGAAGCGCACGCCTCGGGCTCGCTCCCGACGCCATCCTCCCCGCAGCCCGGGCAGCGAGGGCCGGCCACTTCATCGCCGATGGCGGGAAAGGCGGCCATTTTGGAACAGGATCTGAGCGCAGGAAATTCGCCGGAGGAGATAGGGGCTGTTAGGGGGCCCCCCCGCCTACATCGTTGTCCCGAGGAAGGTCGACCCGCTCATCCACCCCCAGGGGATGCTGCTGCTGCTGCGCCTCCCGGGCTGCCCTTTTTCGCCCCGGACTTTATTCTCAAGATGCACACAGCTTATTTACAGGGCCTGGCAGCCCCGGGAGGTGTTCCAGCAGGTCCTCCTGCTCCAAAGATTCCTAAGCTCACAGTTCCTCCCTCCGGGTCCCTGACCCCGGCTGGGGCAGTTCCGGGGACCTCTGCTTTGCCATCTCAGCCACGGTTGGTAGGAGCGGCTTCCACGTCGGGGGTTGACCCCTTGGATCCTCCGGACCCTGCACACCCGGAGGGACAGGCGGAGGGCGACGATCCTCGCGCTCTGCGCATTTTCCACAAAGAGGAGCTGGAGGATCTCCTCCAGCAGACCCTGCAGGAGTTGGATCTGGATCCACCTCCGGATCCTCCGGCACCAGTGACCCCGGCGATTGCGACCTCATCAAAAAAAGGGGATCCAGTTCTGGCTGCACTCCGGCCTAGAGCGAAGGCTTTCCCAGTGCATGAGTCTTTTCTACAGCTTCTCACTGGGGAATGGGACGTCCCTGAGGCGTCCTTGAAGGTCACCCGTGCCATGGAAAAACTTTATCCCTTACCGGAGGATTTTTTGGATTTCATTCGTTTCCCTAAAGTGGATTTGGCGGTCTCAGCGGTGACGAAACGGACCACGATCCCCGTCACGGGCGGGACAGCCCTACGGGACACGCAGGACCGCAAGCTGGAGACGTTCCTTAAGAAGGTATTTGAAGTTTCGGCCTTGGGAATGAGGGCCGTCATGTGCAGCTCTTTGACTCAGAGGGCCAGTCTCCTGTGGGTTCAACAGCTTTTAACGTCCCAGCAGTTGCCTCCGGAGGAAGCCGCCCAGGCCGACAGCCTGGAATCTGCCATTGCTTACGGAGCTGATGCCCTATATGATCTTTTCCGGGTTCTTGCTCGGTCCATGGTTTCTGTGGTGGCAGCACGAAGGCTCCTGTGGCTGCGGAATTGGTCTGCGGATGCCTCGTCCAAGTCGAGCCTAGGTTCTATGCCCTTTCGGGGGAAGTTTCTCTTCGGCAATGATCTCGATGAAATCATCAAGTCGCTGGGTGAGAACTCGGTACATCGTCTGCCTGAAGACAGGCAGCGTCCTTACCGGGCATTTGCCTCCTCTAGGACCAGGGCTAGGGCGCAACGACGTTACAGGTCGTACCGACAGCCTGGTTCTCGTACAGCTCCCAGTAGATCGCAGCCTTGGTCCCGTTCCTTTCGCGGGCGGCGTCCCGCGAGAGAGGCCTCGGGACAGGGACATTCCTCCACCAAGCCTTCCCAATGATGCCAGAGCGACCCACTCCTCCAGTCCGCCCATCGGGGGCAGACTCTCGGCATTCTTCGAGGAGTGGGTAAGGATAACCTCAGACCAGTGGGTGCTGGACACCATACAACACGGTTACGCCTTGGACTTTGTCCGTCCGCCAAGAGACAGGTTCGTCTTCTCTCCTTGCGGCTCCGATCTCAAGCGGATGGCGGTTCAACAGACGTTGGACCGACTCCAAGACATCGAGGCTATTGTTCCCGTTCCCTTCGCCGAGGTGGGCTCGGGCCATTATTCCATCTACTTCGTAGTTCCCAAAAAGGACGATTCGTTCAGACCCATACTGGACTTAAAGGAGGTAAACCGCTCGCTGCGGGTCAGTCGGTTCCGCATGGAGACGTTACGGTCGGTAATTGCAGCAGTCCACCAGGGGGAGTTCCTGGCTTCTCTGGATCTGACAGAGGCGTATCTACACATCCCTATACGTCCGGACCACAGACGTTATCTACGCTTCAAAGTTCTGGATCAGCATTTTCAATTCCGGGCTCTTCCTTTCGGACTCGCGACGGCCCCACGAACTTTCACCAAGATCATGGTAGTGGTGGCAGCGGCCCTTCGACGGGAGGGGATCTTAGTACATCCCTACCTGGACGACTGGCTGGTGCGGGCAAAGTCCTTCTCACATGGACAGGCTTCGGTGACCAGAGTTTTGGAGGTGCTTCGCTCCCTAGGCTGGGTGGTGAATCTGTCCAAGAGCTCCCTAGTTCCCTCTCAGCGATTGGATTTTCTGGGAGCAACCTTCGACACTCAGCAGGGAATGGTCTTCCTCCGAGCAGACAAGGCCCTCTCCTTGAGGGAGCACATCAGGCTCTTCGCGTCTTTGACGGAACCTACCGCTTGGAATTATCTACAGCTTCTGGGAGTGATGGCATCCACCATAGACATGGTTCCCTGGGCATTTGCACACCTTCGCCCTCTGCAGGCGTCCCTGCTCTCACGTTGGAAACCGGTGTCCCAGGAGTATCACGTGATTCTGCCTCTTCCTCAGTTGGCTCGCGACAGCCTAGAGTGGTGGCTGGTCCCGGATCACCTGGCTCGCGGCGTATCTCTAGCAGTCCCATCTTGGGTGGTGGTGACCACCGACGCCAGCCTCGTGGGGTGGGGCGCCGTCTGCGAGCGCAGCGCCATACAGGGGACATGGTCTCCGGTGGAGGCGAGGTGGCCGATCAATTGTCTGGAGACCAGGGCAGTGCGCCTCGCGCTGCAACGTTTCCTCCCTCTGCTTCAGAACAAGGAGGTACGGGTTCTCTCGGACAACGCGACCACTGTGGCTTACATCAATCGTCAAGGAGGAACGAGAAGCGCTCAGGTTTCAGCCGAAATCGCGCCCCTGATGGCATGGGCGGAACTTCACCTGCTTCGGCTCGCGGCCTCTCACATTGCCGGCGTGGACAATATTCAGGCAGACTATCTGAGTCGACAAAGACTGGACCCCGGCGAATGGTCTCTCTCCGACGAGGCGATGGCTCTCCTGGTTCGTCGCTGGGGAACCCCTCGACTGGACTTGATGGCGACCGCGGGCAATGCCAAGGCTCCGCGCTTCTTCAGTCGCAGAAGGGAACGGGGGGCAGAGGGGGTGGACGCTCTCGCTCTGCCGTGGCCGGAAGGTCAGCTGCTCTATGTTTTTCCTCCTTGGCCCTTGGTGGGCAAAATACTTCGCAGAATAGAGAATCACAGCGGCCCCGTGATTCTCGTAGCGCCGGAGTGGCCGCGTCGGCCTTGGTTTGCAGACCTGCTGCACATGTCGGTGAACGGTCCGATCCGGCTGAGTCACCTTCCCCGGCTCCTCCGACAGGGACCGGTATTTTTCGAGCAGGCGGCACTCTTTTGTCTTGCGGCCTGGCTTTTGAACGGCGCCGCCTCCGCCGCAGAGGCTATCCAGAGGCGGTAATCTCCACGATGCTCAGGGCACGCAAGCCTTCCACTTCCGTGGCCTACGTTCGCGTGTGGAAGGTTTTCGAGTCTTGGTGTGTCGACCATGGAGCCCGGCCCACGGAGGCGACGGTCCCATTGATCCTTCAATTCTTGCAAGATGGTCTGGATAAGGGACTGGCATATAATTCTCTCCGAGTACAAGTCGTGGCTCTGAATGTCCTGGTACAGACAACAGTCTCCCTGCCTCTCCAACCGGATATCGCACGTTTCCTGAAGGGGGTCCGTCATTTGCGGCCACCGGTCAGGGATCCCTGTCCGTCGTGGAGCCTCAACCTGGTTCTTCGAGTCCTGGCGGGTGCGCCTTTCGAGCCTCTACAGGGCGCGTCGCTGAAGGACCTCACTATGAAGACCGTTTTTCTGGTGGCGATCTGCTCTGCCCGCCGCATTTCGGAACTGCAGGCTCTCTCCTGCAGGGAACCTTACCTACGCATTTCGGAAGCGGGGATCTCGCTTCGTACGGTCCCGTCTTTTCTTCCAAAGGTGGTTTCTTCCTTCCACATGAATCAAACGGTGGAGCTCCCGGCGTTCTCTCCTGTGGATTCGAAGTCTCTTCGTCATTTGGACGTCAGGCGGGTGCTCCTCCACTACCTAGAGGTTACCAATGCCTTTCGCGTTTCCGATCACCTGTTTGTGCTCTGGTCGGGGCCTAAAAAGGGCTCCGCCGCGTCAAAAACGACCATCGCCCGCTGGATTAAGGATGCCATTTCAGCGTCTTATATTGGGTCCGGTCGGGATCCGCCTAGGGGCGTCAGAGCTCATTCTACACGCTCTCAAGCTGCGTCTTGGGCAGAGTCTCGTGCGGTCTCTCCTCAGGAGATCTGCCGGGCAGCGACGTGGAAGTCACTGCATACCTTCGCTAGGCATTATCGGCTACACCTACCGCCTTCGCCTTCTGAGCACTTTGGCGATCAGGTTATCCGAGCAGGGCTCTCAGGGGCCCACCCGGTTTAGGGAAGCTTTGGTACATCCCACCGTCTGGACTGATCCTGGTACGTACAGGGAAAAGAAAATTATTCCTTACCTGCTAATTTTCATTCCTGTAGTACCATGGATCAGTCCAGACGCCCACCACTTTGGGACTGTGAACCTCTGCTCGGCCTTGTATCTGTAGCTGTCTCTTTCTTTTTTCTTCCTAAGGGGATTGGTACAGCTCCTCATAGGTTTCACTGTTTCGACCTCGTTCTGGGTCGTACATGTTCTTGTTCTTGATGTTTACTTACGTCAGTTGTTTGATCCAAATTGTTTTTTGTTTCTTGCTCTTTTGGGCTTTGTTATACATGATACTGAGCTCCAGCAGAGGGTGCGCTGCTATATGAGGTGGCACTCTCGAGCTCTGATCTGACTCCATCTGCTGGACGGGGGACATAACCCACCGTCTGGACTGATCCATGGTACTACAGGAATGAAAATTAGCAGGTAAGGAATAATTTTCTTTTAGTTTTAATTATTGGGTGTAATTTGATAATTCTGCTCTTTTGAAATTTTAATTTTTAGGGGGAGAATAGAACATTTTTTAATTATTGGATTTTTTTTATTCATCAGATATTTTGAAATATTTTCTTGATGTTTGAGATATTTTGTATATTCTGTTCATTAATTGTTTAAAATATTTTTATGAATATGATTTTACTATTATTATTGTTTTATATTTCTTTATTTTATTATTTAATGTTTTTATGAAGAATGGTAATGTTTCTGTTTTTCCATTGATGCTCTGCATATAGAGGCTGGCTTGTTGTGGGTTCCAGTTCAGTTCTTCTCAGCATGCTTCTATTTATACTTTCTGATCTCTTTATTCTGTATTTGGTGAAGATCTGTTTGTGTTCCGCATATGTGACCGAGGTGAGGTATTTTGCTGGTATGTAATTTCTGTGTAGGGATCTATAGCAGCCTGGTTTGGTGTTCTGGGGCCTGGTGTAATATGTGCAGTGTTGCCTTTTATAGAAGAGGTTGTTAGGGTTGTTTTGGTATGGGAAGAACAAAAATGGTGAATAGGGAGGAGAGGTTGGAAGAAGAAGAAGATAAAGAGAAGGGGGGAGGCAGGAGATGAAGAAAGAGCACATGAAATGGGGTGATATATAGGAGGCAGGGGGTGAGGAATGGAAGAGAGAGTGCAGGAGAAAGAGGAGGAGGAAAGGTGAAAGGAAAACAGGTAGAAAGAGGAGGAAAAAAATGGGATAAACAGAAGGGGTTAGAAAAAAAGAAATATTAAAATATCCACTGCAGAAGGAAAGAGGCAAAGAAGGAAGAGACTTCTCTTCCCATTCCCACTAAGCTCAGGGTGAGCAGACCTCAAACATTTCCTGGTTATGGAGACAGTAAATACACTAAACTGATGCAGCAGCCATGTGTAGTGCAAGTGACCTGAGCCAGACCAAACTGGAGCATCTTCTGATATCTGAGTACTGACACTCCACAGCTAAGTTATGTCAATGAACTTCATTCCTGACTTATAACACCCCTTTGCATCCTGATGGGTCATTTGGCAAGCTCGTTTTTTTTTTTTTAAAGTTTTGTGTTCAGATATCCTAATGCAAGAACAATTGCCTCAGTTTCTGTCCGCTGCCATTTAAGGCATTTCATGGAAATTTATAGGAAAAGTGTTACAGCTGCCAGTTATAATTTGTGGGTTTCAGTAACAACTATGTTCTTACAGAATACAGAGAAAATGCATCCATACTGCTATTTCACATGGAAAATGTGCAGAATGTTACAAAAAAGATATTTTCTAGCTAAACATAAGATCAACATGAAGAGTTATGGTCTGGAAACGTTTAGTGAAATTGCATGATTAGGGAAAGGACAGGCCGAAGACCTTCGGAAGAATTCACATTACGAAGAACCTTTCTGGCTGGTGGCCCAATAGTCAGTCTTCTGTACTGTTATGCCAGAAATAATCTTAAGCAACAACGACATAAGTACTCTGAGCCACTTCCATGTCTGAGAAGGCTATTGAAAATAAAATGACAAGCTAGAATCTCACTCTGAAGTCCTCAAGCAAGGAAATATGCCATAAATTGATGACTTGACCATGGAGGCCAGGCCGAATAGTTATAAAATCTGATGTTCAGCTCCCTGAGAAACTCTTTCTATGGAAATACTGGAGAGCTGTGCTCTCATTCCAGATCACAGAAAACATACAAAGGCTGCTTTAAAAAAAAAAAAAAAAGAGGGTGGGGGAGGGGAGACATTGGGAGATTGTGCATGAAGATTCATGGCACCATAGCCTCAGTAGGGGACAGTGCCAACTGAGCTGCAAGCCCAAACAAGGAGGAAGGAAGTGGCAGACTAAAAGGAAAGCAAGCAAATTTCTTATTCAATAGTGCCATTCATAAAAATGGCATTTCAAAGTGCATTACAAGCAATGAACAGCTGCAGAGAACCATTAGGAATTAATAAGACCAGTGAAAACCTATCCATAGGGACCTAGAAGCTTCAAGCTTCCAAGTCACTGGAGCAAGAATCCAAGTTGAGTGGCAATTTAGTTCACCATTAATTCAACCCGAGACCCACTTCAGACATTGACAGGGGGCACTGGACAATATTCAGGAACAATGAAGTTATTTTAGGATGAAAAAATTAAAATTTGGAACCTTCTTTCCTCTCATCCTTGCAACGGTTATGGTGGTTCAGAAATATTGCCATGTACACCAATTTAGGGTGGATTAGATGCAAGGTTCTAGGAGCCATATTGGTCCCAGCAAAAACCTGGCTCCCTTGCAAGTTGTGAAACCTTTTCTTGGGCCAACATAAGAACTATCAAAGGATGATGTGTTACATGATCTTTCAGGGCCACACCAGTCTCCTCCTCTTTTTCACAGAGGGGTAGATTTTAAAAAATAGCGCGATCGCGTACTTTTGTTCGCGCACCAGGCGCAAACAAAAGTACGCTGGATTTTATAAGATACGTGCGTATCTTATAAAATCCGGGATCGGCGCACGCAAGGCTGCCGATTTTGGGCAGCCTGCGCGCGCCGAGCCGCGTAGCCTGCCTCCGTTCCCTCCGAGGCCGCTCCGAGTTATCAAAGGGATGTTTAATTAGTTTTAGTGTGCTCTAGTCCTGAAGCACTTGTTCTGTATGCAGTTCTTGTGCAGGACACAGAACCAGATATAGTGACAGGAAATGGGAAAGCAGCTGTGTTTTGCGAGTGAGACTAGGACCAGAAAGAAATTTAGCTCTTCTGGATTAATAGCAGATGCCAGGTAGCAAAATCTAATCATCATCCATAAGCCAAGTCAGCACTCTAAAAGCTGAAATGCATTGACACCAACTCGATTTATTTAGCACAGTTCATCTTAGAAGGAAAATAAAGTAGCCCTTATTGAATATAATGGCTGGAAAATCTTTGGGCATGTTATGCTTCTGCTTTGCTGAGGGCTAGCAACAGAGACTTGAGAACTTTATCATAGATGAGTATCAAAGGTCTTATTCATTCTTGTAAGAGTCATATGTGCATGCAGCAGCTCCAGCAGTTTCCAGCAGTGTTCCAAGGCAGATTTATTTGGATAGCCAAATCCACTGGTAGCATGCCTGGTCTGTGGGATACTGGCCCTTTGAAGAGGCTGCTGCTTGGTTTGGGTGGTCAGCGGAAGAGAGAAGGAGGAAATGATTTAGTTACTAGGAGGTTACAGTAACACTAAGAAGCATGAACAAAGAATGCAAGGCAGAAGAGACAAGACATACAATGCAACTATGAAAGCTTATCACAAACAACATTATTTATTTATTTATTTATTTATTTTTAATTTTTATATACCGGAATTCCTGTATACAATACAAATCAGTCCGGTTTACATTAAACAATAAGATACCCTGGATGGGATGTTCCACCCTGGGCTTATTACAAGAAACATAGAACCATAATAGTTAACAATTGATATTAAACAGAGCGTGTGTTCAACTTTTTACAATGAACTTTAGTAGCAACAACCGGGCTACAAAACATTATACCAGAATATAATATTATACCAGAATATAATGAAAGGATCTGAAGGATCTGAGAGTCAGGAGGAGGAGCTTAGTTACACTCTGGTAATTGGAAAGCCTGCCTAAAGAGCCAGGTTTTTAACCTTTTCTTGAACTCTGGTAGACTGGGTTCGAGGCGTAGGTCTGGTGGGAGATCATTCCATTGATGGGGTCCCGCAGATGAGAGTGCTCTTTTTCTTAGTGTTGATTTAACTGGAGCTGCGACTAGTGTGCCTTTGTAGGCATTTCTGATGGGTCTGGAGGATAAATGTGGACGAAGTGGAGTTAGTAGAGATAAAGGTGCGATATTATTAATGGCTTTATGAATTATTGTTAAGGTTTTATATAGGATTCTCTGTTTGATGGGTAGCCAGTGGAGACTGCTCAAGATGGGGGTGATATGGTCTCTTCTATTCGTGTTAGTTAAGATTCTGGCTGCGGCATTTTGTACCATCTGTAGGGGTCTGATGCTGTTGTAGGGGAGGCCAAGTAGGATTGAGTTGCAGTAATCTAGTTTAGAAAAAATAATGGATTGTAGGACGAGGCGGAAGTCATTAAAGTGAAGGAGTGGTTTTAGTTTCTTTAGAACTTGAAGTTTAAAGAAGCAGTCCTTGGTGGTTGTATTTATGAATTTTTTCAGGTTAAGTTGGGTGTCAAACCATGCTCCTAGATTCCTGACGTCTGTAGAGAGATTCTTGTTTAAAGATGTGGAATGTGCAAGGCTAGGTGTAGCTTGTGCCATGCTTGTTATGTGGGTGTTTGGGTTATGTGAAATAAGAAGCATCTCTGTTTTGCTGGAGTTTAGAATCAGGTTCAGGTTGGAAAGTAGTTGTTTAATTGGTTGTAGACAGTTTTCCCAGAAGGTGAAGGTTTTTTGGATTGATTCTGTGATGGGGATGAGGATCTGGATGTCATCTGCATAGAGGTAATGAGTGAGCTTGAGTTGTGAAAGCAGATGGCAGAGGGGGAGGAGGTAAATGTTGAACAGGGTGGGAGAGAGGGATGAACCTTGTGGAACGCCTTGGTCTGATAGGATGGGGTCAGATTCCTTGTTGTTTATTCTGACCTTGTAAAACCTGTTTGATAGGAATGACTTGAACCAACTTAGGGCTGTGCCTTTTATTCCTATGTTTGATAGTTGGTCTAGGAGTTGTGAGTGATTTACCGTGTCAAACGCTGAGGATAAGTCTAAGAGAACCAATAAGAATGACTGTTTTTTCTCAAGGTTCAAAAGTATTGTGTCTGTGAGAGAAAGCAACAGGGACTCTGTGCTTAGTGATTTACGAAAACCGTATTGTGCAGGGGAAAGAATGTTGTGTTCCTCGAGATAATCGGAAAGTTGTTTATTTACAGCTTTTTCCATCAATTTGGAGATCAGTGGCAGGTTTGCAATGGGTCTGAAGTTAGATGGGTCCGTGGGTGAAGCAGTAGGTTTTTTCAGTAGAGGTTTGAGGATTGCTAGTTTTAACTGGTTAGGAACTGTGCCTAGGGCTAAGGAGGTATTAATGATATCCGCAATGGGTTTAGCAACTGTGCTTCGGATGGCAGTGAGTAAATTAGTAGGAAGTGGGTCTGAGGGATGTGCAGAAGGTTTAATTTTTTTAAGTAAGTTTTCGATCTCCATGGCGGATGTGGGCTCGAGTGACTCTAGACTAGCATTCTGGGAGAGTTGATATGTGCTTGGAGGTGTTGGTAGAGTGTGATGGGTTGTAATAGAGCGAATAAGGTTGGAGATTTTTGTCTTGAAGTAGGTGGCTAATTCGTTGGCCTTGCTGAGTGCTTGTTGGTCTGGAATGGATGGGGGCGTAGGTTTGGTGAGGGAAGCGACATAAGAGAATAGAGCTTTAGAGTCAAAGATGAAATTATGAATTCTTTTTGCGTAGAAGTCCTTCTTTGTTTTGTGAATGGCGTTTCTGTAGGTGTTAAGTGTAGCTTTGTAGTCCAGTTTAGAGGTGGATGAGGGATTGTTTCTCCAGTTTTGTTCTTTGTTACGTAGTTTTTGTTTTAGGGCTTTGAGATCCGGGGTGAACCACGGTTTTCTGTTGTCTCTTGCTGGTTGGATTAATTTTGAGGAGGTTGGGCAGAGTTGATCTGCTATTTTGTTTGTGAGTTTGATCCATGAGGTGGTGGCTGTGTTAGCGTCTGAAAGGTCTAGTTGTTTGAGGTCTTTGGAGCATTGTTCATTGAGTATGTCCAGTGGGCATGGTTTCCTGAAATGAATGGTGGTTTTGGAGATGTTTGGAGGAGTTGTGTTTTTCATTTTGAGGGATGTATCGATGATTTGGTGATCTGACCAGGGGACTGGTGTGCAGGTGGGATTGGAATGGATGGAAAAGCTGTCGTTGATAAATATGAGGTCTAATGTATGACCTGCTTTATGTGTGGGCCCGCTGATTATTTGTGAGAAACCAAGGTGACCAAGGGAGGTAAGTAGGATTTCACAGTTAGAGGATTGAGGGATGGAGTCTACATGTATGTTGAAGTCTCCCAGTATGATGGTTGGCTTGTCTGAATTGCAGTGTTTGGCTATAATTTCTATTAAAGGGGAGGGGTTAGCCTCTAGAGTTCCTGGTGTGGCGTAGATGAGAAATATTTGTAGATGTTGAGATTTGAATATGGAGCATTCAAGTTTTGAGGTGGAGTATGATTGTTGTAGGGTAATGCCCAGTTGTTTTTTTGCAGCAAGTAGAGTTCCTCCTCCTTTTTTTTTTCCTGGTCTAGGTATTGAGAAGATGTCGAAGTATTGTGTAGGTAGTTGATTTGTTAATGATATATCCGTTGGTTTTAACCAGGTTTCTGTTATTGCACATATGTCTGGGTTGTTGTCAATGAGGTAATCATTGAGTAGGTGCATTTTTTTGGAGAGTGACTGAGCATTAAATAAGGTTAAAGTGAATAACGAGAGGCCTAGCAGTTGTGTTAAGGGAGATGTCATGATGGAGATGAGTCTTTGTTGTCTGGGTATCTGGATGGGGTCTGGTAGATTGTTGTTTCTGGGTTTTCTCTTGATTGTGGGGATATGGAGGCAGTGCATTTTTTGTATGTTGTATATATGGTGTAATGAAGAGGGGTAGGTCTGTAACAGAGTACGTTCTGAGTGGGAGGTCTTATCCGTTGGGAAGGGAGGTCACTCTGGCTGCACTCGGGCCGCACGAAGGGGCTCACAAAGGGGCAGGCCCCTTTGTCGCGCTCCTTCGGCGCGCGACGCACGGCGCGCGGCGCCTGGCTGAAGTTTTTTTAAATTCCCTCTGGGCTGGCTCCTATTGGAGGGTGGGCGGGGCTTCCGATCGCGGAATCACATGCCTCATGATGATCACATGATCACATGCCTCATGATGAGACATTAGTCAGGAAGATAGAAACAGCACATGCCTGCCTAAGTGGACTGTGCTCCAGGCACAGCAACACAGTCTACACACATACACTCATGCAATGGGGAGGGAGGAAGCGCACATTCTGGAAAAGTCAAACCAAACAACACACACACAAATAAGACAGGAAAACACATTAGGTTCCATACTAAAAGGTCAAACAAAGACAGACACGACGTGTAAGTAGTATAGTTGGATTTAAAAAAAAGGTTTGTTTATGTTTCTGGAGATCAGATCCATTAAAAATTATTCATCAGGTAGACTTGGAGTTTGCCATCTCTTGCTTCTGGAGGTAAGCAACATGGAATAAATCTCCTCTTTGAGATCTTCTGGGTCTTACCAAGAGACCTGGATTACTGGGGAGACAGGACACTGGGCTCCATGGACCTTTGGTCTGACCCAGCATGGCACATTGCATGCCCTTATGAAAATATCCCAGTTTCCATCATGGACAATGTCATACATGTATAGGAAAATATTCATGTGATTTGCCACCATCCAGAGCTGGTCCTTCAGAACCTTGTTCTCTTGAGGGTCCTCAATACGCCAACAGGACACCTTTTCCCCCTTGAATTTTGACTCCTGATATCCCAGAGAGAGTGCACCGCTTCAATCCTTGTGGCAGCATGAGTTGTGTCATGGGGTTAGGTTCAGTCTGAAAAATATCCAAAAACAAGAAGATACTCATTAGCATATTGAATTCAACAAATAAAAAGCAAGATCTTAGTTGAGAGCAGGGGTCCAATTGTATGCAAATATACATCATGCATATTCATTATGGAAATTCTGAAAGCCTGACTTGCGATTCTAAAGGGGTTTCTCTAAACCCTTGGTTTAGAGAAAAGACTCACACACAATCTAGCAGCTTACAATGGGTGCATCAACAAGGTGGACCCTATCTTTCTCATACAGAAAGGTAGGATTTACTGCAGTTGGTATGAGGACCTACCAATGGTAGTCTTTCTCATCTTAATACTGAACGTGGAGGATCAGCTGCAGGAGGCCTAGGTATGACTAAGGTGCTGTCTCTGACCATTGTACATGATGTCTGCATTTTCATTCTGAGCCCTGTACCACCTTTAGGGCAGCACTTTTTCATCATTTAAGTGGCCCAAATCTGCAAGGTATCTTGTGTTTAGTAATTATAAAAGTGACAGGCTCCCTAGAATAAGACATGGTCACTAGGAGGGATCTTTGAGAAATTCTTAAGTGGATTGCACTTGACTTAAGAGTTGGGGGTTGAGTGATATATCTTTATTGTAATGGTTATTCATGGAGATTTGTATGTCTCTTTAAGTGGTGTTGTGAAGAAGGAGGAAAATGTATGGGTTTAATATAAGTTGGTGTTGACTGGGATGAGAACAAGGGAGCATTTGGCAGGGAGCTGGAGTGAAGTCAGGGTAAGAGAGTTTCTCCCTCATTTCTCATGGCCTATGACCAATTTCCAGAAGACCATGGCTCCAGGAGATCTATAGTGGACTCCTGGGTAGTGCCACTGAGCCATCTGGGAGGAAGTATGAATTTTTTTCTGTATGTGGGATTTCATTCTAGACCAGGAAGACATTGTGAGAGGATTTGTGAGTACTAAATGCTATCCATGCCGATAAAAATGCACTAAGTGTTCTTCTCTGTTGTAAGAGGGTTACATAAACAACAGGATTTAGAGAAGGGACAAGAAGAGGGAGTGGCATTAATCACTCATTGATCTCCACTGGTTGGTGTATGGTGGATGGCATGATTGCCTCAATGAGTAGTGTAGTATAATTTAATTTATTAATCTGGTTCTACCACGGTTCAAATACAAATCAAAGTGGTTTATTAAAGTTAATTCATAGGAACATAGATAAAATGTACATAGCATAACATAAAAATTAAAACAGAAGATTAAAAGAAAACAAAAAGAAATGTTATCAAAACAAAATATATAAAATTTATAAATTAAAATCTGGATTTTCAAATAAAATCAAATAATATTAAAAGCCTGTCTAAACAACCAGGGCTTTAATATGTTTCCTAAAATTAATATAGTTGCTTTCAAAGCGGATACAGATTGGCAATGAATTCCATAGCAATGGTGTTTGACAAGAGAAGGAGGAAGGATGAGTGTTCTGCAGCCTAATTTTGGAAGAAGCAAGCAACGTAAGAAGATGCTGCTCAGAGGATTGAAGGACCCTTGATGGCACATAAAGAATCAACAAATTGGCTAAGTAATCGGATCGATCAGTACAAAAGCATCCCTCTTCAGAGCAGAGAGAGTAGGAAGTGTTTAGGGCGCCCTGGTTTTGAGGGCGATATACTATCCAATATGTACGATGGCTGAGTTGTAGACGGTGAAAGAGTGCTTGCAGGAGTGAGATGCATGAAGGTAAAATCCCTTCTGTGACATGTGCTTGGGCCACAGAGTATGTGATGCAGTGACTGAGCCCTTGTGTGTGACGGATGAAGCTCCAGTGCCTCTAGCCTTGCTGGCCTGTGTGAAAGAGGCATGGGAGATTGAGACCGTGACAGCAAAGCAGAGTTTGAGGATTGCATAGTTTGTGTAAGTGAAAGTTGTGTGCTATTGTCTTGGGAATGCTAACTCTTCATGTAAACTGCAGCTGTGAGAAAAGGATACAGAGTAAAGAATATATAGATGAGGATTTTTTTTTCTATTTGAACACATGCTGTCCATGCATGCCAATAGTTCATCTTGTCCCGCTGCTTGTTAAGGCATTGCCAGTTTATTTTCTGGCTACAGTTTTGTGTGTGTGTTGGGGTTTTCATCATTGATTTCTATGAAGCTGGGGTGACTAACTGTGTTTTCGTGAGTTATGCAGATGAAGTGGTATGGAAATAGAAGTGTGGGCAGGCATTTTTGATTTCTTGCCCTTAGACTGTGCTTACATCATGGACCTCACATGTTCAACGGGTCTTCCCTGTTTTTTTTTTTTCTATAGGAATAGCGATAACCAGAGTGACTTTGCTTGTCTGAAAAGGAATAATGAGACAGCTAATATATTCCATGATTCAGAGCTGGTTGGGCTCAAAATACTTCATTAAATACTCCTTTTTGCCTTATTTGCTGTGCAAACCCTGCCTTGGCTTTGAATAGCCTATTCAAATTGCTATTCATTTCTTGCCACTTTCTGACAGTGAAATGGGCAGTTTGACTCCATACTAGATAAAAAATAAAATCCTAACAAGTCCTCCTCTCCAATAACATTGAAATGTCTGCCTTGACTACATTTGGTGTGCAAAGCAATTATACTGTTGTAAAGTATTACATAACTTTTAACCATGCATTTTGTGCATGCCTTCTGTTTCATCATGACTGAAGGTGCCATCCCCAAAGCCAAGAGTGGGCATTGCACACACAGGGCAAGTCTGGTAAATTCTAACAAGAGCAGAGGCAGATTTCTTCTGCCTGCATCAGCCACCTTCCCCTTAGGTTGAACTCTCAGGTGTGCTGGCCAGCAGGACTTGGATAGGGAAAGCAGGAGACACAGAGCGCACCCTACGGCAATGTAGAACCCAAACCTAGAAAAATGAAGAATCCCGCAGAAGCAGGGCAGGACGACTGCAGGAAAACCTGGAGACATGAAGGCACCCACTGTTCTGATCTCACAGCACTCATGCACTACTAATCATTCAGCTAAACCAGGTACTGAATCTTTAATTAGGACATCTTATCTAAATTCCAACAGTGTTTTATTCCAACAGGTAATCAAAACATATAACTTACTGGTTGCAGTCTTGAGGGGGAGGGAAGAGGAGAGGTTGATCTCAGGTTCAGAGCATTGATTCCACAGTTGAAATAGCTGTAGTAGGAATTGTACTGGAGATTTAAGTACAATTAGGAGTAGATTTTATAAATTTGCGCAATCGCGTACTTTTGTACGCTGGATTTATAAGATACGCTCATAGCCGCGCGTATCTTATAAAATCCGGGGTTGGCGCACGCAAGGGGGTGCACATTTGTGCACCCTGCGCGCGCCGAGCCCAGCGCGCGCTGCCTGTTCTCTCCGAGGCCGCTCCGATTTCAGAGCGGCCTCGGAGGGAACTTTCCTTCGCCCTCCCCCCACCTTCCCCTCCCTTCCCCTACCTAACCCACCCCCCCGGCCCTATCTAAACCCCCCCCTTACCTTTGTTGCATGATTTACACCTGCTAAAAGCAGACGTAAATCTGCATGCGCCAGCGGGCTGCTGGCGCGCCATCACCCGACCCGGGGGCTGGTCTGGAGGCCTCGACCACGCCCCCAGGCCAGCGCCACATGATCACAACTGTAAATATAAAGTTCCTGTGACATCATGGTAAATTATTTATTTAAATTCAGAGAAAATTGACTCTGTGTGGATTGGAGACAGCATTTAATGCAATAGATCTCAACATAGTTTGTAGGGCCCACAAAAATGTCTGCTTTTCAAAACTCACGTGCAACGCTGCTCACTTTGGTACTCCTCAACAGTATGACTGTTGAACTTCTCTGAGTTGATGTTGAACTCCTTGCAGGTGATCACAAAGTTGGACCCACAAACAGAATGTATTTGCTTGGCTGGGCTATGGATTGAGAAGAATCTCCTAAGGGCATTGATGAAACTTGATGTGTTCATAGTTTTAATTACTTTGAAGTGGATCAGGTGGATGCTCATATATGTGAATATTACTGCCCATTGTTTGCTGTTTGCACATTCTCCTCTGGTTCATCTTGAGATGACTGGCCATGGTCAAAAGATGTCTAATCCCACATAAATGAATGGTAGCTATATGCTAAGTCGGTCTACTGGCAAATCTGCCATCTTCTATCCTCGATGCTTGCCACGTTCTTTGTGGCACTTAACACATTTGAAGATTACAGAAGCAATGCATTATTTCACTCCAATAATCCATAATCTTGCAGCTCTAATAGCTCCCTCTGTGAAATGTCACCCTTGATGTTTGACTTTCTCATCTTAATAATGTACAAGCAGAGTAGATATCTGGTGTTGATCTGGTATAATGAGAGGGTTCTTCTCTCCCTTTTCTAATTCAGCATGGATGAGATGACCACCAATTTTCAACAGGCCATCTTTATCAATGAAAGGGTTCAACTTTCTTAGGGGACTATTTTCAGCAAGGTTCATTGCTTTGCTTATGCATTTAAATTTCTCTGCATATACTTCTTGTTGTGTACAGTAAAGAATAGAACTCTCCGCTCGGGTAAGCTCATTGACTGAAAGAAGCTTCCTGCAACAATGCCAGTTATGGCAGGTGTTGGGTTTCTTATTAACTGATTGATGAAAAGAAAGCGTGATATGTATGACTGCTGTATGGCTCTCCTTAGTGCTATCCATGGTGAGGAGTGATCAGAAGTGTGAAAAGCAATGAGCTCCCAGATTATTCTCATAAACAATGCTGGTGCCAAGAGCAGTCATTCCTGGATGAACTTCCACATCAGAATCAGGGTCCACAAGTTTGAAGAAGCTCCCTGAAGTTGTGTGATCAAGCTTTATAAGGAAATCTGGCACTATCAATCATGTTGTCTTTGTTAGATGGGATGCTGGCATAATTCTTGTTATGTAATCTGCTGGGTTCTGGACTATAGGCACATAGGGGCAGATTTTCAAAGGGTTACGAGCGTAACTTACGCGCATAACCCCGAGAAAGTGCCCCTGTGCGCGCCGAGCCTATTTTGCATAGGCTCGGTGACGCGCGCAAGCCCCGGGAAGCGCGTATGTCTCAGGGCTTTGAAAAAGGGACGGGAAGGGGGCGGGGGTGAGGGCAGGACCGAGGCCTCTGGCATGGCGGCCGTGCTGGGGGAATCGCGCGCCGGCAGCCGACCAGCAGGTGTAAAGAAGAGAACAAAGGTAGGAGGGGATTTAGGTAGGGCTGGGGGGGCGGGTTAGATAGGGGAAGGGAGGGGAAGGTGGGAGCGAGAGAAAGAAAAGTTCCCTCCGAGGTTGCTCTGATTTTGGAGCGGCCTTGGAGGGAACGGGGAAAGCCATCGGGGCTCCCCTAGGGCTCGGTGCACCCCCTTGCGCGCGCTGACCCTGGATTTTATAACATGAGCGCGGCTGCATGCGCATGTTATAAAATCGGGTGTAGATTTGTGCGCACCGGGTTGCGCACAAAAATCTACGCCCGTGCATATCTATTAAAATCCGGCCCATAATCTCATTGTTCTGGACATGTTGACTTTCATAGTACTCATCTCTGTTGCTGATATATACATAAAATCTCCTGGTCGGGTTGTGAATGTAGCCCAGTACTACTTTACTGCCAGTGTAGATGTTGATTATATCTACTGAAATGTCCATTTTGCTTGTTATCAGCTCTGCAACCTCTACTGCTAATACTGCTCCACACAACTACAGGCGTGGAATGGTATGATTTAGTGATGATGCCAACTTGGTCTTGCCGAAGATGAATCCCTCTTGAGGTATTCCTTCTGCATCTGTTACTTTCAAGTAGGCCACTGCAGCTATTGCTTTTACATATACATCTGAGAAGATGCAAAGCTCTTTGGAGCAGGCAGCACTGAATGGTACAGAAACTTATGTACGTGGAAAGTGGAGCTGCTCAAGACGTTTTAGGGAATCCTTCCAATTTTTCCATCTTGTCTCAGTTCTGTAGGCAGTGGTGTGTCCCACTCATCTGTACCTAATGAATGTTCTCTTAGCAGAAATCTGCCTTGGATAATGACTGGAGTCACAAACCATAATGGATCATAGAGATTGTTGTTTGTGGACAAGACACCTCAATGAGTGTATGGCTTCTCTTGTATTGAGACTTGGAAAGTAAAGACATCTCTCTTTAGATCCCAACTTAAGCCGAAGCTACACTAAAGAAGAAATGTGTCTACTCTCAGGTCTAAATTCTTTAGATCATGGTCCTCTGAAGGAAATGCTGTCATTACTTCAGCACTGTTGGAGGTTATTTTGCGGAGTCTCAAGTTAGCCTCCACTAGTATTGCTTGTGTTCCTCATAACAAGTCAATGGCTTCCTTCTCACTAGATAAGGACTTCAATCTATCATCCACATAAAAGTCTCTTTCTACAAAATGTCTAGTGTTGATGCTATACTCCTTTCCTCCTTCTTGGGCTGTCCTTCTTAGCTGCAGACAATGAACTATTACCTAGGGATGTGAATTGTTTTTGAACGAATAAAATTATCGTCAGATAATTTTAAAATCGTCCAAAATCGTTAAGAGTGCACGATACAATACAAATGCCCCCGATTTATCGTCAGGGGCATTTGTATTGTATCGGTAAATAGGGCGCAGGAAAACCGGCACACCAAAAAAAACCCTAAAACCCACCCCGAACCTTTAAAACAAATCCCCCACCCTCCCGAACCCCCCCAAAATGTTTTAAATTACCTGGGGTCCAGTGGAGTGGGGGGGGGTGTCCCGACGTGATCTCCAGCTCTCTGGCCACGTCTGAGTTGAGAAATGGCGCCGGTGGCCCTTTGCCCTTATCATGTGACAGGGCAAAGGTAGCGCCGGCGCCATTTTGAAGATTGGCAATACAGCCCGCGTGCAGGAGGTCGCTCCCGGACCCCCGCTGGACTTTTGGCAAGTCTTGTGGGGGTCAGGAGGCCCCCCCAAGCTGGCCAAAAGTCCCTGGGGGTCCAGCGGGGGTCCAGGGGCGATCTCCTGCATGCGTGACGTCGGGAGCCAGGAACCAAAATGGCGCCGGCGCTACCTTTGCCCTGTCACATGATAAGCGCAAAGGGCCACCGGTGCCATTTCTCAACGCAGCCATGGCCAGAGAGCTGGAGATCACGTCGGGACCCCCCCCACTGGACCCCAGGTAATTTAAAACATTTTGGGGGAGTTCGGGAGGGTGGGGGATTTGTTTTAAAGGTTCGGGGTGGGTTTTAGGGTTTTTTTGGTGTGCCGGTTTTCCCGCCCTCCCCCGATTTACGATTTTTAACGATTTTTAAAAAAAACAAAACACGACGATCAGATTTCCCTCCCCCCCCCCCAGCCAAAATCGATCGTTAAGACGATCGATCACACGATTCACACCCCTACTATTACCAAAGAAGTGGACTGACATTCTATACTCCAGAATCTTTAATGTCATTATTACAATACCACAGGACTCTTAGGTTGTTTCTGTAGTCTGTGTGTATGACAAAACTATAGAATATCTGTTGGATATCAGCTATTATGGCAATGGGCTCTTTTCTGAAGTGAATTAAAACCCCCAATAGGCTGTTGATCTTATCAGGTCTGGAGGGAAGTACTTTGTGAAGTGAGACCCTTTAGAATTAGGTGCTGGAGTAGAATACAATTCAAATCTGACCTGGAAAAATATGTAAGTACCAACACTCTTCACCCTTTTAAAAAGGTGGAGCTGGATCTGCATGACCATTGGTCAACATGTCTTTCATGAAGGTTACAAAGTGTTGTTTTGCTCTGGTTTTCTCTTTATGGTCTTTTGTAGTGAAGCAAGTCATGAAAGAGCTTGATTTCTATTGTTAGGGAACCGAGGTCTGGGTATCCAAAATGGTAAAGGAGACATCCAGCTGTTTGACTCATCTTTAAATAATTCTTTGTCCATGATTCTTAAGAACTCTTTATCTTTTATAGAAAGAGTAGGTTTATCATTATCCTTTGTAACCTAGAACACTGAGTTTACTAGGTGTTCTTCCAATTCTCTGGAGCGGTAGTCCAGCAGGTGGTTAATTCAGAGCTCAGTTCTTGTAACCAGGAGCCTCCTTAGTGTATAGGTGGTTAGGACATGGCTCAAATAAGGAAGTGCACCTATTCTCCAAGATGTTTGTGGCATTCAAACTGATGCTTGGTCTCTTTGTTCTGCTAAGGCAGACATTGCCCTCTATCACTCATTCTAAGGCAAGTTGATAGAGTTTAGGAGTGTCATGTGGACCAGAATGTGACTCATGAATTCTACTCAATGCTGGCACATCTCTACCTAGTAGCAGTAGAATTTCAATGTCTGGATCCAAAGGTTGAAGTTGGTTGACAGTAAGCTTTAAATGAGTATAGTGTTGAGCAACTTCTGGTGTGGGAATTCCATCCTGTTGCTGGATATATAGTGACATTCAATGAGTGTAGGTAAATTTGACTTGTTGCTGCCATCTATTGCTTCTATGATATATCTGCTTGCTCTTCTTCCTGTTGCTTGTAAAACCTCTGCACAGGTTTTGAGACTGTAGAGAGAGTAATTACCATGGATGTTAAACAAATGAAATAATTCTGATCTATCTCACCAAAGATTTATTGCTTTGCTCATCTATGATGACATACATTTTGATTGCTTTCTCAGGTTGCTCTCTAGGATACACTTTGGCTAAACATATCTTGGTGCAGGATCTTCCATTACAATCTCCTCCACACACTTTCTATAAAAGATAAAGAGTTCTTAAGAATCATGGACAAAGAATTATTTAAAGATGAGTCAAATAGCTGGATGTCTTGTGTGCATCTTGGAGCAATATCAGGTTCTGGTACCTGTTCTGACTCTTTCTCCCCGCCGTGGCTTGACTGAGAAGTCGGGATATCTGGAGGCTTGGATTTTACCATGTCAAGGTGTAGATCACTGATATTTATTTATTTAGGCATTTTATATACCATCATTCCAAAAGAAGATCACTACGGTTTACAAAATCCGTATTCATATTCTTGGCCAAAATTCTCATACTGTTTCAACATTTATATTCTAGGTCAACACTACAGAAAATACATATCCTAGTTCATATTCATACATATTCTAGGTCAACACAACAGCAAATATATTATCTAGTTCATATTCATACAATTTCTAGGTCAACACAATTGCAAATGCAAATTCTAATTCTACTTACAATACACTATATATCATTCATTGCTTATTGCTCGCTCCATTAACATTATCCCTGGTACTGATTTTGAAGTTATTGGCATATTGGTATTTTATGTTAAATCGTATGCATTTCTAAAGAGCCATGTTTTCAGTTCATGCTTGAAACTCTTTCTTTCTGTTATCTGACATAGTGACTCTGGAAGAGAGTTCCACAACTTGGTGCCTGCTATGGAAAACATTCAGTTTCTTATTTGATTAGGTGTGTGTTCCGAGGAGAAGGCACCATTAGAAGTCCTTTGTTTTGTGATGCTAGTGCTCTCTGTGATGTGTAATGTTAAAGTGTCACTTCTAATAAGCATGCACACTGTGCACCTGATGGTCACTTTACAGTCTTTTACCATGTGATTAGATGAAGAACAACAGCTACAGCAAATTCTGAACTTTTTCAGTAGTTATTAATTCTCTTTCAAAGGTTTCTCCATGAAACCTCAATATCTTTGGAGAGGATGAGTTTTCTTGTGCATTGGGCTTTGTTTGATTTGGTTCCGCTGTTTTATGTGTAGCAGGAAGAGGATCAGAGGGTGTGGATGCTGTGGGGGTACTTCTGTCTTATGCACAGATATAGGTTTCCTGGTATTGCCATACTTTCTGGCTGGCCTCTCATTCTTGTCTTGTTGGTTTCAGGAATATCGAAACAGAAGTTAGGATCATTTCTCCATTTTGCCAGGTTGAATGAACTTGGTGAAGACTTCAAAAGGAGGATATTTTCCTCGATTGTCGTCTTTATATTTTGTTCCATATGATGACCATGTCTCCCTTAGGTCATATGGCAGTTTTTCTACAATGGAACTTGTGCCTTGTCCAAAAGAAGGAGACCTGGAAAGCTCTGTTCAACTTTGGCTGCTTCCAGCTCTTGGAGGAGGTCTCCTAGTTCTTGTAACTTATGGTTGTCTTTATGGGTATTCTCTGGAAACTGTTCAACCTTTCGAGTAGCAATTTCTCAATAGCAATTGGGTTGCCATAATACTGTTTGAGTCTTTCCCATATCTCACTCAGTCCTTTAAAAGGATCATACAGATGTGAATTTTCTATCCCTTCACACGCTTCCTTTGGGGTCAGGTTCATAGTTGATGTAGCTTTCAGGATGGTCATTGAACTTTTGTAAGACCCACAGTTATGAGGTCTTGGTGAGTCAAGTACTTGCTAGATCTGCCCTGTCTTAAATCTCAGGCTGGGTAGAAAAGGGCATTTGTGGCTGACAGCTCACTTTAATATCTTTATACAATGCTGTGGAGGTAACTGCTCAGACACCTCCTGTTTCATTCTTTTCCTGACAGCAGCTGCTCAACCCTTCCTTGTTCCCAATCTTTGCTGAGCACCAGAATCTATAGCTGAAGTAAAGCATCTCTTTTGGTGCCTGAGCTGGTAATCGGGGGCATCTGTATGCGAGCAAGTATGTGGATCTCTGTGGTGGCGACTGGCATCTATGGTATGCTGCACTTTGGAATTGCTTCTATCGGGTGAAATAGACCCCGGTGTGCTTCCCAAGCTTCCAAGGATTCTTCTGGGTCAAGTTGCACTGATGCACCGGAAGGAGCTGTGGCATGAGCTATCACATCATTTTTAGTACGCTGAGCAGTGTCTTCAAAGGTCCCCACTGTTTTGCCACGAAGCTGCTTCAAGAGCTTTGAACCGGGCCTCAAGGGCAGCTGCTTGCTTCCTTTTCTTGCTGCAGCATTTCTATAGCAATCTCCAGTTCAGCTTTCTTGCATGCAGTGGCAGATGCCACCTTTCCCTCTTCTTCTATTCCGATCATTTCTAGTTTTAGGGCGGCTTCTTGTTCCCCCGTAAAGAGCACACATTTTAGTGGCCTGGACCTTTGTTTGTACACTAAGAACAATTGAACATATCGTGGACAGGTTTGAACGGCCTGTCTTGTCTGCCTTTGAGATTCTTGAAGATCTTGATGTATGTCTAGGAGCACTAAAGGGTTGTGCTGTATATCTTTTAAAAAACTCCTTTTCAATCTCTACCTTCTTAATGGTCTCTGCTACCATACTCTGGCAAGCCACGTCTGTGGCCTGTTGCATACCTCTTTGAGCTAGACTTTCTTCACTGTTAGTCTTTGTTAAAACCATTTAAAAACCTTTCTGCGATAAGTTCATAGTCTTTAAAACTGATTGCAATAGCTCTATGTGATGCTCCAGATGTGCAGGGTTTTCAGAGCCCTTGGATATAAGCTGCTCAACTTTGTGTCACCTCTCACTTACTCAGAGAGGCACTCCTGCCTGTCTGCATTACACTTTTCCCAGGCCTTCTCAATTAATTTATACACTCTTTTGGTTCTATGTCCACTCTCAATGTTATCATGTGCGCATATAACTTGTCACCTTGCTCATGGTATTTAGCTTGCTCAGTTATTTCAGTGTCCTCTATATTAGATTGAGCCATGGCTTAAAAAGCTGCTTTTCTGAGCTCTGTAGCTGGTGTGTGAAACTTGGCTATGTGCCAGAATGGTTGCGAACTTGTGAGAGGGTGGCGGCTGTGGGTTATAGTGTGCTAGGGAGCTTTTTTACAATGAGATACACATCTATGATAATCCCTTACACAGCAGCTGGTTTTGCAACTGGAAGCTGGCTTAGAGCTAATTATGCTTGTATCCTTTTAGTTGAACATGCACTATGGACAGGATTTTACTCTAATTGCCTCTGAGCTATTTTCACTTGAAATTTTGTAACAACTTTCTGGGAGCTCAAAATGCACCATGTAACAATTTCTTGCTGTAGTCATTGGTCCAATGGCCATGTACTCTTTCTGATTCTTACACTCTGTTTTTAATAAGCCTTCATAGTTGTCAGTTATGTTCACAAATGCAATCTTTAAAGCAACTGCAGTCTTTCACTGAATTATTTCTTTGGTGCTATATCCCTCCTGAACCTTCTTAGACTTATGATTTCTTTTTGCCTTCCTTTTTACTGTTCTGATTTCACAAACATCCATGCACATCCAATCACTCTCATTAAACCAGGTACTGAATCTCAATGAAGATACCTTGTCTAAATTCCATAAGTGTTTTATTCCAAATGGGTAATCAAAACATATAACTTACTGGTTGCAATTCTTGAGGGGGAGGAAAGAGGGGAGTGTGAGGATGGCCGAGCAAGCTTTTGGGCTGGATCAGTAAACCACGCTGGACTCCAGCCTTTTCTAATGCAATTTCACTTTTATTCTTATAATCAATAGCAACATAATAATGGACTGCTTACCATAGCAGTATTCAGTTTAGATACAGGATTGTAGACTGTCTTCCCTTTGGACAGTGTACATTTAATCCCTTCTAGTATGGGTTAGAATAGTTTTACAAGAGCTGTCATTCCTGGAGACTTAGGGGCCTCCTGATCCCAGCTGGGTTTACAAATTTATCCTGCCCCAGCTGATACTGCCCTCAGGACCCTCCCTGCCCAGCAGGGACCTGTTCACAGAGCTCTCTCCCTCTGTGGGATTTAAGGCGAACCAGGCATCCAGCCTAGACCTGTTCAGGTTTAAAGAGAGGTTGATCTCAAATATTATACCCAGGCCCTAGAAACATTAACACACTACCTACTGAGGTAACATAAGTCAGATTGCTACAAATCCCTACAGAGAAACTATACATTGGGAGAAACAATCACATACAGGCAGAACACAGACCAACCCTTACCTAAAGCAGAAATAAGGGACTAAAAATTAGAAACAAAAATATGCAGTCAAACTAAAATAGAAAGCCCAGAGAAACCAAACAGTGAACAATAAGAGAGAGCAAAATACGAAAATATAGAAATCCATATTCCAAAGATGGCATATTCCAATTGCTAAAAACTCAAATTTTTTTTTTTTACCTTTGTTGTCTGATCTTTATATATGCTTAATCGGTTGGTCTTAGTCCCTTTTTTTCCCCTTGTCAGTCTTTTCCTAATTCCTTTTTTTAGGGTCTCATTTCTCTTTGTTTCTTCTCTCTCCTACTATCTTCTTCTCTTTTTCCCTTATATACACAGGCTCTCATTCTCACAATGCTTTCCCTACATACACAAAGGCTCTCATGTACGCTCTCTCACAGGCTCATACACACACACAGGCTCTCACTCTCACATGCTTCCTCTCATACAAAGGCACTCTCTCTCTCACACACACACACTCACAACACAGTCACATGCTTTCCCTCATAAGCTCTCTCTACACACACACATAGGCTTTCACTGTCTCAGACACACACACTCATGCACAAACACACACACACACACACACAGAATAAGAGTTTCAAACTCATCCCTCACTGTTTCTATGTTTCCATGTTCCCAGCAGTCTCACACTCACCCCTTACTAGTCCTCCCACATCCCCAGAGGTCTCACACTCATCTCACTGTTTTGGTTTCCATTCACTCTCTCCTTTTCCTTTCCTTCTCCTCCTTTCTGCTCACTCACTCCTCTCTTCCCTATCTCCTTCCTCCCTTCCCTTTCACTCATTCCTTCTTTCCATTTCCATCCCTCCCCTCTCACTCACACCCCCTTCCATTCCCAATAAGAAGGAAGGGGAGGGGAGAGAAAAAAAGGGGAACTAAATGAGTAAGGTAGATGGGATGAGAAAAGAAAGGGAGAGGAGGCAGGGGAGTAAGAAGTTTCCCCTCCCTTCCCTTTCACTGCCTGCCTCCCTCATCTTCCTGTGGCCTGTTGGGCATGTTCTTCAGCATCGCTATGGTCTTCTTCAACCTTCAAGGGGTAGGATCCCCATGGGCACATTCATTAGTACCCTTACTGTGTTCTGCTCTCATGTCCGTTGGGGGATGAGAACCCCTCAGGTGCCTCATCATCTCACCATTGTGGTTCTGCTCTTTTGCCTGGAGGGGATAGGAACCCTGTAGGTACATCATCATTGCACCACCATGGTTCTTTTGCTTGTGAGGGATGGGAACCCCGCAGGCACATCATCATTTCACCACCACGGTTAATGCATGAAAGGAGGGGGTGTCACTGTGTGTGAACCCATCCTAATGCTTTTCTGCAGGCTTCTGGTGTTAGGCAGCTCTGATTGGGTGGGCCTGAGCTCAAAGTAGGTGGGCCACAGCCCACCCCACCCATGGCTATTCCACTCTCTGCTGCCCTCATAATGCATGAGGATAGGATTGTCAGCAATCCAGGACTGGCCTAAAATTTCCCTCTTGGAATTGGGATACTTGGTAGTTCTGTGAACAGCCAGAGTATTCAAAGTACGATTTTACATTACCTAATTAATCTTGGATTCTATAGTGCAAGACTTTCCCTGAATCCTATTATGTCACTGTAGCTTTAAAAATGGACTCTGTATATCAGTGGTAGTTTTCTTTAAAAAAAAAACCCCCAAAAGATGCCGATCACCAGTGGTGACCTCCGCCTTCCACATTTTCCCAGTGGGGAAAAGGAAGCGAGTTGAAATGATTGCAGGTCAGTGGCCTGACAGAAAATCCCCACAGCTCTGCATGTTTCTGATTATTACATTCAGGATTTGTTTTATACCCGCTCAAAAGGGACTACAGATCAGACGGGAGAAAGCAATTTCCAAAGTTATTTCCTATTGCAAAATCTTTTGGCTCTCTGAGCGTGGATGACTTTCAAATGCTGCGCTGAGGGAAATTTTGTGAAATCATAGTACGAGAGACAGAGAAACATGCCATAAAACAGATTGCGTTTGGTGGGGGAGGGAGGGAAGCGAAGAATCTCCATTCTAAATTATTAGTGCAATCTCTCTAAAAAGCATCTAAAACTCATTGACTCCTGATCTTTATTCTTAAACAAATAAGGTTACATCATTTGCAGTGATTACAGTCCAAATGTCCTGTACGGGTCTGAGTTTTCAAAGGCATTTACGTGCATAAAACAAGGTTGTATATATGTAAATGGTTGCTATAAAATAGCACAGGGCTCAATGCACATAAAAAATACGCATGGAACCCGATTCCTCTCATACTTATACGCATAGCATGGATAGGAGTTTCAGGGGGCGGAGTTGGGACAGAGTTGGAAAGTATATGCATGCTTTTTGATTTTAGAAAGTAGACATGTGAATTTGCCTGCATAAGTTATGCACTCAAACATGTAGGCATAACTTTATGCAGGTGAGTTTGCGTGTGTACCAGGGCACTCACTCACCTGAGAATTTGCTTTGAAAATCTAGGGTAAAGTCTGTGCATAAAAGGTACATGCTGACTTTATCCCAGTTATAAAATTGCCTTCCCTATGTGGACATGTATAAAATGTATGTGGATGCAGGTGTATACATATATGTATATGTGCACAGATGAACATATATAGATACATATACACACACACATATTTGGATAACCCAATTTCTAACAGTTTGTGTAAGTCAGCACATATGTGTGTAAGTTGGTGTGTGTAAAGTTAGTGCAGCATTTTATAAACTCTGCAAGGAGGAGCTGCAATTTATAAAATACCGTGTATCTCTGCTCTAAAAATATGTGTTTGTTTCCGTAAGCAACACATGTTTATAATGCAGGGAAATGCATACTTTCCCTACCTATTTCATAAAAGTGTGCTCACATAGTGGCTGATGCAATAAATATGCGCAGAAAGCGGGCACTGAACAGTCAGCGCCCGCTTTCTTGGGGCGCCATGCAATATTTAAATTCGGGGGTCGCGTTAGCAAGGAGGTGCTAGGGTCACTTGCGCGCCCCTAGCACCTCCTTGCTAACAAGAACCCGATCGGCATCGGCGGTCCGCTGGTTGCATAAGGGGATTAATTAGCGCCTCTACAACCCACGTCCAACTGTGGGTTATACAGTGTGCTCAGCTGAGCGCACTGTATTGCATCAGCCCCATAGTTTGCGTGTGTAATACTTGTAACACGTGCGTACTAACATTCAGTTATACGTGCAGGCAGGCATTTTAGAAAGAAAGTGCATACTCTGCTTATGAAAATACTTGCATGCATACTTGGAATCATCAGTTCACAGATACCTCCACCAGTTCACCCAGACCTTCTCCATTTCACCCAGTCCCTCCAGCACTTCACCCTGAGCCTCCATCAGTTCACCCAGACCTCTCACCTAAAAACTGCAGACAAAGGACACATGCGATTTAAATTGAGTGCGTTAATTGGCAGGCGTGAAATTGTATGGACAAATTGTACGGACAAAATAGCAACTTGTGCATATAGGGAAATACCTACAGTACCTGAATGTAATCCACTTTGAAGTGCTGAAAAAAGGGCAAAAAGCGGAATATAAATAAATAAAATAAAATAAAAAAAAAATAACTTTGGCGCCCTGCCTCAGAATTCCCCTAAAACTCCCCTTTTTTCCCTTTTTACACGCGACACTGCTAACACACGCGTACTTTGGGCTTTTGCAAAATACTACTTACGCATGCATGCACTACTTACATGCAGAACGTCCCATAAATCTCTTGAAAATTTGCCCCATAATGTTTTTACCAGCTTTCCTCCAAATATTTCTGAAACCAAAGCTGGGTCTGATATTTTTAGCCATAGACGAAAGGGGAGGGAAATTGAGAATTTTTCCAGATAGGAAAGACAGGAATTTCTTACTATCTTTCAAATTATTTTCATTCCTTTTAGAGAGCAAAGAGGGCACACCCAGAGATCCCCATTGGCTCTTGCTGCCTGATTCAGAGGAGATTTAAGCTCCCTGATGGGCAGGGAATGGACAAAGCTGAGGGCAGAGCAATCCATGCCCACTCGCTCCCTCGGTGCCTGTGGCCAGGCGGCAACAGCTTGTTGCTCAGCTGAGCAGGAAGGAGAGGTCATACCTTGCAGGTAAGAAAAGGGATTTTCCTTTGCACTTTAAATATGCTGAGAAAGAATCAGCAAACCAATCTATTTGACTAAGTAACAGGATAAAATCCATAAAAAGCTGCGATTTTTTTTTTTGTCTTTGTTTCTAGAATGCAGCTTTCAGGTACTTAAGACTCTTTTCTCCATAATATTTCTCTCTCTCTCTTTGTTGTATTTTGCAGTGCGTTAAACAATAGAGAAGGCAAAATATTAGTGCAACCAATATTTTGAATGTTTAGCAGCAGAAATCTATTAATGGAACAGAATTGGAGCACCAAGTATGTTTAGTGTTGCATAATTTAAATATTATAATATGAGATTATAAGCATAAACTGTAAAGAAAAAAGTAGGGGAATGCTCTGAGGCACAGTAAAACTAAAGTGAGCTTAGAGGTCAATATTCAGTAAAGCCAGCAAACGAGAAAGTCAGCTGGATAAAATAAGGCATGGAACTTTATCTGAATATTCAGTGCGAATTATGCGCATAATGCTGCAGCTGAATATTTCCAGATAAGGTTATCTGTATGACTTTATCTGGCTAACTTTAGGACAGTTATTATGCCACTCCGGCTTGCATGCATAATTCTATCCAGCCAGCAATGATTATCAATGCTGAGAGTGTAACCTTTGACTGCATCCTGCGGGCCGCCTCCAGCTCCATCTCCTTTTTAAGCCGGTAAATTTTGTGCATGTAATGAGCTGCAGAGGCGCAAACATTTACCTGCTGCTATGGAGGGGACTGGAGAGGAGTGAATGGGGGAAATTTCAACCCCGAAGGTTTGCCAACTTCCGAGGTTAGCCAGACAGCTCTCTTTTGAAGGAGCTAGTGAATTTTAGATGAGCTGTACTATAATTTGTGAGTTATTTGAACATATTTGGAACGTTTGGGATACTAGTCATGCAATCTGGATCCTTACTGATTCCAAATTAGAAGAGAGCATTAATTTCCCTGTAATTCATCCTCACATTTAAGCACTCTTGGTAGCTGAGGTTAAGCAAAAAATGACTGCATCCTCTAAAGTGGTTTGTTGTTTTTTTTGAAATTGTAAGTTTAATGTGCCAGCTGAACTCACCAGGGACTTAAAAGATTTTGATTTATAGGGGAGTGTCAATGCTGCTGTTCTCTGACTTGCGGTTGGTCAACTTCAAGATGCAGACCCTTGGCATGTTGAGCTTAGACAAGATATATACGTGCAGTAAACTGCCTCAGGATCTAATCCGTCATTGCTTCTGGTTTCATAATCCAGTTGATTATGAAGAACAGATGCAGACAGAATAGGTGGTATAACAACACTGCAAATGATCCACCTGCCCGACAGTACTTCCAAACCTCAAATATGTTTGTAAAACTCCACTGGGTGCATTCACAGTAGATATGTTACCAAATACAACTTGATAAGATGGCTTTAGTTAAAGCACTTCACATTGCTAGGGGACCACGTGCATTAAGAGGGAGGGTCATTATGTGAGCACAATCAATAGGTCCTAGCAATTCTTCTTTTCCAGGAATTGTTACCTTCTGTACCACAGAAGCTGTCTCCTGTGTCCCCCTGTAGCTGCAGGCTACACTGCAAGGCGGCTGTCCACTGCTGACATCAGATATCTCACGCTAAAGGCTTTTATGCCTCTATGTTTGCAAATTATTGGAATTTGCTGTACTCAATTGCGGTAATTCTCTTTGTCATTTAATTCACTATGATCATCTTTCTGACATAGTGGCTAATTACCCTGAAATAATAAATAAATAAGATAAATAAGACCAAGGCCTAGCATGAAAACTGAAGGGCAAGTACTCTTTGTGGTGGATCCCGCTACCCCCATGCTTAGAAAATGAATGTATGCCCTTAGTTCCAGACAAAAGTGTCGTGGAAATATTGCATTTAGGCACATCTGTCAGCTCCTGTGAAAGGAAAGAGATGAATTTTCTAGAGCTTCTATGTTAAATAGCTTAAAAGCTGATTTCCGTGCTAGATGTTTTAGAAGTCGTTATGATTATAGAAACATTGCAGATATACAGTACCTCTGGAAAAGGATTATTGAATCATATACAGATCTCCCTAACAAGGGCACTTTTATATTTTGATTACAAAAGTACCCTTTCCTTTAATAGTCTTCAGTATACAGATAACAGTTGCTGTATTTGTGCTGTAAATCATGTTTGTACTTTTTATGGGTCTAGCAGTTTCCTCCTGCTTCTTTGGATTTGCAGCTCAATCAGAGCTGGGCCTAGGATCTGACACCCTTGAGCCTTCATTTGCCGCTGGCAGTTCTCGCCCCTCCCTTATTTTATACACCCTCCCAACTCGCTTAACCCAGTCATCCAAGTGATAGTCTTTGGTCAGGGGCCATGCGATCATGGACTGGAAATGTAGCCATTAGGGGTCACTGTGGCACGATGACTGGGCTGCTTCTGCAGTATCCACGGCCCTGGCCAGCCTGGGGGAACGAACCCATGGCGCTGACCCAGGAATTGAACCCCAGGTTTTCTGCAGAGCACTGTGCAGTATTGCCACGTTGTCACCTTGCCACCCCATAAAAATCATTTCAGACATGTATTTTATTTTCAGTAGCTCACTGAGTGGGATTGTTTTTAATGTACTTATTTTGGGCTTGATTCACCTAAATTATATTTGGCCTTTGGCAGGGCAATAGAGGAAAAAATTCTAAGTAGCAACTGTAAAAGCAGATATTGGCTTATAAAAACAGATTTGGAATCACACAAAGGTATTCAAAGTGTGCAGGAGAAGTCACCATCGTAGAAACTCCATTAGTGCCTTCCGTTCTACCCACACATCAGACAACAAAATCTGAGTCATCACATGAGCCTTTCATTCCCCTCAGATCCAAACATATTTGCTCCTACTTAAGACAAGAGCGACTCTGAGTCAGAGAGCTGCTGAAGCCATGCATGTCCCATTCATTCCTATGGAAGCAAGTTTGACGCTCTAAGAACATCTTTCTCTTTTGGGGAACTATGGGAAGGTTTCTTTTGTCACAAGCTCATCATTTACTCTAACCAAAAAGTCAGAAAATGTAAAAAAAACCAACCCCTTTTCCTACTTTTTTCCACTATTAAAAATTTCTCATTCAAAAGCTGCTTTTAAAGGACCATTGCCACTTTCTTCAGCTGGGATTTTAGCCTTTTGAAAAGTGTTTTGGCCTTTCGTAACGGCTACATTATCCTATAGAACATGCACATGATCTCTCTTATTCAAACCTAAGCTAACTTCTCCTGTACTTCATGTTACTCCATTTCTCCTTGTCACTCTCACTTACTCACACTTCCCATATTTACAGTGGCATGCAAAACACTTTTGTACATGGATTCAACCCATATTATCAAAGCAACATCTCATCTACTGGAGACTCTATGGGCCAGATTGATGCAGAATGGAAAAAAGTCTTAGTGAATCAGGCCCTCAAGGACATATCCAGCCTCTATACCTAATAGTAATCCAGTATCTCTTTCCACAGTGCAGTGATGTACAATAAATATCCCCCAAAAAGATGTTCCCAGGCATATATTGTACTCACTGTCCTAGGTACTTGTCTATCAGCTTTCATGAATACCAATACCAATCTCACTATAATACTCATCGATTCATTTATACATACACATCTCTATGAATTCTATAAAATGTTAATATAAAACACTAGACATACAAATTTAGAAATACAAAGAGGCCAATATTCAAATATTGATATCGCCAGCACTTATCCAGCTAACAATGGGGGTCATTTTCTAAGCATTTTTCCCATAGACACAGAATGGAAGAAAATCTTTAGTAAATGATCCCCAGTATTAGGGGTTAGCCAAATACGTTTTTCAGCTACCTGTAGATGGCCCCAGGAGCAAGTCTGAAGTTATTTGGGAATGTGTTCCCAAATAACTTTAGGCTTTATAGCTGGTTAAGTGGCAATAGTGTTTGAAAATAAAAATATGGCCCCATCCAATGTCTAAAAAATGGGCCCTGCTGGCCAATGCTCCCCTCACCCTCCCAAACCCCTTCAAGTAAACTTTAAATTAATATGGCATGGGTCTACTCGCTGGCTTCCCTCCTGCTCCCCAGTTGGTCAAGTAAGATGGGAATGCCCCCATCTTTCTCCTCCTGCCTCCCCCCCAAACCCTACCATTTCCACTCACCCGGCACCTTGAGAAACCTTTTTCAGCCACTAGCATTGTAGTATGCTCCTACCACTCATAGCAGCTTCCAGTGTGGCTGATACAATGTTGCAGTTATAGTCTCCTTTAGGATTTTTAAGCACAAAGAATTCTCTTGGTTTAGAAATAGTCTCCAATAAATGTACTTCATTCTCACTAGCTATCTAATTCTTACCATTGCCTCTATAATGGAGATTTGCCATAGTATTTTTTAGCTTAACTCTTTGCAAACCCCACCCCCCCATCCCAGACAGTTCTTGGGCACAAGGGCATATGGAGAGGGCCATGGACCATGCAAGGCCCCATGCCCTCCTGGAGTTCCCACACAGGGGAGAAAATTTAATTCTTTTCAAGGCTTTTAAAAGTTTTGTATTCACAGGGGTTCTTCCTGTTCACCAGACAAGCCATCTGCAAAGACTACGTGCACACCAACTCTGTTCAAAATAAAACTCTTTACTGATTCATGGCAGGGAAAACACAAATTCCAAAAAAAGATACACTTAGGGCAGTGCACCACAGCAGCAAATTAATCCTGAAAAAAGTTATAAAAAATAAGCACAGTCTCTTTCTCCTTCACATCTTTTCCCCAAAACAATTCAGCTCTTTGGGATGGGTACCCCTTCTAACCTGGGCCCTCCCAGTACCTGGAAGCTGTAATCTTTTCTCCAAGGTCCTGCTCTCTCTCTCTCTCTCCTTTGAGTCTCAGACTGATTATGGTAGAATCAACCTGCGACTCCAGGGAACCTTTCCAGGCAGGCAGGCTGCCCTTCCTCTGGCACCTCTCAGTATACCGGGCCACTTAGTCTCCAGGGAAATCCTCTTCTCCTCAGGACTCCCAATTTCGCTCTGGTAGACTTTCCCAGGTAGGCTGTCCTTCCTCTGGTACCTCCTAGTACCCTCGCCTCCAGTTTCCAGAACACACTTCATCAGCTTCAGGATTTGCAGGCACTCCTCACCTCAAACCCTCCTCCTTCTCAGTCACAGGACTCCAGTACTTAGAATCCTCTCCTTATTGCCTCCACTTCTTCACTATGGAGGGATGAGGCACCTCCAATGCCCTCTGCGAGGAGAGCACCAGCTCCTTCAGTCCTGAGTTAAGGCTGATTTGCATCTATCCCTGGGTTATTTAGGCACAGGAGTTTTGATAGATCTGAAACTCCTCACGAAGGGGAATGGTGCACTACACTAACACACTTATGGTACATTGACTTCGCACATAGGGGTAGGGTCTGGCTGGAGACTTCCGACTCACACTGCTGGCAGGATGACCTGTTGAGGCCACAATGGCTATTCCATTAAAGGGCAAACCACTCACAGGGGTAGAATTGACATTCTGTTGCATCTTTAAGCACCAGATAGCTGGCTTTCAAAACAATTACAAGCATGTCCCCACTCCCCTAGACCTGCATGCACAGAAGTGAAAAAAGAGAAAGCAGCAAGATTCTTTCAGCTTAGGCAGCCTTGAAGGGAGCTGCACATTAATTACCGTCTTGCAAAGAAGGGGCAGAGCAATCATCTGCAAATCATTAACACACTGTACATTTATATGCATAAATGTAATGAAGAAATTGTTAGTGCTGAGGAGAAATGTGAGTGAGCGAATGGATCCCAGGAGAAGAAGTAAAAGGAGAGAAGAGAGGTTGAGGAGAGGAAAAAAGAGACATCTGCATGACATGTATCTTGTACTTCTTTCTTTGATCATTATTGTAGATGAGAAGTGAGAGAGTAGTAGCTGAAAGCATGTTTCTCTTTACCAAGGGTCTTGAAAGAGTGGAGTGAGAGGATGTGGTTGGTGAGAATGGAGCGTGGAAAGTGCCAGTGTGGGGACACGAAAGCTGTACGAGAGGTGAAAGATGCATAGCAGCGTCAGGAGGAGAGTGAAAGCTACAGGAAGGATAGAGATGGAGAGGGAGGAGGTAGCAGAGACAAAGGCAGAGCAGTCAGGATAGAGGGGTAGAGAAGGGAATCTACATAGAGCAGGTCAGGCCCATTAGGCACTAAGTGGAGGACCACAGGATAGCACAACAGGAGGCGAGAGGGATAGGGAGAAAGACATAAAGGAGGCAGAGACAAAATTGTCGAGGAGGTAGACAATTTAGTGAAGGAGGAGGAGACTCAGGAGAAGGAAGATCCAGATGCAGAACAATGCAGTACAGTGTCAGGGGCACATCCACTTCAAGAGATGCACCACGCTCGAAGAGAACAATTACGTGCTGAGGCAGGCCCACAAAAACGTCATTGTTCTGCTTGGGGGAGACTCCACATGGAATCCCCAGACAGTAGGGGAGCACATTTGGGACACATCTTTAGTTAGAACATTGTTGATGAAAGCAACACTGGGCCAATTGAGCTCTCTCTCTCTATCATCATCTACTTTGCTACTGTGTAAAGTGATTCGCCAGTGCGGTTACCAGGCCTCATCTAATCACAGACAGCATTGTTTGCATTTAAAGAAACCCGTTGGTAAACCTGACGGAGAGCCGCTACCATGCTTCCCCCCTCCCCACCCCGTCAATTTGCTGTGTACCAAATGATCTCTTTAGTTTTGGATCAACTGTAAACAGACCTGAGACAGGAACCCTGCCTTCCAACTTTTAGAAAAAGACTAAAGACCTGGTTATTTATGAAAGCCTTTCCAGACAACAATCAAACCCAAAATCAATATAATTAACTCAGAACACCCTTCAGGATAATCAACAGTTTTGACAATCCCATCAATTGTACAATCCCTTTTAAACTGGCAGGCTTTCCCAGTTATTCTCCACTGTTAAATTACTATCTCCTTTTCTTCTGTTCCAAGTTGTAATATGTCCCTGTTTTATTGTAACTGCAATTTTTCCCTTCTTTTAGCACTTGTTAATGTTTTTTATCACTTTATTGTTGTTCACTCCTTGTTATTTGTAAACCGGCATGATGCGATTCCCTTCGCGAATGCCGGTATAGAAAAAACTCAAATAAATAAATAAATAAATAAAACTAGAGAAAACGGAGTTCTGTGCAGCTTGTGATACTTTTTATCGGGCTAATACATAAAATTTAGTTAAAATGGGCCTTCAAGTCTCAGATTTCAAGGCCATGAGTTTTCTTGTCCAGTTGGACTTGAGGAATATAACATTATATAACCAAAAATGCCACTTATAATACCATAATAAATAGTTGCAGTATGGAGAAGAAAGATATTTTTCTAAATAGCATGTATTTTAAGAAAATGCACAAAAATAGGTATAAGAGGGAGATGCTCTCTCAGTGACATCACTCAGCAGGATGGGGAGAAAGGTTATGGGGTGGAATCCAGAAGCCAGAGTTTTGCTTAAGTCTGTCATTAAACTTGACAGAAGTGCTAAGTTCAGGGATTTTTCAGCTCTGATCTGGCTTTGGCATCTTTCATATTTTTCCTGCCCAGGAGCATTCCAGACCAATCTATGGTGATTTGAGAGGCCACATTTGAATAGGCAACGTCATCCACTGGCAAGACAGGAAAGAAGGAAATCCATGGGCTCTTGGATCCCATTCCTCTCTCGGACTGTGAAGGGAAGCAAATGCTGGAAGAGGAGAACGTGCAGCAGTTACTTTCTAGCTTACGGTCAGCCAGTGCCTCCATGGGATTCTGTCAAGCAGACGTCGACAGAAATCCAGTTCTGAAAAGCCTCAGAGGGCAATTTGGTTAAAAAAAAAAAGAAAGAAACTGGTTATTCAAAAAGCAGCAAAATGATTTTCCGTTACATTCCTGACTGGTCAATCAGAGCCTGGGTGCCAACGCTGCGGCTGCAGTGGGTGTTTGAGCACCCCCAGTATTGAACAATCTCCTTCATTGTATCTAGAGAGGGGTAAGTTTTTATTGAGTGTAGCACCTCCCTCCCCAATCGTTTTGAAATGTTGGCTGCTATGAATCAGAGACCACTTGGAACTAAAGCATGTTATCTCTGTGATCTTACACTGCAGAGAAAAAAGATTACATTAAGCATATACTGTAAAACATTTCAGAGTCCTCTGCACAAGAGGAGCTTGCTACATAAAGATGAACGCAGCTACACAAGACCAAGGCTGTTGGGTAATTTTTCAATTGCGAAGCCCAACTAAGCACATACATGCATAAGAGGTGCGCCTAAAGTTACACCTGTGTTTTATGAACTGTGCAGCAAGAGCCCCACAGGTTACAAAATACCATGTATCACAATGCAGGGATTTGCATAGGCTTTACACCTATTTTATAAAAATACATGCATATATTTTACTCATTAAATAATTGTGATACATGCACATAACTCTCAGTTTATATGCAGAAGCAGGTTTATTTTACTTTAATTCTTTATTAAGATCTTTAATACGCAAAGCATAATACAGTTATTCCCATCTATTTTAGCCGAGTTATTTATTCTTTTTTCTATTTACCTTGATGGATAATTTGTCTCATTATTTTAAGGTATGTTTTGATGTTTTTATGTTTGTTTTTAGTTCATTTTATTATTTTACTATATTTATTATTTGTTTGTTATTATATTTTATGAATGTTATCTTGTATATCGCCTAGGCCTTTCAGTGTTAGGCGATTCATAAATTCTCAATAAATGTAAATGTACAGTTTGTAACAGTAAAAGGCAAGAATCAGGAAAAGAAAATCAGTTAACAATTATAAAGAATAATCACACGATTTCACTTATTTTTAGTTCACAAAAAGAAAGGGGGGGAAAAGCAAATAAAAATCAGAGAAAAATAAGAAACAGAACTAAGAAACCGGAATGTAAGGAAGCAGGTATTTTCTAAAGTAGGCTGATATTGGCTGATGGTCTTTATCTGCTCTCATGTTTCTGTATTACCATATGCAAATCTTTCTCATGAAAATTCTTCCTTGTGTGCGTACTTTCAAGCACCATTTTGCCGAGACCTCCACCAGTTGACCCAGGCCTTCACCTCTTCACCTAAACCCTCCACCAGTTCACTCACACTTTCCACCACTTGCTTCAGACCCCTCGCCCAAAAACTGCATAGAAAAGAGGTCAGGTTTAATATGCATGACTTGATTAGCAGCCATAAAAGCATGCGCGCATGTCTGATGATGTATGCGCATCCTCCGTTTGTAAAATACTTCCAAATCACGCCTTGGAGTGCCCTCTCTCTCAGTGCGTACTTTTCCGCACAGCTGTGACAGCATGCGTGTACTCCTGCCCATCTGACAGTTTCCTTACTACACACAGAGACTGCTTGCACGCGTCTCCGCTGAGTTTTACACACAATCCCCATGGATGTCTTTGAAAATTACCTCCTGGAAGTTCCTTAATTTGCAATTTCTCTTTTTTTCTTCTTCACAATGATGACATCTTGGACTCAGCTACTATTACTGCGAAGATGGATCTTGTAAAAATTGTATGTGTTAACAGAAAAAGGAACTGTTAAGTGTTATTTGTGCAAAATGTGGGTGGCAAAAAGTTATTTTTTTTTAGAGGGCAATTTTTTAGAGGGTGAGTGTAAAGTACTGTAGCACCGTGCCACCTATGCAGCACCAGTTTTCAAAGAGAAACGACAAGCAGGGAAACAAGGAGCAGGTGCAAAGTACACACATTGAGGGGTAAATAATCAAAGGAATGGGCCATCATTCCAGTTAAATAAATAATAATAATTATAAGCACAATCTAGGAAAAACCCAGGTAGTTTTTCTGACGGGATTTGAAGAAATACTCAAAGCAAAACTATGGTTATTGCCCCACAAAAGTTAGCATACTTGATAACCACGACTGCATCTGTGTCAGTAAGCTAGGACTTCATCACATAGAAAATCAGGCTGCTCAAATTAGATCAGGTCATTTAGGACAGAGACCCTTACACTTTACAGATTGAGCGTTAATCAATAGGATTTTAAAATTTGCATTTAAAAAAATGTAAAGGGTCAGAACAATAAATGGGAAATAATACAGAAGGCCACCGTACAGGCGTACCTCGGTGTGACTTAATTAAATCCCCATACCTTCCTTTCCTGGTAACGACAGGAATCCCTGTCAAAGGCATAGATAAGGAGCTGAGTGAGAAATGGGCTGATGACAGACAGCTGGCAGCGCTTGGCGCGCGTGAAGGAGCGCACAAGGAGCTCTTTTGTGGCGCTGCTTCCTGTGCACGATGAGGCATGCAGTGTCTCTGGCATCCCATGCCAGCTCTTCACCCCCCCCCCTCCCCATGCTGATGATGTCAGAGAGGGGAGAAAAGCTCAGGAACTGTCATCGGAGCCCATGGGATAGCAGCTGGGAACTCTCCTGTGATGGTGGTGGGAGGCAAGAATGGCACTGTGCCCTGGTATTCCAGTACAATGGCAGGTAAAACCAGCACAGGACAGTTCAGGTCCAGCATCCCACGCTGGCATTTCATCCCCCTGTGCCGATGATATCACCAATTCTTAACGGCACAGGATTATTGTTTATTCGTTGCAGCTGTTGCTTTTGGGCTAAAGATCACAGATTTGGGACCAAGGTTAATGCCTGGACTTGTTGGTTACACAAAGCCAGAGTAAAATACTTCCTTGCAACATGCAAGACAGATAACCATGTGTGTTTGTGTGCAATTGTGCTAAATTTGAACATCTAAATGACACTAGCTGGCTTATCCTGAATTTTGCTAAATAAAAGCCGCTGAGTTAACAGACAATTTCAGAAACATTTCTACCTCTGCTAAGACTGTAGTTGGTGAAATGTTGAATTGCCATCGATTACCAGCCATGCTTTACAGTCACAAACTGTGCAAGTTGACAAGTGTAGAGACCCTACTGGATCTTTACTAAGAAGAGAAGTATCTTGAGTTGGTGTACAGTTCCCCCATGTGGGCTGCTGTGCTGGTTGCTTCTTATTACTATAAAAAGGGGAAACATCTAGATCAGTGCTTCTCAACCCAGTCCTTGAGACACATCCAGCCTGTCAGGTTTTCAGGATCTCCACGATGAATGTGCATGAGGTAGATTTGCATACAATGGAGGCGGTGGGAGCATGCAAAATGAAAACCCAATTCATTTTATTTCCTTATAGGTAATTAGAAAATGTCTTAATTTTAGTATGATTATTTTATCTTTCATTTCTCTTTTCAAAGGACGTCTGGCTTTCTGGGACAATTTGTCACACGGCCGCTGCCCGTTTGAGGAATATCGGGATGATCCTTCGGCGCACACTTGCCTTCTCTCTTGGGATCCTGTTTTATTGTACTGTCCAGCAAGCAGGCACTCAGCTGCAAGGCACTAATAACTGCACCCATGAAAAGGGAGTCACCTTCAGCCATGTCTACAAGATCGACCTTCCCAAGACATCAAAGGTTCAGGTGGACGCAGACGCTTCGCCACTGAGCGATGATGGCACTGTGCTCCTGGCCACCGGAGAACAGGATGAAGGGGAGGAGCAGAATATCATATTCAAGCACAACATTCGGGTCCAGACTCCCAAGACAGACTGTGAAGGCTCTGCAAACTTCAGGGACTTGCTGGCAAGGCTGAGAAAACTTGAGGAAGATCTGAAGGAAATAAAGGAGACTTGCAGTTCACAGACGTGCTGCATGGCAGGAGGTAACAGCACGGGGGAGAGGGGACAAGATAGCCGGTTACGGTAAAAGTTAGTGGGTACATGTTCCCAGCTCTCAAGCATGTCCAGATATAGTCATATGACTTATCCAGCTAATTCTGCATACGGAAGCTGACTGGAGAGGTGATCTGGCTAACAACTCCATCATGGAGTGCCCCTGGAATAACCTTCGACTTTATCCAGTTAAAGGGATCAGAAATTTAAACCTCAAGGTTTATCTAGATCATTCAAAAGTTACCTGTAGAAACCCCTTTGAATATGGACCTCGTAGTATATAACACAGAACAGTAGAATGTAAAGAACCCATGCACTAAAGATTAGCAGGAATCCTAAAATACTTTCAAGGTAATTGGCTGTGTTCTTACCCTGCACTCCTCAACAAGTATTAGCTAATGTAAGAAACTATCCAACTTTATGTCTCATTGGAAATGTGGTTAGCATTTGGCCAACTGCAGCTTTTTGTCACGCCGGTTAGATTTCCTCACACTTGCAGTTTTAGCAGCTCCCTGCCTTTGTATTTGCCGTCATGGAGGCCAATGTATTAAAATGTGCCGATGTTCGCACACAAGCCCCAATTTTACTGACATACGTTTTCCACCGGAACTTACACGCAAACAATGTATTTTCACACTGTGAGCATAGTTAATGAGCTGCTTTGCCTGATTTTGCCTTACAGCAGCTTATTAATTTTAATTTTGCAAGTATAAACTTACGCGGGTCAGTTTACTACATGCAAAGCCAAATATTTCACACAGTCCGTTGCATGTGTAAAAAGGGAAAATTGTGCATTTATTCCCAACTGCAAGTTGCTATTTTTATGCACAAAATGGACTTTACGAAATTTGGCGCGCTTTAGCACATCGGCCCCTTAGTTTTTCTATAAAGAAATGTAAGACTAGAAACCCTAGAATGCATTGAGAGAGAATGAACAGGCCAAACATATCCCACTGCAGCCATTTTGGTTGCCCTTCTCTAGACTGCCTCCATCCTGTCTCGAACTTTTTTGAGATATGAGCTCCAGAACTGAACACAATACTCCAGGTGAGACCTGTAGCAAGGCATAATCACCTCCTTTTTCTTACTGTTTACTCCTCTCTCTAGGCAGCCCAGCATCCTTCTGGCTTTAGCTATTGCCTTGTCACATTGCTTTGTTGTCTTAGATCGCCAGTCACTATTACTCCAAGTCCCTTTCCTGGTCTGTGCCCCCCTCCCCCCATTGCATACAACTCTTTTGGATTACTGCACCCCAGATGTATGACTCTGCACTTCTTGGCATTGAATCCCAACTGCCAAATCTTTGGCCTAAAACTTTCTTAAATCAATTTTCATTCTCTCTATTCTTTCAGGTGTGTCCAGACTGTTGCAGGTCTTAGTATCATCCACAAAAAAACAAACCTTACCTTCTATATCCCCTTGGCTTTGCATGCTAAAGTGAGAAATAAGGCAAGATATCACAAATAATGTGCACTATCTCCACTATTTCTGCCTGAAGCTGAGTTTGCGAAATTTTGCTTGTTTTTCTAAGCTGGCCTCTAAGGTTGAAGCCTTGACAATTTAATTAAAAAAAATTTTTTTTTAAATGTATAAATCACCTTTCTTGATTACAAACCCAATCAAAGCAATGTACAAAGACACAATAAATACAATTCAATTGTTAATACAAATTACCACAACATTATCCAAAACAACAAAAATTAATTGGCTTTACTGTTTTCAAGTTTCAAACTCGTGCTAATTTACAAAGTAACAGAGTAAATGATAGCATAATAAAACCAAATGGCCCATTCAGTCTTCCCAGTAAGGTTTTAAGCTTTCAAAAATGAAATTAGGGTATGGTTATTATATTTTGACTCCAAGAAATGACAGTGTCAAAATTTGATTCTTTTGATAAGAGCGTTCTCAGTCAGATATGATCTTGTGAACAGTACCAAGGCAGAGGTTGGATTGTCATAGTGACACCAATTTTAACCAGAGGTTTAGGAAACTTGACAGTTTTACTGATAGGATAATTACCATGTTTAATCCTTTTTCTTAACAGTGTCTCTTGGGTAACTCCCACAGGTCTCTCCAGCCTTTGCAGTGGTCATGGTACATTTGATCGGGAAACCTGCAGCTGTAGCTGTGATGAAGGCTGGGCAGGAAGGGACTGCTCTAGTCACGGCTGCCCCAACAGCTGCAATGGCAACGGGCAGTGTGTCAACGGCAGATGTGTCTGTGATGAGCCCTATGCTGGCAATGACTGCAGTCAGCTGCTTTGCCCCAACAACTGCAGTGGGAATGGGGTATGTGTCAATGGAGTGTGCCAGTGCTACGAAGGGTTCATATATACTGACTGCAGTGAGCAGAGGTGTCCCAACGACTGTAGCGGCAATGGGAATTGTGATCGTGGCGAGTGCTACTGTGAGGACGGCTTCCATGGACTTGACTGTTCCAGCGGTAAGAGACACTTAAAAATGTTAATAGCCATGAGTTTTGTATTATGGTCAATATGGCAAACTGAATTTTGTCATTAATTCTACAAGGGAACACTGCCCATCATAAGCAGGGTGGCTAATAGTTGCTATGGTTTGAATCACTCCTAGTCTATACTTTCTTTATCCATGCAGGGCGAGGCAGACAAGGTAAAAGGAGCAAGGTAAGGAGGAGACACGCAAGGGAGTCAACAGGCAAAGCAGAGGCAAAGAAAGCACTGAGACAAGATAGCAACACGCACTGCAGGCTAGGCAGGAGGACCTGTTGCTGAGGCAACATCTTGGTGCAGGCTCATGCTTATATAGCCTGGCAAGGCTGATGTCATCAAGGAGCACCAAGCAGGAGTTCCTGCCACAGGGCCTTGATTAGGAGTGCAGTGACAGTGTTCCGATGGAGGCATGAGGGCCGAAAAGAAAACTGTCGGCATCATGGGTTGAGTGCAGCAGATCGTGGGACAACCTTGCGACCGGCCAACATTAAAGTACCCCCCTCTAAGCCCCCTCCTGAGGCCTCTTTGCTTAGGTTTCTGGGGAAAGTTGGATATTGGTGCTGGTTCCCAAGAGTTTTCCTTGGAGCCAAACCCTTTCCAGGAGATGAGATATTGTAGTTGGTTTTCGAGTCTTCTGGAATCAAGGATCTCTTGAACTTCATATTCTGTGTCTACTTCTGAAATAACCTCTGTTGTCCTGGGAGCAGAATGTGAGTGCCACGAAAGAAGCATGGTTTTGAGAAGAGACACATAGAAAATGTTGTGAACCTTGAGAGGGGGAAGAATTTTTAGCTGATAAGCTACAGGTCCCATTGGCAAAATGATGAAGAATGACCCACTGAATCTTGGAGCACACGTGGTAGAAGGATATTTGAGTCAGAGATTATGGGTACTTAATAGGGATGTGAATCGTGTGCCCTATCGTCTTAACGATTGAAATCGTCTGGCAGGAGAAGAAAATCGTATTTGGCACGATTTTTTAGTTAAAAAATCGTTAAAAATTGTTTTTTCCAATTAGTGCGCACTAACGGGAGTTAGTGCGCACTAACTTGGTAACATTTATTCATGTAACCAAGGTTCCCACTGACAGTATATGGGGGATGGGAAATGGAAACAGTTGGTAGCTTGACAAAAAAAGTAATGTGATCAGTCAATGTGACTAGAACTTGTGCCCTAACCCTGATACCAGGATTGTTGTGATCTTCCTGCACACAGTGCCCTAACCCTGGCACAAGCTGGAGTCAATGTGTGCAGTAAAGGAGACCTGCCTTGTCCCCAAGCTGGAGTCAGTGTGTGCAGTAAAGGAGATCTACCTTGTTCCCAAGCTGGAGTCAGTGTGTGCAGTAAAGGAGACCTGCCTTTTCCACAAGCTGGAGTCAATGTGTGCAGGAAAGGAGACCTGCCTTTTCCCCAGCTGGAGTCAGTGTGTGCAGTAAAGGAGATCTGCCTTTTCCCCAGCTGGAGTCAGTGTGTGCAGTAAAGGAGATCTGCCTTTTCCCCAGCTGGAGTCAGTGTGTGCAGTAAAGGAGATCTGCCTTGTCCACAAGCTGGAGTCAATGTGTGCAGTAAAGGAGACCTGCCTTATCCCCAAGCTGGAATCAATGTGTGCAGTAAAGGAGACCTGCCTTTTCCCCAAGCTGGAGTCAATGTGCTGTAAAGGAGACCTGCCTTTTCCCCAAGCTGGAGTCAATGTGTGCAGGAAAGGAGACCTGCCTTGTACCCAAGCTGGAGTCAATGGGTGCAGAACAATGAACAATGAACAATGAACACTGGCATTTCCAGGTTAAAGCATATGATCTAACCCGTTAAATTATTCATATCACGTTATATTTTTTCTACCTGCCTTTATCTTCCTTCCAGCTTGTCTTTAAGCCTCCAAGTTTTTTCCATTCCTTGTTGATTGTAACTTTGACTTATTCCTTTTTCCTTTGTTATCTATTGTTTACCAGTATTGTTACCTCAGTTTTTTACCCTTGTTAAAATGTAAACCGATCTGATATGGTTATCTACTATGAAGGTCAGTATAAAAAACTGTTAAATAAATAAATAAATAAATAAATAAATAAATAAATAGTAAAGGAGACCTGCCTTGTCCCCAAGCTGGAGTCAGTGTGCTGTAAAGGAGACCTGCCTTTTCCACAAGCTGGAGTCAATGTGTGCAGTAAAGGAGACCTGCCTTATCCCCAAGCTGGAATCAATGGGTGCAGTAAAGGAGACCTGCCATTTTCCCCAAGCTGGAGTCAGTGTGTGCAGTAAAGGAGACCTGCCTTTTCCACAAGCTGGAGTCAATGTGTGCAGGAAAGGAGACCTGCCTTTTCCCCAGCTGGAGTCAGTGTGTGCAGTAAAGGAGACCTGCCTTTTCCACAAGCTGGAGTCAATGTGTGCAGGAAAGGAGACCTGCCTTTTCCCCAGCTGGAGTCAGTGTGTGCAGTAAAGGAGATCTGCCTTGTCCACAAGCTGGAGTCAATGTGTGCAGTAAAGGAGACCTGCCTTATCCCCAAGCTGGAATCAATGTGTGCAGTAAAGGAGACCTGCCTTTTCCCCAAGCTGGAGTCAATGTGCTGTAAAGGAGACCTGCCTTTTCCCCAAGCTGGAGTCAATGTGTGCAGGAAAGGAGACCTGCTTTGTACCCAAGCTGGAGTCAATGTGTGCAGTAAAGGAGACCTGCCTTAGCCCCAAGCTGGAATCAATGTGTGCAGTAAAGGAGACCTGCCATTTTCCCCAAGCTGGAGTCAATGTGTGCAGTAAAGGAGACCTGCCTTGTCCCCAATCTGGAGTCAATGTGTGCACATAATGCAATGCACAGGAAGCAATGATGTGACTGCTGGAGTGGTGCACTGCCTGCCTACCTAGGCTTGAATATATTAATGCTGCAGTACTAATAAAAATAAATTATAATTCTGCTAAAATGCCACTAGCCTCACCAGTGACACTAGGCTAGTAGCCTAGTCAGACATTCACCACCACCTAATAATAATTAATTATTAATTCAGTGATATAATAAATCATTTAAAAAAATTGAGTAGGTTAATATAATAGATGACTGTAGTAGATTGAATAAAGATCTGATGTTTCTGCTCTCCTCACACCAAACAAAAGCAACATACTGGTGGCCAGTGTGGCTACTTAAAAAATACACTTACCAACAATCAATTACCACATATATTTGAACTGTGTAGTTCCAGCCAGGACCACCTTTCTAAAATGCACAGTGATTGGCAAATTCAACATGCACTAGCATTTCACGTGCCTGCTAACAAAAATAATAAACAAACAAGTTCTAGTCACATGAGTGATGATCATCACATTACTTTTTTTGTCAAGCTTCCAACTGTTTCCATTTCACATCCCCCCAACCATTACCTCAGTAGAAACTTTGGTAACATCAATAGATAAGAGTGCAGCCAGCCAATAGGAATACATATTCATTCCTAAGTGACCTTTACTGACCTGGGAAGTGTCAACAATTTGTATCATTTTCTGTTGGTGTTCGTGAGTTTCCAGTTCCATTTCCCATCCCCCCAGCCATCACCTCAGTGGGAACCTTGGTAACATCAATAGATAAGAGTGCAGCCAGCCAATAGGAATACATATTCATTCCTAACTGACCTGGAAACTGTCAATTTGTATCATTTTCAGTTAGTGCGCACTAACGGGAGTTAGTGCGCACTAACACGATTTAACGATTTTTAACGATAAATCGTTAGAATTTCTATTGTATTGTGTTCTATAACGATTTAAGACGATATTAAAAATATCGGACGATAATTTTAATCGTTGAAAAACGATTCACATCCCTAGTACTTAACCACTAATTCCCCAGGCTTGAATTGCGGTGTCGGGCGGCACTTCTTGTCTGCTTGCTTCTTAAATCTCTCAGAAGCTGCTGTAAGTAGTTGATGAGTTCTCTGCCATTAGGTCATGGTGTTGGCTGCTGGACAAGGGACCGGCACTGGAATGGGGAATGGTATCTGTGGATGTTGGCCAAAGACTATATGAAAGGGTGATGATCCAGATGAAATTCCCACATGGCTTTTGTGGTAGAACTCTGCCCAGGGAAGAAACGATGCCCAGTCACCTTGAAGTTCATTAATATATGTTCTCAAGAATCCTTTCATTTTGTCCATTGCTTTGCAGATGATACACAGAAGTGAAATCCAGTGTAATACCAAACTTCTTACAAAGACTCTTCCAAAAGCAGGCTGTAAATTATACTCCTCAGTCTGAGATTATATGAGAGGGTAGCCTGTGTAAACAGAAGATATGTTGAACAAAGAGATGGGCCAGCTTTGTTGCTGATTGTAGACGCGGAGAGGTGTAAAGTGAATCATCTTTGAAAACCAGTCCATCATTACCCAAATAGTAGCGTAGCTATTAGAGAGAGGAAGGTCAGTAACAAAGTCAGTGGCCAAATGGATCCAGAGTTCCTCGAGGGCTGATAATGGCTGTAATGGCTCCCAAGGACAAGCATAGGAGCTGTTATGCATTATACAGGTGGAGCAGGATTCTACATGGTGCTACACATCATGCTTCATTTGAAAACACCAGTAATGGCAGAGAATTAGTTCCAGATTCCTAGTAACACCAGGGTGCTCTGCCAGGTGGGAGTCGTGGGCCTATTTGAGTACTTTTTCCCTCAGTTGTTTGGGGATTACCATCTGGTATTGCTGCTGGGGTCTATGACGTGGTGAAGAGTGGAGTTTTGGCCTCGAAAGACCGTGAAAGGGCATTAGCTCATTGGTTCATCTCCACTGGGTGGTATCATAGTTCAAAGTTGAAGCAATTGAAGAACAACTACCATCTGACCTGTTGAGAGTTCAAACGCTGGGCCTGTAGAAGATATTCCAAATTCTTGTGGTCTGTATAAACTTGTTTGGGTGTCTAGCCCCTTCCAATAGATAACACCAGTCTTCCAGCGCTAGTTTTACAGCCAGAAGTTACATGTCACCAGTTGTATAGTTCTTTTCCACAGAAGAGAATTTTTTGGAAAAGTAAAAGCATGAATTAGAGTCCCTTGATCATTGTGTTGAGCAAGGACAGCCCCTACCCCAATGGAAGAAGCATCTACTTCTAAGATGAAGAGTTTCGATGATCCAGATAGTACATAACATAAAAACATAAGAAATGTCATACTGAGTCCGACCAAGGGTCCATCAAGCCCAATATTCTGTTTCTAACAGTGACCAATCCAAGTCACATGTACCTGGCAAGTACCCAAACATTAGGTAGATCAAAAGCTACTATTACTTATTAATTACCGTTATAGCAGTTTATGGATTTAACCTCTAGGAACTTATGCAAACCTTTTTTAAACCCAGTAACACTAATTGCTGAAACCACATCCCCTGGCAATGGATTCCAGAGTTTAACTATGCACTGAGTGAAAAAGAATGTTCTTTGATTTGTTTTAAATGAGCTACTTGCTAACTTCATGGAGTGCCCCATGGTCCTTCTATTATTTGAGAGAGTAAATAACTGATTTACATTAACTTGTTCAAGTCTTTTCATGATTATGTAGACTTCTATCATATCCCTCCCTCAGTCATTTCTTCTCCAAACTGAACAGCCCTAACTTCTTTAGCCTTTCCTCATAGGGCAGCTGTTCCATGCCCCATATAATTTTGGTCACCCTTCTCTGCACTTTCTCCAGTGCAGCTTGATATATGTGCCTGAGCTGGAAATCAACATGGAGAAGGCGACTGACCCAGAATCCTCTGCCATCTTAGTCTATGTGAACTCCAAATGCCTTACTGAGCCTGACCTGCAGGAATTCCAAAGACACCTGGACAGTAGTTGAAGTTGGCGCCACATTATGATGCCTAATTATAGGGTCACAAAAGGAGGAGGCAACAGTTGGAAACTTCAGGCTATACTGTCACAATAGAAGCACCATTTCCAGGGGCATCTGTAAATACAGCCTAAGATATGATAATTGCCCTGACCAACAAGATTCTAACAGAACAAAGGACTATCTAAAGAGTGATGGTAAATGGGCCCCACCTTGGAGAAATAATCAGGATAGTTTAGGGATAATCAAATCATGCTGTTTACATGACAACCAATGTAAATTATTCTCTAGGTAGTCATGCACTCTTAGAACTTCTAACCTAGTACTATATTGTATGTTACCTATAAAAGAAGGATCAATTCCTGTATATATTTTATTTATTTATTTTATTTAACATTTTTCTATACCGTCGTTTGGTGGGGACTGTCACAACGGTTTACATTAAGGCACATAAAAAGAGGCTAACGTATCTTAATTTACATAGGTGCCATTTTAGGGTCGGTAACATAGTTTGTAAATGATATTAATTGGTAAGTGTAATGAGTCATTTCCAGTTTACATTTTAACAGTTTAGGTTACTAGATTACCTTTATCATTGTACTTTCATCCTTTAGCTGAGCTTTAAAAGAATGAAACTTATTCTGATTAAAATTACACACATTGATTATGGTTATGTGTTTGTTGTTCAAATGTTTGTTTGTACCTGCTTTCCCTTGAGTACTATTCTCCTTTCTCTTTTTGGTAAGCTAGTTTAAAAAGCCAGGTTTTTAGATTTTTTCTGAAGGTTTTGTTGTTGCTTTGTAGTCTCAACTCTGTGGGCATGGTGTTCCAAAGTATGGGTCCTGCCAAGGATAGAGCTCTTTCTCTTACTTGTGTGAGTCTAGCTGTTTTGACTGATGGAATAGTGAGGAGTGCTTTGTTGGCAGATCTCAGATTCCTATTTGGGACGTGTACACGAAGGGCTGTGTTCAGCCAGTCTGCTTTTTCATTGTGTATTAATTTATGTATGGTGCATAGTGTTTTGTACTGAATTCTTTGTTCAATGGGTAGCCAGTGTAGTTCTGCTAGGGTTTCTGTGATGTGGTCTCTTTGGCTTTTGCTGGTTAAAATTCTAGCAGCTGTGTTTTGCAATATCTGTAGTGGTCTTAGTGACGTGTATGGTAGGCCTAGCATAAGGGCGTTACAGTAATCGGTACTGGCAAAGATCAGCGCTTGGAGTACTGATCGGAAGTTGGTGGTTGTTAGAAGCGGCTTAAGTCTTCTCAGCACCATTAGTTTGGCATATCCTTCCTTTACTTTTAGAGATATGTGTTGTTTTAAGTTTAGTTCTGTGTCTATTATTACGCCTAGGTTCCGTACTTTATCTGCGAACTCTATTTTTTGGTTGTTATTGAGTATAATTGGGTTTTGAACGATGCTGGTCAGTTTGTCAGAGAAAGGGCATCCAGCATCTCCTAAGAATACTTATATTGATCAATAAAAAATTATACTTTCTACAAAATCTAAATGTTCTTGTATCCCTGGATATAAGCGTAGGTGGTGCTTAACATTTTATATCCTTTTTGAGGAGGCAGGCATCTCGTAGAAGTTCCTTTATGAGGCTGGCAAAGGCCTGCATGGTTTCTTTCATCTAGTAACCAAAAAATGAACAGTGTACCAGTTAGAAAATTACTATAACACCCCAAAACGCCAAACAAATTTTTGTAAGACCCTCTAATCACGAGTAGACATATCATGTGTACAACTCGTTTTTCATAGGGGTCACTATTACTTTAATCATTTATAAACTCAATTTTTGTTATATTTTTCAAAGTTTTTTCTCAAAATATTTTTGTGAAAAAATTTTTTTGGCACTTGCCAATCAAAATAAAATGGATACTTATCCACACTGAAAAGGTCCCAGGTAACCCGACATGGCCATGTTTCGGACTGCTGTCCTGCTTCAGGGGAAAAGGAAGGAAACCGATTCAGGTAGTTGTAGAAAACTTCTTCTTACGGCGTCTTTATTTCGTGCCGGTCAATTTCTTCCAAACAGGCTGCATTTCAGCCCGCTGCCTGTTTGGAAGAAATTGACCGGCACGAAATAAAGACGCCGTAAGAAGAAGTTTTCTACAACTACCTGAATCGGTTTCCTTCCTTTTCCCCTGAAGCAGGACAGCAGTCCGAAACATGGCCATGTCGGGTTACCTGGGACCTTTTCAGTGTGGATAAGTATCCATTTTATTTTGATTGGCAAGTGCCAAAAAATTTTTTTGACAAAAATTTTTTGAGAAAAAACTTTGAAAAATATAACAAAAATTGAGTTTATAAATGATTAAAGTAATAGTGACCCCTATGAAAAACGAGTTGTACACATGATATGTCTACTCGTGATTAGAGGGTCTTACAAAAATTTGTTTGGCGTTTTTGGGTGTTATAGTAATTTTCTAACTGGTACACTGTTCATTTTTTGGTTGTTGACATTGGTGTGTACTGGAGTACACCAGTTGGTGTGTGTGGGTTTTGTTGTGTGATTGATATCGTTCTTTCATCTAGTGTCAGATGTCAATGCCCTTTTTAGTGAGGACAATGAGGGGGGCCGCCAGACATGAATACCCATGCACAAATTGCTGATAGTAATTTCCAAAGCCAAGGAAGTGTTGCAAAGCCTTGAGCCCGATGGGTTGGAGCCAACCTATAGTGGATTTTTCCTTCTCAGGGTCCATTAGTAGACCATGCCAGCAGACAATGTAACCCAGGAATGGTAATTCTTCCTGTTCAAATGTGTATTTCTTGAGTTTGGCATATAGGTGGGGTTCTCAGAGTCTCTGTAACACTTGTTTTATATGGTGCTATGTCAGAAAGCGAGAAAAGATGAGAATATCATCCAGATATACCACCACATGTGAAGAAGTAGTCCTGAAATATCTCGTTGACCATAGGTTGGAAAATGGCAGGAGCATTATAAAGGCCAAATGGCATGACCAGATATTTGTAATGGCTGTCTCTGGTATTGGAGACCATCTTCCATTTATCATCCTCTTGTATGCATATAAGATTATAGGTCCCTTTAAGATTGAGTTCCAGGGAGCGCCAAGCAGGAGTCCCTGCTGCGGGGCCTTGATTAGGAGTGCAGGTGTGCACATCCCTATGGAGGGTGGCGGCAGTGGTGATCTGTTGGTAGCAAGAGGGCTGCAAAGAAATTTGGTGGTGTCTTGGGGTGAGTGCAGCTGACTGCAGGACAGCCCTGTGACTGGCCAGTGTTTCAGTTCTAATGAGCATGAAGTCATTTATGGATTACCTTATAATGAGGCTGATGTACTAAAGGGCAAAGAATTGCTTTTTTTTTTTTTTTTAACATAGTTTCCTACTTGCACAATTTCATGCAAATTCATTGATAATAAGTGAGTGTGATGCTAAATTATGGAAAGAAACTATGCATGAAAACCCTTTGTAAATTTGATTTTGCCTAAATTTTAACTGCACCTCAGTGAAATGGACTTATTTGCATAGAATTCCTGTGCACGTCAGTATATCAGACTCTGTGACGGCTACACACAGAGGTTGAAAGGAAACATGTGAGTGTTGCTTAACACATTATAATGATATTGGCTTACCATTAGGACTTTTTAAGTAACAGAGGGTTTATATTACTCCTGGTCATATTTACTTTGCAAATTCAGCACAGTGCTTTGGGAAGGCAATTCCAAAAACCATGTACTTGAATAAATTGGCTGTCTGAAGATTGCCCAGCCTTTCCCCAGGTAAACGGGGAGAACAACGTGTGTACATTTACCCTTGGGAACAGCAGGCATTCTCAGTGGCGGGGTTAGGTCAGGGGAGGAAAATGAGGCAAGTCTGGCAGGGGAAAAAGCAGGTGCAACTCTCTGCAGGCACTTTTTTTTCCTCTGGGGCAGATTTCAAAGGGAAAGTTCACACATACCTTTCTCTTTGAGGTATTGCCTGCAGATGTTTGAAAGTGACTCCCTCAGAGGACAATTTATACATTCATATATAGGGGTAAATAGGATGCCTGAATATCTCCCTCACTTGGTCCAGCTGAAAGTGAATGCGTGGTTCCGCAGTTTGCATGCAGGAAGGTGTTCCCGGGGGGCGTCTTTTAAAAGCATCAGAAAATAACTATGCAGATTGTATTTTCAGATCTTCCTGTGGTGTTTTCCATCAAAACTCCATCCCGCACAAAAAATAGATGCAAAAGCCTGCAGGTACAAAGTACCTGCTTGGGGCAAGTTTCAAAGTGAAAACATTTGCTTACTTTTTCCTTTGAAACCTGATGTAAAAAGTACCCATAGACTTTGAACCAAAATCGAACAGTTTGAAAATTGCTCCCAGAAGGCACAAGCTTTATTTAATAAGAGATCTTCTAAGGCTCAAATCTATAAATATTTGCCATTGAAAAAGCTCCAACAGCCTGACTTAGAACTGTTCCTTCACTCACTTATGTAAATATACAATCACCAAATCACGCTTACTAGCTATTAAGAGGTCGGCTTCTTGCCTCCCTCCCTTGTATATAGTACTTATCTTCGTTCACCCTCTCTTTATTTCCTACTCCCAGTTAAGGCTTCCTTGTTATAATGTAACTTTTATGCTCCTTAAATTGTCTCTTGTTGATTGGTTATTTACAGTTACTGCTTAGTTCGATGTAAACCGAGTTGATTTGATTTGTATCAAGAAAGTCAGTATATAAAAGCCTTCAATAAATAAATAACAGGAGTAAATGTTACCAATTAAAATGCCAGTACCTTGATTGCCTTTATTTTGGCCTGAATTACTACAGTATGATAAATATAAAATGCTACTATAAGGGAACAGAGATGTCCTGGCAGCTCCGCTGGCTGACCTTTTCAATGCTTCTTTAGATTCTGGAGTAGTTCTGGAAGACTGGAAAAGGGCGGATGTGGTTCCTATTCATAAAAGTAGAAGTAAGGAGGAGGCTGGGAACTACAGGCTAGTTAGTCTGACCTCTGTGGTAAGCAAACTAATGGAATTGCTGCTAAAATAGAGGATAGTGCAGTTTTTGGAAACCAATAAATTGCAAGATCTGAGGCAGCATGGTTTTACCAGAGATAAATCTTGTCAGATGAATCTGATCAACTTCTTTGATTGGGTGATCAGAGAATTGGATCAAAGGAGAGCACTAGATGTAGTGTACTTGGATTTCAGCAAGGGCTTTGACATGGGTCCAACACAGAAGACTTATAAATAATGTACCCTTGGTATGGATCCTAGAGTGATTGACTGGGTTAGAAACTGGCCGAATGGGAGGCGACAAATGGTAGTTGTAATTGGAGTTTTCTTTGAAGAGGGAGGTGTTACTAGAAGTATGCCTTAGGGATTTGTTCTTTTCAACAGTTTTGTGAGCGACATAACAGAAGAATTGTCTGGAAAGGTTTGTCTTTTTGCTGATGATACCAAAATGTGTAACAGGGTGGACAGCCTGGAAAACATGAGGAGTGATCTAGGTGAAGCTTAAGGAATGGTCTAAGGTCTGGCAACTAAGATTTGATATGCAAAAATGCAGAGTATTGTATTTAGGATGCAAAAACTCAAGGGAAAGGTTCAGTATTGGAGGTGAAATTCTTCTAAGCACAAAGGAAGAGCGGGATCTAGGGGTAATTGTATCTGATGATCTTAAAGTGTATTAACAGGTAGATAAAGCAACGATAAAAGCCAGAAAGATGCTTAGCTGCATAGGGAGAGGAATGGTCAGCAGAAAAATGGAAATGATATTGCACCGGTATAGGTTCCTGGTAAGACCTTATTTGGAATGCTGTGTACAATTCTGGAGACTGCACCTTCAAAAGGATATAAACAGGATGGAGTCGGTCCAAAGAGTTGCTACTAAATGGTCAGTGGTCTTCATTCTAAAGCATATGGGGATAGGCTTAAAGATCTAGAGGAAAGGCAAGATATGCTTGAGATATTTGAATGTCTCAAAGATTTCCATTCAAAGTACGCAAGCCTTTTTCAATGGAAAGGAGGCTCTAGATCGAGAGGTCATGCGATGAGGTTGAAAGTGGATAGACTCAGGAGATATTTCTTTACAGGGAGGGTGGTGGATGTGTGGAACAGCTTTCTCAGTGGAAGTGGGGGAGATAAAAACAGTATCTGAATTCAAGAACAAATGGAATAAATACAGGAGATTTCTAAGGAAGTGATGAGAATTATAATGCAAAATTAATTGGATGGATGGGCAGACTGGATGGGCCACATGGCCTTTTTCTGCCATCATGTTTCTATATGTAAATATTAATTATTTATGTTCTAGTGTTTGGCACTCAGAACCTGCGGCTTCTTAGATCTACAGAAGACTCTTTGAGTGTCAGCTGGGACAAAGTAATGGAGGTTGATTATTACATCATCAGCTACTACCTAACTGGCAATAAGTCCTCAATGAAGCAAATTAGAGTGCCCAAAGACCAGCTTACTTATAAGATCATGAACTTGGTACCTGGTTCCCATTATCAGATCATGTTGCACCAAGTGAAGAAAGGTGTCACCAGTGAGCCAGGACAACTGGATGCTTACACAGGTAGGAACCTAGGAAGTGGCTATCCTTTGCATTGGGGGTGTGCTCAGACCTTGGATATGACTAGGTTTTAATGTTTTGAGATTTCATATAAGACAATCCTATTGCACTTTTACTTCAAGAGGATGATGCCTTTTAACTTCCTACTGTAGTATACCTCAGTATGCCTAAAAGTGCTTTGGTTTCAATTGTGACAGCTTTGTAGTTTTCATTCTGTTTATTTTTTCACAGATATGTCTTCTCTTGGCACCATCTGGCTAACAGAAGAGACTGAGAATTCACTGGAAGTGGAGTGGGAGAATCCCGAAGTGGAAGTGGATTATTACAAACTGAAATACTCCACCCCGTTGGGTGAAGAGAAAGAGGTGGTAGTGCCAAAGAGCAGAGACGTGAAAACCAGATACATCATTACAGGTAAGCAGGTCTTAACCTTGATGGAGCAATGGAGAGATGACATGGAAAGGTGAAGAGAATTGCATACATTGATCTCCAAAAGTGGTAGCTGTCAGGTCTTCCATTTCTGCTAGGAAACTAGACTTTTTGTTTCTCTTCCACAAATACAGATCTAAGATGTGCTAAAAACCAATTGGACTGTGGAGTGGTAGATGGTAGATGGTTCTGTGGTTCCTAGTTTGTTTTTAACTCTGCTCTTAAACTCCCAGTGCTCACGTATGAGCATTAAAAAAAATACTGGATTAGTAGAAAAAGTCCTGGTGAACAGCTACCAGGTCTATTTGTATATTTTGCAGTGTTACTTCTCATGAGATTATTCATGAAAATCTTTCCCTTCATGCATCATCAAATCTCTACTTTTTTTTTCTCTTCACAGGTTTACAACCTTCCACCAGGTATCAGATCACAGTTTGGTCTGTGAAGGATAAGCTGGCAGGAAAATCGTCATCAGTGAGCGGAACCACTGGTACTGGCTATATTTATGTAAAGTTCTACTCATTCTTTCCTGAGCATATCACAGTGTACTTGAATGATGAGTGTCTGCTGGGGAATTACCATGTGCATTGCCGTTCCCTGAAAAGTGGCAGGAAGCCAGGAGTTTGTCCAAGTAGGCCCGGCTGCCCGCAGAAGGTGCCACTAAAATCCATAGGACTCTCTGGGAATTTCACTGCTTACCTACTAAATTTCAGTGAAATGTTAATAAGTATTAAGTAGTGTGAGAGTAATGTAAATGACTGTATAACTAGCAGTAATTAGTGGAGATTTAAATGAATGGGGATTTGTAGTAGCAGTGTTATATATGTTAGTGTAGCCGCTCTTCTATTAGTGACTATCTCAGTCTACACAGCCTCTGGCTGTGGATTCTCTGATAGTGGGGGGAGGGGAGGATAGACCTCCAGGATCCAAGGCACAAGGGTGGACCTCTTTGCTGGGTGTCCTTGCTCTTAAATACATGTAGGTGCAGAATAACCAGGCTGGCAGGTGTTCCAAACTCAAACTTTACTCAGTTCTTCCAATGTGATTAATTGGCACTAGACACACTTAATCCTGGTTACATCCATATCCAAAACATTTTTTCTCAAACTGCTCTTCTGTTTGCAAGTCCGCCCTTCAGATATTCTTACCCTTCTGGGCTTGGAATGATAAAGAGTCCCACGTTGGTAGGAGGTATCCTAGGTTGGGTGGAATCTCTTCCCCAAACAGGACCTGAGATCCAGGTGTACTTCCAGGACTCCAGAATATCAGTCCCTACTTCTTCTCCCAGGGTGAAGACTCCACTCAGGGTCTCCAGATGACACAATACTTCTTACTTCTGATTCTCCTCTTGGAATGGCAAAGTTAGATCTTTAAGACTGACAGGTCCTGCAGCAAGGAGAGGGTCAGGTCTTCCCCTTTCCTCAGTAAACTCCTCCCAACTCAAAAGGCAAAAATCCTTCCAAATACCAAAACCCCAATCTTGCAGCGAGTTGCCAGTGTCCCTCCAGGGATGGAAACAGCAGGTATTCTCTATCCCTGTCCCTCCCAAAGCAGGGCTTTCCCTCCCAGACATTCACAAAAGAAAAACTCCTAAAAATTAAATTCCACAAATCTCTTAAATAAACTAGAGGCAAACCCTACCAGACAGGTTGTGCACTGGAAAGGGACAGGCCTCTCCTGCTCACTACATCTCCAGCCATGAAGCCTGCTAAATGACAACGGAACACAAAAATAACCAGGTCCTGCTCCTTGCAAAGCTAACCAAAAATGCCATACTGATCTCTCTCCCTGCCTACTGATACACAAACAGGAGCTCACCATCCCAGCAAAATCACAGGAGATGCTGTTCTGAAAATGGAACGTGCCTCTCCTAACACCTAACCCATGTCCTAAGCTAGGGCTATCTAGTGGAGATCCCAAAGGGTCTCTACATTAGCGTATCTGTAGAGAACGCATCTGCAATGTTGTTACATGATAACATAGTAAACTGGTTAATCCGCCCAGTAAAGTGTCGAAGTTTGTAGCTTCTGTTCCATGCAGGTTACCCCCCCATGCCTTTTATTTAGGGTTGTGTCTATCACTCCATGTAGGTTTCCTCCATGCAAAAATGTTACACCAAAGTTACCAAAAGGTTACCTTGGCTCTTTCATTTCCATCCTCTAGCTACTAGGGATTCTCTGTGTTTTTCTGAGCCACGATGGTAGGGATAGAAAGTTAGTGGAGATTTACACACTTCAACAAGGTTAAATGTACACATGTTCTAACAGCAATTGGAGACACTTTGTTGTTTAGAAGAACAGTGCTACTCAGAGTGCTAAAAGACGACCTTATCTGGGCAAGTAAGTAGGAGATTTGTTCTGGACGTTCTTCTACTAGACATTCCCCGAAGCCTCTTCAATGTACACAGAAGGATTTCTGTGATGTCACCTGGAAATTTTTATGCTTCTTTTCTTGTAAAACCTTTTTTCCCCCCAAAGAAATCGATAGCCCTACAAACCTAATGATCAACAGAGTAACGGAGAACACGGCCTCCATCTCCTGGGACCCAGTACAGGCCCTTATAGACCGATATAGACTGAGCTACACCTCTGCTGATGGAGAAGCCAAGGAGGTGACCATAGGGAAGGACAAGGTCACCACTACACTGACCGGCCTGCGTCCAGGCATGGAGTACACTATCTACATCTGGGCTGAAAAGGGTAACAAGCCCAGTAAGAAGGCAGGTGCTAAAGCAGTGACAGGTGAGTGTCCAGAACCAGCTGTTAAACAATGGAAAAACAACTTCTGAGCATGTGATATCTATGTTCATTTTTTGAGTCATACTTTGTCTTCAGGCATTTTGCCTTTTTTTGGCAGTGGCAAAAAAAAAGTATATATATTCTTATACTGTATAAAGATGGCACTTCAAGTTCTGCAATATGACCATTTAGTTATCCCAAGTCCTCTGTAACTGGTGGTATCAGAGTATTTTTGCGATAATTTGGCATGAATTCAGAGTGGGAAGGATTGTGATTAACAAAATATTTGTGTTACAAGTTGAGTTGCTCATCCCTAATGTCTTGTCATAGTGCCTGAAAAAATATACATGCACTGAGTAATCCCTATGTTTAACTACTTATTTTATAATTCTCAAGAATGGGTTATAGATATCAGTGTGCTTTCATTTTCCCTCCTATTGTTCCCATTGACTGCGACCATGGTAGTAAAAGTGTACAAACCTAATATTATGCTTGGTAATTTTGTCAAGGATCTTAGAAATTGGAAGTATACATTTTGGATTGTATTAATTATATTGTATACAAAGAGAGCTTCATAAGCACATTAATTTTGCATTACTGCATTTTTATGGAAAACATGTTCAGTGGGTATCCTCAGTATAGGTTTATGATTTTTTTTTACCATATCCCAAAAAAATAAATCTTAAATTTTTTCTTGAAATATACTGCTATATATAGCTGGCATGATAAAATCACATTTAATGTTTTACCACTAATCAAACTCCAGCCCTCATCCTCATTCCGTGAAAAACAAATATATTATCACATAGGGAAATTGCACAGGTGCATTAGCATAAAGTGCGCCTGCTAAAGTGCATGCATACTTTTTACCTGCTGTTTTTGTAGACAGTTGAGGGAACGGGTATTTTTCAAAATTTCAAGTACGTATCTTGTTTTACTCCCTCCCCCCCCCAACATAATCACACCCACAGAAATGCCTTTATCAATGTGGCTAAAATGATCCATCCTGTGAACATCCTGTGCCTGATATTCAAAGCGCATTTAGCACTGGCTAGCCAATTAAGTAGATCTTACCTGGCTATCTAGCGGTCTGCTAAAAATCAGCAGCCACTAGATAGCCGGAGAAGTCACTTATCCAGCTATCTTTTAGCCGGCCAATTTGTGAGCGGGCAATGGGTGGATCTGGATGGCAATACTTAGCCAGTTAACTTAACCAGATACGTAGCGATATTCATTCTTATCCAATTAAGTTAATCAGATAAATTAGATCAGCCATAGAGCTGATCTAACTTAGGGCCTCATTTTCTAAAGTATCGCAGGCCTGCGATACTTTAGGTAATGAGGGGCGGGGGCCGAAATGGGGGGGCGGTCCTGCGCTAGCCGGCAGCGATCGCACCGCCACGGTGCGATTGCTGCCGGTTTCGCACCCAATAGCGCCACCATAGAAGGTGTAGCTATTGGGCGCGAACTCGGACACGAAAAGGCCCTTACCTTTTCGCCATCCGCGGCGTCTTCGCGGAGTCGGCCCCGGTGAAGCCCCGACTCCTCCTCTTCCGGGGCCGACTCCACCCCAATCCTGGTATCGCATGTGATAAGGGACTTTTTGCATGCGAAACGTCCCTTATCGTGTGCGAGCCACTTGGAAAATGACTCCCTTAGCCGGCTAAGAAGCGCCTTGACTGCAGACAGCCATGCTGCTGAATATCCCTTGTAATTTAGCCAGCTAGGTCATATCTGGATAAGTTTCTTACCAGGCCAGCACTGAATATTGGCTCCCTTATGTACTCTTCAGCCACTCTGAGGAGGACATTTTCAGTTGATCTGAGTAAATCGCTATTTACGTGAGTTAATAGCTTTAAAAATTGCCTTCCTATTGTGAAAATAGAGACAGATTTAGGATTTTGCCTTTCCTAGTTGCTTTTGGTGTTTTCAATCACCTCTACCTCCTGAAAGGGGCTGTTATAGGTTAGCAGAAGGCTGTTCTCTGTGGTATGAGATTCAGCAGCATTGGAAGGCAGAAAATATTAGCTCCTGCTTCCCCTAAATATTTGCTGCCCTAGGTAGAGGCATTACGGGTGTTGTCTGACAAATTCAGGGCTGTGTAAAAGTTTAAATGTATATAATATCAAATTCTTGCAATGTGTGTCCATTGATAACTCCGTTCCGAGCAGTGATGAGAATACTCATTTCTTACTGAGATACTGATGGACGAACAAAAAACTAGGAGTCAGTTCATTCCTGAAAATTTGAGTGTATACTAGGCTAACAGCTGAATACTGAGTTTTGCCCATTATCGAGCATTGGCCTTTTTTTTGGCTAAGATCAAATATAAGATCTGAGGCATGAGTTTTAGTTGATGCGTTCTTGGCCTTTTGACTGAGATTCAGAGCCTTTCTAATGCATTACAAACGGATCCCACTGGGAACATAAAACTGCTTGTTTGCAGGTCAAACAAGGAGAATGAAATCTCCCTTACAATAAAAGCAAGTAGATCTGTTCTGACCTGCTATTAAATAGTCTGGAGCCTCTTCAGTATACATGGGAGAATTTCTAAGATGCCTCCTAGAATTATTTTTCATCTTTTCTCTTGCAAACCCTTTCTTTCCAAGAAATCGATGGGCCTACAAACCTCGTGATCAACAGAGTAACAGAGGACATAGCCTCCATCTCCTGGGACCCGGCCCAGGCTCTTATAGACAGATACAGGCTGAGCTACACCTCTGCAGATGGCGAAACCAAGGAAATGGCCATGGGGAAGGACAAGGTTGACACCACACTGACCGGCCTGCATCCAGGCATGGAGTACACTATCTCCATGTGGGCCGAGAAGGGCAGCAAGCACAGTAAGAAAGCAGATGCTAAAGCAGAGACAGGTGAGCGCACAGAACCAGCTGTTATACAATGGAAAAGCAACTCATAAGCATGTGGTATCTATGGTCATTTTTATTTTATCACCACCTGACCTCCCCCAGGCATTTTGCTGTTCTTTGGCAGGGGCAAAAGCAAACGATTTCCTGTCAGCGGTATATGTTTCCTAATGCTGTACAAAGCTGGTATTTCAAGTCACCACTCTGTTATCCCAAGGCCTCCACAACTGGTGCTCTCAGAGTAGTTTTTACTGTAATTTGACATTAATTCAGAGTGAGCAAGATTATGAACAACAACATATTTGCGTTGGAAGCTGAGTTGCCCACCCCCAACATCTTTTTCTATCATAATACTAGAAAATATGTACATGGTAGCGTTAGCTACCAAGGATATGCACACCATCAGGCAGAAATAGATAAGAAAGTACCCAAGTTTATTAAAAAGGTTTCCTGAAATAAAGAATATAAAGTATCATTTTTAACCATTTTCCTGTGTAATTATTACAGCACAAGTACAGAGAGTTAGTAATGTCACTATATAGTAGAGGCTACACCTCCTCTCTCGCACTAAACAAAAGACACACAGTATAAACATTATTTTGTGAGTTTAATAACTTGTATCGTATTTCTCTTACTTTATTGGTGCAAAAATTGCCATCTCCTTCCTCAGTTGTTTGTTAGAAGAGGTTCTTTATCATTAGTTTCTCCAGTTATTGTCCATTAATTTTCCCTTTTTTTCTAGACAACATCTGAGAACATGCCATTCTAAACTTAGAGTTATGTGCAAGGACTGTAAATCACAAAGCTAATCTCAAAATCTTGGATCCCTATTGTCCCAAATTAATCTGCAGGCTAATTATCAATAATTGTAATGTGCAAATGGGATAAGCCCTTAGTGGACCCGGTTCTATCAACCAAGCACAAATAAATTATAGGCTATGTGACCCCACCATTTCTAATAACTCTGTCAGCTCTGGGCTCCACAGTACTTTCCTGAGTTTATATTTATATTTATTTTATTTTTATTTATTTATTGGTTTTTGTATACCATCAGTCGGGTTCCATCGTAATGGTTCACAACAATAAATAATAATGCACAATAAATATAATAAATAAATATAAATAAAATTCATAAACCCTGATGGGGTATCTGTTAATCAACTTTCCCAGGTTTGGAGAGCTGGAGGATTTCTATCATTGTTAGTTTTAATTATTGGGTGTTGTTTGATGTGTCTGCTCTTTGCAATGTTTTTTGGTGTTAGGAATATTTTTTTAAATATGAATTTTTAATTATTGAAAGTTATCCTATTTGTCAGCTATTTTGAAATATTCTTTTTCAAAATATTGGTTTTACTATTATTGGGAGAGAGGTGGTTGGGGTTGAGGTGGGTGAGCGGGGGAACAACAAGACTGAACGTTTGCCTAGGGCTCCTAATACCCCTTGCATCGGCCCTGCAAGCGCATTATTTATTTAATCATATTCAGCAAATGTACAAAGAAACATCAGCAACACTGGCTCTTCTACACATACAGTCTCTCACTCTCACATATACACATTACCTTTCTTCTCATACACGCTGTTTCTTGCTGGGATGTTGATGACTGAACGAATCGGGGGGGGGGGGGGGGGTGTCGATTCATTCCCAGAAGTTTGGGCCTCCACTAGACTAATAGTGGCTGAATATCTAGTTATTAGCCTCTTTGTGGCTAAGATCAAATATAAGGTCTGAATTGTGGTTGATGCCTTTTTGGCTATGTAATATGAAGGGATAACACCTTGCCATCTGACCCAACTTGGGACACAAAATTGACTGGACACAGGGCAAACCAGGAGAATTAAACCTCCAGTTATACATGTAATATTAAGTTGATCTATTCTTCTATTACAATTTTCTGCAGCTTTTACAATGCACTACACAGGACTCCTGTGATCTCTCCTGGAATCTTTTTTATCTTTTCTCTTGTAAATCTTTTTTTTTTTTTCCCCAAGAAATTGATGGGCCTACAAACCTAGTGATCAACGGAATGACAGAGAACACGGCCTCCGTCTCCTGGGACCCGGCACGGGCTCTCATAGACAGATACAGGTTGAGCTACACCTCTGCGGATGGAGAAACCAAGGAAGTGTCTGTGGGAAAGGACAAGGTCACCACCACACTGACCGGCCTGTGTCCAGGCATGGAGTACACCATCTACATCTGGGCTGAGAAGGGCACTAAGCACAGTAAGAAGGCAGATGCTAAAGCAGCAACAGGTGAGTGCCCAGGACCAGCTGCTACGCACTGAAAGGCAATGTTTAGTCAGGCAAATGAGGAAGCCTGGGAGGCTCTCCCCGGATGGAGAATTCAGTGTTGGCTGACTCAAGTTAACTGGTGAACTTGGTTGGCCAAACAGCAGGCCTAAAGATAACTGGACAATGCCCCCACTGTTCAATTTAAAATAAAAGACTGCAGAGGCTAATTCCCCTTTCCTCGTTTCCTCACTTTTGGCCCAATTTAAAAATAGAGAGGGAGTTGGGATGGATGCAAAGGAAGCTATTAAAAAAGCTTGGGGGATAGTTTAAACTGCGTGCTGCCAGTAGCAAGCACTAAAACATTTTAGTGCAACCAATTCTAAAATAGCCTGCACTAATAAAACAAATGTTTAAATGAAACGAAATGGAATAAACCCCTCCCCCCAACCAATGACATTAAAATGAAATCAAATGAGTGCCCTCCCAGCCCACACGAGGCGTCCTCTGTGCTGGTTGCCTTTGAGCTGACGGTATCAGAAGAAAAAGATGTACCTGTTAAGAACCCAAGTTGCACCAAGACTTAACCAGGCTTTATCCCGCTTCTGAAACGAAGGAGAACTCTGGATTGTGCAGGTCTCTTCACTGGCACGTGCGTATCCCCATCAACAACAATTCTTCTGTGACTTGTCAGATGAGGTGAACTGATAAATCTACCACACTGTTACTTGCAAGGTTCCCCTGGTGTTTTACTGTTCTGACCCGAGACCTAAACCCACCTCATGCATAGTTGTTGTAAAAGTTTGCATTCCTAAAATATGAAATTCTTGCAGTGAATATCCATCGACAACCCACCCAGCAGTGATGGCATTTGCCTGTTTCTCACACAGAAATTGATGGCCCGACGAACCTAGTGACCAACAGAGTGACGGAGGACGCGGCCTCGCTGGCCTGGAATCGGGCGCAGGCTCTCGTGGACAGATACGTGCTGAGCTACGCCGCTGAAGATGGAGAAACCAAGGAGGTGACTGTGGGGAAGGAAAAGGCTGCCACCACACTGACCGGCCTGCATCCAGGCATGGAGTACACCATCTACATCTGGGCAGAGAAAGGCGGCAAGCGCAGTAAGAGGGCAGAGACGAAAGCAGTGACAGGTGAGGAGGACAGGAGCAGACACGAGACGGAAAGGGAGAAAAATTCCTCCTGATCCCGGTGATTAGGCCGTAAAAAAAAAAGAGATTATGAGTGAGGAATTGGGATTTTGCTATGCAAGTAAGGTTAATTTATTCACTTACAGTCACTATTATATATTTGTGCATTTTTGTTATGCTCTACTGATATCAGGGGGCTGATCATTTTCAAGGCTAAACTAGAAATTAACCGGGGTAAACTGATCATCTGAAGCCTGCCCGCATTCAGCCTAGCTTGCAATGAGCAGGCTGCCATGGTGCCCATCCTTTCAGCTGGGCCGGGAAGAGGCATTCCTTGGGGGAGTTTTTAGGGTGGGGGCATGAGCTTGGATTTTCAGATCTACCCATGCTGATAACCAGAAAGAAATCTGCCTGTAATAAAAAGCAGGTGGAAAGTCCTACCTGGTCCTTTGTGACCATCTGCAATTTGCAACTATGTGCATGGTTTCCCTCTGAGAATTAGGTACAGGGTGCAGGAGTGTCCTGTACGCTGTACCCACGGACTTTGCACCCAGACGCACCGTTTGAAAATCACCCCCATGTTGTTTGTAGCCCAGGACGAATTGTGGATACCAGGCCTGGATTTAGGCATAGGCAGCTGCCTAGGGTGCCACATTTCACAGTAACATAGTAATGACGGAAGAAAAAGACCCAAAGGTCCAATCCAGACTGCCAGCCCGCTTCTTATGGTAGTAACTGCCGCTCCGTGCAGGTTACCCCTGTTAAGAGTCGTAATATTAACAAATCAAAACCATGCAACTGTCAAACCCATAACAAACTGTTTCAAAGGTGCCAAACATCCAGGCCAAAGAGGAGCCTGCTTCTGCTTGTTTTACGGTCATGGGCTGGCAGAGCGTCAAAGAGGCTCCACCATGGCACTCGGCCCCAGCATCTTTTATCTGGTCCTGTTGGATGCTCTGCTAGAGGCATTGCTCATATTCTAATCAACCACTGTTTCATGCACTCATCTTCCACGTTCTGCTTGCACTTGTGTGAGATTAAAATAAACCCCAGACCTCCTTTAGTCCAGAGGCCTTGGAATAGCTACATAAAAACAAAAAAATCCAGAACGGACAGGTTGTCAGAAGTGTTCTCCACGATTCAAACGTGCGGATCAGCTCGCTTCTTGTCCACGCTGAAATACAGTGAAAATTACCTGGTCTGCTTATTCCCAGGGCATTTCGGCCTTAGCGTTTCTTGGTCTTTACAACTTCTATTGATTCGGCAAGAGCAGGCGGAATACAGCTTACAGTGCGGTTGGAAATCCAAGCACATACTGAGTCCATAGCCAATAAAGATTTCAATTTGCAGGACAAGTGACCTTAAGAATCAAAATCAATCCTATAAGCCAAAGCAATTCCGAGCCTACTTGCACCATTGCTGACTTTATTCTCTCTCACCACTCCTCTCTGGCAGACACACTGGCATTTATCCCTTGCATCCAGAAACCACCCCGGAGAACCCCTCAGCTGACACATGCAGCTTAAAGACTCTTTAAGGAACATGGCCTCTCCTTAGCTAAAAGATTATGGATGCAGTTCCGTACTGCCACATAAATTCTTCTTAAAAGTTTCTTTCCCAGAATTCAAGATCCCGTTCCGTAGCGCAGCTACTGCTACATAAAGAGAAGGTTTGTAGATTGCCCTGGGTTGTCGTTCCCCTTCTAGCAGTTTAAAAAAGGATGCAGGGGCCTTTACAGCATGCGTCCTTGCAGCTGGATCAAAAAGAGGAGTCCCCAAGGGTTATGCTGAGGTCCAGGGCATAAAACGGGTCTGCATAGCTTGCATTTTCAAAATTACTGTTTCACACCCCCCCCCCCCCCCCCCCCCAAATCTGCCACCTGTCAAATAACAGGTGCAAATGCACAGCAGCACTTTCTGCATGCGTTGTAGGCAGTGGTCAAAGCGAAACTGCCCTGTTTGTGATTGTTAAAAAAAAAAAAAAAAAAAAAGGCCACTCCGGCTGTAAACCATGGAAGCCGGAGTGGCGCCTGCAGCAGGATGAGCAGCACCAGGTTCGCCCCCCCCCCCGGTCTGCCATTTCTGCTTTCCTGTTGACTGGAGCTGGGCCTGGGGCTGCGGAGGACGAGGAAGGAGCTGGGGAGGAGAAAGAGAGCGAGGCACCGGCACCACGACCAGAATCTTGTCCCAAACCACTGAGACAGAGGTAAGGAATGCTATGAGATACCCGGCTCCGTTTCAAATCTATTTGTTTCAGTCGGGTCAAGAACCGGAAGGGTTCCAGCTGCAGAGGGATAATCTGCTCTCCGGTTGCTTCTTGTAATGCAATCGTCTCTCACTGCTCCCATGTTCTTCTTTCACTAGGGTTTCTTCCTTCCTTTCCATATCCTCTGTCCTGCATGGTCTACTAAGATGATGGCTGCATCCCTTGCAGGCTGATACAGTACAGTGCGCTCCGGCAGATTGGACGCACGTTTTGGACGCGCTAGCTTTACCCCTTATTCAGTAAGGGGTAATAGCACATCAAAAACACACGTCCAACCCCCCCCCCCCGGAACCTAATAGCGCTCGCAACATGCAAATGCATGCTGATGGCCCTATTAGTTATTCCTGCGCGATTCAGAAAGCAAAATGTGCAGCCAAACCGCACATTTTGCTTTCAGAAATTAGCGCCTACCCAAAAACTGCTTTTCTGTGCACCCTCCGACTTAATATCATGGCGATATTAAGTCGGAGGTCCCGAAGGGTAAAAAAAGTAAAAAAAAAATTTGAAATAGGCCCGCTGCTCACGGGTTGAAAACCGGACGCTCAATTTTGCCGGCGTCCGGTTTCTGAACCCGTGGCTGTCAGCAGGCTCGAGAACCGACGCCAGCAAAATTGAGCATCGGCTGTCAAACCCGCTGACAGCCACCGCTCCTGTCCGAAAAGAGGCGCCAGGGACGCGCTAGTGACCCTAGCGCCTCTTTTTACCGCCGGCCCTAATTTAAATAAACTAACTTACTGTATCGCGCACAGGAGAGTGGCCTGTGTGCGCGCCGGGAGAGGCGCGCACACAGGCCACTCTCCCGCGATTTTACTGTATCGGCCCGTTGGCTATTAACCTAGTAGAACAGCAATTGATTGTTATAATCCCGATTGATTCCCGATTGATTCCTCTCTTCAGAAAAGGAAGGAGTAGTGAAGGAAGAGAGGGGGGGGGGGGTGTTTCTCTCCTTTCTTGGCCAGCAGGGGGGAGGGGAATCTCGCTGCCAGGAGACCTTTTTATGTCAGAGGGAGGGAAGGGGGTGCGCTGGCTGCCAGGGCATTTTTCTTCCTCTTCTATGGTTGGGGGGGGGAGGGTGGAGGGATGGGGGTTATACTTTTCATTTTTTTTAAAAGTGGGAAAGAAGGGATCAGGCTGGGGCATTAATTTTACAATAAAAGACCCAGGAGGGAAGGAGAGTCATTGCTTTTCTTAAAGGGGGCTTAGTCGGTTAGTGCCCCCATTTTCAGCACTAACTGGCTGTGTATAGCAGGGGAACCGGGGTGCACAAAATCTTCAGGTAAATTTTCAGCTAAAAATGTTTCTAAATACAATCAGCTAAAAATCGGCCAGTTAGCTCACCCACTCAGTGAATATGGACCTCACTGACGGCGTCAGGCAGGGGCCGATGCAATAAATCTGCGTGGGAAAACGGGCGCTCGGCCTTGAGTGCCTGCTTTCCTAATGCCGCCCAGCCACCTCCCCTGGACGAGGGGGTCGCGCCTCCTTGACAGCAGGCACCCAGGCGAGGTGGCTGTCGGCGGGTTAGGAAAACGGACGCTCAATTTCACGAGCATCCGTTTTCCCTAACCTGTGACCCCCGGCACACTTTATTTATTTATTTATTTATTTATTTTCACTTTTGGGGCCTTTTGGTCCTTCCGACTTAATATCGCCCCCGATAAGAGGAAGTACAGAAAAACAATATTTTTCTGCTTTTCTGTACACTTTTTGGGCTGCTCAGGAATTAACGCCTGCTCTGGGCGTTTTGGACGTGCTAATCCCCCTTACAGAATAAGGGGCGTTGGACGCGCATCCAAAACCCACATCCAACCAGGGGTTAAGCAGTGCACTCGGCTGAGCATACTGTATTGCATCAGCCCTTGAGTAAGCCAGCGAGAGGGAAGGTTATTCTCTATCTAGATAAATGTTCAGCTGAATATACCTGGCTAAAGTGATGCGGATAACTTTAGGACAGGTGTTTGCCTCATCACATTTACCCTGCTAACTTTCTCCTGGCCAGGCTGAATCTCAGTGCTGCCTGCAGAAAGTGGAGCCACATCCCAGGAATGCCCTCAGTGCCACCTTGCGTTACCACAGGCAGTGGAGTAAATATTACAATGCTGATTTTTGTCCAGTTAATTCCAGAAAGGTTAGCCAGACAATAGCCTTGGAATATTGGCCTCACTGTTTCGACGATGCTGGCTGAATGCAGTGTCTGCATCCAAATATTAGACACAGGATCGCATGCTAATAGTTGGAATTGTTTGCATGCTAATTTCAGGAATTGCTAAGAATATATAGTTTAGTCTGTGTGTTCTCAAATGCTGGATTCCATTAGGGTGCACCATCTTTTGGAAGGTGCCAGTTCAGTCAGAGAGGCAGCAGGCCTTGTATGGTGGAACCAACAGCTTTGTCATTTGCAAGTTTGCTTTTCTTTTATCCTGACCTTCCTTTTTAGGGAAGTCAAAAAAAATACTGGGATCCTCCAGGGCTACTGCATTCTCAACCATCTCCTGAGATGTATCTGTACCCTGCATCCTTTCCCCAGGACGCAGAGCATTACCTTCAGTAGAGCTTTCGACTTCTGTTGGTCAGGAGGAGGGCCCCTGCTCTTCGATCTCCCGTGCAGTCTATGTGCCGGGACGCTTGCTCAGCTGCGGTCTGTGCTTTTGTCTGACCTCACCATAAATATCATTTCTGCTAAAAATAGATCCGGTGCTGTAGGAAAGAAACATCAGAGACTGCAACACAAGAAGGACATTTTGTTTTCCTTAAACTAGAAGAACTAATCTTTATCTGCGAATAAGAAAGAAGAGGGAGGGTTATGTCCCTGGCATTTGCTAATAGAACGTTTTTACAAGTTCCATCAAGGAGAGAAATACGAAAGGTGCTTAACCTTCAGAGAAGGTTTTCTGTAGCAGGTCTGGAGCTGTGGCATTCGGTTCCAGTTGAGATTCGTCGGTACTGAACTACATGGCTTTTCGGGGGAAAGCAAAGACCTGGTTTAAAGGTAGCATCAACTTTTCTTATCGGCCAGCGCAGTAGAGCAAATAGAAATGACTCTGGCTCCCTCTACTGTCCAAACAAAGAAAAGCAATAAAACAAAATGAAATTTCAATTTTATATTGAACTTCCAGCTTTCTTTTCCTACAAATCAGGCTTCTGCTCTTAGCTCTTATTGGATTCTCCTTTACAAGAACCCTTTTCTACTAAAGCTTCACATTGGGGGGGGGGGGGGGGGGGGGGGGGGGGGGGGGAAGAAGAGTGAGAAAAAGGGAGTGAATACAGTCGACATACCAAGACCCTCATCGAACAGGAAAATAAAACATAGTTTATAGTTTATTGATTTTTCTATACCGCCGCATTGGCGTTAGCCTTCACAGCGGTTTACAGTTAAAACAATAATGAAAATACAATAAATACATCCAATAAAAGATAACAGCTAAAATTTTAAAAGCACATTAATAAAGTATTTAGCTGTTAAAGACAGAAATTAAAATTATTAAAATAATAAAGCTATTCCTTGGGGTATTATTCAGAGCTAAAAAATTAAGACAGATTAATACATGAAACAATATAAGTATTATATGACAAAACATAATATAAAATAGGTTCTGCCTGTAGCTAAAATCTGAAGCATTCATTTAAACCTGTATCTGGCCATTTGGAGTCTAGGTATATGTATTTGAAACCTAACGGTTACATGTTCTTACTACTTTTCCACAATAAACTCCATCTTCTGCTGCAGCTGGATCCAATCCAGTGATGTGTGGTGAGCTCCACAGTAGGTGATTTAGAAAGTTAAGGGAAGGCGAGAAGGAGGGAAGGCACAGAGATGAGGAGGAGATGGAGGAGGAAAGAAGAGTAAGATTGAACTCTTGCTGTGAATCTGGAAATGGCAACAAGTGTGAGGGGCAGAAGAGAGAGGGAAGGTGGAGAGCTGAGGTGAGGGGGAGAGAGATATTCAGCTCTAGCAGTGAACTGAAATGAGGCGCACAAGGGAGGAAGGGAGGAGAGAGGGATGGAGGAAGCAGTGGAGGTGAAGGAAAGGCGAGAGCGAAGGAGCAGATGTGAGGAGACAAGAATGGAGCAAATGAGATGGAGGTAAGGAAAAGAGAGGGATGGAGCAGAGGAGAAGGGAGGGTGAACAGAGACACGGAAAGAGGCTGCTCCCTCACCTGAGACCACTGCAATCCCCCTCTTCAACAAGTACTCCAGCCTCCCTAATTCCTTCCTTCTCATCCCCTCTTCTGCTGCTGCAGCTTTAGCCTCCAGGATAGCTGACATAGGTCACCTTCCGCTGCCTGCTCCTTGCCTTCCTGTCTGCATGCCAGGGGTGGTAGGGTCCTGGGATGCTATGCTTGCAGCTCTGTGGGGTACGGAGGCCTTTCATGCTACTATAAGTCAGACCAGGGCTGTCCTGCAGGGAGAAGCCAATGAGTCCCCCCTCTGTTCTTTTGACTGATTCCTCCCCTGTCATCCTCATTCCTTCTCTCTCCTGCTCTATCTTACCCTCTCCCACTCCTCCATCTCTCCTGTTTCCATCCTATTTACCTCTCTCTGCAGCTTTCCTCTGGCTGTTCCCGTTACTTCCCTCTGTTGGTATGCTATCCCCTTTTCTGTTCTCCCACTTTCCTTCCTCTCCTGTTGCCTATCCCCTCTTCTTCCCTTCGATTCCCCCTCTGCTGTTCCCCTCTATCCTACCCTCTGTCCTGCCCTCCTCTGCTTCTGTTCCCTTTGCTTTCCTTCCTTTCGCTGCTCCCTGCTGCTCTTTCCTAGCACCCCTTTTCTTTCTTCTGCATGCCTCTTTTATCCCCTTCCTCTGCCTCCCCCTTTCTCCCTCCCATCTTTTCCGACACTGCACCTTTCAGAGCTGCTGCTCAGTGCTGGCAGCGGCAGCAGCGAATGCTGGAGCAGGAGGAGTAGCAGCAGTGTGCTCGCAAGTGATTCTCCTCACTCTGCTGTGATTCTCTTACCCGCATTGTTCTAAAATGCACTGCTACTAGCATGGGTGGAAGAGGGACCGAGCGAACCTACCTCCCCCAAGGCACAACCTATCCTCTTCTCACTTCCTTTCCCCTCTCTCTCTTTCTCTCAGCTGTTCTGGCTGCTCCTACTCCTTTCATCTCTATGCGGCCAGCTCGTCTTCTGGTCACTGGTCTAGGGGAGCCAGTGAATACCTCGAAGACCCTTTCCATCTGCCACTGATCTAATCACAACTTGTCCCAGCTGCGTTTTTTTTTTTTTTAAAGAGAGAACCCAAACCTTAACAAGGGCCATCATTGTAGCTCAGCATTTTCTTTCAATTTTCTCCTTATCTGGTATACCCTGGCTTATGGTTCTAGCATCAGGGACAGCCTGTGATCCAGATGCACAATCTGTTTTTTTTTTGTAAAGAACCCTAGCTCAAATGCAGCATGAATGTCATGTTCCATGAGACCATCAGACTCAAGTATGACATGAACTTAAAGCTCCATGGAGACCCTATGGCTCCAGTGCATGATGGAACATGAACTCAGTGCTTTGTGGAACCCTTAAGCAGGAGCAGACTGATAGTGATATGGGACCCCAGGCAATAAGGGTCATTGACCCACCCATCCGAGGCTAGGGGAGAGTGGGCTCATGGGACTTGGGCATTACCCTATTGCCGGACTGGTCTGTTCACCTGTGCTCTTAATTTAAAGTCAACTTCCATGGCTAGCAAGTTACTCAAGCACGACATCTATTCATTTCAATATGAAGGCAACATCTGCCTCTGCAGAGTGTCTAATTCCTGATGGCTTTAGGTACCAGAGATGGTTCTGGGAATCCAACTTAGAGCTCTTGGGCTCATCCTGGAAATCCTTATTTTAATTATATCTATGTAACTCACCACATCAGTGAAGCAAGAGCTCTGGCATCTCTTAAAGAGGATGCAGAAGTAGAGAGATAAATACAATGTGTGCTTTATAATTTGTGAGGAAGTATCTGTAGTAGTATTATAGTGTCACCAGTATTGTAAAATATTTCTTTAGGAGGTAATTTTCAAAGACTTATGCAAGGTTGTATGCATAAAATCATAATTAGCCTCTGTGCATGGTACGTGAATTTTCATAAAGCCGGGAATACACACACACTGTGACGACTGTATGGAAAACTGTGTGTGTAAAAAGGTGTTGTTTTAAAGACATTCTGGGTTGGGATTTGGAAGTACATGCACATTTACCTTTTTTTTTTTTTTTTTTTAAACAGAGTCCATGCATATATCATCAAACATGCATGCAAGCTTGCACAACTGCTAATCAAGTCACAGATATTAAATCTGACTTCTCTTTTGTCTGTGGTTTTTGGGCTGAGGATGTGGTCAACTGGTAAAGGTCTGGGTCAACTGGTGGATGTCTGGGTCAATGGGTGGAGGTCTTAGTGAGCTGGTGCTTGGTAGTACACATACATATAATTAAGTATTTTCATAAGTGAGATATGCGCATACATCAGCCAAATTTATCAAATACCTGCCTCTGTATATAAACTGTGTGTTATTATACACACACGCATTACAATTATTTAATGCGTAAAATATATTGCATAGTTTTATAAAATATATGTAAGGGAAGAGTTATCAATGTATTTGGTTTTGGGAAATGTAAAATATTTATGCATGCAATAATACCAATTGACCACTAGATGGCATTTTAGGTGTGTGAGCATTCATTCAGTATCTTGTGAGAATGTGTTAATAGGGAAATGAGCATCTGTTTCTTTAAAGTGCTGAGTTTCCTGATTGGGTGCCCGAGATTGAAGTGGAAGGTGGGGTTTGGGCAGGTTTTTTGCCCTTTCTTCCCTTGCCCTTTCCACTGTGGGGTGGGATATAGGGACCTCCAGAAAATGTAAACAACTGGAGCACTCAGCCTATGAGTTGGGAGGCTCAGGGAGTCTCCAAGCAGAGTGGAAACTTATAGGGGCTCTCCCCATAAAGGAGAGAGGCCCGAGGCCAGGAAGAAGAGATTCCACCCCCCCTCATCCAGAGGAATCTACTGGAGAGGAGAAACAGAGAGGCCAGTAGCCATGGCGTGGCATGGTGTGGATTTTTTTCCACTCTCGGGGAACCGACCAAGAGTCAAAAAGAGGAGGACTGGAGGTGGGGGTGAGTCCTCAGGAAGGGATGCCTCCAGGGAATCTGCACCGAGGGAATGGATATGGAAGTATAAATGTGGTCCAGGAGAGGATAAATGAGGTTTTCAGGAATGCATTTGCTCCCCATCGGATGAGAGTTTTGCTCGAAGTATGTTGGACAAAACTCAGCCCCATAGTGCTGAGAGACAGAACAGGTAGTGGGGAGGGGAATAGTGTTGATTCTCATGGTCAGCATAGGCACTGTGACAGGCCGTATCCCATGGGTCCCCAAATTTATCCAGGTGTGATGGTAACTTATGGAAGCCTGGGGACTCTGCCATTGGGCTGTAAGAATTTTGTAAAGCAGTGTCATCCATAGAAATAGGTTCTGGCTGGCTGGCTATTCCAGATAATAAAAGTTGTTGGTTTTTAGAATTTGAATACAAGGGAATGCATCAGTCTTCATTATTATGCCAGGCTGTTACTATGGATGGAGTCATTGATCATGGAGTGGGGGTGAGGGGATGTCCTCTCGATGTCCCTATAGCTTAAGTAAAGCAGTGTTGTGTTAAATCCTGTTGTCACCATTAAGGTCCACTTCACCATCTGTATAACCATCTTAAGAACCCAGGCAAATAAATTTGGAGGGGGTGACCCCTCACAGGAGAGTCCCATTCCACCATTTTATGTACTCAGTCAGGGGAAGGGGGGTGCTTATAGGGTATAAACTATGCAGATCCCAGCATTAAAAAAAACAAATCTGCATGTGCTGAAACAGATGATGATACCTGGTATTTTATAAACTGAGCGGCTCCCTCTGTAACTTCATGTGCACTCACCCGCGTCTATACTGAGGTTTGCACACTGCTGAACAGTGCCCTCGGAATGTAACTTGACTGTATCTATAGTGCAGGTAAGTAATGAAGAGAGCCTCGGACCGTGACCTGTCCTTCCTCTGTGGAAACTCCGCAGGGGCACACTGTGGAGCCGAGGGGCCATTAGACCACCTAGGCCCCCCAGCCAGGGGAGAAAAAGACAAGCTTTCAAGGACCTCGGATGTGAGCACTACTTCAGCAGCCCCCGTTACGAATAACCACATGCTCATAAAAAGGGGGGGGGGGGGGGGGTCCTTCCAAAAATCCAAAATGCATAGTGGGGTACTTGGTGCAGATGAATAACCTGGCAATATCCAATACAGAAAATATCCCCCCAGCCAGTGGTTAAAGTCCCAGAAATCTGCTGCTGTAGGGAATCCTTTTCCAGCTCCCTCACCGTGTACTCTTTAGGGACTCTCTCCCAGCGGGACTTTCCCTGTACTGGTACCTGAGCAATATGGCGCAGATTTCCTTCTCCACAGTAGGAAATACTGGGACTTTCCCGAACAAGGTAGGGACCGGCTCCTTTAAGCAGCAGCTCTGCAGCAGGTTCACGAAGCCGCCCCCAACCTGTGAATCTGTTCACTCCTTTCTACAAGCAATCTCTTTCTGCTTCCCTCACACTCAGAATCCTCCATTTATTTAGACTTTTTTCTTCCGCTTTTCGGCACTTCAGAGTGTACATCGAAGCGGATTACATGCAGGTACTGGAGGTATTTCCCTATTGCCAGAGGGCTTGTACCTGAGGCTAGGAGGGTAAAGTGACTTGCCCCAAGGTCACAAGGAGCAACAGTGGGATTTGAACCCTGGTTTCCCTGGGTCCATGGACTCCAAGCTCACTCTCCCAATTCTTGGGTGTGAACTATGGGAAGGCGTCGGATAAATGAAACTGATGAGGATATCATTTATTTATTTATTTATTTGAAACTTTTATATACCGGTATTAGTATGCATACATCATACCGGTTCACATTGTAACTAATAGACTGAAATTACAATCAACAGGGAGGGGAAACAGGGAGGAATATACATAGAGCAGAAGGCATTGAAATTAAAGCATAGGTGTTACATATCATGACACTCACATTTTAGCTGAGCTCATTTTTTTAAACCACCTTATAATATTTCCTTTTGCTATAGGATTGTTCTCCCTCTCTTTGCCTTTTTCTAAATTAGTCTTTCACTTCATTTCTTAGAAATTGACCCTCCCAAGAACCTGCGAGCATCCGATGTGACTCAGGCCAGTGCAGTGCTTACCTGGACACCACCCATTGCAAATATTGAGGGTTATACCCTGTCCTATCAGAAACCGGATGGCACCAGCAAGGTACTGTGTCTGTTTCAACCAATTTTCCTATGTTTGAGAGGGGCAATTGTTTACCCAGTGCTGCAGTACACCTATTGCAGGGCTTCCTAAGCCTGTCCTGGGGACCCCACAGCCAGTCAAGTTTTCAGGATATCAATGAATTTGCTTGAGATAAATTTGCATACAATGGACATAAGAACATAAGAAAATGCCATACTGGGACAGACCAAGGGTCCATCAAACTCAGCATCCTGTTTCCAACAGAGGCCAAACCAGGCCATAAGAACCTGGCAAGAACCCAAAAGCTAAGTCTATTCCATGTTACCATTGCTAATGGCAGTGGCTATTCTCTAAGTGAAATTAATAGCAGGTAATGGACTTCTCCTCCAAGAACTTATCCAATCCTTTTTTAAACACAGCTATACTAACTGCACTAACCACATCCTCTGGCAACAAATTCCAGAGTTTAATTGTGCGTTGAGTAAAAAAGAACTTTCTCCGATTAGTTTTAAATGTGCCCCATGCTAACTTCATGGAGTGCCCCCTAGTCTTTCTATTATCCGAAAGAGTAAATAACCGATTCACATCTACCCGTTCTAGACCTCTCATAATTTTAAACATCTCTATCATATCCCCCCCTCAGCTGTCTCTTCTCCAAGCTGAAAAGTCCTAACCTCTTTAGTCTTTCCTTATAGGGGAGCTGTTCCATTCCCCTTATCATTTTGGTAGCCCTTCTCTGTACCTTCTCCATCGTAATTATATCTTTTTTGAGATGCGGCGACCAGAATTGTACACAGTATTCAAGGTGCGGTCTCACCATGGAGCAATACAGAGGCATTATGACATTTTCCGTTTTATTCATCATTCCCTTTCTAATAATTCCCAACATTCTGTTTGCTTTTTTGACTGCCGCAGCACACTGAACCGATGATTTCAATGTGTTATCCACTATGATGCCTAGATCTCTTTCTTGGGTTGTAGCACCTAATATGGAACCCAACATTGTGTAATTATAGCATGGGTTATTTTTCCCCATATGCATCACCTTGCACTTATCCACATTAAATTTCATCTGCCATTTGGATGCCCAATTTTCCAGTCTCACAAGGTCTTCCTGCAATTTATCACAATCTGCTTGTGATTTAACTACTCTGAACAATTTTGTGTCATCTGCAAATTTGATTATCTCACTTGTCGTATTTCTTTCCAGATCATTTATAAACATATTGAAAAGTAAGGGTTCCAATACAGATCCCTGAGGCACTCCACTGTCCACTCCCTTCCACTGAGAAAATTGCCCATTTAATCCTACTCTCTGTTTCCTGTCTTTTAGCCAGTTTGCAATCCACGAAAGGACATCGCCACCTATCCCATGACTTTTTACTTTTCCTAGAAGCCTCTCATGAGGAACTTTGTCAAACTCCTTCTGAAAATCCAAGTATACTACATCTACCGGTTCACCTTTATCCACATGTTTATTAACTCCTTCAAAAAAGTGAAGCAGATTTGTGAGGCAAGACTTGCCTTGGGTAAAGCCATGCTGGCTTTGTCCCATTAAGCCATGTCTTTCTATATATGGAGACTCAGTATATGCAGATTTATCCCATGTATACTCATTGTGGCTATCCTGAAAACTGACTGGCTGTGGGGTCCCCAGGACAGGCTTAGGAAGCCCTGACCTGCATTAATGCAGGGGTTCTAAATCTAGTCCTTGGGGCATACCCAGCCGACCAGGTTTTCAGGATATCTACAATGAAGTTCCATGAGACAGAGGTGCATATGCTTCCTACGTTGTATACAAATCCATCTCATGCATGTTCATTGTGGATATCCTGAAAACCCAACTGGCTAGATTTGTCTCAAGGAATGGGCTGAGAACTCCTGCATTAGTGGATAATACCAGGACTAAGAGTTGAGTCCTCTTCATAGGCATGTAGTTATTTAGGTAATGAATATTTATGAGTGTCTGGGGATTGTTCACTTATTTTGTTGATACTTAGTGGTAGCTAGGGTAACCTTATATGAATGCAAGATTTTTTACATCAGTCATGGTTTTCTTTTTTTCATTTCCATACCAAGGAGCTTTTCTTACAGGCTTACATTTTATTAAGTTAAATCAGAATACCCATAATGCATTGTGATGTGTATTAAAGGCAAATGCTGATGCTCAGAATTTAAGGTGCTTTTTTTTCCGGTTGTTAGAAAGAAGTCTCCAACTGGTAAGACAATGGGAGCAATGTTCAAAAGATTTATGTGGTTAAAATAGTCTTTTAACTGCTCATATCTAACTGGTTAAATATTCCCTACAGTGTCGGGCTAAATGTTACTGAGGTCCACATTAAGACACAGTTTCGCTAGCAAAGTTAGCAGGATAAAACTTATCCTGCTAACGTTGGAAGTATATTCAGTAATACACAGGGGCGGATTGGCCTATTGGGGGATCGGGCATCCCCCGGTGGGCCGGCTGCTCTAGTCACGTGGTCTGCCGAGCGTGGCCGTGACACGTGGTATCTCCTGGGCCGGCCTGGGCTGCGAATCCCCGGGCCGGTCTTTATCGGGAATCCGCCGCTGGTAAGACAGCGACACTATTGAATAGAGCCGGCTATCTTAAAGTTAGCCAGCTAAACGTTGCCAGCTCTTTGGCCTGAACAGACTTAGCTGCGGGATCCCATCTCCCCCATTTTGGTTAAACTTCACTCCCTTCCCATAATTTGGTGTATTAAATTTAAAATAATGATGCTAGTCTATAAAGGAGTTTGTGGTCTAGCACCTCCTCCTTTTAATGCAGCTTTAAAGTTGATTCAGCAGTTAGGAGTTTGCGGTCCAAGTTTCATAATTTGTGCTGTGATCCATCATTTAAGACAATTAGGTTGGACAAATTCAGAGAGCGCCCATTTTAATGTTCAAGGGCCAATGATATTGTCAAAGCAGAACTGTCTTTATTGAAGTTTAGAAAACTTGTCAAGGCATTTTTTATGAGAAAGCATTTGCTAAGGTGAGTTAATGCATCCACCTTGGTTTCTGTAATATACAGTTGGGCAGTCTTGTATGCATGGTTTTAATGTTTTTAAGTGAATCAGGTTAAGGCTGAGTCAGATTATGTTATTGATAAAAAGCAGAGAGTATTTCTAGCAATGAAGGATTTGTAACGAAAAGGATGTGATTGAATTAATTTTAAATATACAGTGTTTGCCTTTGTGGTATATTTGTAGAGGTGCAAGGAAAGGCCTTTGTATACTTGTCTAATGTTTTATTCATATTTGTGATTTTAAGATTATGAATGCTGTATTATAAACCGCCAAGAAATGGTGATTGGCGGTCTGGAAATTTTTTAAATAAATAAATAAAACAACTCTGAATATCGGAGTTAGCCAGTTAATTTAGCTGGCTAACTCAACTCCTCCCTGTTACGCCCCCAGAACGCCCCTAAATTATCTGGCTAAATCCTGAGTTAGCTGGCTAAATGCTTCTGAATATTGACCTCTGTACGTACAAAATTGCTGTGGGCAAAGATTTAGTGAGACAAAAGAGGGGCCAGGTTGAAACAGATTTTTCCAACGTAGCCGGTTAACATGATATTTAGCTCTAACCGAATACATTTGTGCAGATAATACTGTCTGCACAAATGGTTGACCTAAATCCAAATTTTGTATAGTTAGATTTAACTGGATCTTCAGTCACAAAACTTAACTGATTAAGTGCGGCTGAAGAGCTGGACAAAGTTAACTAGTAAAAGTTAACCGGTCAATGTCTGCTCTGCTACCACTGAATAGTGACCCCAATGTATTTTGGAGTCAGGCAAGAATGGGCTAGCTTACCTGGTATGGTAGTCTCAGAGCAGTCAGCAATGGCTCCCCTTCCCCCTCCTACAGTGCTTAGCTGGTGTAGGACAAGATGGATGCTTCTAGCCAAATGTGAGAGTTCTCGCCAGTGTAACAAAGCTTGTGAACCACTTAGCTCAAAAACTTACCATCTAACCAGAGTGTTTGATAAACAAATATATGTAACAACATCCATTGCATTGATAATATTCATATGCTTAGGCGTACATACATTCTAATGGCAACAATACAAGGTGTTTACATGATGAACAAGTTTAGAATATTAGAAAGGAGATCAGATACAGTGCCAGAGCAGAAAAGTTTAACAGTGATTCAAACTACCGGGATATCAAGAGATTTCACTTTTACTCACCTGCCAGAGCTGCTCAGTGTAGACCACTCAGATCTTAGCAGTGCTGACTGTGCCTTCCAGTTAAAAAACAATAAAAGACTGGGCTGATTCAGATAAGCATTAAAAAGAAATGACACTCGTTCCTCAGGTTTTAGCAAAACCACAAGATGCAAAGTTATGCCAAGTTTCAAATAAGTCTGAGTCAAATCATTGATACAATGGTTATAAATGTGTTTCTTTTCAAAAAGAAAAATGTGTTTTTGTGAGTGACAGGAGGTGCACTTGGGTCCTGAAGACAGGAGGTTTGTGTTGGATGGCCTTGACCTTGGGAGGATGTACACCATCTACTTGGTGGCCTTTAAGAGAAACCATCAGAGCAAAAGGATAGCTACCACTTTTTCCACAGGTATGGAAAACTGTCTGTCCCTGTCACAGGCCCTCAATGTCCTCCTTAACAGCCTCAGAATGTAATAAAGAGTTGGAAATTACAGATGCTGAGAGTCACTGATGCTGGAGAAATGGTAGGACACTTGGGGGGAGACAACTGTTACTGATTTACGCTACTAGAGTTAGTGGGAGATTGAGGGTGGGAAGAGGGAAGGAGAATTTCTTAGTGGGAATCTCCCAACACAGTCAGGAGAGTAGGCGCAAGGCGCTTGAAAATATCACAGGGAAGAACCTCCCTTTAATCCCTTAAACCTGCTTCCCGGTTTGATCCAGCCAGCATCTTTCATGCGCACTTAATTCATTTCAAAGTTCCACTTCCTTTTCATTCCTAACAGATACATCTCTGACATCTTTTTTTTTTTTTTTCCTTTGACATGTCCTTCCAGTGAGCCTACTCAACCTACATCCATCAGATTGCAACCAAGTAAAGCAAAACGGAAATCGCACCAGTGGAATCTATACCATCTACCTGAATGGTGATGTCAGCAAGCCCATGAAAGTTTACTGTGATATGACCACCGATGGGGGCGGATGGATGGTGAGCGCTGGTTCTGCTAGCCTTCGGTAGATTGGTACAGAGGCCATGCTGATGACTCTGAGCTTTGATAGATTGCATTAGCAGGGCCCACAGGCCATCGCTTCCCAAAGGTGAACTGCTCTCGCCTCCACTTGCAGGTATTCCAGAGGCGGAGCAGTGGGAAAATGGATTTTTTCCAACGCTGGAGGAACTACACAGAAGGCTTTGGGGACCCCAGAGAAGAATTTTGGATTGGTGAGTGCGGGAGAAGACTGGGATAGTCAGAAATTAAACCACGAGGATACTGATACATTTTACGTATAGTAATTGTATAATAATAATAATAATAATACTGAATGCGATTAACTACCATAGTCATAATGATAATACTACAAATGAATACAATGTTGTCCTGCCACAACATGTTGTGAGCTCTGTAGATGAAAAAGCATGAAACAAACCAAAAATTGATGATGATGATGATGATGATGATGAATATTAATATGAAGGATAATTTTAAAAGTCATTTCCATGGGTAAAATGGCGCTTTACCCTCAGAGATGGGCTTTTAGAAAACGTGCAGGTAACAGTGTGTGTGCAGGTCCACTCCTCACGTACTTTTACCCGCCATAGGGGAAGGAGCTCCATGGGTTGCGGAGGGTTTGCCCTTACGTGCAGACAATAGGATGCGGGGTATTTTCCCCTCAGAGAAGCCCCTCAGAGAAGCCACCTGCACAGATTAGCAGGTGAAAATGTGTGCAGACATTTTTCCTGGGGCAATTTCAGAATGATAATTTCACTTTCAAAACTGGCTATAAAGCCTATGGGTAAAAGATACCTGTGGACTTTGCACCAATGCAGGCAGTTACAAAATTACCTTCACTGGTTGCCGGGGAGGGGGGGGGGCAATTATCAAAACTCTGCAGGCAGATGAGTGATTTTTATGCTTAGGATTTTGCGCTAGTTTTCAAAGAGAAAGTATACACGTATGTTCCCTTTGACGATAGCCCAAGAAGAAAAAAAAACCCCACAGAGAGCTGCGCCTGCTTTTCCGCCCACAACAACCCACAGAGGTTTGAAAATTGAAAACTGTGCACAGTATTGCTTCTGCTGACCTAATCCTGGCCCAGGAATGCCCCCACAAAAATGCAGGTAAAAGTACAAGGAACGCGACGTAACACGCATACTTTTACCTGCATGCAGACTGGGCAATTTTCAAAAAGCCTTCTTATCTGACTAAATATCCATTTATGGGTAAAGAGCTTCTGACCATTGCCCTCATTATGAACCTAATAGAACAGAAAAATCAGTGGCCCTCTGAAAGGTTATCCCTAGCCACCTATTCAGCAATTCTTATCTGGCTAGAAGTGCCACTGAATATCTGGCTAAATTGTATTTGTTTATTTTTTCAGATTTATAAACCACGATCTCCACTAAAATGCTCATAGAGATGTCAACAGTCTCCTAAAATATATGAACAATAAATACATCAAATATACAATATGAATCATAAAGCCAGGCCCGGTGTGACCGGGTGTGCATAGCGTGCATTTGCACGGGGCAGCACACCCAGGGGGGGGGGGGGGGCGGCAGCAACAGAAGAGGCCACATGGGCGCCAGTGGGCACCAACCAGGAAGAGAAGCTGCTGGCAAAGTTCAATCTGCCAGTGGCTGAAGAGGAAATACCGCACCGTTGCAGTTTTCCCTGTAATATGTCGCGCGTGCGTCTGTGCACAACTTTTCCCACTTCAGTACCAGCCTCCTCCCCCAAGAGCAGGAAGGCCAGTGGGTCGTGGTGGGGCCAATGAGCAGAGGAGCCCGTGAGGTCTTGGTGGAGCACATCCCACCACGGCCTGAAGAGAAGAGGGGAGCCTGGGGGCCATAGTGGAGTTCATCCTACCAGGCCCAAAGAGAACAGGAGGCCATGTATGTGTGTGTTGAGTCTGTATGAGAGCATATATATGTGTGTATATCTGTGTGTGAGCCTGTGTATATCTGTGTCTATATGAAAACTTGTGTGTGTATGTGACAGCCTGTATGCATTTGTATGTGTATGTGTGAAAACTTGTGTGTGTGTCTGTGTGACAGCGTGTATGTGTGTGTGTGCCCGTGAAGAGACTATGTGCATGTGTGTGTGTCTGTGTGAGGTCTCTGTGTGTGTATATGTCTGTGTGAGAGCCTGTTTGTATGTGTACATATATGTGCGTGCTCTCACAGGCATGCGCACACACACATTGGGGGCCGATGTAATAAGGTGTGCTGAAGCTGTCGCGGGTTTGTACGTGTGTTTTTCCACGCAAAGATCTATATGGGTATGTAATAAGGGTTTTGTGCACAGGGAAAAAGCACGTACAAATGCGCTTACAGACCCGTGATTTTTTGCTCGCGTGCATGCTAATGGCATGCAAAAGAGGCGATTATCTATTTACGGGCAACGCAGGGAGCCGCGCTAGCAGGGAGATCAGATTAGTGCAGGTTTTTAGTACCTGGGTCAGGGCAGGAGGTAAGTGAAAGAGCCAGTATGGAGACTGGTTTTTTGATGCTTTTGCAGGTCAGTCAAGCGGAGGATGGAATAGGTAGAGAAAAGGCAGCTTCACAATGAGGCAGAATCGCCGATCTGCATTTCACTCTCTTGCCGGCCGGCAGAGTCCGATCATCAAGGCGTTAGATATTGCCCTACCCACCTTCACATCATTTTGGACCACTAATTTATTCATTTTTTTGAAAAAGAAAGGCTTTCACCCCGAGAATTAATCGTAAGCATTCACATGCCGATCGGTGTCCACGTGGGTTTCTGCGCGGATGTCTGCGTGTTTTACTACATAGGGCCATTAGTGCGTGTTATTGTGTGCAATATGGTGCATATGTTTCTGCGTGGATTTTCTGCATGTATATCTAATTAGCATACACGGCTGTTACTATATCCTGCGCTGCCACTGGTTTTTGCCGTGCATGACAAAAAAAATCTGCACAGAAAAATCAGCATGGATTTCAGAACAGGTCTTATTGCATCGGCCCCATTATGTGTCTGTGAGGGAGAGAGGGAGTACGTGTGAGAGCATAGCCTTTATATATAACAGGGAGTATGTGAGAGAATCAGTGTTGTGTGTGTGTGTGTATGTGAGTCTGACAGAGAGAAAATAGTTTGTGCGGCCCTATCTTCCCGAATTCACAAAACTCTCAGGGTGACTGGAAATCAAAAAGATCCCAGGTATGGAGAGCAGGAGATGTTTTAAATCCATAATTAGTTTTAATTATTGGGTATAATTTGATGTTTTCACTGTTTTTGAAATACTTTGTTTTTTTGAGAAATAGAACATTTTTTAATTATTGGATTTTGTGAAATATTTTATTGGTGTTTGGGAAATTTTGGATATTCTATTCATTAACTGGTTTGAAATATGTATTCTTTTTATGAATATGATTTTACTATTATATTTTTTTATTTCTTAATTTTATTACTTAATGTTTTATGAAGAATGGTAATGCTTCTGTTTTTCCATTGTTGCTCTGCATATAGAAGCTGGCTTGTTGTGGGTTCCAGTTTATTTCTTCTCAGTGCGTTTCTATTTATTCTTTCTGGACTCTCTATTCTGTATTTGGTCAGAGTCTGTCTGTACTTTGCATATGTGGCCATGGTGAGCTATTTTGCTGGCTTGTAGTTTCTGTGAAGGGATCTATAACAGCTTGGCTTGTTCTGTTTTCCCAATGGAAGGTGTATTGGTGTTCTAGGGCCTGGTGTAATATTTACAGTGTTGCCTTTTCATAGATAAGGTTGCTACTATTTGAGTACTGGCAGTTAGGATTGTTTTGGCATGGGAGGTTTACCATATTGTAATGGTAATTCCATTTATTCATGGCTTTCTGAAGAGCCATTATAAATTCCATAGGAGTTCCAAGTGTCTTTTTTGCAGAGTTTTCTGGTTGGTACCACAGCAGAGACGGTCTCCTGGGCTGGAGTGGTGCAACCCTGTATCCACTTGGCCTCGGGTGCCTGCAAATGGTATCCTGAAGAAACAGCCTTTAGTCTCTTGCTTTCCTGTCTCCAAAGTGGCATTAGCCTCTCACTCCATGAGAATTCAAAAAACTTCTAACAGTGTTGGTACTTGCTATAAGCCTGGGCCTGAGCCCTGGCCTGTCCTTTCCCAGACCTAGGCGAGGACACCGTCCCAAAACAATGCCGAGGGTAAGCCTTTGCCTGTGCTGTTTTGACGCCCATTTGCCACTCCAGTCACTGACGAAAGGAAAAAAAAAAACCCAGCAAACTTTCAGAGGGTAGCCAGGAAGCTGGGGCAAGCTCTGATTCCCCTCTCACCCCAATCTGGAAAAAAAAACTGAGCAAACGTTACAGCACCAGTTGGCGAAGCTCCAATGCTCACTAGGGCTTTCAGTGCAAAACAAAATAAAAACCTGCCGGAAGCCAGTTCTCTGCTCACTTGCTGCAGCTGTAAATAGCACCCCAGGTGACTGCTGTCCCTTTCAGTCTCTATGGGTAAAACAAACAGAGTCCAAACAAACCAAGAAAAAAAAAATCCTTGCAAAGGCTTTCTCACCATGTTGTCAGATTGCCAGCAGTTTGCTTTTTTTCCCCAACATCCCATGACAATAATTCAGCAACCTTCTCTTTAACAGTAATGTTTGTTAACAAGTCCTTTTAGCACACCCTTTCCTTCCTTCAGCAGTATAATGCTGCTGGGGATTTCAGCCTCCCTCTCCGCCCGCTAAATCCACTTTGGTGTAGGCCTGGCCTACCTGGTTGCTTTTTTTCCCCTCTTCCCTATGAAAGAGCTTTGTACTAATCCCCCAGCTGGGGCCTACATGAGGTATCCATGAGCTCAGGGTTGTCTTGGGACTCCTCTCCTTCTTCAATCTCCATAGGTTCTGGATCCAAAAGCTCTCCTGCCTCCCCTCTCAAGAAGGGCTTCTCCTTCCCGTGTTTGAGAACAAGTCCCACCCCCTCCGTGCAGCACATCTTCCCAATCTAGAGCTGCCTCGCCTCCCTGCCGGATCCTCAGGAACCCAGGCCTTTGGGGCTTGACTCCTCCCACCTCCCCATCGCTCTTCCTCAGCGCAGGAGAACCTGGGACTTGTAGTTCTGAAGGACCATGCCTGATTGCTGTCCCTGCCTAGCTCCTTGCCTTTGCCCCAGTAGCGGAGTAGGGACAGCAGCACCTTCACCACGGCCTTACCCCTTCTGTTCTGTTGTCCCTTGATTGTAGGGGGAGGGGAGTGGGGAGGTAGGGTGACAGCACCAACAGTGCCTAGGGCTGGCAAAATCCCAAATCAGTCACTGCCTCCCCCTTCCCCAGCATTACAAATGACCAAAAGGGCTGGACTCTAAGGGGGGATAACCTCTCCTGCCTGCCCCGGCCTTCTTGGGGAAAGGGGGGAGCCATTTCATCCCTCGTCTCAGGCAGCAGATTGCCTTAAACCGCCCCTGAGCCCAGGGACTAACTGTTGAGCCACCCAATTGGATCTTGCTTGTCTTACTGCCACAGCAGATAGAAGCCCCTCTAAAATCACATTTTCCCACTCAGAGCACAACTTATATTCCTCATAGGGCACACTTCCCCTCGAGGTCCTTCATAACACACTTACTCTATCACAGCACAAAATCATAAATTATCCAGAAGTAGAGGTTAATGAACAAAAACACTAGTGGCCCATGGCCCAGAATTGGGGTCTGGACCACATGTGGATGCGCAAAATTGTGCAAAGGGTGCTTCACTTGCTAAATGCCAAGATATTGCACATGACCAGGAATAGTACCCACAGGCCTGGCGAGAGCAGGTGTGCATACCATGCATTTGCACGGGGCGGCACACCCAGGGAGGGGTCGGGCTGGCGGCAGCAGGAGAAGCCACGGGGCCGCCAGCGGAGCCTAACCCGCCAACGGCTGAAGAAGGAGAAAGGCTGCAGGTCACAGGTGTCCGAAGGAGAGGCCCATTTTCCATGTAGGTGCATGAGTGCACCCTCGCTCACTCACAGCTTCTGCTCCCTTCCCCCCCCCCCCCCCCCACAAAGCAGGAAGATCGGTGGGCCGTGGTGGTGCTCAGCCCACCACGGCCCGAAAACAGCAGTCACCTGGTCTGCCTAATGCTCCCGCTGGCCCTGGCCCTAGCCAGCACACAATGGCTGCACTTAGTACCTTATAAAAGACTTATGAATTTGACAATTGTAGGTGTTCTGGAACGTTTTTATTTATAACAATTGCATAGAAGAACAAGAAGCATGGCTTTCATTTTCAGTTAAATCAAGAGCATGAAGCAGCTATTGAAAGAGATCTGGAAAAATGTGCTGCGTTACTCAACTTCCTTTCGGAGCCCAACGGAAATTGGGTCTTGCAGACTTTGTTTTCGAAGATGGACCCTGAATTTTTTGGAAAAGAAGTTTAATCTGTATCCTGACATTTCTTGTCCAGCTTACTGGAGGTGCAAACACTCTTTGAATTTTAAACAATAGGTGGTGGAATTTGTAAATAGTCGGTATTTCCTTCTTTTTAAGGCCTGGAGAAGCTACATGCTCTGACCGGCGGCCCCACGCGCTATGAGCTGCGTGTGGATCTGCGGACCGCCAATGACTCAGCCTATGCTGTCTACGATTTCTTCCGCGTGGCATCTGGGCGAGACAAATACAAGATGATGGTTGGCAACTACAAAGGCACGGCAGGTAAGCCACACCTATTGCTCTGATTTACCCATAGGCGAGCAGAGCGGCTTAGTGGCTAGTACGAGCGGGCACTGGAAACTTTATTTTATTTGGTTTTGGTTTTGTTTCATTATTTTCTTCTTTTGTTTTGACCGTTTCATTTTGTTTTATCCTTTAAAAACCAAATAATAAACAACAAAGAAAAAAATGACCCTCTAAAAAAACAAAACCAAAGACAAAAACTGTTGATTCCATCCACTTGCTGCCTGTTGTTTCAAGGATTGCTCCCTATTTACCTGCTTCTCCATGATTCTAAAAAACCCTTTATCATCCCCCTTCTCAGCTGTCTCTTCTTCAAGCTGAAGAGCCCTAATCGGTCTAGTTTTTCTTCCGTTCCACCCCCTTTATCATTTTTGTTCTCTTCTCTGTACCTTTTCTAGTTCTGCTCTATCTTTTTTTGAGACAGGGCGACCTGTGCTTATAAATTGCTTTGGGATATAGCCTGGATACTGTCTCTGTCAACTAAATTCTTTTTCTAGATGCATTTTGCAAGCAACTAGAGCACCAGTTATCGAGGCTATGGCCATCTGTCTGTCCGTGCAGGTGTTTGTGCAGGCACAATCACACACAGTGAATCCGAGCAGGAGGGCAGGAGCTGGGAGCTGCAGAAGTGGTAGGGAGAGGAGGACTGGCAGCGGGGGCAGCTTGAGCCGCAGGGGTGGCCGGAGCCTCCAGAGAGGAGGGGGCGGAGGGGGGGGGGCGGGACCAATGGCAACATCAGAGTAATCAACAACCTTGATTAACATCAGAGTAATCAACAACCTTGGACAACTCCTTAATGTATTTTTCTTTTTCTAATTTGGCAGGTTGTATTACCTTGGCTATTTCTTTTTTAGCTCATTGTTAATTTCTCTTTCACCTTCTCTACAATCCAAGTTGCATTATGTCCCTGTTTTATTGTAACTGCTATCTTCCTATTCTATCACATGTTAATGTTAAGTGTTTTTAAGTATTTATCCTTTTGTCACACCCTGTTTATTGTAAACCGGCATGATGCGACTCCCATCGCGAATGCCGGTATATAAGAAATGCAAATAAATAAATAATAAATAAATCAGCAGCTGAAGCCACATGGGTGACAGCGAGCCCAGGTCCCGCCATCAGAAATGGATCCGGCCACAGCAGAGACTGAAAGTAGCAGAAGCCCAGGCCCTGCCACCCAAAGGAAAGAAGCAGTGGATAAGTTGGGAGCAGGTGAATAGTGGAGGAGGAGCCTTGTGGTTAGAGCAGTGAGCTATAACCTAGAGAGACCAAGGTTCAAATCCCACTATCACTCCTTGTGACCTTGGGCAAGTCACTTTACCCTCCATTGCCTCAGGTACAAACTTACGGGCTGATACAGTACAGTGCGCTCTGACGGAGTGCACTGTTAACCAACCATTGGACGCGTGTTTTCCCTTACACCTTATTCAGTAAGGGGCTGAAAATGCATGTCCAACCTGCCAAACCTACCTGCCAAACCTAATAGCGCCCTCAACATGCAAATGCATGTTGAGGGCGCTATTAGGTATTCTCGTGCAATTCACAAAGCAAAATGTGCCACCAAACAACACATTTTACTTTCAGAAATTAGCGCCTACCCAAAGGTAGGCGCTAATTTCTCCAGGCACCGGGAAAGTGCACAGAAAAGCAGTAAAAACTGCTTTTCTGTGTACTCTCTGACTTAATATCATGGCGATATTAAGTCAGAGGTCCCGAAGAGTAAAAAAAGTTTAAAAAAAAAAATTTTGAAGTCGGCCCGCGGCTGTCGGGTCAAAAACCGGACGCTCAATTTTGCCGGCGTCCGGTTTCCGAGCCCGTGGATGTCAGCGGGCTCGAGAACCGACGCCGGCAAAATTGAGCGTCGGCTGTCAAAACCCGCTGACAGCTGCCGCTCCGGGCCAAAAGGAGGCGCTAGGGATTCGCTAGTGTCCCTAGCGCCTCCTTTTGCCTGTTTCTACCGCCGGGCCTCATTTAAATACTGAATCGCGCGCACAGGCGAGTGGCCTGTGCGTGCGCCGGGAGAGCAGGCATTCGCCCGCTCTCCCGCGGACTTTACTGAATCGGCCCGTTAGGTTGTAAGTCTGTGGGGATAGGGAAATACCTACAGTACCTGAATGTAATGCGCTTCGATGTACACTTTGAAGTGCCAAAAAGCAGAATATAAAAATCTAAATAAATCAAGAAAATAAAGAACATAGAGTGAAAAGTACAGGGGAGGGAAAAGGGAGGGATGGGGAGGAGAGACGTGGAGAGTGTACACTTAGAACACTAATATGATTAGGTGTGAAAATATGTACTAAATAAATAGGTGTTCCCTGCATGCATACACACATCACCACTCCACATATACAGGCAAGTATTTACACCTCCCAGACAAACAAATATTCACATCCACCCTACCCCCCAGCAGGCAGACATATACACACTCACACTCACCGCATACAACTCCCACCCACACAAACCCCTGCCATGCTTCCAAACCAAGCTCCACCAAGTCCTTCCTCACAGGTGTACCTGTGTCTGCCAGTGGAGGAAGGGAAAAACGCCATTTTGTCCCACTGTAAGCTTGCGCTTTCAGTCTTACCTTCCTTCTCTTCTTAATCTTGCCTTTCTTATTTTCTTTTGTCTCTAGTTCTTGTCTAGTCTGTTCTTTCCTTGTAGTTACTGCAGTGTAGCCTGGAAAGTGCTGCAGATCTCAGTTTTATCATTTCCCTGTAGATGCAATAAGTTGCACACCATGCAGAAGTTCAATATTCCACAACATCGTGGCCGTCCTTTGCAGTGGCCAGCACTGTAGGTGAACTACTTTACCTATGATTATAGGGGCTGGAAGGGATCTCACACGATCATTTAGTTAATTCCCCGGCCTCCTCAAAGGATCCACTTTAACTGTGTCATCCCAGACAGATGCATATCTAACCTGTTTTGAGATCCTTCTTTGAGGGAGATTCTTCCAGGTAACTTGTTCAAGTGTACTCAATGGCAAATCTCCCTTCAGTAGATGAAATGATAATTCATCTTTGCTCTCTTTTCCTACAGGTGATGCTCTGACTTACCACAGTGGGTATAGATTCACCACATGGGACAAGGACAATGATGTAGCTCTGAGTAACTGTGCAGTGACTCACAAAGGGGCTTTTTGGTATAAAAATTGCCACCTGGCTAACCCCAATGGTCAATATGGGGTCAACACGCACAGCGAGGTACTTGACATCAATAGCAGGGAAATAATTTAAGGATGAGGGCAGAGTTATGCCTATGCCACACTGACTCTATGTGTTCAGAAGACATTTTTTCTAACTCTGTTCTTTTGCTCTTTGATCCAAAGCATTTTGAGGTTTTTAGTCAATTGAAACATCATCAGAGCTTTAAATTTCAGAATGCTTGAGGATAGGAAGTAAAATGACAAGTCTAAACAAATATGTTTGCATTGAGTTGGCGATTTTCAGCACATAGAAAGAGTTACAGGACCGTTCTCTTCCTGTTCAAAACAAGATCTAATTTTTATGAAGTGATTTTATCTCCAGAGGTCCATTTTTGTGTTAAGAGTTTCTATAGATTTTGTAATAAAGCATTAACATGAAATTGAAACCACATTTATGGACTTGACAAGTATCTGAGTTCAAGTTCATTTGATGTAACTCCAGGCCTCCTTACATCGCATTCTAAGTGGCACGATCTGTAAACCCAGAGAAAAGCATCCCCCCCCCCATCTAAATCCCAGATCAGAGGACAACCTTTATTCGGCACTCATGTTTGCCTGTCTAGCCACCCACACTCATATTTGTTCAATAATCTGAGGGGTTATTGTAGGGCCTATGCAGTATGAACATATATTAGACAGCCTTCTCCACGCAGCTCAGTCAGTGCGGCACAGCCATAATTGACAGTGCTCCTTGTTATTCCAGCTCTTTCAGTACTGGAATTTGGCAATGCTGCGTAATGCTGTTCTGCAGTTTTCCCTGCCATAGCATTTCTGCTTCTCACATGGCCCTACCAATGCAGTTCATTATTAACCACCACTGCCCTCTGGCTATTCCAGTTGCTGAACTTCTCGCTGGCAGCACTGAGTAACTTTGGTTTGTGGATGGTGAATATGCATAACCTCTATAGACTGGGTTGAAGCCTGGCCTGCTTAACCAGATTCCAACACAGGACTTCCGTTTTTCCATCATGTCCATGCGTTCGTTTGTTGAAAGGAAGTTCTTTGCTTTCTTCGTAGGGAGTGAACTGGGAACCGTGGAAGGGTCACGAGTTTTCTATTCCATTTATTGAAATGAAGATACGACCTCACGTGACTAGCAGTGAACCTGTTCTCGGGAGAAAAAAGAGGTCCCTGGCAGGGACGAGGAAGAAGACAATGTGACTGAACTGGCCAACAAGAGAGAAAGAGAGCCAGCGAGACAAAGGAAGAATATCTGATGATCTTATTACTGCAGTGCTAGCTGACTAAAGTTTTGTGCTCTCATTGGTTTCTTTCCATGGAGAACACATTGAAGATGTGAGATGATGCTCACTAAATTTTCAAGTGCTGAATAAATGTTAAATGTATTATAGCTGGCAAAGGAAAAGAAGGAATTGACTCCTTAATTGGCCTTTAAAATCCCTTACAAAATTATATTTTTTATTTTAATGAGCCTGCGGTGACGCGTTATGGACTGATTGTTTTATAAGGAGAAAAAAAACTCTTTTTGAGTGGAAAATGACCATTTTCCATTTTGACCCTTCGAAATGTTCTGCTACACCAGTGTTTTTCAGCTGGAACTTGAGAGACACCGCTCTTGTACCTCTCATAGCTCCCAGAGTAGTTTTAACTATTGCTTAACATGACTATACCCTGAAATGCTCTCATGCTGGGACTTAGTAAAGTGGATGTATTTGGGAGCAGATGTGCTAAAGGTTTTTCTCATTTTGTTTTGATGAGGAAGATGTGTAACACACCTGCCATTTAATTCCTTAAACTATTTAATGCTTATCTGAGACAGAAACTCCAAAATGTATCCATACAGCTACTAGTAAAACTGTTGGAAGAACCCTCTGGCCTTAAAGGAACTATAGCTTCAATTTTCTTTAGTTTTAAAACTATGTACAAAAAATAATTATATTGTATAAATGAATGTATTCAGTTGTGCATGTATGTGTAATATAATGTTTTTATTTAATATTCTCTTGTTTCCTGTTTATCTGCCCAGCAACGCCTGTCTGTCATTATCTGTATCGCATCTGTTTTTCCTCAGTGAGTCATCATGCATGTCCACCAATAGTGTCCTCAGTTTCTGCCAAAGTTGTCTCTCAAGTACTGCAGTGACCACTTCCTGTGAGCCGTAAAGTTGGTTGTAACTCACCCAAGCTTTAAGTTCAGTGCTAGTCTTCGGCCAGTCAGCCAGAGTAGTTTAGACGAACCTTGCAATAGTGAAATCTAGTGTAGTGAATTTCTTGCCCTAGGGAATTTTTCCAGGTCTCATTTGTCCTTCCAGGGTATGTCTGGATTGGATCTTCTGAATTCAGTCCCTGTGATACTAAAACAAGTTGCTTCAGTTATATTGTATGACAGAGTATGTTAAAGGACACATCACCGTATCTTTTTATCTGTTAATTAACTTGAACATGCAAAGGGTGGGTGAAGCTCAACAATTAAATTTCAACAAAGTAAGAAAAGGTGTTGCTATTTTTCTGTGTGTTTTTAAGTGTTTTTAGTGCCTGCCTGTATTCCATTCAGCATGTATCTGGTATGATTTTCTTGTTGCAGATTTAAGGGGCCTGCGCACTAAAGGTTAGGATGTACGCTAAGGTCCGTTAGTGTGCACATTGAATAGCATGCTATATAGTAAGACTCTAATGAGTATGCTAAACTGGGCTCAGATGGCATTAGCATATAAGCATGTGTAAATGAAGGAACATAAGATGCAAATGAGAATTTAGTGGGAGTATATAAGAAGTTGCCATACTGGGTCAAGCCCAACATGCTATTTCCATCATCAGCCAATCCAGGTAACAAGTACTTGGCAAGTAGTACCCAAACATTAAATAGATCCCATGCTACCAATGCTGGAAATAAGCAGTGGCTATTCCTTAACTCAACTTGATTAATAGCAGTTTATGGACTTCTCCTTCAGGAACTTAGCCAAACCTTTTTTAAACCCAGTTAAGCTACCTGCCCTATCCATATCCTCTTGTAATGAATTCCAAACATTGAGTGAAAATTATTATTTTTATTTCATTTTTTTATGTCATGATACATATATAGGAAAAACAAAATATACATACAGCTGAAGTAAGTATAGTGCAAAGTCAAACAGTGCAAGAATTGACAGCAATGTATCAAGTATAAAATATACAAGAATCCATGTACCACAACAATTTTACAAATACACAATTAAGAATGCAAGCATTCACACATAAAACAAGACGCCCTTTCTTCCCACACACATGCACAACAAAAACATAAAAGTATTTTATCAACACCATTGAGTAGTGAATCCCAACTGCTTCAAATGATCCTTAGCTGAATCAGACAGAAGAGTATAAAAAGATATTCAAGCTTGCTTTTAATCTTTAGATAAAGAGTGATGCATAAATAATACATCTAATTGCTCTATATGCATTCAGTCCAGTCAGACATAAGGTTCATCCAAGAGGTAAAGGGAGGAGATTCTGGCTGAATCCAAAATTTTAAAATACAGAAAATGATTTGTTTTAAATGTACTATATGCTAACTTCATGGCATGCTCCCTAGTCTCCTTTATCATCTTGGTCTCCCTTCTCTGTACCTTCTCCAGTGCATCTATAACTTTTTTGAGATAAGGCAACCAGAACTGAATACAATACTCATGGTGCGGTCTCATGATGGAGTGATACCGAGGCAGTTGACATTCTCTGTTTTATTCATCATTCCCTTCTTAATAATTCCTAACATTCAGTTTGCTTTTTTGACCGGCCTAGTGAATCCAACACCCAAACCATGAACTTCACTATATCAGGGGTGTGTGGTTTTCTCTTTGTGAAGCCTATGCACTAAACCTCATGATACAAATTTTTAGCATGCAGTTGGTTAAAAATGGAATGTGCAGGCTAAAATGCCACTTAAAAGGGCATGCACTTTTATTAAAAAATAGACTGCTGTTAGCACAAATGCTAATATCACAAAGTATGGTGTTTAAATGCTGCCTCTAGCTGAGCTCTAAATAGCATCTAGACATGACACAAAATAGCATGCATTTTCTAAACTGAGCATGTGGGGTCCTCTTTTTCTCATGTCTCTATCTCTGTGCTGCAAAACTGTTGTCAATGCTGAGGGCAGAAGATGGAGAACATCTGTATCCCAGAAGAGAACATCTGTATCCCAGAAGAAAAGGTGAAAGAAAAGAAGACAATTCCAGGAGAGGGAAAAAAAACCTAACAGCCTCAGATCTCTGCCGAGGAGGAGGAAAGTGCAAAGGTGGAAGAGAGGTGATGGCCATCATCCTGGAGGTTGTGCCACACACGCCCAAGATGCCAGATCCCTGCTGTAAGACAAGGGTGAGCAAACTTTTCGAGATGAGCCATTCCTAGCTCCATCCCTGGGGGAGATAGAGATAGAGGGAGAGAGAACCATTCCTGAAGGAATGACAAAAAAGAGCACTAATGTAAATGATGAGGAATCAATTAAAAAATAAATCTTTATTAGCTATTACGAAACAATTAAAATAAAATGAGCACCTTTATATTGCGAAAGTAACACAAAATCGCCTCGATTTTGGTTCCCACTAGCTTATGTGAGATGCGGGAGGAAGGCACAGCAGTGGATAGCGATTAAACAATTTCAATTGAAATTTCAGTTGCGCGGCTGCCCGTTGGTCCCACGATCATAGATTCACTTATTCTCTATCGATTTAAACACCCTTTCTTTGGCTGTTAAAAATAAACATTCAGTGATTTTAAGATCGCTAATGTGTGACACCACTTCCAGTGAAATAGCCTTTTCCTATGGATGCTGACCATACAATTAGCATATCCTGTATTCCTTCCTAGAGAGGATTTCATTTTACAGAATTGCAGCTAATTTTCATCATTTAACAAGCTAATTGACGTTTAAAAGCTTGGGCATTGTTCTGGCTCCCCCTTTTTTAATGTGAGAAGCCCATGAATGATATTTTGGGTGTTCTCTATATCAGGGGTTCCCCCGGAGGAAGCTGCTACCAGCGAAACAAGGGCCTTGTTGGGGCAGTAGACACCAGCGGAGGATTCCCGATGAAGACCGGTCCGGGGATTCACCGCCCAGGCCGGCCCAGGAGATACCACGTAGTCTGCCGAGTGCGGCTCTGTCATGGCCGTGCTCGGCAGATCACGTGACTAGCGTGCCCGGCCCTCCAGGGGATGCCCAATCCCCCGATAGGCCAATCCGCCCCTGGTAGACACCATACCTAGGAGGAACACCGTTCTTCCATAATTTCAAACCTAGCTTATGGATAAATAAAATTTCTTTGTATAAGATGATACATTGGCTGTGTAGTCCAGCATATTTGTGAACAGTTCCTTTCATGGTTAACGTGAGTAATGTCGCTATGCTTTGTATATGTAGTTTAAGAGTGATCGTGTTATATGATTGATATTGTTTTTACCTAATTGATATTTCTTTTGACGTGTAAATATGAGTCTCATTCTATAATATTAAGCTGATTTTTATTGAACTAGATTTGAGAAGGTAGGGACTGATTTGTTTTTGTTCAAGATTGGAATATATAAATATAGGGACATATGTAAGGTTGTCTTTTTTGTGTTACATGTAGCAAAATAAAGGTGCTCATTTATTTTGTTTCATAATAGCTAATAAAGATTTATTTTTAATTGATTCCTCATCATTTTCATTAGTGCTCTTTTTTGTCATTCCTTCAGGAATTTTTTATTTTTGTCTGTTTGTTGAGCACTCTGCATAATATACATATTACCTGATTTTTCGTATCTGTCTGTAACTATATCTATATATCTCTATCTTATCTATATATCATGTGAGATAGATATAGATAGACACACACAGACATATGCTTTGAAGTGCTGAAAATCAGAGCATTAAGCAAATAAATACAAAGGATATCCTAGAATCCTGGCCTGGTGTCAAATTTGTACTCACACATACACACCTCATATTCAGATACTCCACAGCCAGAGAGAAAGACACAGGCACAGACAGGCCACACAAGCCCAGTGTGGGAAAGAACATTTTTCAAAAACCTTAGGTGCTAGCCCCAATTTTTAGTAACTTGGACAGACTGTCCCATTCTGCCCAACACTTATTCTTTTATTTCTTTTACCATTTTCCTCTTTATTTTTATTTTTTTATTGTTTATTAGTTTTGCTCATTTTTTTTATTTGTCCATGTTTTGTTTATTTTACTTTTTGCCTTTATTCTCTCCCTCCTTAACTTCCCTCCCCTAACTCCTCCCTCTCCCCCCCTCCTCCTCCCTCTATCTGGCCTCTCTGTCCATTTCCCTCCCATACCTCACCACATTATTCTCTCTGGTCAGGAAGCATCTATGCTTTCTCTCCCTGGATAAGGAACGACAGCAGGGACTCCTCTTAGACTGGGGTCTGAGGGTGGCAGCTCTTCCTGGGTTGTGGTGTACCACAGCGGCTTCTCCTGTGTTCGGGTCTGCCATGCCGGAATTGGCTCTTCTCCCAGGTCCGCTGAAAGAGCTGCATGGCTAGGCCACGGCATGCTAATGATGATGTCACTATGCTCCCTCTTGAAGTTGTAGTGCCTGCGCTGGGCCACGATTGGACAATGTAGTCATATTGTTCTTCCTCAGTCAGCCAGCCAGCACAACTCCCCCCTAATCCCTCTTCTTTTAGGATTGTTCATGCTCCCTATTGGTTGGCCACCGATTGGCCCATATAAGTCAGTGCTGGATATGATAATAATGTATATGTGAAGGAGGATGTATTAACTGTGTCTCGATAAGATTGTAAATCGGAAAATGGAGCTGACTGTAGTATGCCCACGAATGTCTGACATGTTCAGTAAATAGTTTTATGTACAACAAAATGCTCATCCATGTAAATAGTTATGCTGGTTGGAACTTCCAGAGAATAAAAGTTAACAGTGTTGGAAATTTGAATTTGGTGCCTACTCCACTTATTTGGCAGCATGGATCTGAGTTCATGGAGGGGAGAGAGGAGTAGCGGAGGTTGAAGGTTTCTGCTGCTGTCACCATCTGCTTGACCCTGTTAAGAACCCACAAAAATACATTTAGAAAGATCGACCACTATATAACAAGGATGTCCTATTCCATCATTTTATGTACCCTGTCGGGGGGAGGGTTACACAATAAAACAATGAATGAAATGAATTTTTTGTTTGCAGTGCTATTTTCTTGTTAACAATATAAAACAAATTGGCATGCTTTTCATTTCATTCTGAAACTATTGCACATTCCTGCTTCCTATCCATATCCAAGTCTTCTCCACTCCTTCCCTCCTCCTGCTTGATGAGTGGCACCCTGAATATCTTTCCAGGGATCATGCATGTCATAAACTGAAAATAATTAATATCTAAGACTGCATCAGCGAGCCTTCTCAACTAGATGACATCTTTTCAGTAGAAAGGAAGGATTACAAAATACAAAAAAAAGTAAACAAAGCATACAAATGCAAAAAACCACCAGTCAAAATGTACACATGGGGACTGCTATTCAAAGAAAGTTGGGGTCAGTTTTAAGCATCCAAAGTTAGGTGAATTTCAGCCTAACTCAGGCGTCTAGGTTTTCTGCTGAAAACTGGGCTAGCTTTAGCTGGCCGAAAACAGAGGCACCTAAATTTAAAATTGCTATTTATTTGCTTACATTTTTTCCCATAATGTGGACAGGAATTTTATTTTAAAATCCAGGAATCACAAAATCCCATAAAACATCTGATATTCACATTAATAACTTCCCAGCATTTCCTGTGTCTTTGTGATTTTTCTTTTGCTCTGCTTATTTTATGTTTGTCTTCATTTCAGCCTGCTATTTCAGTATTTGTCTCTTCATTCTTTTTAGTCTCTGTCTTATGTTTTTTTTATCTTACTCCTTAGTGTGCCTCTCTCTCCTTATCTCTTACTATCTGTCCCTTCTTTGTCTTTTTCTCACTCCATTGCCTCTTTCCCTCTTTCCTTTTTTCACACTCCCCACTTCTCTTGTCTCCCTTCCTCTGTATCTTTCTTTTCCTGTTTATCCTTCTGTTCCTTTTGATCTCCCCTATAGCCTTCCATTTTCTCACTGCTCTTTCTTCTCTCTCTGTCCTGTTTTTCTCCCTCTCTCCATCTGCTCCCTTCTTTTCCCTGTCCTCTCCTCTCCCCAGAGCACAAGTTTCAGAAGTTTCTTCCCAGGGAGGGGGTGTGAGAGGAGGATCCTCTTCGCTCCTCTGTGCTGGCAGGCGCAGACTGCCGACGATGGCTTGAAGCTGGCGTGTTGGCTACGAGTTGAAATCCACTGTCCTATGCCATGAGAATGTCCCGACGATCTGAAGGCAGCATAAATGTGACAAGCTGGCTATGGCCCAGAGGGATGCCAGGCGGCACAGAGAGAGGCATAACCAGCCGGAAAAAAGGAGGTGACATTGCTCCCGTACAGGTCCTTGGTGAAGCCTTGCCTGGAGTACCGTGTTGGGTTCTGGAGACCGTATCTCAGAAAGGATAGAGACAGGATGGGAGCGGTTCAGAGAAAGGCAACCAAAATGGTGTGGAGGAGAATAAGGACAGGGGAGATATGATACAGACTTTTAAATGCTTGAAGGGTATCAGTGATGCATGGGAATGAAGCCTTTTTCCAGTGGAAAGAAAGCTGTAGAACTAGGGTTCATAATTTAATACTGCAAGGGGGTAGACTCGGGAACCATGTCAGGAAATTCATGGAAAGGGTGCCGGACGCATTAAATGCCCTCCCAGAAGAGGTGGTAAAGACAAGAATGGTAATGGCATTCTCAAGGGTAAGGGATAAACACAGAGGATCCCTAATGGTTAGAGGATGGAAATGAAGAAAAGAGGTAACCTGTGTTAACTGGGGTACCACCATTAAAAAAACCCCAACTTACTGGGCAGATTGAGTGGACCACTTGTTTCTTTTTCTGCCCTTATTTAACTATGTGACTGCGTTACTTGTTGGTGCAATACTGAATTAAAAAAAAAAGTGACTGCTAAATCCAATCATTGTTCATCCCTCCTAATGGGAATTTATAGTTGCTGTTGGTTAGTGGTGGTTTTTTGTGTTTTTTTCAGCATCAAGTTAATAAATGTACTTTCTCCATGACATAATATATTTTCATTTGACTTTCAATGTGACAGTTTTATATGTCTCCTCTTCTACTTTATCAGCATTATGTTGCCATGGAAACAGTGGTCTTGCCTCATGGAATGTTGCTTGGGTATGCACAACTACAGTCGTTTCGACAATTAAATTGCTTCCCCAGTAGCTACCCTGAGGTGCCTTCCTCCCCACATCCACACCCTCACCCACAGCAAAATCCTGCACCATGAAATTGCTGGCATCTGAATTCCCAAAGCTTAGTGCTACACTCTCTGCTGTTTCAGTGGGAGGCAGCTCACGTAATTCTGTGCCCTTTATGACATCTGTCTGGGGCAGACCGCTCTGATTGGTTTGTCGAAATGGAAGCTTCTACCTGGCTCTGAAAATTTAAAGGGCCTAATTTTCAAAGTCATTGATACACATAGAATCTGATATAAAATAGCCTGGGGCTCTGAAAGTATATGTGTAACACAGATTTGGAGTGGAATTAGTGTGTGCACGCTTGCATAGATTTTGATTTGCTTGTACGTTAACTGACAAGTTACACCCTCCAGAGTGGTGGTGTAACTAGGAGTGGCTCAAAGCAAGGGATGAGATGGCACATTCTCCACCTCTCACGATGTGGCACAAGTCAAATCAGTGAGAGGGCAAAGGGTGGGATCCCCCTTGGAGTCTGGCCCTTTCAATGATTTGAAATGCTAGGGAAGGGTAGAGGCAGGGGTCAGAGTTCCCAGAGGAGTGGCAAGATAAAGTGTCAGTGATGATATTTCTAGGAAGTTGGCAACCCTGCCACACTCTCAGTACCTTAAGACCTGCCGCTCACATTTCCCCAACATTTCACTCACCACAAAATGTGGGGCAACACAAACCAAAAAGTGATTGAATGACTATCATACAGCACTGGACAGGCACTCGTAGCATGTGATTCAAACTGACAAGATTGTGCAAATTAACCTTGTAATCATAAGTCATTCAAAGTCTACCAAAAAACTTTTTTGAAAATATTTTTATAGTGATAAAAATATAAGAACATAAGAAATTGCCATGCTGGGTCAGACCAAGGGTCCATCAAGCCCAGCATCCTGTTTCCAACAGAGGCCAAACCAGACCACAAGAACCTGGCAATTACCCAAACACCAAGAAGATCCCATGCTACTGATGCAATTAATAGCAGTGGCTATTCCCCAAGTAAACTTGATTAATAGCAGTTAATGGACTTCTCCCACCAAGAACTTATCCAAATCTTTTTTGAACCTAGCTACACTAACTGCACTAACCACATCCTCTGGCAACAAATTCCAGAGCTTTATTGTGCGTTGAGTGAAAAAGAATTTTCTCCAATTAGTTTTAAATGTGCTACTTGCTAACTTCATGGAATGGCCCCTAGTGCTTAAAAACTGTATTTATTTGAGTGCTGAAGATGCCGGGAATCTCCTTGCAAGGGAGAAAACCATGTGTCTGATGTCCACAATATTTTAAACAAATTTCTTCTTAACCCGATATTGCAATGTTTCGGAACGGCACTTCCCTGCCTTCTTCAGGGGATAAGTAGATCACACTGGCAATTTTAAATAGAAGTCCAGGTTTCTAAAAAAAAAAAAAAACAAAACCCGCTATTAAATCTCACACTTTAAACTTGCCCACTTCATGAAAAACCATGGTTGGAAAACTCTAAATATACCGTAGTTACTATAAGGCTGATATAATATGAATCTCACCTCAGCACTAAAAACTGGGTTGTCGATGTACAATTCAAAATGATGTTTAAAAGTCCCGAAATCATTGACAGCTTTTCTATCCCATCAGTCTCTGTGCAGCCAAATATGAAGAAAAAATAGCAAGGTTTACATGTTAAATGAGTGCAAAAGGATCCGTGCCTGAAGGCATCATTGTTATCCTGACCGCGGCATCTTAATCTCCCACTATAAACCAGCAAGCTTCCCCCGCCATTTTTAAAAAAGAAAATGCCGGGAAAAAGATGACTGTCAATCAAAACAGGATATCACAAACAATCGGAAAAACACATCCAATAAGATACATTCTTCATAAGGGGTGCCAATACTTTTATCATTGAGGCCAAAAGGAGTAATTGTATTAAGTTTAAAAATTCAAAAACTTTCAAGGCGATTTAACTGCAGCTTGTGATCGCCTCCCCATGGTGACCATGATATTTGTTCCAAAACTGTCCAACACAAATTATCAAAAGAGTGACAAAACTCAGTATGAGAGACCAATGGTGCACGCTCATCTCTATTGTTGATGTGGCTTCTGTGCTCAATCAAACGAACCCTGATTGAGCGTGTAGGCCTGCCCACTTGGACATGGACATTGTAAAGCATAAATCACATTGCTAGATAAACAATTTGTATTGTTTCATCTCAGAACTACAGTCTCTGAATTCTCAGGGCGCCCCTGAAAGCCAGAAATAGTAGTCAAACATAGATCACAGGGGCCGATGCAATATTATTCACGGAAAGCGGGCGCTGACTTTTTAGCGCCCGCTTTCTTAACGCACGCATGGCTCCTGCAAGGGGGGAGCCATGCAATATGCAAATTAGGGGGTCACGCTAGCAACCCTAGCGCCTCCTTGCTAATTCGACCCCACAGTTACCAGGGGTCTGCCGGTTATGAACACCGATGCCGATAAACTTGGCGTCGGTTTTCATAAGTGCAGTCAGCCGGTTATGAAAACCGTTACCGAGCATATCGGCGTCGGTCTTCAAAGTGGCCGGTAGAGTGGTGAGGTGTGGGAACCCTGCCAGCACGCTCATCATTTTACATTGCTGCCAACCACGATCTTCTTGCTGGCGGGGTGGGGGAACCCCCACTGGCCCGCCATTTTCCAGTGTCGCTGCTTGAGACTTCTTCTTGCTAGTGGGGTGTGGGAATCCCACCAGCACATCGATAAACCTGCACCACTGGCACCTGGAAGGAAGGTGAAGCAGCTTTTTGCTGCCTGAGGCAACTGCCTCACCCTGCCTAATGAGAGAAACTCTCCTGGGTGTAACTTCACGTGAATTAACCTGAGCGCATACTAGGTTTTGCATGAATTTTCAAAGTGAGCTTATCCATATAAATTCACTTTGAGAATTTGTTGTAAACTCTGCGAGTAAAAGGTGCAGGCAGTCTTTACCCCACTGCACATAAAACTGAAAACAACAAAACATGAAATAAATAGTTTAAATACAGGGAGGGGCAATTTTCAAAATCCATTTACCCAAGTAGACGCCTATTTACCCGGGTAAAATGGCTTTTTGTAAATTGCTCATTCTGAACATGGATAAGAATAAGCACGTTGTTTCGCAATGCATGTACTTTACCTACATTTTCATGGAGGCATTCCTGGGATGGACTACGTCAGGGGATGCAATGATGTGGGGTTTGCATCAATAATCAAAGCAAACCTATGCAAGCAGCTTACATAGTAACATAGTAAATGTCATCAGAAAAAGATCCAAGTGCTCCATCCAGTTTGCCTAGTAAACCTTTTTTTTTTTTTAAATTCTTAGAGAGATAAATTTTGCTCTGTACAGGTTACCCCAGCCAGCATGGTTTATGCTTTTCTTCATCTCCATCATTTAGCCACTGGGAATCGTCTGTTTATCCCATGCCTTTTTGAATTCTGTTTACTGTCCTTGTCCTCACTACCTCCTCTGGGAGGGCTTTCCAGGCATCCAGCACACTTTCGATGAAGAAAAGCTTCCTGACAGTCCTGACTTGACCCCCTTGGAGCTTCAAATCATGGCCCCCTTGTTCTACAGTTGTCCTTCCATTGGAAAAAGCTTGGATTCCTGTGCACTATTAACACCTTTCAGGTATTTAAAAGTCTGCATCGTATCATCCCTGTGTCTCCTCCTCTCCAGTCTATACAGGTTTACATTCTTCAGTCTCATCTCATTACTTTCTTGGTGCAGACCCCCATACTATTTTGGTTGCACCAAAAGAGAACAACCAAAGTCTTGCTTTGATTATTTCCTACAGAAATTTCTGCCTGATTTTTTTGTGGGCACTTTTTTTTTTTCTGCAAAAGCAATGTGTGTAATTTTGACCCAACTTAATCACATCCTTGGGAACGCCTCTGCACAATGTGGGTAAAATTATGTGGCTTTTATTCACACTGAGGGCGAGCAATCTTCAAAGAGCCAAAACACTGAGGAAATGACTTTGATCATTACACTTAGAGGATGTTAATGTGCTTTGAATATGGACATTAGCTAATGTTCACCTTAGCTTTTTATAATGTGTATTTAATGTGGGCAATAATATTAACTCCCATTAGCACATAGGCCTTTTAATCTACAAGCATTAACAATCATGCATTTGGAGAACAGAAATTTAAGAGCTAAATATAATTTTGAAGAGAAAGCACTAGCAATCACCAAAAAGGAAAGCCACCTGGGGATTATCATTTCTTCTGACCTCGAGGTAGGCAGTCAGCATGAAAAATCAATTGGGAAAGTTCATAGTATATTTGCATGCTTGACAAAAGGTATCACTAGCAGAAATAAAGAAGTAAAATTACCTCTGTCTAGGTCTGAGTATTGTGTACAGTTCTGGAGACCACATCTCCAAAAAGACATCGATTAGGTGGAGGCAATTAAAAGGAGGGTCATCAAAATGGTGTTTGACATCCCTATTAGATCACCATAGTCAAGGACCTGAGTAGGGGGTGTAGGAAGGGAGCACCCTCAGGCAGGTTTAGAGATCTGTGGGGCATTCTAAGATAGTTTTAGTAAGTGCAGGAGCTATTTATTTCTAGTTTTCCATATTACTGTGTGCTAAGAACATGAGAAATTGCCATGCTGGGTCAGACCAAGGGTCCATCAAGCCCAGCATCCTGTTTCCAGCAGAGGCCAAACCAGGCCACAAGAACCTGGCAATTATCCAAACACTAAGAAGATCCCATGCTACTGATGCAATTAATAGCAGTGGCTATTCCCTAAGTAAACTTGATTATTTATTTATTTATTTATTTATTTATTTATTAACTTTTATTTACCGACATTCGTGAAACACATCATGCCGGTTTACAAAAAACTCAAAGGAGGAAAGTTACAATATAACAATAAAACAGTAAAAATGATGAATAGATAAAACAATAGAACAATAGAGAAATAAAACGGGGGAGGGGAGTGGGAAGGGAGGAATTAATAGCCGTTAATGGACTTCTCCTCCAAGAACTTATCCAAACCTTTTTTGAACCCAGCTACACTAACTGCACTAACCACATCTTCTGGCAACAAATTCCAGAGCTTTATTGTGCATTGCGTGAAAAATAATTTTCTCTGTTTAGTCTTAAATGTGCTACTTGCTAACTTCATTGAATGCCCCCTAGTCCTTCTATTATTCGAAAGTGTAAATAACCGAGTCACATCTACTCGTTCAAGACCTCTCATGATCTTAAAGACCTCTATCATATCCCTCTTCAGCCATCTCTTCTCCAAGCTGAACAGCCCTAACCTCTTCAGCCTTTCCTCATAGGGGAGCTGTTCCATCCCCTTTATCATTTTGGTTGCCCTTCTCTGTACCTTCTCCATCGCAACTATATCTTTTTTGAGATGCGGCGACCAGAATTGTACACAGTATTCAAGGTGCGGTCTCAGCACGGAGTGATATAGAGGCATTATGACATTTTCTGTTTTATTAACCATTCTCTTCCTAATAATTCCTAACATTCTGTTTGCTTTTTTGACTGCTGCAGCACACTGAGCTGACGATTTTAAAGTATTATCCACTATGATGCCTAGATCTTTTTCCTGGGTGGTATCTCCTAAAATGGAACCTAACATCGTATAACTACAGCAAGGGTTATTTTTCCCTATATGCATCACCTTGCATTTGTCCACATTAAATTTCATCTGCCATTTGGATGCCCAATCTTCCAGTCTTGCAAGGTCCTCCTGAAATGTATCACAATCTGCTTGTGATTTAACTACTCTGAATAATTTTGTATCATCCGCAAATTTGATAACCTCACTCATTGTATTCCTTTCCAGATCATTTATATATATACAAGCCGTTAAGCCCGTAACAACGGGCTACATTAAAATTTTTTTTTTGGTCCATTTCCTTTCCACTCCCTCCCCCCACCTCTCTCTCTCTCTCACCTCCCCCCACACCTCCCTCTCTCTCTCCTCCCTCCCTCCCTCTCACCTCCCCCCACCTCCCTCTCTCTCTTCCCTCCCCCACCTCCCTCTCTCCCCCCTCCCACCCCCCACCCTCTCTCCCCTCCCTCCCCACCTCACTCTCTCCCTCCCTCCCACCTCACTCTCTCCCCCTCCCCTCCCCCTCTCTCCCTTCCCTCCCCTCCCACCCCTCCCACCTCACTCTCTCCCTCCCCTCCCACCTCACTCTCTCCCACCTCCCCTCAGCTCACTCTCCTCCCAGCTCATCCACAACCGGCAGACAGAGGGTGTCCCTCCCGCGTGCGCGCCGCCGCCGTTACTGCTCCTCCCTGCTTCTCGCACGCTGCCGCCGCTACTGCTCCTCCCTGCCTCTCTCTCTCTCGTACGCGCGCGCGTCGCCGCCACTATTGCTCCTCCCTGCCTCTCTCGCGCGCTCGTCGTCGCCGCCGCCACTGCCGCGGCTACTGCTCGTCATCGCCGCCACCGCCGCCGGTCCTGCTCGCTGCCGCTGCCGGTCCTGCTCCTAAGGAGCAGGCACCATTTTTTTTCCTGACACGCTGCGCTCTGGCCGACGTGCGCGCATGCGCAGTAGAGCTGCTCTCTACTGCGCATTTGCGGCACGTCGGTCAAGCTTCGTTTATTAGTATAGATTGAAAAGCACCAGTCCTAGTACAGATCCCTGAGGCACTTCACTGTTTACCCTTTTCCACTGAGAAAATTGACCATTTAATCCTACTCTCTGTCTTTTAACCAGTTTGTAATCCATGAAAGGACATCGCCTCCTATCTCATGACTTTTTAGTTTTCTTAGAAGCCTCTCATGAGGGACTTTGTTGAACGCCTTCTGAAAATCCAAATACTCTACATCTACTGGTTCACCTTTATCCACATGTTTATTAACCCCTTCAAAAAAAATGAAGCAGATTTGTTAGGCAAGACTTCCCTTGGGTAAATCCATGTTGACTGTGTTCCATCACTCTGTTTAGATAAATAGAATGAAGGCATTTACTTTTCTAGTACACAACCTGTCTAGTAGGATTGTCTCAAGTTTTGTGTTCAGAGATTTTTTTGGATTTTTTGTTATTGTGAGTCCCTAGACAAGGCTCAGGGGGGAAACCCCTTCCCTAGGCAGGATGGGGAAAATGAAGAACCTCTGACTTCATCTCACAGCAAGTGGATGGACAGTGGTGACTTGCTGCAGGGTAACCATTATTTTGCATTTTTATGAAGTTTTTGCACTTTTTTGCAGGACTGGTTCTTCCATCAAGTGAACTAGGGAGTCGCTTAGTGTATCAACATGTTTTGGAGCAGCAGGTGCCATCTACCCACTTTTATGGCAATGCATTCTGGGTGAATGTGAGCACGGAGGCAGAGAAGAATCCAGGTAGGTGGGGGAGTTGTGGAGAGAGGGTGCTGGGAAGGTGAGGATGAGGTGGAGAAAGAGAGGATTCTGGGCCATTTTCCAGGACAGTTTCATCTCTGTGTTGGTGAGGGTATAGATTCTAGGAGTAACATTCATATGTGGTGGTCCTACCCCATGGTTTATCAATTTTTGGATTAAAAGTGAATGAGAGATAAGAGAATTTCTGATTGCAACATTTCCTTAACATTAACTGTGAGCCTACTGGGCTACTGGAAAGATGCTATTTCCCCCAAAATAAGAAGCTTATTACTCATTTCATTTACACCCTATTATGAAAAGAACCCCCCTAGCATGATACAATGGAGAAAGCAGCTGTTTAAAATAGCATTGATAGAGAAAAATGACCTATGCTTTGAATGGGGGAGCTTGATGTATACAACAAAATATAGGGAAAGTATTGGTCCAGCATAATATCAATGACCTCATTAACTCAAGAATTACTCTGAAAATACACTCGCTAATTATTAAATCTCTTAAAGGTCTTACGCTATTATGTGGGATTATGTACTTCTATATATGAGATAGATTATTAATATACAAATGTCCAAGAACCTGTGCATTTAGTCAAAGAAACTGTATTGTCAAATTAAAAGTAAAAAAAAAAGTTAACCAGATAAAACTATTCAATTATGGTACCTATTCAGTTGGTTTTTTAAAACTGACTTGTTAATAGTTAATAGTGTGTGTGTGTGTGTGTGTGTGTGTGTGTGTGTGTATATATGACATGGGCAGTAGTATTCCTAGTAAACTATGTAGTATTTAAGATTGAGCTACAAATCAGACCTATAACAGGAGCCGAGGGAGAGGAAGATAATGTGAGACACAGCCCACTCTTGCTCTCAGCTGTAATATGCTGCTCGCTCCTCCCCTGTTATCTATCTAAGAATTACACCCTCTGATATTTTATTATGAGGGGGTTCTGATTGCCTCGCTTGTCCCCGTGATTGATTTGATGCTGTATTCCTGATGTACTTTAGGCTAATTCTTACCTGTTTGCTGTCACTTTACGGTTGTTCTCTATGCCCATTGTCCTCCCCCTCACTCGATTGTTAACATAATTTCCACTAATATGTGCTCCTGCCTATTGTTGACCTCTGTATTCTGTAACATGCTCTAAACTCATCTGCTGCCAGAGGGTGAAATAAATACGTGATGGTGATGATGTTGATGATGAAATGATGATGATGACATTTTAAAGCAGCAGTAGATTCTTCAGACTTTCAATGCATCTGTTTCTTGGTTGTGTTTTTATTTTTTATAGTTTCATATTTTTGGAGAAAAAGCTATGTATCTTTTTCTTTTTTTATTATTATTATGGCCACGCTATGTTTTAAAAATCTTCTTGCAGGAGTCCTATCTTCAGGTGATCATGTTATGTTCATGTTTTATAGGTATCCCATTGCTATCTGCATTGGGGTCCAGGTAAGAATTACAGTGAGGGAGAGAAGGACAGAGGAACTGGGAGGGGGGAGGGAGTTCTCAGAGGTAGGGAAAGGATCACAGGCAGCAAGTGGAGAAGGACGGATGGGGGGAGGTGGGCACAGGGAGGAAAGTCAGGGCTCCATGGAGAGGTGTGAGGAAGACGAGCCCAAGCAAAACCAAAAGAAGTTAGGAGGAGCTGCAGAGGAGAAAGCAGGAAATGGTGATGAAGAGAGAAAAATGGGAGGGTGGAAAGAAAAGATAAGAAATAAATTAAGCAGGATATTGCTGTTTTTCGGGTACAATTAATATTGCCAGAAATCATTATGTATGAACCTTTCCTGCAAATATGAGATCTGGGTCCATCATGAGTATCAAAAATTGCTAAGTGAATCCTACCGCCCCCCTTCCCCCTCCCCCCAAACCCCAGCATCTCAAAGTGAGGAAAACCCACAAATTCTCAGGCATGCTACATTGGCTTGACCACGCCTGTAGGGTTCCTTTGCATGACATGGGGGATCTCCTGTGGCTAGGAGTGTTCATTATTAAACTGGCACAATCTGCTATGGTCCCATTTTGTCATTAGGTGTCACTCTTCACGCAGTGTTTTTCAGCACAGGCCAGACACGTAGGTAGCAGAGGGAGAGGCTCACTGCCCTGGGGGAACCGAATTGCAAGCTTGTACACGTGCCTTCAGAATGGCGAGGGAAATGGATACGACTGACCCGAGCGTACAAGCTCTGGAATTTGGTTTGCCCTAAGGTGTGCACCATTGATGTACTGAAAGGTTAGGTGTGTCGTGAAATTCAGGGTTGCTGGCACGAGACTGGTCTACAGCACTGCCCCTTTCCCCACAGGTTGAGCCCTTGGGTTCCAGGGCCAGCAGGTGAGAGTCTCTTAGACTAGGACTGTGTAAGTGAATAATGCCCAGGGCCAGGCAAGGGTCAGAGGCAGGCGTCAATCAAGAATGGTCGTTATCCAGGCAAAGGGTCAGATCCGAGTCAGTCCATGGGGGAGACAAGAGCAGGGCGAGAGGGACTGACACAGGAGGATGAGCTGGGAAGCAAATGAAGCTGGATATGACAAGGCAGATCAAGGCTGGAGAGATGAGGCTGCGACATAAGCGGCACACACTACCATGGTAGCGGGACCTGTTGCTGAGGCAATGTGGCGAGGACCAGATGCCTCACTACCTTGCCAAAGGCCCTTTAAGAGGCATCATGTGCACCTAGGGAGAGATGCCGGAGTAGCGGATTGGTAGCATGCTTAGCAGCGTTTGCATTGCAGGCTGCAGGAGCTTGCCAGCAGTGTCGGGGTATGTACAGCAGATTGTGGAACCCTCCCGCGAGCTGCCAACCATAACACCAAGCATCTTTCTGGCTTTTCATGTCGCTTTATCCATCTGTTTGGCCACCTTAAGATCAACAGATTAAATTACCCCCAGATCCCGCTCTTCCTTTGTGCTTAGAAGTCTGCCTCCAATACTGTGCATTTCCCTTGGGTTTTTGCACCCTAAATGCATTACTCTGCATTTTTTAGCATTAAATCTTAGCTGCTAGACCTTAGACTATTCCTCGAGCTTCGCTAGATCCCTCTGCATGTTTTCCACTCCAACCTGACTGTCCACCCTGGTACAGATTCTGGTGTCATCGGCAAACCTTTCCCAACAACCCTTCCATTATGTCGCTCACAAAAGTGTTGAAAAGAACCAGTCCGAGGACTGATCCCTGAAGCACACTGTTAGTAAAGACACGCCCTCCTTCTAGAAAACTCCATTTACCATCTTCCACTCAGCCAGTTTCTAACCCAGTCAGTCACTCTAAGATCCCGAACAAGGGCGCACAATTTATTTATGTCTTCTGAGCCGTGTCAAAGGCCTTGCTGCAATCCAAGTACAATCTCTGGTCACCCAATCAAAGAAATTGATCAGATTCGTCTGACAAGATTTACCTCTGGTAAAACCATGCTGCCTCAGATCTTGCAATTCATTGGATTCCAATAAATGCACTATCCTCTGTTCAACAGTGATTCCATTAGTTTGCTCACCACAGAGGTCAGACTAACCGGCCTGTAGTTCCCAGCCTCCTCCTTACTTCCATTTTTATGAACAGGAACCACATCCGCCCTTTTCCAGTCCTCCGGGACTACTCCAGACTCTAAAGAAGCATTGAAAAGGTCAGCCAGCGGAGCTGCCAGGACATTGCTAAGTTCCCTTAGTACACTCGGATATATCCATCTGGCCCCATCGCTTTATCTACTTTAAGTTTAGTTAGCTCCTCATGAACACACGATTCTAAAAATCGATTGTAGTTTGACTCACTTCCAGTCTTATTTGTGTTTGTTTTATGTGATCCTGCTCTAGGACCTTCCACAGTGAATGCACAGAAATATTTGTTCAGCAATTTTGCTTTTTCCTCCTCAGCCTCTGCATATTCCTTCCCTTCACATTGGAGCCTCACAATGCCACTTCTGCACTTCCTTCTAACACTAACATATCTTTAAAAAAAAAAGTCTGGTCCCCTTGTTTTCCATATTTGCTATTTTTCTTCTATTTGAATTTTCATACTCCTGACTACGTTCCCAGCTTAGTTTTTCCAGATATTGTCTCTTTCTGCGATGCCTTGTAGTTTATGAATGCTAACCTTTTCTCCCGTACCTTTTCAGCTGCTTCTTTAGAAAACCCCAATGGTTTCTTTCTCCTCTTCCCTTTATTTACATTCCTAACAAAAACATTAGTTGCCCTTATGTTATCTCCTTTTAGTTTTGCCCCTGCCCTTCTACTTGCCCACGATTTTCTCACCCAGCTAGCGACTCTTTGAGAAAGCTAGTTCAGAAGAGAGAACTGAAAACCACACATAACTTTCAAGTGATTTTATTTTGTAAAAAAAAAAAAAAGCAAAACAAAATAAAAACTTTTGGAACTGTATAGAAAATAAGACATTCTTTGAAAAAAAAATACTTTTGTTGAAACATTAAAAAAGCCTAAAAAAATCATTAAAAAAAACAAACAGTCCACAAATAAAAAGCTGCAGGTAAATTTGGAAAGTGAAAGGATGACAGAGGCATTTTAAAATGTTACCTACACTTTGGAGAAACGTTCAGACAGTGCTTCCCAAACCTGGTCCTGGGGACCCCACTCTCACTCAGGCTTTCAGGATAGCCACACTGAAAAGGCATGAGAGAAATTCTATTTATTTATTTAAATTCTTTTCTATACCGTCTCTAAGTTATATCCCATCGCAACGGTTTACATGTAGGCACATAAATTAAAGTAGGTGGATGCGTTGCGTACTATAGTACATTCTAACAGGCGCCACAAAAGGTTCAATTACAATAAATCGTTAAAGACAATCAATTGTTTGGTGAAGTAGGTCATGACCAAGTGTACCTGTAAGGTACGTTTCACGGGTAAAAATCACATTTATAGTGTTTACTGTGTATACTGAGTCTCCAAAGTATGCAAATGTATCTCCTGCCTATTCATTGTGCCTATCCTGAAAGCCTGACTGGCTGTGGAGCCCCCAGGACAGGTTTGGGATGCCCTGCCTTAAGATAACTAATTTTGACATCACCTGTTCTGTACTCTTAAAGGTCCATGCTGAGCAGGGGCTGTCCGGTTAAGTTCATCTGATAAACTGACATGGCTAACAGATATTCAGTGGCAAAGCTGCGCCATTGAATAGACCCCGTTAGACCCAGGTAAGTTTGTCTGGCTAACTTAGGGCAGCCTTGCGGCACGACAAAACTTAACCAGATACCTTACCTGGATAATGCTAAATATCGGCGTTATCCGGCTAGCCCCAACCCAGAACACCCCCAGAGTGCCTCCGAATTATCTGGGTAAGTTTTATCCAGCTAAAAGCATACCCGGATAAGTTGAGTATGACAGGAAATTTGAATCCTAAGGTTTGAGTTTCTAAACCCTGACAAACCGTTTCAATATGAGCCTCTTCTTGTCTTGTTTATTATGGAAAGCCATTTGCGGGAGGAATTTTGTATCATCATGCTTGCTTCGACTCTATACATTATATAATTTAACCTGCTGATCTGGCTTCTTTCATAGGGGTCTTCTTTCAAAGAGAAAAATGGCATTTCTTAAGGAATAATTCTAGTCTGCACATACACGGTACATGCAGACTTTCCCGCTATGCGGGGACTTATAAAATCACCTTCCCTATGTCACAATGCCTGCATAGTAATGTTATAGAAGGATGGGAACTGCTGTGAATGCAAAGCAGCAGCAGGACTGGACGGATGCTGAAGACACAAACAGCCTCTTTTTGGTAAATGTTTTTGGTTCGTATTAAGGAGGGGATTGTTTCTAAAATATATCATATATGTATTGTTCTTTAAAATTTCTCATCATGTGCCAGTATCTTATTTAGGAATTTAAAATTGGCACTAATGAAGCAATTTGGTTATTAGTGACCACATAAGGTAAGAAAATGTTCAGCAAATGAACTTATGAGCTTTATGACCTTTGCCTTTTCATTCTGCGTGAACTAATCATTGAATACTGGCACGAAGACTCCAGGAACGGCGAATAAAATGGAAAATGTCAAAATGCCTCTGTATCGCTCCATGGTGAGACCGCACCTTGAATACTGTGTACAATTCTGGTCGCCGCATCTCAAAAAAGATATAGTTGTGATGGAGAAGGTACAGAGAAGGGCAACCAAAATGATAAGGGGAATGGAACAGCTCCCCCTATGAGGAAAGACTAAAGAGATTAGGACTTTTCAGCTTGGAGAAGAGACGACTGAGGGGGGATATGATAGAGGTGTTTAAAATCATGAGAGGTCTAGAACGGGTAGATGTGAATCGGTTATTTACTCTTTCAGATAACAGAAAGACTAGGGGACACTCCATGAAGTTGCCATGTGGCACATTTAAAACTAATCGGAGAAAGTTCTTTTTCACTCAACGCACAATTAAACTCTGGAATTTGTTGCCAGAGGATGTGGTTAGTGCAGTTAGTATAGCTGTGTTTAAAAAAGGATTGGATAAGTTCTTGGAGGAGAAGTCCATTACCTGCTATTAATTAAGTTCACTTAGAGAATAGCCACTGCTATTACTAGCAACAGTAACATGGAATAGACTTAGTTTTTGGGTACTTGCCGGGTTCTTATGCCCTGGATTGGCCACTGTTGGAAACAGGATACTGGGCTCGATGGACCCTTGGTCTGACCCAGTATGGCATGTTCTTATGGTCATGTGGAATACTGCACTTCTGAGGTAATTTTTAAGCTTTTGGCATGTGGTCCTGTTCCTGAGAATTTCATCGCACATAAATCTGCAGCCTGCCATACATTACTGCCTGATTATTCTGTAACACTGATCATAAAATTGACCAGGCAGCCCATATTTTGTTGCTGCTCTGTCTTATTTTCACTCTGAATGGCACCTAAGGAGGAGAAAGTTGATGGGAAGTTTTCGGAAATGCCAGTGTCATTCTCCTAACTTTTCTCTGTATCAGTCATGGTGATGTATCCAATTCAAGGCATTACTGGGTATATTATTAAAGGTAAAAAAATATATCCATAAAAAAAAAATGACAGCACAAGAAAAGAAACCGTTCTTCTCCCTGCAGTGTGGACGACAGAGTCGTTAACTTAGGCCATTTAAATAAATAATGATGATTGCAATAGTTCTAAACGTTTCTGCACCTTACAAATTCATAAATGCAAACTATGTTACACCTTCTTCTTTTAATTTAGTCAGAGTTCTTGATTCATTCAGTAGGGATGTGTGCATGGGGGTGTCTGGGGCTGAAGTGAGGTTGGTAGAATATCGAATCGTTTACAAGACCACAACCATAGCTCCAGGGCCTGCTGGACAAAATGCCACAGACTTAATTTTACTTCTGAGCTCTAACACTTTCTGGACTTTGTGCAATAAAGTCCACATGCAACATTTCTGCCAATGAGTTTGAAATACTTCATTTGGGCTTCAAAGACACGTATCTGATACTCAGAGTGCATTTCAAAGTCATTGGCAGAAATGTTAAAGGATGACTGCACAATTTTCTCAAACAACAAGCTTTAGAAAGTGTCAGAATGGGAGGTAAGAAATCTGGATGGAATTCCCTGGGGAAAGAAAGCAGAAAATGTGGTTGCAAGTAACCCATTTCTTCCTTCCGTGTTAGATTTTCTGCCAGCTCATGGAGTAGTTTAGGCCTTCGGTTTGGTGCCTATGTAGTATTTGTTTGCATGCTGTCATGAATTTGTGCTTTATTGTTTAAGAGAGTCCTTGGATGGAAGCTGAAGCTCTCAGTTTCCCCACTTCACCCCTCCATGCACTGTAACTGGGAAGGCTCTAATACCTCATGCAACAAGTGCCTGAACTGGAAACCATGAGGCTATGCATGAGCTAGCCGGCTAACTTTGGAGGTTATAGCTGAATAAACCTTTAGGCCAGTTCTTTGGCCTGACCAGACTTAGCCAGCTAAGTCATTTGGCTAACTCTGAATATTGGAGTTAGCCAGTTAACTTACAGGGGGATTTATCATTCCACGATCAGTACAGCGGAATGGCGGCCGGCAAAAAAAAAAAAAAAGGGGGGTGGGGTGGTGGGGGCGATAGCTTGCAGCCAATCGCATTGCGGCGGTGCAGTTTGCCCCTACGCGGTGTAGCTATGCCGCACACTATCGCCCCCATAGCACCACGGGAAAAGATGGTGTTATTTCCTGCCGGAAATAATGTGTAAAACATTATTGCCCACAGCCCTGCCATAACCCTGCCCACACTCCTCCCCTTCCCCTGATTTAAATACTACCGCCAGCTAACTCAATTCCTCCCAGTTATGCCCCCAGAATGCCCCTAATTTAGCCGGCTAAATTCTAGCCTCCTAACTCATTAGCCAGCTAGAACTTAGCCAGATGTGTGCCCAAATATTCATTTAGCTGGCTAACTTCTGAGTTAGCCGATGCTTTTGAATGTGGACCTCCTGCTGCTTAGTCACAGAGGTTGATATTCAAAGGGGTTTTTTTTGGCTAACTATTGGATTTAGCTAGGCAAAACCCAAGATTTGAATATTTCCCTTCTGCTCTTTGGTTACATGTGGTGCGGGCCACAAGTTGACAGCATAAAATGTACCGAGATAAAAAGAGGCAGTATTAGGAGAGATTCCCAAAGTGTGGCTTTATTTTGTCTGGGCAGTGCGATATTCAGCGCTTCCTGAATAATGTTAGTTAGGTAAGTCTGCTGGCGCAAATACCTGTCCTAAAGTTATCCCAGTACTTTACCTGGATATATTCAGTGGAACACTCATCCAGGTAAATTCTGCTGAATATCTGGATTTCCCACTTGCTGGTTTACTTGTTAATATGGACCTCAAAACCTTTGAGCGGGTAATATGTGCGTAAACCCAAACTCCCAAGTTGTACCTTCTACAGGATAGATAAGTAAAATTCTATAGTACATCTAACCTAATTTGTACCTATGGGGAAAATGCTTAGTATATTGTAGTATACCCATCATTGGGAAAGGTAACACGTGGGTCACAGGTTTCAAGTCACTGATAGTGTGAAGCTAAGTCAGTGGCCCAGTGACCATGCTGTGTGCTATGTGGGATACTTGGGTTTGATTCCCAAATGTGGCCTGAGTTCATTAGGCTGACAACAAGCTGAGAATGGTGCGCAGACACCATTCCCAGCCCACAGGGAAAGGGAGTCCCAGTCATAGCACAGCAGTGACACCTATGGGTAAGGATTTGCATTTTGCTTGCAGCGTGTTTCGAAGAGAGTCACTTTGCATGGCTCCCTGTGGAGGACTGTCATTCAGTTCTAGAGGAAGGAGGGTGAAGCCTATGCATGAGAAAACCTCTGGTGGCTGCAAATGAAAGTCCATGGAGCTTCAGCTTCGAATACCCTGTCATAAATAGCAGCAAGCAGGTTTTGACTGGCCCGAAGCTCAAGAATAAAGGCCAGTGAGCCAGATAAAAGGGAAAAATAAAATAACCTGTGTCAGTGTAAGACCGTGGAAATGCATTGCTGCTGCTGTCAGTTACTTGGAATAAATATTAAGGGGTCAAGTTTCATAAAATGCTCAGTGCCAATATTAGGTCTCTGAATTTAGCAAGATTTTCACTGGACTTAGGTCCCTCAATTTTAGACTGAAAAGTCACCTAAAGTTAGGCGGCAGACCCCATTGAAAAAGTGCTAAAAGCGGAATATAAAAATCTAAATACAATTTAAAAAAATAAATTGCAATTCATTTGCCTACATTCTCCTGCTGTAACTCCAGCCCTGGCACCTAAATTTAGAAGACTAGGCAAACTAGGCTAGGTGCTCAGGGTTAGGCTCCTAAACTCTTTGAGAACTGGCCCCGCCGTGACCCTAGCCGCTGCTTTCTTGTTATTAGCAAGGACTAATGTAGCAGTGAGCCATGCAATACTTGTGTGCCATTCGTACAAAGCAGGCACGGATCGCTGTACATTTGCTGTTTTAGGAATATGTGCTGATACATTCCAGATCTGTGATTCTCTCTGTGTGTACCCATGTACCTTTTGCCTCACTCTAGATATACACATGTGCACTTGTGCTTTTAAAATGCAAAATGATTCCTGCATGTACAGGACTCGGTGTGTGCATCAGTTACATATCTGGTGAGTGAGTGTGACCATTTTTCAGTCACAAATCTATGGCTATTTCTGGATAGGCAGAGTTCCATTGTTGTTTTACTAACTTTACCATGCCAAGTGTCCCATAAATAGTCCATGAGCTGTGGAATATCCACCTCTGCTTAGCTGAACCAAGGCCCTTGGTTGCGAATTTGGAGATCTCTGCTTAGTCCCTGCAGCATGCAGTACGGAGGCTATACAGAGAGCGAAGGCATCTTCTCCAGCATCATTGACTTTGGGCTGGCCGAGATCCACAGGTCTTCTTCGGCGTTCTTCTTCTTCCTTTTCTTCTCTGACTGAATGTTGGCACTGCCGCTCTTCTTCTGTCTGCAGCAGCAGCAGTGGCAGCAAATGATGAGGGTGAGGACGAGGAGCACCGCGGGCAACGCCAAGAGCACTCCAAGGCAGACAGTGTTGTACAAGCCTTCCTCGTGCTTCGTCACCACAAGGTGCCCGAGAGACTTGAAAAATGTGGAAAAGTGGTCCATGGTAGTTTTGCAGGCTAAGCTTCTGCTTTCTACACACGTTCTCTAGCTTCTCTATTCACTCTTGTGTTCATGTACTTGCTTTCTGTCCTTTCAGGTGAGCAGCGGAATTTAGAAAGTGTACAGTCAAGCCTGTGAAGATACAACAAGATTGTCAGAGCTCTCAGAATATCTTTTGGGCCACCATCGCAGCTTTACTGATTAAAAGATTTGTTTGAATATGGCAAAATGCACCACGGCATTGTATTATCTACTTTCCATCTTATATGCATCCCAAAATCTTTCCACCCACCATGCCACCATGTACCACCACCTACAGCATGCTTTATTGTATTAAGTATCATCGTGTTTTGTGGTGTATTTTAAACAAGACTATATTCACAGATGCCTATAATTAGGCATCCCACCAAAGTGCCTGCCTGGTCCTAGACAGTCATATAGAAAAAGAAGTTCCACTGCCCAGTTTCGTTCTGATTCTGCTGACACTTTTTAGAAGAAGGTACTTGTTGTTACGGCCATAACAATCACCGATGGGGCCAAAAAATGGCCACTGGCTGTGCTGGTGGAAGTATTATAAAGCAGCACAAGACCTTCAGATAATCAGAGGGTTCCACTGGCTCAAGTACCTCCTCATTCCATCCCTTGTACCGTAGCCCGGAGCACAGAGGAACAGCAGTTGGACTGTTCCACTGTGGTCTGTGGGGGAGAAACGTTTCCCATGCTAGTTTTATGACCTCAAAAATCCAATGAATGTTGTTCGAGGTACCAGGTAAGGCCAGTACTTCTTCTTGTAAAGAGTGCTCATGTGTGCATAGGGTGACATTCTCATTCCTGCACGGTGAGGATGCCTGGCTCCCAAGCGCTTCACATCTAAAATGAGAGCAAGGAACACCATATTTTTTTTAGGAAGGCAATGTTCAACGGTTTTTATTCGGGTAAACACATGTACCTCGCAGAAAGTGCTTTAAAAAAAAAAAAAATTGCTCCCCCCTCAGGATGGACAAAAGTACCTGCGCTGTTTCACGTGTGGGCTTTCACCCAGGGAGCATTGGGATTAGGTTGGAGAGATGGAGGTTTCATTTGGAAATCACCGTGTGCACGTTTAATGCGTGCACTTTTTCTTCCAGCATCTTACTGGGGAGGGTGGGGAGTGTCGTTAATATCATATTTTGATGTACTGGTTACATCTTTTCCTGAACTGTTTCACTGTTGCTTTATTTGTTTAACTTCAATAAACATGCTTTCAAAATTAAAATAAAAAGCTCCAGTGTTCCCCTCTGGCCTTTGAAAATGAGTTTACAGGTCACCTGGGGATTGAAAATTGCTTTGTTAATAAACACTGGAGGTCGCTGGAAGCTTTGGGTGCATTTTACCATCTTGTTAATCCTGGTTTGGGCTTTGAATATCTTTTTCTAAATTATTTTATATTTTTAGTGTCTTTTTCTCATAAAAGAAAAAAAAATTAACTGGTACTCAGCATCATAACATCTGTGTAAAACTACTTGGTTAATTGCAGATTCATTTTTTACTTTCATAAAAATGTAGTTCCCATAGTGTAAGGATGGAGGTTGATGTCACAGTCGAGGGAGGGGTGTAACTGTGAAACCTGGCTGCTTGGAATATCAAGACCATGACTAGGGGTGGGTAAGAGAGGCGCTGTCCAGAGCACAGAGCCCCTTTGGGCAGAAAAATGACCATAATGCAAGCATGGCCCAGCAGCAGATGAAAAGTCAGGAAGAGAGCCGCTCTTCTCCTACCATACGGGGGGGGGGGGGGGGGCCTTGGGAGAAGAGAGGAGAGAGGGCAAGAAGGCTGGGAATCAGAGTGGAAGGAGAGAGGAGCGGGGATCAGGGTGGAGGGTCCAAATATACTTGCTTGCCCCTGGTGCTGAAATGCCTAATTATGACTCTAGAATATTTTGACTTCTAAAAAATATAGATGAAAAATAATTGTAAATCTTGTTTTGAAGATCACTTGCATCACAGAAATAATCTATATGCTTATGGGGCACATGCACTAAAACCCAGGCTAAGCAATTTTTGTGTGCACAAGCTAAACATTTAGGGGTAGATTTTCAGACCTGCGCGCGTGCGTACATATGTGTGCGCTACCCAGCGCACACACACATGTACACCCGATTTTATAACTTGCGCGTGCAGGCTTGCGCAAGTTATAAACTTGAGGGTCGGCGCACGCAAGGGGGTGCACACTAGTGCACCTTGTGGGCGCTGACGCCTGTGGGCTTCCCCCGTTCCCTTCCCCCTAACCTAACCTTCCCACCCCTTCCCCTAACCTTCCCCCCCAGCCCTACTCTAACCCCCCTTAAAATTGTTATCAAATCTTTTGCGCCTGCCTGGAGGCAGGTGCAGGTTGCGTGCACCAGCAGCCTGCCGGCATGTGATGCTCCGACGCAGCGGCAAATGGCCCCGGACCGCCCCGCCCCCTGACCGCCCCTTTTTGCAAGCCCCGGGACTTAGACGCGTCCTGGGGCTTTACGACGTCGCCGGGTCTTTATAAAATCTGGCCCTTAGTGGACAGGCTAAAATGCCACTTAACAGACCAACAGACTGCACTGCTGAGAGCGAAATATACATTTTTTATAAATACATCCATAAAAAAGTAGCTTGTGCCTGCAAAAAATTGGCCTTACAGTGATCTTTTAGGATGCATGTGACGAATTGCAAACTCCCCCAGCTAAATTCCCCAAAGTGATAGGGTCATTTAGTACAGGGGAACTCATCCCTTCAACAAGACTGACCCCATGATCCAGGCCCTGACATCCCACATCAAATCCCCTACAGCAAAGCTCCAACATCAAGGCAGCTCCCAACAAGAATTCCTGACTTCCATCAAGGCCTGAAACGCCTGATTTATAGCCCACTCCAATATCAGGCCTCCTTTAATGTTAAAGTCCCCGACACCATGATCCCCTGACCCCACATCAAGATCTTTCCAACAATAAAGCCCCCATAAAGGCTCCAACTGCCCCAAAACCAGGTCCTGCCCCCACTTCAAGCCCCTTTCAGCATCAAACCCTCTCACCCTGCGCACTACTTTTTGTGAACATTCTAATCTGTAGCGCAAAGGCCCTGTATCTTACTAAATTGTCTTGTCTATTTGGATCGCTATATTTAAGGGTTCCAAAACGAAGCTGTGATCAGCGGATCTCGAGTTTTATGAATTCCAATCATGCTCTTGCAATGACTCTCTGTGTGACCTCCTATCTAGACTTGATTGCATGGTAGTATTGCCCCCATCCCTGTCAGCTCTTGGGCAGAGGGGCACACGGGGAGGGCCAAGGACCACGAAAGGCTCCAGAACGTCCTGGGGTTCCTGCACAAGGCGGGGAAATGTCTTGCTTCTCAAGGCCCTTAGGGTTTTGATCATTCAAGGGCTCTCCTGCACACCAGTGCAGCCGTACAAAAGAACCCACTCCACCCCAAAACTGTTGCTCAAAACAAAAGTCTTTACTGCAAACTGGTGGCAGGAAAACAAAGTCCTTGTATTAATCTCCGCCCAGATGAGACCAAAAATCTACTCTCTTATACCCTAAAATAATCTCACCCTATTGTGTATTGTGAAACAACAATTTATTAAAGAATAATTTGTTAAAAAGTTATTTATTGCGGAATGGGGTAGGTTTCATATATTTTGATGCATGCCTTCGCGGCCTTGCTTCAGTTTTTGTATTATAATCATCAACTTACCGCCCTCCCACTCGCTTTTTTATTCAACTTTTTTAAATATGTGATTCACACATAATCACCTTTTTAAATATTTAAAAAAGTTGAATAAAAAAGCGAGTGGGAGGGCGGTAAGTTGATGATTATAATACAAAAATTGAAGCAAGGCCGCGGAGGCATGCATCAAAATATATGAAACTTACCCCATTCCGCAATAAATTATTTTTTAACAAATTATTCTTTAATAAATTGCTGTTTCACAATACACAATAGGGTGAGATTATTTTAGGGTATAAGAGAGGAAAACAAAGTCCAGCAGGATACACTAAGTGCAATAAACCGCAACAAGGTCCAAAAATACCCAAGAAATCCAAACATGGTCTTTTCTCACACTCTCCCCCCCCCCACAGGGGCAGGTACCCATCCTGACATTTATAGCTGGGGATTCCGTCTCATTACCCCCTCCCGCTCGTGCCGCCTGCTCCCCCCCACGGCAGCAGGAGATGGCGTTTGGTTAAACGCGACTCCTGCTGCCGAGGGGAGGGGGATTAGGGAAGGGAGGTGGGTCACCATCGATCAGATCGGGCAAGGGTCTGGTTTATCCCTGCCTGATCTGATGTTAAAAGTGGGGGGGGGGGGGTGGCACTTGCTACCCATAGCGATGCCTATGGGCTGGGGATTCACTGAATCTCTTGAAGGCTGTGACCCCACGCCACTGCCATCCACCCTGGGCCTTACCAGTACTGAAACTTCCTTTAGTGAGGTTTGTCAGATTTTCTTCGTCGGCCATCAGTCTGTATATTTTTCCCAGGCAGGGCTTTCTTCCACAGGTTGTAACTAATGCTCTTCTTCTCAGGGATCCTCTGACTTGGATTTTCTTCAGGGACATTTCTTCCTTCAGAATTTGAGGACCCTCCCCTCCTCTAGGCAGGCCTGACCACCTGCCCTGAGCAGGAACAAATTCTTCTCCCGAACCTTCCTTGTGGAGTGATAGCTCTGCTGCATCTCTTAACTCCTCAGTACTTCACATGGGTGCAGGGATTTCATACTTTTTCACAACCCCTCCCATTGAGGGGGTGGTGATATACTCACTACCTCACTCACTGAGGGCACTCAGAGCAGCTGAAGCTACAGATGCATGTTTGTAAGCAGGCCGGGCATGCATACCACGGGGGAGGGGGGCGGGCCAGCAGCAGCAAGAAAGGCCACGGGGGCCACTGGTGGCACCTACCCGCCGGCGGACGAAGAAGGAGAAATGCTGCAGGCCACTGGCACTCAACCCGCCGGTGGCTGAAAATGAGAGGCCCGGGTCTTCTGTTGTGCAGGCACAGCTTCCGCTCCCCCCCCACCCCCTCCCAAAGCAGGAAGGTCAATAGGCCGTGGTGGAGCTCATTCCACCATGGCTCAAAGACAACAGAAGGGCCGGGCCGTGGTGGTGCTCATCCCACCACGGCCCGAAGACAAAAGGCAGCCCTTGGGGCCGTGGTGGAGCTCATCATGCCACGGCCTAAAGACATCAAGAGGTCTGGGAGGCCTTGGTGGAACTTCGCCTATTGCTCATGTTGATGTTAATGTTTTTTGCCCCATTGTTTCTTGTAAACCGATATGATATGATTGGTATCATGAATGTCGGTATAAAAAAAGCCCTAAATAAATAATAAATAAATAAATAACGGAAACGAACGCCATTTACTACTGAATATGCTGACATATTGAAACGCACTCTTAAGCCCTTTGAAGAAGGACTTTTGTCTGAAACACTGTCCCGTGTTGGGCATTGGCGGTGATAACTGCAGTGGACATTCGGTGTGATATGCAGTGACCATATAGGTCTCCCTGGAAAATATGAAACACTTGGAAGAGAACACATGAAATTGGATATACAATGATCTTTCAGATAAGTTTGAATGCGATGTGTTTAATTTTCTTCAATATATTGAAGTAATGTGAATACTGATTTTTATCTGCAACAGAAACATTTTAAAAAATTGCATCACACTTGAATGTGGACCTGATATTTATCGCTTCTCAGCCTTTTGGCTAAGATCAAGTGTAGTGTGTAGTATCTATAAAGATTTTTTTAAAACTTTATTTGTCAGATGAGCATAGATGTCCTTCTTTCAGAAGTTGCATTCCTGTATAATTACAAATGTTTTACTAAATATTTGCTTAAGGATAGGAAGATCATTTGTTTCACCTTTTTATTTATTTTTCATGAGTCATGGTAATAGGAAAAAAAAAAAAAAAGAAATGTGATGACTCAGCATTACCAGTAGTCCGTTTAAGCTTCATTCAATGGAAGCACAGACTACTAGGACATACTCTTATGCCATTACAAAATGAGATGCATGCAGTCTAAAGTAATAACTCACATTTATCCAGCATATTTATCCAAAGGGTAACCTAAAGCATTTCATAATTTAGAACATCAGAAACATATATAGTTACCCTGGAACAGAAATTCTGCCTGGCAGCATTAGTTCATGTTGAATGTAATAATTTTAAAAGGAAAAAGATTGGAATGTTTTGTTACTACTGTAAGGGGGTGTCCATTTTTTGCCCCTACAACAGAAAGCCATGAATAAACAGAATTACCATTACAATATAGTAAAACTCCCATACCAAAACAACCCTAACAATCTTATCTATGAAAAGGCAACGCCTTGCATATTACATCAGGCCCTAGAACACCAATAAAACTCTTATTAGGAAACCAGGATGCTAGATTTCCCTACACTGAAATTACATGCCAGCAAACTACCTCACCTAAATTCCTCATCTCAGTCACAAATGCAGAAAACAGACAGACCCTTACCAAATACAGAATAAAGAGATCAGAAAGTATAAACGGAAATGTGCTGAGAACTGAACTGGAACCCACAACAAGCCAGCCTCTATATGCAGAGCATCAATGGAAAAATAGAAACATTAAAGACTTGCTAACTTGAAAATGACTGTCATAATAGGCTTCATCGATAGTGTAACCACTTTACTGCTCTGCCGTATATTTAATCATAGGTCATTCAAACAGCAGAAATGTCTCACATTGAACAAGCCATCAAGTGGGCAAATATCCAGAACAATATAACTTATTTAAGTATTTATTTATTAAAAGCAGTTATTTTCCACCTATAAAACTATGTTATTCTAAAGAGAGTGTTAGTGTAAATGGGCATGTGTATGTGTGTGGGACTGAGTGTGATGGACAGAGTAAGTGGGCATGTGTGTGTGAGGGAGAATGGGCATGAGTGTGTGTGGGACTGAGTGTGATGGACAGAGTGAGTGGGCATGTGTGTGTGAGGGAGAATGAGCATGTGTGAGTGAACCTGTAAGAGTGTGGGAGTGTACATGTAAGAGAAGAGAAAGTTTGTGCGCATACCCCTGCTCCATCCTTCACTCTTTTTCTTCCCCCTTTCGCTAATCCACAAGCAGCTCAGGGATGGACTGGAAATGTATGTTTATTTATTAGTTTGCAAACGATCCAAAATAAAGATCTTTGTTTGGAACACATTCTGAATGCCCTTTTCTTAGAAGGTCCCATTCATTGTTAACCAAAATAAGTAGAAGAAACTCTGTAAAGTTTTCCTTTTCCTACGGTTCACTGATATTTCTGTGCTCCGTCTTGAATCTCGGTCAGTGGTTTATGTATCCCCTTTAGAAGAACGATAAATCGCTTGGTGATGGTGTCAGAATTTACACAACACAACACAGACTATGCTGCTGGCAATTTGAAATGATCAGATTTAGGGCCCGATTTGCTAAGCCTTTTCTCCCATTCTGGGTCTATGGGAAATATGCTTAGTAAATAAGGCCCTTAATTTGTAGACAAAAAGGAAGTGGAACTGTGCAATGGGGCAGCAGCAGGGCTAGGCGTAACCTGTGCAAAGGAGTGGGTCCAGCGCCGGATGTGAACACAGAAAGCACACACTAATCTCTCTCTCTCTCTCTCTCTCACACACACATAAATATATCAACATACTCTTCATGCTTTTTCTCGTCCTTCTTATCCCACTGATCCTCCATCCCGCCACTCTTCATTTCATGAGCACTGGAGTCTGAAGGATGGCTGGGGGCAGAGCACTGCTGGGGATGGAGAATCACTGGGGTGGAGAGGATGGGACCCTCTCTCTATCCTCCTTCTCTCTGCCCTTGGGATCTTGGTCCTTCATTCCCAGCCCTACCCCATTAATTGTCCTGTGGTCCTTGTTCTCCCTCACAGTGGCTCTAGCGCCCCCAATCCCTGTTAGTCCTCGATTCCCCTGCCTCCCAGAAAATTACCCCCGCCAGCAAATCTCCTCTTCTCCCTCCTCCTTAGCCAGTAAGGCACAGGCCCCATCTCTGAGCCAGAATCAGCTGGCTCCCCCTCTGCCTTGGGGGTGCTAAAATTCAAAACTGTGGCCTACTCTTTGCCTCCTCGAGGGAGGAAGGACGGGAGGAGCACCACCGGCTTTTCTCACTCACCCCTTTATCTCTTCCCCTCAGTCAGTCACTGCTTCCTGCAACTCTGATCATCTCACAATTCAGGCCCTCCAATCCTTCACTCGCACCTGCACCTTCAGCGCCCTTACTCACAAGCCCCTTTCAGCTGCTCGCTCACACTTTTGCCCTCCCTCCAATCCCCCCTCACCTAATACTTGCCTCCCCTATATCTTCTCACTCAATCTCTTGTCCCTCCCTTCACCTTCACCCTCACTCTCCTTTCCCTCCCTTTGATCACTAACTCTCCCTCTGCAACATCCCTTCACAGTCTTGCCCTCCCCCCTCTCCCAGTGTGGTCATTAGGGGCAGAAACAACAGATCCTTGGAAGCCGTGGGATCAGTGAACTAACAGCAGTAGCAGTGGAAGCAGTGGGCCGATAGGCATTCACCACATGTGTCTTCAACCTTGGCTACTCTCCATCACAGCCTCCTCAACTGAGATGGGAAATCACATGAAAAGCAAGGCCATGGGGCTGAACTGCTCCAGCCCTCTCTGCTCTGCTTCTTCCATGGCCCTGGGGGACCAGAAATGATCTGTGAGGCTACTGGCTGTGCTTTGTTTCCAACAGGGGGAACCAAGAATTGATTTACACGATCGATTCTACCCCGATTCTCTTACCTAGGGCTTAATTTCTGGCAGAACACTGTTCTGGGTCATTCTGCCAGAAATGAAGCCCTAGGTAACAGAATGAAAAAGATTTAGCACACGTTTGAAAACATGTGAGCGGCAGCACCATCCATCAAGGCCCGAGGTTGACAATTGGCACTACTGCTCAGTGCTCGCCAGTCTCAAGCTTGTGCTAATTCATCTATTTTTTTGTGTGTGTCTGTTCTTTGCTCTGCAGTATCTGCTTCAGGATCACCCCCTCCTCCTCCTCTTCTGTTCCCTAGAGAACAGGAAGGGAGGGGGGAACAGCAGAACCAGTGGTGGTGGTGGTGGTGGTGCCGGGGGGGGGGGGGGGGCAGTGGCACTCTCTGCCCCGGGCTCGGCCCTCATCCCCCTCGTCCTCCCTGCAGGCTGCCTGGATGGAAGGGGAGGGTTGCAGCAGAAGATCCCTGCGGTTCTGCCTGTTAAATGAGAGAAGAAGTAAAGTTCCAGGCTCCTTCCCCCACACACATTAAGTCCTGGGAATGACACGCCCTGCGATTATTTATTTATTTTGTCTATGAAGAAGCCTGCTTGTTTATTGCCAGTATGACTTGCCAATTCATTTAAAGGGCACTTAACAAGGCAAAACGGTGTTCCCGAAAGAACCGGCTTTTTGATCCAGGCCGGCTGGTTTGCGATTTGCTCATCAGCCAGGGCCTCGCAGCGGGACGTCTGCTGCACAATAGCCTTACCCTGATCACTTCCTGAAAAATGCTGCAGTTTGTACCAGCGTGGCAGGATGATCAGCCCTGGCTTCTGCAGCCTGGCACTTTTAAGAGGAGGAAGTGAAACTACTTTTCTCTTTTGTCAAAACAAGATTGATAAACAAGCCGATAAGCTTCCTGAGTCTCTGAACAACAAGCATGACTTTAAGAGGTCACTTCTAGTGCAGCACAAAGCAAGCTCTGCACTTAAGGCAGCCCAGGAGTGATAAAGGCGGGTGTATATGCATCTGTTCAATAGTTTCCAGGTCCTGTGAGCTTATTTTACTGGTGAGAGAAATACATTTTTTGCACACTCTGTTATGATGTAGACGCGCCCCCAGTGCTAGGGAAGGTCTTCGATGCACTCCAACCTGAGCCATCTAATAGTGCCTCCAAAACATATCCAGCTTAGTTTCTTATCATCAACGAAACATCCAAAGGTACAAAGGGGCATATGGTGAACATTAGGTGGTACCACATCCAGAACACAGTATCTATCAAATATGCAGAGTTGAAGGTATGGAAGTCCGTACTCACATTCTCTCGTGGTAATTTCCACAGTACAATTTTTATTGGCATATCATTTTTGCCCTCAAATATTTATAATCATTGGTCCAACCCTCAGTTTTTAAATTTTTTTGTAAGCAAGCAATATTTCTTAAATTTTTGTATTTGTGTGCTTTAACATTATAAAACAAAATAGCACTTATCCAATGAAGGTGAGGGGCGGCGGAGGGAACAGGCAGCGTGCGCTGGGCTCGGCGCACGCAGGTTGCACAAATGTGCACCCCCTTGCGTGCGCCGACCCCGGATTTTATAAGATACGTGCGTATCTTATAAAATCCAGCATACTTTTGTTCGCATCTGGTGCCTGAACAAAAGTATGCCCACGTGTACATTTATAAAATCTACCCCTATATGAGGTCCTCACCTTCTAAAAATATATATAACCAAAAAAATTGATTTGGAACATTTTTCAGCGTTCTAGTAGCGTTTAAGTGTTGTTTTATATTATATGTTACGGGTTACAACACATTAGCAGTTATTGTTTTGCATGAGTTGAAGGGTATGTCATTGATTTCACAATGCTAGTCCGCGTCATGCTCATATGAAGCTTTATTTAATATTTTATTTAGCTGGGTCTGTTGTGTTAGATTTCATTTTTAATTAGACTATAAATTGCTTTATTAATCTTTGTGCAGTGGATGCAGGCATGGGAAGGCTTGGGATGCTTATTAGCTGCATGGTGAATGGATAGGATAATATTTAAAGTGTGGCATTTGAATAAGGATGCTACAAATTTGGCAGACCATTCTATGATCTCGTTCTCCCGGGGGTCATACCATGGGAACAGTAGGAGTGTTGTAGAAATGTTGCCAAGAGCTGATAAATAACAGCTGATCTTGTTAAGGAGGGAAAACTAATGATGAGCCCCAAAGAGCAACAGATGTTTCAACACCGCAGTAAGGAGTCTAGCCTTGCTGTGACTCAAGCCAAAATTGTGCGATTCAAGTAGGCATTTGTCTATAAATAGAATCTCCATTAGCTATTGGCTGTGGTAGCAACAACAACACTGCTGGACAATTTCCACCCCCTGCTCCCTGCAGGCTCATTATTCTTTGCATGACCACCTGACATGCCATGCTGGATATTGAAATGTATCAGGTACAAGATCTCTTTAGGCCTGAAACTTGGCAAAGGTCCAGTGGAATGTGGACGGAGTGGACAGGCCATCCATTAACCACCGAACAGCGGAATTCACATAATCTGGTTGAACAGGACGTCTGGCAGTGCATCCCGTGAAGAACGTGCACAGCACCAGACGGAAGGCCGGAATAACTTGTACTGTGTGGGGTATAAATAAGCAGAAGAAAAACACGTCGGAGCACCGTGGGATATTGTGGTTTCTTGGGTGGCGCAAGATAAAGCAGGGCACCCTACGTACCCGAAAAATAATGATATCCCATGACCTACAATGTGCTGAAGTGCTTTATGAGGATCATCTCTATCCTCCACCTTGTCTGTCTCTTTGCCTCAGAACCATAAAGAGGACCCAGGGAGCACAGACCATACTCTTCTTGCCAGCGGGTTTGTTTATAAAATAGGAAGAGCAAGGATGTGAATAATCTCAGGCCTCTTCCCACAACGCCACACCTGTCAGGGAGACCTTGATCCACTCCTGGTGGTTTTGTCAGCTCCCATGCTTTCGCACTCTGAGATCTGCCATCCCGTTTTGTCAGTGCTAATCCCAGACTGCTTCGAACTAGCAATGGAAGAGCCAGGACGGGCTCAAAGAGCACTGCCGGAACAGATCTTTCTGAGAGGCTTTTCATGTGAGCTACAGCAAATATGAAAAACTGCCCCAGAAAATCTTGGGACTGCTTTACATCCTCAATCCTCTGATGATGTCCTAACGTAAAAAGTTTCTCTTAACAGCATAAAAAAAAAAAATGAAGTCCTGGGTCTGTGTTCACTTGAACCCTTTTACCTGTTCTCTTTTGAGGCAAGGAAGGCAGGGAATGAGGAATGGTGAGATCTGCAACAAAGGGTTGCTATGGATGCTTTCTTGAAAGTTTGTAATTGCATATTTTTATTTAAAAAGTTTTCATGTCTTTTTTTTCTATGCCAGATGCTCTCAACTCTGGCTCTCAAGGGCTGTAAGCATGTCTGGGTTTGATGATTTCCACAATGAATATTTATTAAATGTATTGGCATTAAATGTACTTGGTCTAAGTACAAGGCTAATTTGCATGCATCCTGAAAACCCAGACCTGTTTGCAGCCCTTAAGGACTGGAGCTGGGAACTCTTTCATCATATGAAATACTTTACTTACTAACAGAAAGAATGGAGAATGTCTCCTGACTTGATTCCTTAAAAAAGGAAAGGCGAGGAATATTTCTTAGCATACACAAAATATATACAATGTGGAAGTGAATATCAGATTTCAACTGAAAAGGAGTAAAAGGGCTTTGGAACTCAGATGTCCACCTAATCTGTCACAATGCCGGCCAACATCAGGTCGCTTCTCTCCGACTGCATTACTTGTCCTGTTTGTCCTGGTTTTTAACCCTTAATGATTTCTTTAAATAGTTCTTCCAGTTTCATGTCCGAATGCTCTGCTTGATGTACCTCATTTTGAGATTTACTGTAATCTGTAAGGCGATTCATAAGTGTCCCTAAATAAATAAATATTCTTTCAACTTGCGCCTTTACTAAATAATAGGCAGGTAGCTATTTCACATGCAGTGCTCCTCACTAATGCTATTCTGGTCCATCTTCTCTCATTTATTTTAGGCAGCTTGGGCTAGGACAAAAATGAGAACGTTTATTCAAAATCAGAAGGCTATTTTTTTTTCTTGGTGGTGGCATGGGGGAGAGGGAGGTGAGTGTGTGCAGGAAATAGTAATCTCTTATCCCACTTTAAATAGTTCTCTGTGAATATTTTTAACAGCATTTTTTTTTTATTTGATCTTGCTTAGACTACTGCGGTTTCCTCTTTGCAGGCCTCCTGCTGAACCGTCTTTCTCCACTGCAATCTATTCAAAATTCATCTGCATGACTTCTCTTCCATTAATGTCACTCCTTTTTTTTCAAGTGGCCACACCGGCTCCCTGTCTGCTTCTGCATGCAGTCCAAGCATCTCTTACTCACCTATAAATGCTTCTACTGTGCATCTCCTCCTTTCCAATCAGTTTCTTTGACTGGGTGACCAGAGAGATGGATAAGGGAAGGGTGCTAGATCTAGGGGGCTTGGATTTCAGTAAGGCCTTTGACAAAGTTCTGCATAGGCGGCTTATACATAAACTGCGCGCCACTGCTGTGAGCCCTATGAGATAGATATTGGTTGAGTGGGGGAGGTGACAAAGGGTTGTATTAAATGAGGCTCACTCCAAGGACAGGGGCAATATTAGTGATGTGCTGCAGGGATCATTCTTTGAACTGCTTCTTTTTAACATTTTTGTACGAGACATCTTGGAAAGATTATCAGGAAAACTTTGCCTTTTTGTGGATTATACCAAAATCTGAAACAAACAAGGCTAACCCTTAGAGGGCAGCAAAACTGCCAGCAGAAACACCTGGCCACCAGCCAAAGACACAGAAAAGAGCAGGCGAATGAGCGCAGGCAGATCCCATCCCATTTGCAGCTGAAGAACAAGGCCCATCCCATTCGTGGACAGAGAGAGGCCTAGTGAGGCCACGGACAGAACCCACCTCATTCGTGGCCGAAGTCAAAGAGACCCAGTGGAGAAATACCATAGGGGAAATACCACAAGATTCACTAAGTTGCATTACTCTGTGACCAGCTTACTGAATTCGGTGGTATGTTTCCCAGGAGAAAAATATAGTGGCTTATCTGGTCCCAGGGGAGATTGCATGACCATGGCCCCACTGCCTGGGGCCGCCCTCTTGTTATAAAATGTTCGATCAACTGTCATAGCAACTGCCCCCAATGTAGAAAAACCCCAGGGGTCTAGTGAGACCCCTTGTGTCTGCTGCTCTCTGAAGCATCCTTAATAGTGGAAAAGTAAAAAACAGACTGTTAGGTTTTACTCCTCAAGAAGGGAGGAGTTGGCAATCTGTTATGAAGCGGCTCCTGAGGAAGGAGGAGTAGCAATCTGATATGCTCAGCTCCTGTAGAGGGATGACTGCGACCCCAGGAAGATATCCTGATAGGGACCACCGGCTAGGCTAGAGTGCGGAGACAGACACAGATAATTCTTTTATTAGACGGGTTAGTAGAACCACCAGAGGTGGCAGTAGTGAGCTGATATGCCCGGCAGGGCTGAAGTCCCTCAGGTACTGGAACAGCGATACCAGGGTTGAGCTGTAGAGAAACTATAGATAATGAGTAGATAGAGTATGCTGTGTTCATAGCCAGAACTAGATGACAAAACTCACATAAGGTCTTGAGGAAGCTCAGTAGCTGGAAAGGGTTAGGCCCTCGAGCAGCGAGTACCTGGTTCCAGGGAAAGCTCTGAGAGAGTGATGATAACTCACAAATGTCAGTATCTGCGATAGCTTCCAGGCAGTAGAGAATCTTCAGAGTGTTCAGGAACATGGGCCCTCGAGGAGCAAGTACCCGTTCCTGTCTGCAATCTCAAATAAAGAAAAGAGAGCGAGGCCCCTGAGGAGCGGGTAGCCCTGGTAAGTCCGAGGAGGCAGAGTAGCTTGGGAGTAAAGCTGAAGCAATCCCCTTGCTAACTCGATTCGTTAGCAAATACTGAGATCTTTTATATTGGAAGCAGATGACGTCATCTCAGGGGGACACCCCTGAGGTTCGCGCCCTTGCTGGTACATCAATCTGAGCGCGCGCGCGCCCCCTACGTCATCAGGAACATGGCGGATCCACAGCATCATGCAGGTCCGGGGACGCCGGAGGGAGACGGCAAGCAGACGCCGCGGCATCTAACCGTCCATCAGACCTGGAGGGAGTCGCCACAGAGGTAAAGAGGGCGGAGTGAGGGTGTCGAGCAACGACGGACGCAACACAGACAGAGGTTGCAATACAGGCCCTTCCCCTCCCTTTCAAACTCCACCCACTTTTTAAAGTTCTTGCCAGACATCTGACCCCACAAAAAAATGGCAATCCCATTCTCCCCCCCCCCCCAGAACCCCTCTTTGCTGTACCTTCAAAATCCCTGGTGGCCTTGTGGAACCCGGAGTACCCCCTAGGTAGCCACGCGTATCTTATAAAATCCGGGGTCGGCGCGCGCAAGGCTGCGCAAAATCGGCAGCCTGCCTCCGTTCCCTCCCGTGTCCCCTCACCTTCCCCTCCCTTCCCCACCCCCCGGCCCTACCTAAATCCCCCCCCTACCTTTGTTGGGCAAGTTACGCCTGCTTGAAGCAGGCGTAACTTGCGCGAGCCGCCTCGCATCCCCCGGCACAGGCCGCAGTGCTGGGGGACTCGGGACCGCCCTCCCAGCCCGCCCCCGAACCATCGCCACGCCCTGGACCGCCTCCTGACCCCGGACACGCCCCCTCCCGCCCCTTTTACGAAGCCCCGGGACGTACGCACGTCCCGGGGCTTTGCACGCGCTGGCGGCCTATGCAAAATAGGTGCGCTGGCGCGCGAGTGCCCTGTGCGCATAAATCCAGGAGGATTTACGCGCGCAGGGCTTTTAAAATCTAGCCCATAGTCTCTTTTCTCCCCAAGGTGTGGATCCTTTGTTGGATGGGGGGGGGGGGAAGTTACCTTCCAATGCCCCGAGTGCTAAGGGTGTCTCTGGCATGTTTCTGTGCTCCTGGGAGAGGAGCATCCTGTGATGAAGTTCACACTGTAGGCCCATTATGCAAAAAACTCCAGACTCTGAGGTGGTGTCCAAAAACAAAGTTTACTTCTGGATAGGCAGTGATAATTGGGCTCAGTTTATTCACTCTCAGCCCCACAATTAATCTGTGCACTTTACAGTTCTTTCTCTCAATCTGTGCAGGAGTTTCCCCCACAGAACCCCCACTTCCAAGGAGTAAACGGAGTGGAGGCCCTAGATGGAAAAGATACCTACTTTTAGTTGTGAGTCAGGGATTCCCCTGCAACCCTGGATACAAATATACAAAACAGTCTTGGCACAGAGAGTTGCATAATTCTCGCCTTCTCCCTGGGGCGAGTATTCCTGTGTGGTGTCCTCAGTGTTCTCAACTTATTTCTTACTCACAATTCGTTGTTTTCTTGGTGCTTTGATCCCTTATGGGAGGAATCCAGATGGAACAGCAGCTTCTGAAATTCCCTTCAGGTAGGAAGGGGCAGTTTCCTCCTGAGCCTCAAATGCAAAGTTTTTTTCCCTTCTAAACCAATTTAACAGTGGAGGCTGCAGGCACCAGGTCACCACTTCCTCTGTCCTCGTTGAGGGGTTGAGGGGCAGGTCTTCCCTGACTTGGGCTGCTGGGCAGCCCCCAAAAACAGAATTCCCCAATCCCCGAGTCCAGGTGGTGCGCAGGGTTTCACCAGGCCTCCTACCAAGAAAACGCAAAAGCCCAAACTATACCCAGAGGGATAATCCAACCAGTTAGTGATGTAGACTGGAAGGGAACCCTTCCGACCCTGGTCAGATCCCACAGGGTGGGTTAGCCTGCTTTCCTTGACTGGGCCTGAAAAACAACAAAGTGATGCTGAACTGCCTCTTAACTTCACAAAACCCATAAAAGACTGCCCACAGACTTCCTTTTAGGGAGCTGCTTAAAAAAACCTCTCAGGGGGGACGGCCGTTCCAGACCCCCTCAAAGGGAGGGGCTGCATCTGAATGGAAACCTCCCCCTTACTGACCTGCACTGCTCCAGCTTACAAACGGGACGTACCCAGGGCCTACTGGTAACCGAAAATGGCTGTTGGCTACACAATAAAGGATGGAGAGAGAGAAAAGCACAAGAGGTAGAGAAAACAGAGGGAAGGGGGCTGTTGGAGAAAGACAGGAAACAGCCAGAACAAAGAAACCAAAATAGACAAGAGAAGAGGAGGCGGGTGAGGAAGAGCAAGCAGGGAGATAGGAAAAAAAAAAAAAAAAGCCAGAGAGAGACAAAGAAAGGTGAGACAAGAAGGAAGCTGATAAATCTGAGCAGGGATGACAAAGAAGCAGCAAAGAGCAAAGGGCTGAAGCATTCAGAGCGTTGTCTGCCATATGCTTCAGGGTAAAGATTTCTATTAGATTCCAAGCATACTGTACATCCGGTAAGACAAGAATACAGGAGCAGAATTGTTTGAACTAGTTTGGGCAGAAAAAAATCTCAACTTTATGGATGTAAACAAGAGGACTGAATGCCATGGAGAGGAGCAGAGAATGCTGTAGAAAAGAAGTATTCAGGTATCTCATCCCTTGCAGACTACAGAGGCTGATGACATCTGCTCATAAACACATCAAAGCAGCGAGTGCAGCCAAATTCCACCAGGAAGGTTGTGTAATGACACCTCACCAATAAGGAGGCCAGAGACAATCTGCAGAGTGATCTACTGAGAGAGACACTTCCTGTAAAAGTGGGGTTTGGCCTTCCTGTGGTCCACTTTCTCCCATGTTTCATCACACCCTTGTAACAATATGGACCGTTGGTGTAGTTTTGAAAGAGTCCTGAGGGAGCATGACAGAGAGAGAAGTCATTTTGTAACTGGAGGGCTGCAACTGACTGCCTGAGTCACCTGCCCCTACCCCACAGTGAATGACATCATCTGCCAACACCTATCTGCCTATATAAGATCGGGCCCTGCGGCCTGCAAGTTAGGGAGCATGAGAGAGAGAAGTTCTTTTGTGACTGGAGGGCTGGAACTGACTGCCTGAGACACCTGCCCCTGTCCTGCAATGAGTGACATCATTAGCTGACACCTACCTGCCTAAATAAGTTTGGGCTCTGTGGCATGCAGCTGCCAGTGTGCAGCCAAAGCCGTATGCCAAAGGGACAAGCCTCTTCTAGAGAATTTGATTTCTGGATACTTGTTTGAATCTTTGTTAATGGGTAGGAAACAAAAGAGGAAAATCGTGGCTTCCTCTCCAGCTAACGGTAAAAATAAGATCTTTGGTCCTATTGATATGCATTTTCCAGGGCAGTGGGCTCCGTGGACAATACTACATCTTACTCTCAATGTTCTGGGGCATCTCTGAGCCCTGGTCAGAGCCAGCCACAAGTACAACCTACTGGGTTGCCACTTGAGCCTTCAACATCTATGTCTCCAATTAGACCATTTAGAGATAGTTTGGACTTTGATAAGATTAGCATTAGAGATTCCATGTCCACATCTGCAGATAGAGTATCCGAGACAGGAGAGACTGTGACTAACCCTTTACCTCTTGATCAAGATTCTAATAATACAAGGGATCCAACAGATATTACAATTGTTGATATGTGGAGGTTAATCTCCCAAATAGATAAGGCTCTCATTAAATCTTTGAATCAACATGATAAATTTTCTACTTAAAAAAGTAAAAAATGAGTGAACTTCAGGGAAGAATAACATCTTTGGAATTGATTAGGCACTATGGGGTCTCAAGTTTCATCAATTCAAGCTTTGAATAATGCTCACATTAAAGATATAAACTACCTGCATGGTCAATATGAGAAGTTAGAGAATATTAGTTGCTCAAAAAATCTCAGTTTATTGAACTTTCCTGTATAACATTTATTGACACCTATGGAATTATTTAAGAAGTACTTAAGGGTGGTTCTACGTTTTCCATCTGATAGAGAAATTGTATTATCTAAAATTCAGTATGTTTCTGGATTTGAGAGAGATATGATAAATGATGAAGGAATGATAGACATGCTGATTCTTACTAGTCCTAATTTATCAGATTTTTTTGGAATCATCTATTGATAATATTCTAGTAAGTGCAACATTATTAGTTTCTTTTGTTTCAGAAATGGATAAAAATCTAGTCTTGCAGAAATATTTCAATAAGGATCTTTTGTTTTGTGGGCAAAAAATTCTCTATATTTCCTGATGTGTCTAAGGTGACCTAAGTTCGGAGGAAACCGTTTTTTCAATGGAGGCACAAAGTTTTAGTGCCTAGGGGCTTCTTTCTTTTTAAAATTTCCATGGAAATACTTGGTTACATTTCAGAAGAATGCATTTGTTTTCCAGGATCCTTCACATTTAGAAGTATTTATAGTGGATAAGTCTCAGATGATTAAGAGTTGTTGTCTGGCTAATTGCAATCTAGGCTGGATAAAAATGAGTCTCCTTATTTTGTTTAATTTGTACTTATTCTTATTTGCTTGGGAATAATCTCCCTTCTAACTGTTAAGAGAACTGTATCATGATTGTATGAAAGATATTTCTTATGCTGATTTTATTTGTCTTTTGAAATGGAATGGGTAATACGCAAGATATTCTTTGCCTTGTTTAAATTTTTAAACTCTAATAAAAATAAAATTTTAAAAACAAAAAGAAACAGATTCCTTTTCATTGCCCAGGAGTGGAGGGAATATCATCAATTATCTGTAGAGCAGGCATTCATTCCTCTGAAAAATACTGAGGCCAGATCACACTCTGCATATTCGACTGTTCTCCAGTCTAGATTTTTTTATAATTGTCCCTGCCTTCTCCCCAGACATTTACCTATTGCCGCTAATACACTTTTTCATTTATAGACGGTGACCTGTGAACTTACTGAATGGTTACAAAACATTTTCTATATGCAATAGAAACAAAGTTGTGTTAGGTTGGGCTTGAGCTGAGGGGCTTCCTGGTTTCTGAGTCCCTTGATGGCACTGGTAAAGCCAGGATTGTGCGAACTGTGTACCTTACAGTTGCACCTGTGAAACCACATGTCTGAGGGAGTGGATCAGCTCCGGAAACATACATTTTCTTTACTTACTTAATAAAAACTTCTGTTCCAAAGATCAAAGTGCTGTACAAATTATCATTATATAATATACTTAAACACATTAATAAAATACATAAAAACAGACCTGCATGCAATCAGGAGACTTCACCACCTACCCTCTCTCATACAACAGTGGCATTTTACCTAAAAGTTTTCCCTCCTTTACCTCCACACCCACTACTGTGGAAGCAATCAGGTATTCAGCTGTTTACGAAAACCCAAATAATCTGTCTCCTGCTGAATCTCCAATGACAACTGATTCCAAATTACAGCGACTACCATAGAAAATGCTCTTGCCGTTATTCATGACTTCTGAATCACTTTAAAAATGAAGACTCCTTCCATAAAGGTCCCTGACTAGACCATAAAGTTTGATTTGGGACATACCACTCTATCTTATCATGTGGATAACATGGACACACCCCTCTAAGCAACTTGAAAACCAAAGGCAACATTTTAAGTTTCACTCATGCTCAATTGGAAGCCCGTGTATTATACTCAGCATATTAATCACTAGGGTTCTTCTTGAACACTAGGGATGTGCAATCCCAACATTTTCAGTTCGGTTCAATTTTTCATTTCTGAGGTGTTTTTTTCCGGTCTGGATTCAGTTTGTTTATGTAGTACCCTCTGTATACCTTTCATGGAGGAAAAGCCAGAGCACTAATGATCAACTGCTGCAGACTCTCTCAATATGGCTGCCTTAATATGTCATATTACTGCGTCATATTACTGTACCATGCTTCAGGACACCCGACTCTTAAAAACCAATGGAAAGAGGGAAGGATTTTTTGAAACAGCTGAGGCTGGGGGGGGGGGGGGGGGGAGGAGATTGGTTAGAAGTACAGGAGGAAAACAGGCTAGCTCTGTCTCAGCCTAGATACATTTGCTAATCTTCTTGTGGGTATCTGCTTAGGTTGAGCAGATGAGCACCGAGAACAGTGTGTGGCTGGAAGTTGTCATTGCTGATTCTCCAGGCAGTAGAGTGGGGACCAGACAGTGTAAGGGAGCTACATAAGGAACTGCTAGGTCTTTGTAGTGCAGTACAAGAAGCTGTGGCTTGCTAGGTCTCCAGACAGCAGAGCGGTTCCAAGATCTGGAAGTGTAAATCTGCAGATTACCCTCAGCCTTGGGGGTGGAGTGAGCACTTTGGTTGACACACACTCAAGAGAACAGACTCTGGCATAGGGCTCTGGTTAATATCTGGGTTGCCGTTCCTCTGTTGTGACATTCTCAGTTACAAAATGATAGTGTGTATCTGCTTCACCACTAAAAACCCAGGGATTACAAGTGAATCTAGTTCTGCGTTGTTAAACCAAGACCGCCTGTAAGATTTTGGTGTTCATAGGCAGAGTGCCATGGCAACACCCCTTTGAAGCCATGCCAGCATATGGCCCTAAAACAAGGAGAAGCAGGCGCGACTTTGGTCTGAATATTTGGCACCTTAGGAAATTGCCTATGTTGTCTATGCCTAAATCCAGGCCTGTGTGAAACACTGATTTTTTAAAATCTCGGCCCCATCAACAAACCCTATGGATGAAAGGGGCATCTTTTTGCTCACTTCAGCTACACTAGCAGTTTGCTTCAATATTGATGGATCCTCTCAGAAAGACAGAAGGTACAGTCTTACGGCTGCAAGTGTTGCAGCACACACCTGGGTAAAGCTGGAAGACAATTATATTTGCTTGTGTATATGCATTTCTGGGCCCAGAATACAGACATACTCCCCGGGGAACATAGTGAGCTCACAGTAATTCTAAAATATCCAAGGCCTGGGTATTAGTGAACAAAAAGATATACAAAATCCAGAAGAATACTGCTCTTATACTATTTGTATTGAATATGGTCACTGGTGTCTGTGTTTGTGGTTTAACCCTTTACTTCTTCATGCACGGTTTTTAATGCAGTGTGTTCTTGCAATAATAAAAGCGAAATTCAGTATGCTTGCTGATGCACAGGGACATTTTTCCTCAGATGTATATTCACAGGGGAGGAATCCATTATTACACAGGCCACACTGCTGGGTGGGGCTACATTTAATTATTTTTTTTATTTGGTTCATTTGCCTAAGTGAAAAACAATAAAACTAGATAAAAATCCATAAAATGAAAACAAAATGAGCAACAAGAAAAAAGAAAAAAAAAAGAAAAAAGAAAAAATAGGCCTCCAGTAGCCTAGGCTAGGTCCACTCGGGCCAAAAACAGCTCAGGCCTGGTGCCAAGACTGTTTTGGCCCTGAGACTTGTTCCCAGTGCCAAGACCTGACCCTGAGGTCTGCTCCCAGTGCCGAGGCCTGGCCCTGAGGTCCAAACCCAGGACTAGTCCCAGCACTAAGGCCCAAGCCAATGCTGAGGTCTGGCCCTGGTGCTGAGGCCCAGCAGTGATGCCTGGTCCCATTGCCAAGGCCTAGGCTCTACATTGGGGCCAGCTTTGAGATCTGATCCCAGTGCTGAGAACTAGGCTGGCACTGGGACCCAACCCTGAGGCCTGGTCCCATCACTGAGGCTTAGGACCTGTACCAGGGCCCAACCCTGAGGGCTAGTCTTGGTGCTAAGGCCTAGGCCCAGGCCTCCTGACATCTTCTTCATTTCTGAGGCTTTAAAAATGATGCCATCTGCTTGGAAGATGTCACCAAATGAATGCATAACAAGTTTAAAATTACTTATATCCAAGAAAGGATGTACCTTTCTCAATACTCTGAACTTTCCATATACCGCTTCCCCTTCAAACTGAGAATCTAAAAATACACCCAAGTTTCTTAAGATCTTTCCAGTAGAAAAGTTATCTAATCCATCTTAAATTCTCAACAGTTTCAAAATGTCCCACTTTTATTTTCAATACCACCATATTTAAAACCAATCAACTCTGTTTAATCTATTGCACAGTCACTGAGATATTTCAATTAAATTCTTGTACAGCTCTACCTCAATTCCTTCTCAATGGAGCCACCAGCTATACATCATCTGCATAAAAATAACCCCATATACTGAGGGATTGAATTACCTTCCCTAAATGACTGTAGAAAAGGATTAAACAAAACAGGTGACAGAGGGGAACTGTGAGGAACCCTACAGTTCCCCTTCCTCAGAACAGCCAACTTATGCTTAGCCAAAACTTAGCAAGAGTTATTGATAAGAAAGAGGAAATCCAATCCAATACTTTCTCCTGCAATCCTATAGCCTTATACCTCTCCAACAAAATCCTATGGTTCACCACGTCAAAAGCAGAGGAGAAATCCAAAAGAACTAGTATCAAATCTTCACCCCTATTCATCTTACACAAAATGTCATCAGCTATAGAGATCAACATGGTCTCAGTACTGTGACCCTTCTGAAACCTCCCTTGATGAGGATCCAATTTATCCCACTCTTCTAACTAAAGAATTCTCTGTTCAAGTATGCATTTCAGAAGTATAATCTCCATTTGTAAGCATTGCTTTAAAGATGTGTTTTGCTATTAATCACAAACATGTCCCAAGGGTGACCAGAATCTGAGAAGTTGATTGTTGCTATTTATTAAGTATGGTTAGGACAGCAGATGTGACAGAAAGGTTGAAATGTCTCGTTAACTGAAATAGAGATGGGGAACGGCTGCCGAATGGTTATAGCAGCAAAATACAACATAAATCAGGAGAGCACCTGAGACTTGTGAGTCCAAATCCTATAATAAAATAAAATTGACTTCACCTCATGGGTAACAAATTATACAAATAGAGCTATGCAGGAGACCCAGAAGGCTGGATATTTGGGCAATGGCCACAGTAGTATTGCTGGCTATTTAGATTATTATGAAGCTTTCTGGTTAAACATAGGAACAGTGCATGTTGGAGGGAACTGAGCGGGGAGCTTGTATGCTCATCTTTCCAAGATAGTAAAGTACAGAGGAGCAAGACAAAAAATGGGTGCGCGTCAAGAATAAGGAGGCAGAAAAAGGGACAGGGCAGGGCATGGACGTAAGAGAGACAGACCCAATCTGACACTCTATATATCTCCCACTGTAAGAGGGGCACTCAACTCAGGGTAGTTTTGGGGGCAACAGTGTTACAAGGGTCTACAGACCCTTGTGCCCTAGACAAACCAATGTAACACCGGCCCCCCCTAAACCCACCCTGAGTTGAAAGTGCCCCTCTTACAGTGAGAGATATATAGTGTGTCAGATTGTGTGTGTGTGTCTCTCTCTCCCTCTCTTAATACGGTCACTTGTGTGAGTACGCGCCTAAAGGCTGCACCCATATGCGCGGCAGGGATATTTTAAATGATACGTGTGTACTTACACACACAATATAAAATTAATCGCATGCCCTATGGGCGCACAAGCGCGCCTTTTAAAATTTACCTGCTAATGTGCACTTATGCATGTAAAACCTATTGACAATTCAATAGCATTCATGACAGCAATTTTCAAAAGCCCACCTACACGGGTAAAGTGCATTTATACATGTAAAACCCAGTTTTAAGTGAGTAATTCCTTTTGAAAATCAGGCCCAGAGTCTCCTTTTAGTCAGTATCATAACGTGCTTAGCTATATTACATTTATAACAGGACTTCCCCATCGTGTCCTGGGAATGCCACAACAAATATGCATGAGATAAATTTGCATATATTGTGGATATTCTGAAAAGCAGACTGGTCATAAGTCCCTATGACAAGTTTGGGAAACCCTGATGTATTGGGAGCAGAATGAGTGATTGTAGTTTTGTATTAATCGGAACAATATTACTTGTCCTGTTATTTTTTTTTTATATTGTACTGTGCTCAGTTTACTGTCTCTGCCTCTGCGATTGCATTTCTCTCATGTTCTCTGTATCATCTTTATACGCAGAGATCTGATATTCAAGAGCCTGAGGTTGAAAACTGATTAATTTCATCATCAAAGACTGTGTGTGTGTGTGGGTATATATATATATATATATATATATATATATATATACATACAGTTTTTGATGATGAAAATATATATATTACACTCAATAACTTACTGTATGTTAGCAAACCTGCAAAACAGGCATCTTTGATATGTTATTATTTACTGTACTAACTAAATAAACGAACATGGGTGGGCAAGGGATAAGAACTGGTGAAAAGGTTTATGCTGTTTGCTAGACACTATTGCTCTGTTCTTGATTTATTATGAATGAGCTGTAATGTGACCCAGCTTTGTGTAAACTCCATTGTCTTCGGCAGCTCCTGAACAGAAATGAAAGTGACGTGTGTTCATGAAGGTAGATCTTCCTGTTTCACTCTACTTATCGTAGTTTCTCAATCCTACAGAGTGGTTTATCTTTATAACAAATGCCCTGGGAGCCAACACATTTTTTCTATTATAATAAGGCTTTATAATGGCAGAGTTTTACCATTTAATTTGTAACATGGAACATTTACAATTTAAGGATCTGATTTCACTTTGTTATAACTTGGATTGTTGTACATGGTGTGAAGAAGCACTTAGATGCATCGAGAGTTGTTAATTCTCAATAGTGTGCACAACTCAGGCCCGAACATGGATAAATGAGTGCATCAAAAGTCCTGTCTGTGTTTTATGAGCTGTGCAGCAGGATCCACACAGATTATGAAATGCCATGTATCACTGCTCTGAAAGTACATGCACGTATGTTTCAGAACACACACACACACACACACACACACACCCACACATTATTTTAATGCAGGGATTCACATTGTTTTTACAACTATATTACAAAAGTATGTGCATCTATTTTATGCATCAAGGGGGAAATTCAGACTTACATGGGGGTTGTATACGTAAAACTGGCAGATACAAGCATAAGATGCTTCTGTGTGAGATGAACACATTTTCAGAAGGGTGGAAGTATCCACACAATGGCCCTCAGTTTATGCTCAGAGGTGGGTGCAGTATTTTATAAAGTTGGCTGATGTATGCGCACCTCTTGCTTATGAAAAGACTTACTTGTGCGCGTACTTCCAAGCACCAGTTTTCCGAGACCTCTACCAGTGACCCACCTTGACCTCTTCACCCAAACCCTTCACCAATTCAACCACACCTTTCACCATTTGCTCCAGACCCCCTACCCAAACACTGCAGACAAAAGAGAAGTTGGATTTCAAATCCATGACTTGATTAGCAGGTGTAAAGGTGTACAAGGACGATGATGCTGTTGCACAGGGCCTTGGTGAGGCCTCACCTGGAGTACTGTGTTCAGTTCTGGAGACCATATCTCAAAATGGATAGAGAGACAGGATGGAGGCAGTCCAGAGAAGGGCGACCAAAATGGTGTGGGGGTCTGTATCAGAAGACTTATGAGAGGCTGAAGGATCTGAATGTATATACCATGGAAGAGAGGAGGTGCAGGGAAGATATGATACAGACCTTCAGATACCTGAACTTTGAACCTTTTCTGTTGGAAAGGAGCAGTAGAGCTAGGAGTCATGAAAAGAAACTCCAGGGGGAATGACTCAGAACCAATGTCAGGAAATATTTCTTCACAGAGAGGGTGGCGGATTCCTGGAATGCCCTTCCGGAGGAGGTGGTGAAGACAAAAACAGTCAAAGAATTCAAAAGGGCATGGGATAAACATTGTGGATCCCTAAAGGCTAGAGGACAGAATTGAAGAAAAGGGTGCATGGGGGTAACTTACTGGTGTTGCGGTTACTACCCTTGATGCTTTTGATGCAACTGCAACATTGCTTTTCATTTCAGTGGCAGGGGGAAAAGGGGAATTGGACTCAGATGACAACCAAAATGGGCCCTGACTTTTACGATCTGGGGTACTGATACGCAGACAAGGGAAACTGCACGGGACTGCTTTCAAAGCCAAGACCATAAGCAAAGCACATCAAGCAGCACTGACTGAATTTTCAAGAAGGCTCATCACCCTGTAAAAATGTTGCTAGTAGCAAATGGGTTATCATAAGGCCTAGGGATAACTACACAGAACGGCAATTGTTACCCTTAAGAGAAACATGGGGGTAATCTGCACAGCAAGGCAGATACTTCCATCAGAAGTTTCCTGGTAGACTGGATGGACCATTTGGTTCTTTTCTGCCATCATTACTATGTTACCCGTTCTTCTTTGATAAAATACATAAATGTGTGAGTTTCCAAACCCCACCCCAGAAACCCCTCAAAATGCTCTCGTTTTCAATGTATACTTTTCCACATGGCAGCAACAGTACACGAGCACTCCCACTCTTCTGAAAATTCACTTACCACAGACAGAGGTTACTAAATGTGCGCATATGCCCATTTTACACACACAAACCCCATGTAAGTCTTTGAAAATCACCCCAATATGAGTTTTCTAAGGCTGATATTCTAATTTAATGGAACCCAAACTTGTCCTGGAGGAACTCCAGCCACTTGGATTTTCAGGATATTTGCAGTTAAAATGCATGAGATAGATTTGCATGTTCTACCTCCAATGCATGTATAGCTGCTGCCCCAAACGGATACAGGGGCACACTGAGAGATTCACAGACCACACAAGTCCCATGAGCTTCCGATGTTCTCACATGGGAGGAAAAATAAGTCTTTTCATGGCCCTTAGGGTTTAATCTCTCTCTAGGGCTTTTCTGCACACCACTTCAGTCACAACCCTCCCTCCCTTACCCACACACAATCCATTCCAAACAGATGAAAATAAAAATTCTTAACTGCAAACTGAAAAAACTCTACTGCAAACTGAAAAAACAAACTGATCTCAATCTCTTTTTCTTGTTCTCTACAAATACTCACCCATACAAGTCAGCTCTTGGGGCAGGTATCTGGGCCCTTCCAGTACCTTTTGGGTCTGTAGATCCTCTCAGTTTCTCTATTGTCTCTTAGTGGAGTCTCTAGCTTCTGGATCTAGTCAGTCAGCACTCTTGGGGACTTTCCTGGGGCGGGGTGCTTCTCTCTGGAACATCCCATGACCATCCTCTCTACTGTACGCTGTCTCTGAAGAGATTCCTTCTCTTTGGGGAGTCCTCGGATGCAGTTTCTTCACAAAACTATTCTGGATTTTCTGGAGACCCAGGTCGTCACACCTCCTTCTGGGCTCTGGAACTTCTCTCTCCTTTCAGGCACCCACTTGCCCATAAGGTAAGGCTATTACTCCTTCAGGCCATGTCCCTGTGGAGGGATAGATCCACCCAAGCATTCTTCACAAGAAGAGACAACTGCTCTGTCAGCCCTGTGCTAAGGCCAACACTGAGCTCCCTCTGTGTCACAAGGGCACAGGAGTTTTGTTAGATCTCATACCCCTTCCAATGGGGAGTGGTACACTACACTAACATACCTAGAATACACCGGCCTCAGGTATAGAGGCAGGGTCTGGATGGAGACCTCTGACTCACACAGCTGGCAGAATGACTTGTTGAGGCCAGAATTGCCATACCAACCAGGGGCAAATACTACTAGTAAGCACTAAGCACTGTTCCCTCCAAGCTGTATGACAGGTAGTGAACCCCCCCATCCCAAAACATAGCATGCACAAGAAATCCCGATATTATTTGCATCATATTGGCTCACAGTGCATACATTTGATCTCAGATTATGAAAAATTGCACAAAAGAAAATTTTCACACACACACACATAGCTTTTCAAAAGTTAGAGGGAACATTGCTAGTATGGGGCATATTTTGGGGGTTCCCTTACACGTGTAAATTTATCTCATGCGCATTTATTGTGGCTATCCTGAAAACCCAATTGGCTGGGAGTCTCCCAGGACAGGTTTGAGAAACACTGTTCTAATAAAAAAAGAAATCAAATCTTTGCCTTAGGTTCTCTGTGATCCATACAGTGTGCTGTCAAATACCAACTACAAGCAGTGACAGTATTTTAGTTTTGTTTTACTTTTATGCTAATTTGTATTACTGGTAACTTTAAATGATAGCATGCTTGTTATATGCCAAGAAAGGTTTGCATACTGCTATTGCTTTTTCATGTTAGCCCATTTTTCACTGGTAAATGTGCTAAATGCTGCTGTACAGACATGGTGCATTCTGCAGTGTGCTTACAAAACTTAAAAACACTCAGAAGCTGTGCTAAAAAAAAGTGATGTTTAATTGCTCAACACTTTCCTCTGATTTATTTACACCAAATTAGCTGACTGGCTGGATACAGGCAGAGCTATAGCCAGGCAATTTGGCACCTATGGCCAAGTAAAAGAGTGCACCCTTGCCCTGTACACAACATGAGTTCGGAGACTCTCTCAATCTATTTTTTTAATTCAATACATAACACTGTTAGTTTATAATCTATAAGCAGGCATAAGTGTGACTCTAGGTTTGTATGGATGTGACCTTTACCCAATTGGTTATTTATATATTCAATTTGATATACCGCTTGTTATTAAAAAAAAAATCTCTAAGTGGTGCATAGTGGTGTTCTAGAGCCTGCACTAATATTTGTAGTGTGACTCTTTCATAGGTAAGATTGTTGCTATGTGACTCCTGAGTGTTAGTGGTGGTATACCAGGTTTGCTATAAAGGTTCTGAGTGTGTTTTCGGCAGGCCTTTGAGGTGCATCACAATGTGCCTGGTGGTGGAGAGTTTGTTTTGTTGTCAATCAAATCTAGGACCCAATTAGTTTAATGTAATCAATTCCTATAATTCAATAGAAGAGAAAAATGCACAACATTATGGTTTAAAAGGCACGCACTCCTTTTTCAATCCCTACTACTTAACAAGGTAGAGATTATTTTTGTTATAAGAATATGTTGCAGGTGGGTTGTGGATTTTATAATTACTAATACATCTATAGATTCCTACACAGACATTACATGCTAGCAGAATCCTTCACCACTGTCACACAAGCAGAACACAGGACAACTTTTACCTAATACAGAATAAAGGGATCACATATCAGAAACTGAAACATAAACCCAAGAAGCCAGAATCTATGAGCAGTGCAACACCGGACAGAGAAAAACAGAATGCATTTCCACCTATACTGAGTAAAAGTGGGGTTTTTTCCTACCATTTGTTGTGTGGGCATTTTATTTGGTCCTGGTCTCTCTTTTTGGTCTTCTCCTAAATTCTTTTCAGGATCTCCTTTCCATTTTCTTTCTCCTCTTCATTTCCTACATTTGTCTCTGACCTTGATCTTTCACTTTCATCTTTTTTTCTCATTTCTCTGCCTCTCTATCCACTCATAGCTAAATTTCACCTCCCTTCTTCATCTCTCTAGTCCTCCAGTCTTTAGTTTTCCTCTCTCTCCTACCTACCAGCTTTCATCTCCAATCCCAGTGCACTGTCTCATGCCTTCCTCAGCCTCCTATTTCTTAGTTTTCACTCACTCTCTAGTTCCCCATTTCCACCCTCTGTACTTCCACCGTTATCCACCTTCCTCAGCTTCTAATCCTCTCACCAGCTCCAGCTCCTTCCTTGTCACTCAATCCCTCCCTATCCCCTTTCTTCTATCTCTTACCCCCTACTACCCCTCTTGCACTGCCTTCCAAGCCCCATTCCCATTCACTCTCACAGCATCCAACTCCCTTTCCAGTAAGTACTCCAGGTCATTCACACCCTCGTTCATATCTTCCTTAGTCCATCTAATATACCCCATTGCAGACTCTGTACTGTCTTCCCCAAGTCCCTGCTCTCTGTATCCCCCACCCTGAGTTCCAGATTCCCTGCCCTCCTGAGTACCCACTTATCCCAATCACAAGTCCCTGCTCCCCCATCAGTCACCAAATTCCTGTTCGTTCCTTGTTCTCCCACCCCCAATACCCAAGTCTCCCTGCTCTCCCACATCTCCGAGTGACATCATTCTTCCCCTGCCAGTCCCTGTTCTTCCACTGCTGACCCCATCCCCCATTGTTTCCCTATTCTTCCTCATCCCCAAGTGAAGGGCCCATTCTTCCTCTGCCAGTTCCACTCTTCCTCTGTTCTCTCCATCCCCAAGTGACAGCTCCCATTCTCGCCCTGCTCTCCCCCCATCCGACCTGTTCTTCTCCTGTTCTCCCCAGGTTTCATTTTTCCCTCGCTTTCCCTCATCCCCAAATAACTCTCTGTTCTTCCCCTGCTTTATCCCAACTAGTCCTCGTTCTTCACCTGATCTCCCTCCACCCAAATTGCTGAGCCCACATTCTTCCCCTGCTCTCCCACTTAGTCCCTGTTCTTTTACTGTTTAAAATCCTCATGTCCTCTTTATCTTGCTCCCACATTTCCAAAAAACTTCCTGACTGGCTGCTTCTACGTCCTGCACTGTGCCTCTTTGAACCTCGTGGCTGAAACTGGATCTCAGCTATTTGAATTATGGGGCTCTGTCTCTACGGAGCCCTATGTGGTTCAAACAACTCCAGTTTGAACTGCACATACAAACAGCTGATGTTTGAACCTCACAGGCCTCCGTAGATCCAGAGCCCTGAAGTAATAGCAGAACTCAGGTTTCAACTGCGGGGCCAGAAGGAGGAAGAGGCACCGCCAGACCAGATTGGAGTGTGAAAAGAGCTCATATTCTTTCTGACTGATGACCCCCGCTGGGGATCAATTATTAATGAATTGGGCCAGCGGCGCACTTGAGCAAAAGTGCCTTTTGGCCCAGGCCATATTGGCCATAGCCTAGTTACGGCTCTGACTAATGGCCATCAAGGACAGGTTGTAGTTCCTTCTCTCTTCGGGAAATCACAGCGACATCTCCACCCATGGGTATATTACATACATAATGTTGACACAGAACCATTGAAAATGATGGCCGATAAACAGGCACATCTAGGGCTATACTTAAAAAGTTTTTTTCCTCATAGATGAAGAATGGGGAAAAAAAAATCCTTAGTAAATCTGACTATTAGTCTTCCCAGTTTCTATACCTACACCTCTACAGCAGACCTTATTTGACCTCCTGTTTGTCCCTTCATTTCATATCATTAAGAATCTGCTGCCCTTGTTCCCATGTCTTCTTGTATTGCAGTATCATTTTTGTGGGCCTTCCACCCCTGGGAGACTGGCCTATACAACCACTACCCTCTCTTTAAAGAAATATGTCACTGTAAGGGAAACCTGGTATCATGAAGGCCTCATAGTGTTAAAGCACAAGGACATGGCATCTCATTGATAAGAATATGTGCATATGACATGCCCTGATTTTGCCATTCTCCCCTCCATAGCCACAGATCTAGATGTTATAAGGCCTACCTCCTCACCCACTTTCAATAGACAGTGCAATTTTCCTTAAAAATGCAGCTTTGGTCAGATAGACTAGAAAGGTGCAAAAGGAGAAAAAGTACACTTTTTGACTTTGAGAAAAAAAAAATGTGTGGATAATGTCTACTTTAATTTTTTTTCATTATTGAATTTGATGGGAAAATATTTAAATGGAAAACTGGAGAAAATTGCTGTTTGTGTAGTGTGCTGGTAGATTTCCATTACATCCCTCTAATTTTCATATTAGGAGGATTTACCGGTAATATACTGCAGAAAAATTAAAAACCAGATTTTGAAGGTTTCTAGAGTTTTGTGGGAAAATCTCTCTCTTTGGAAGGAGTCTGTAGTTTAGATGTTAGAATGATGAGCTAAGAAGCAAGAGAGCTGGATTCAAATCCAGCTTCTTCCACTGACACTTGTTGTGACCTTGGTCAGGTCACTTTACCTCCCAGTGCCTCAGATAACCATTTAATTATCAGCTCTTTGGGCCAGGTACTTGTTCTTCCTCTATGTAATTTATTGTAATGCACTCTCATGTAGGGCTCTGTATAAATGCTGAAAGAATAATTAAACTCCATGGTGACTACTTTTGCAAATTTCAACAAACATCTGCAGAAGTGTTGGCAAAAATGAACACATCACTTTTTGCACATCCTTACTTGGAAAAAGATTCTTCTGCCAGCAGTCATTGTTTGCCTAGGAAGGATAACAGAGGGCCTTTCATCAGAAGTGTTTTTACGTGGAGGGCTCTTATGACAGAGGAAATCTCCCAAGCTGGAGTCACTGTACTGGCTCAGAGAGTTCCTTCGCCCTATTGCGAGACAGATGGGACCCTGAGGGGGCTGAGTGGAGACAGATTTACAGACTTGGCAGAGACACTGAGTCGCAGCTGTTCTGTCTCACAGGACTGCAGCTCTGGGTGCAGCCGCCGTCAGTCACGGTGGTTCCCGGTACCGGTTCACACGCAGGGACTGAATGGACCTGGGTCCAGATCCAATCTCAGCAGACGATGCAGTGACAGCCGAGTGTGTCCTGCTACTTTTGTGGCTGGGAGGGGGTACAGAACAGCTTGCTGTGAGCTAGCGTATAGAGAAAGGCACATCAAAAAGATTATCCATGAACTGCCCCCAAATGAAGTTTTGCCCTTCAACAAGCATTCACCCTTTGACTATAAAACAGCATATATTCAAACTGAAAGCATACCTTAATCTCTTCGGAAAATCTGATTGTCAGCCATCCTGGTATGGTTCATTTACTCTGCAAACTCTTCGTGGGAGTTTGTTTTCCCTCCAGCATCTGAGGGAACCCGTGAGCAACTGTTTAAGGCTGTTCCTGTCAGATATCTGATAGTTTGCTCTTGCACCCGTCCCTTACCCTCAAGTTCTCACTCCTCCCTCTTTCCCTCAGCACTCAGCCCTTCCCACCCCCACCCCACCCCTTCCTCGGTACCTGGGCGGTGCATTTCTGAGTCACAGCTGGGGTATTCTCCCTCAGTAAAAAGTAAAAAAAAAAAAATATATATATATACACATAAAAAGTCTTTTGCTTTGTTCAAGTTGGCTCCTGCCTTACATTTTTGAGGTTTGCTTGAGCTTAGCAATGCTAATGATGTAAGAGACATAACTTCCTGAGTCTGGCTTCTTTCTTTTCAGTCTTGAGCCAGCATTAACGTTCCCACGTAGAGTTTAAGGAAACAGACATACACAAATTCCTTACCATTGCTATTGCTGTTAGCCCAGGTCATTTTCTTCGCTTCAAGCTCGGTCAGAACCAGCATATATTGGGCTACAATGCCTTGAGCCTTCACTTATAACTACTTGAAGTTTTCCCCTTGATATATAATTCCCCTCCGCCTACGATGGAGTCCAGCCATGGCAGCAACAGACTGTGGCCAGAATCCACAGAACATGGCTCCTTCTGGAAGCCAATAACACGTGCACCCTGAGCAGAGTTGGAGGCTTGGAGCAATTTGGCTTCTATGCCTATAGACAACACATGACGCTACGAGCTGGGAGGCTGTTAAATGTTTTTAAATGTAAAGCATAGCACCATTATTATTTATAATATATAAATAGTCACCCTGGTCTCAAAAGTGTGACTCTTCGATCTGTATGGATGTGATCCTTAACTGCTACCCTAACTGACCCTTAACCTCTACCCAACTGATTAGTCATCTCTACCTTCTTAAGCAGTTGGGCTTTAAAAAAGGAATGTGTGCCTTTAAGTCATGATGAAGTCATCCACAGACAGACTTTCAATTCAGAAAAAGGGACCACAAATTAGAAATAGAAACATGTAAAGAAAATCTGAAATGAAAACCCCAAGAAGCCAGGCTCTAAATGTAGTGCAACACTGGAAAAAAAGAAAAGTATTTCCTTTATATTGTAAAAAATACAAAGATATCATGAGATGCACATTCCCAAAGTTGAAATATTTCATTCACTAAACTGAAAATAAAATGTTTTTCTGTACCTTTGCTGTATGGCTATTTGACTAATCACTTTGGTCCTCATCTTTTCCAGGGTCTCCTGACCACTTTCTGTTTGTTCTTTCTCCTCCTGTGTTCTATATTTCCTTTGACATAGTTTTTTCCCTGCCATCTCATTTTCTCCATTTTTCTCTCTCTTTGCCTCCTAGCTAGATTTTATCCCTCTCCCACTCTCATCCCTGTGCTGCCCTAATTTTCCCCTCTATTTTCTCTTCTCAGCCTCCCATCTCCCCCTCATTGGTATGCTCCCTTTATTATCTCCAGCTTTCTCTGTCCCTTGCCCTTTCCCTCAACAGCTGCCTACATTCTTGCTCTTTGAAACCCTCTCTCCTCCCAAATCATTCTCCACCTCCCCTCCCTCTCCTGCTCCTATTCCTCTTCTCCCAACTTCCATTCTCCCCTTCCCCTCCACTCCCTCCATTTTCAGTCTCCTCAAATTCATCTTTTCCTCGGTCTTCTGCCCTCATCTACTCCTAATTCCATCCTTCCCCCCTCTTCTTTTTTTTACCTTCCAACCCCCTTACTTTCTATCCTTCCTCCTTGATCTCTCTCACCTTCTATCCTTTCCCTCACCTTCATCCTCTCCTTCACCATTCTCAATCCCTGTCATTTTCCTTTCTTCCCTGCTCTCATCTAAATCCCCTTACCTTCCATCCTTTCCCCTTCTGTCTCTAACCTTTCACATCCCTCCACCTCACATTTCATCCTTTCTTCTTCTCCCTTCCCAGCTCCACCTCAGTTTCCTCCCTTCCTTTCCTCTCCCTCCCCCTCCAAACTCTCCCTCACCTTCCACCCTTCTGTTCCTCTCCCTCCCCTTTCAGCATACCCTCACTTCCATACTTTCCTCTTTGCTTCTTCAACTTCCAACCTTCTCTTCCTTTCCTTACCTTCCAATCCTCCCTTGCCTTTCATCCTTCTCTTCCCCCTTCCATCTTTACATTCCTCTCCCATCTTCTGACTTCCTTCACTTTCAATATAAGCAGGGCCTCTCCCTTTCTTTCCAAGCTATGTCCCCAGTGGTGGTGAGACAGGAACGAGGCGGCAGCCGGCACTTCTAGCCTCCTTTTGCAGTGGACTCCTTTCTCTCCCATGCAGATCAACATATGATTCATGCAGGAGGGAGCAAAGCTGGCGGCAGGAGGAGGAAGTTAAAAATGTGGGCTGCTGGCTCTGCTTGCCTGCAAGGTAAGCCATTGGTGGGAGGGGTGGAAGGGCACAACAGCTAATCTTCAGGCCTGCGGGAAGTGGTGCAGCAGGATCAGAAAATGTGTTTTGACCCACATGGCCACAAGGAATCCAACAGTGGCAGTTGTTTAGCACTACAGGGCCATCTTGAGAGGTGGAGCAATCTCAGGAGCAATCAACTCTCTTCGTCCCAGAGGCAACTTCAGCTCCTCAGCTCCAAAGGCAGGGCGATTAAAGAAGCAACTTCTTGTTTTGCAGCAATATTGGGAGGGAGCAGAGTTGCCCCCTTTTGGATGATGCCTATTGCCACGGATATATTGGCCATAGGCTAACTATGGCTTTAATTCTGATTATGACCGCCCGGTTTCTTTTTTTTATGGGATGGCTGACTTCCTGTGTCAGATGCTGTGAATGCTGCCTTCAGAGCATCCCCAGAGGAGCAGGCATCAGGCCTGGGAAGCAAATCTGGGGTCTCCCCTGTGGTTCTGCATGGCACTTCCACTGAGCCAAGCCATCAGTCTGGCCCCCCCCCACTTGCAAAACAAGAAACTGAAGTGCTCCTGATTTCGTTGTCAAATTAGTTTCAAATTGTTGACTCCTTCTGCTTTAAACATATTCTGGCACCATTACTTGGTGCACTAAATTTGTACCAAAAGTGGTGGGGAAAAAAAATAAATCAAGCAGCTGTGAACAGAAACATATTGTCATCACTTGATTGTGTCCAGGAACATTTCCCTAAAGCATGTAGGAGGACAGGGAGCAGGTGGGCCATGTTCTTGGATCAGAGGTGATCACAGCAAATCCCTTTTTATGATGAACTTTGATATAAAAAAAATCCCCTGATGTAATGAATACATTTCCTGAGCTCTCAGTTCATAATATTCTTATCCAGTGCTGTCAGTGCGTAGATAGCAACGTGCACTGCAAAATCACAAGGACTATAGGTCTACAAAGTTCCTGAGCCATGTAATGGTCCAAGTAGCTGGAGATGTTCACTGTACTGAATTTTATTCTCAAGCTGAAGATTTTCAGGTCAGATCAGAAGGAATATGTCATTTCGTTTCATGGAGATGTATTACCTGTCACAATTTTGGCTTGGCACATCTCTGACTGTTGCACACAGTAAGAGGTCATGATTACTGCAAGGGTCCCTATTCCAAAGAACTTCCAGTCCATATCTAGGTGCAAGAAGGTTAACCTGACTTGCTCACAATAACATAAGTAGTGAAGGACAGAATATAGGAGGTCGGTATTCAAAACCTGTGTAAACAAATAACTTAAAAGCAATCTGTCTAAATGACAAAACTGGCATATTGAGCCATGTATCCAGCTAAATTCTAGCCGGATAAGAAGGAAGTATCCAAGGATGGGCAGGAGATTATCTGGGAGGAGCAGCGTTAATAGTTTATGCAGTCCTGATTGACCAATCAACAGTCAGCATTTTAAAACAGTCTTAACCAATCACAAGGCTGGTGTTTCCTGCATAGAAGTATATAAGGCACAGGTGTTTGCTCTGCCATTCCTTTCAACATGCTTTCTCAGATATTGCGTCGCAATAAGCTTTGCACTTTGGAAACCTGTATCGGATGTTAAGGCAACACCATGTATTCTTTAAAAGACTTCTTTGATCTCTGTTTGCAGCCTTCTACTTTTGAATTGCTGACCTTTTTAAATCACTCCGGTTTTAAAATTGTAATAGAACAGTTATTTTCGCTTAATCAACTTTCACATACATAAAATAAGATGACACCATGAATGGCAGTTTTGCAATATGGGTATGTGAAGTTAACCATCGCTCATTTTGTAACTCTGAATTTGAACAGCAACAGTGTCTCAGCGACTGCTATGCCATTTATTTAATATGTTGTGTGGAGACATATGTCCTACTCAAAAGAGCTGCTTGTGAATTCTTGAACTACAAGGTATGATACATGTTTTACAATGGTTTTTGGAATACCTTTTATTACTGTTTTTCTCTTTTTTTTTAAGATTCCAAGCGATTTTGGACATCAAAATATAAAATTACTCCCTGATGCAGCGTTGAACACTGGCCAACATCGAGTTCCTACAAGGATGATATCTTATATGAAGATGCAAAGCACAGAAGGAATCTGCAAATTATACAAGCTAAGTTTTCTTTTTTTCACATACACTGTTTGAGAGCATTGTTCACTGTGAACTAAGGAGGCTTTTTAAGACTCGTGATTAATCAGCCCAACCACGTTAGGCAACTTGTTTGCCACAGTTGGTTTATGAATTCTTTTTTCCTCCTTTAAAATTATTTACAATTTGGGTTCATTTCAACACCTTTGTGGGTACTTTTCATCTGTTATATAGGGTACCCATTGGCTTTATTGGTTTTTCTTTTGTGATAAATGACAAAACTGGCATATTCAGCCATGTATCCAGCTAAATTCTAGCCGGATAAAGTGGGATGGGTAGGAGCAGCTTTAACTGGATAAGTTACCCTGCTAATGCCAATATTCGGTATTAGCTGGCTAACTCTGATGGGGCCACAACCTATCCTAAAGCTAGATTGATAAACTTGTCCGGCTATCTTTAAGATAGCCGAGTATAATCAGCAGCACGACTGAGCCACACAGCAGCTGAAAATGGACCCCTAGATGTCTGGATTTCATAAATCAATATCGTTATTATTTGATTTTCAATGAAGAGAAAAATGCAAGCATGACAATAAACATACTCAAATATCAGTTTCATTTCTTTACATAACAATTAAGATAAGAGTTGCAGACCAATCTGTATAGGTGTTTTTTGTAAAATACCCTCTCTGATTACAAAATATGTCGGTTTAAGTCCAATACCACTACCATCCCTAGGCAGGGCTGTTCTTTGGTGGGTGCAATTGGGGCTTTGGGGGGAGGGGGGGGCCTGTGCTGCTCTGACATCTAACACTACTTCCCATTCCTGGGGGGGGGGGGGGGGGGGGGGGTTTGGTGGGGCAGGAACTGCAGCGGCCCATGAGCAATGCATAGACCTCTGCATTGGGCCTGAAGATATAGTGCCTGTCAATCTCAGGGCCCCTCTCTACTCCTCAATATCTCAGAGGGGAGGGGAAGCCCATGGGAGATGGACCACAATGAATACGCATGAGATAGATTTGCATACAGTAGAGCTAGTTTATGCAAATCTACACCTCGTCCATGTTCATTGTGGATATCCTGAAAACCAGGCCTGTTTGGGGTTGGCCACCCCTGCCCTAAGGTTCTCCTGGCTCCTAGGTCACAGCCTTGGTCCAGAAGTAAAGAGACATAGACTAGGTAAGAGCTTTGTAAATAAGATGATCTTGGTCTCAATATATGGGAATTTCAGTTTTATGAACTGATTTCTGAGGACAAAGTTCACTGAAGCTGAGTGAGTTGAGAAACTGTTGGATGCAAAAGTTAATAATTCTCTGTATTATTTTTTTCTTTTTTTAAACATGGTTTTCAATTTTGGGCTAGATCTATAAGTTTTATGGAAAACGTTATGTTGGGTTTCAGCTTTTATAAAGTTATACTTATCCTGAAAATGTGTTTGCTGTAGGATAAATGGCTCAGTGGATAATGTGTACACAGCCAGCCAGACAAAGCAAATATGAGTGATTTGTTTTTGTTTTTCTAAGAAAAAACAAAACAGTAAATAGGGCAAGGCAGGCTCTGAAGCGCATGCAGGGTGCCCTTTCCTCTTTATAGTGCCCTGTCAGTCGATGTACTGGCAACTGAATTTTTATAAAACCATTGAGAAAACCAGAAAGTTAACAACTCTATATTTTCAAGGCCTTGGTTCCTAGAAATATGAGTTTAATTTCATGGAAAAATACTCTCTCCAAAGTCTTGACTGGCAATAATTCCAGCCCAAACATATGCACAAAAAAATGATTCCACTATCCTGAAAGTCATTTCAAAAAGACCTATAGCATAATTTTTATAAAGCATTTGCCTGTAAATGAGCACTGAATCACTTGCCACCAGAAGCTCCGATTCTGAAAACAAGGCCTCTGTTATACAAAAAATAAGCCTTCTTTCTCCATTTGTAATGTAGAACTCTGACAGTAGGATCTTGGCTACTAAGCTTTCTGCATGCATGAAATTCCTGCAGTGAGATCACTGCGCTTCCTTATAAGGAGCTGCATTCCCACAGTGACATCAGAAACCCAGGTCCCATGACTGCAATCAGTTATAAGCCCCGTGTTAAAAAAAACAAAACAAAAAAAGCAGGACTGATTCTTAAACAGAGGCTGTTTTCAGAAACACAGCGCTCTGTGGTAAATGTATATGGGCATATTGTGTATCACTTATTCTTAAAACTCATACTATGCTCACTTTTATATAAGCAATTTATATACAGTACTCTGTATTAGGGAGTAGGAATAGACACAGTCAAGAAAATAGTAGAATGAGTCCAAATTTGTACTATGACTATTCCTTTCACTATCTCACTCGAAATGGAATTGATGAAGATTAGGTATAGAATAGAGAGGGTCATTTTCAAAGGGATTTTTGTGAGTACAACAGTCCTTTAGAAATTGGTGTGACTGACTGATGTGTGTAGACACAGAGCATGCATGCATTTTTATGTGCACGGGGAGAGGAGGTCCAGGTAATGGAGACTGGGTTGGGTTGGGGCTTTTGCACGCACTTTTTGATGTTAAAAAGTATGCACTTAAATTCTCTCAGGAAGCTGTGTGCATCAAATAGCAGCTGTGTTGTATTCATGTAGTTTTGCTGGGAACACTTTCCATAAGAATATAACATATGCCATACTGGGTCAGACTAAGGATGCATCAAGCAAAGCATCCTGTTTCCAACACTGGCCAATCCAAGTCACAAGTACCTGGCAAGTACCCAAACATTAAATAGATCTCAAGCTACTATTCCTTATTGATTGATAGCAGTTTATGAATTTTTCCTTTAGGAATTTATCCAAACCTTTTTAAAACCCAGTTACACTAACTGCCATAACCACATCCTCTGGCAATGAATTTCAGAACTTTATGCGCTCAGTGAAAGAATTTTCTTTGATTTGTTTTAAATGAGCTACTTCCTAACTTTATAGTGCCCCCTAGTGCTTCTATTATCTGAGAGAGTAAATACAAATTTACATTAACCTGTTCAAGTCCTTTCATAATTTTGTAGATCTCTATCATATCCCCCCTCAGTCGTCTCTTCTCCAAACTGAAAATTCCTAACCCCTTTAACCTTTCCTCTTAGGGGAGCCGTTCCATGCCCCTTATCATTTTGGTCACCCTTTGCACTTTCTCCATCGCGACTATATCTTTTTTAAGATGTGGTGACCAGAATTGCACACAGTATTCAAGATGCAGTCTCACCATGGAGCAATACAGAGGCATTATGACATCCACCATTTTATTTGTTCCCTTCTTAATAATTCCTAACATTGTTTGCTTTTTTGACTGCCGCAGCATACTAAGTCGACAGTTTCAATGTATTATCCACTATGATGCTTAGATCTCTTTCTAGCTTAAGACAGAACCTAACATTGTGTAACTGCAGCATGGGTTATTTTTCCCTATATGCCTGCACTTGTCCACATTAAATTTCAGGTCCTCCTGCAATTTATCACAGTCCGCTTGAGATTTAACTACTCTGCATAATTTTGTATCATCTGCAAATTGATCACCTTACTCGTTGTACCCTTTTCCAGATCATTTATAAATATATTAAAAAGCACTGGTCCAAGTATAGATCCCTGAGGCACTCCACTGTGAAAACTGACCATTTAATCCTACTGTTCCTGTCTTTTAATCAGTTTGCAATGCACAAAAGGACATCGCCTCCTATCCCATGACTTTTTAGTTTTCTGAGAAGCCTCTCATGAGGAACTTTGTTGAATGCCTTCTGAAAATCCAAATGCACCACATCTACCAGTTCACCTTTGTCCTCATGTTTATTCACTCCTTCAAAAACATGTAGGAGATTAGTGAGGCAAGACTTCCCTTGGGTAAATCAATGCTGGCTGTGTCCTATTAAACCGTGTCTATCTAAATGCTTTGTGATTTTATTCTTTTTAACAGTTTCCACGATTTTTCCCGGTACTGAAGTCAGGCTCACCGGTCTATAGTTTGCCGGATCACCCCTGAAGCCCTTTTTAAATATCGGGGTTATATTGGACACCTAGTCTTCAGGTACAACAAATGATTTTAATGATAGGTTACAAATTAATTTGTAATAGGCCTGAAATTTCATTTTTGTGTTCTTTCTTTTGCCTGCTCTCTGACTAGCTATTGAATACAAAACACACAAAACTCCTGGTTATTTTTCTTGCCTTTTGACTAACTATCTAATACAGACACACACACACACACACACACACACACTAAAGAATATACCCCGATAGTTTACTTCTCCCCAAAACTTTTAAGTTCTAAAACTTCCCCAAGCAGTGCTTACTGATTCCTTTCAGCCACCAGCAAGGTGATCCTCTCCTCTCACTGCTCCCACTAGATTGTGGGTTACTGAGCTCTTTCCCTGCCAAACGGACTCGTGCACATAAGTCCACTTTGAAAATTGGAGGAACTTATGCATGATGTTACAAAATTACCTCTCAAGATACAAACCCAAATTATGATCTTTAAAATGTTTTGTAAGAGAATATAATGTTACTATTATTTTTTTTTTTTTTAATAATTGTAAATGTTTGTGGAGAATGACCCATTTACTGTATACTCCACATACAGAAAGCTACATTCACATAGTAAATGTAGCTTTCTGTGGACGTGAAGCAAAAATGAAATGCATGAAGTCCTAGCACAAGTTAATGGGAAGGGCCAGTCAGCCTGCTCATCTTCAGTAACCTCTTGAAGCCAAGAACGATTGTTTTTTGGATCCAAATGTGGCTGATGAGGCTGATCAGGGATTGATAGACTCTGCCTGTCTTGGGCAGATGTTAGCATTGTTTGGTGAAGAACCTTAGTAGTCCTGGAAGTTGGTATTTTTAAATATTGTTTATCTTAATATTTAAAAATGCAACAACCACTTGTTGCTTCTCTTTGCACAAATCTAGCACTTTAATTAGGCAACATTTTGGAAACACATGGTCCGAGTCATCAAGGTCTTTTGCTATAGGCACAGTATGGAAGAAAAGCCTTGGTGAGTCAGGCCCATATGCTATTTCTAGGAAAGGCTGAAGAGATGAAAGACAATAATTAACCCAAGCTCCTGATTACATTTTACCATTTCTTGTCTGTTAACATATTTAGAATCATAAAAGCTGACAGCAGATAGAGCCCATACAGCCCATCCACATCTTCTGCTCAGCTTTATAGTCCCTTCTTCTCCCTCAGAGATCCTCTGTACTTGAACCTGATAAATTTCCTTATCTCCGGTACCACCACAGGGAGGCTGTTTCATGAGTCTACCATCCTTTCTGTAAAGAATATTTCCTCATTTATGCCTGAATCTACCCCTCATTTCGCTCTCATCCGGTGATCCCATGTTCCAGAACTTCCTTTCCTTTGAAAAAGGCCCACCTCCTGTGCATTTATTCCTTGGAGGTATTTAATGTTAAACGATTTTTATTAGTTTCAAGGCATTAATCAAACAACAGTATCAGAGCGGGAGGGTTGTAGCACTTAACCCTCACTGGACATAAACCACAAACAGTTACAATGCCGTTATACAAGCTGCCCAACAACTGATTTCCCCACCCCCTTCCTGTCCTTAGAGGTATTTAAATGTCTCTATCATATATCCTCTTTCCCTCCAGGGTAACAAAGTATTGATGGCAGAAAGGACCAAATAGTCCATCCAGTCTGCCCAGCAAGCTTCTTATGGTGGTATCTGCCGCGTCGTGCAGGTTACCGCCATGTTTCTCTTACAGGTAGCAACTGCTGCTCCGTGCAGTTATCACCAAGCCTTATGATAGCCCATAACAGATTTACTGCTAGCAACATTTTTACTGGATAATGAGCCTTCTTGAAAATTCAGACACTCCTCCTGCTTGATGTGCTTTGCTTATGGACTTGGCCTTAGAAGCAGGCCTGTGCTTTTTCTTTTATGTCTGCGTATCAGTGCCCTAGACCGTAAAAGTCAGGACCCTTATTGGTTGTTGCCTGAATTTGCTGCCGTCAAAGCAGAGAGCAATGATGCAGTTGTGTCAAAGGCATCAAGGTTTATTGGTTAAGAATAATAATCCCATGCCTTCTGTTAAGGGTAGTAACTGCTGCTCCATACAGTTACCTCTCTGCTTATCAGTTCCCCAGACCTAAAAAGTCAGGGCCTTCATTGGTTGTTGTCTAAATCCAATTCCCCTTTTCCCCGTACCATTGAACTGGAGAGCAATATTTCTGTTGTATCAAAAGCATCAAGGCTTATTGGCTCTTTCCATCCTCTAACCTTTAGGGATCCACAGGGTTTCTCCCATGCCCCTTTGAATTCTTTGACTGTTTTTGTCTTCACCACCCTGAGGACCGCAGTTGGGAATTGGCCCATAATGTGAATGCAAAAGAGCTGGCAGCCAAATTTTACTAAGAACACCTAGAAAAGCCAAGATGGAGAGCCCCAGGAGGGGGAGTATTCTGGTCAGGGGTAGCAGGGATCAAACCTGCAGCCCTAGGTGCTTAAGAACAGGGAATCTAGCAGTGGAGCCACAGGTACTCTGTATCAGTAACAGTCCTCTGATTCATTAAATATCAAGCGAAGAAAGGTTAAGATGAGCCACCTCTGGAGGCCTTCTTTTGGATTAGTATTCTATGTGGCTGAAATAGTCAGCTGTATATAAGGAGCTCTAGTTTGCTATACCTTTGCTCCAACAGTCAGTAAAGAGTTTGTTCCGTGTTAACCTGTTGCCTGGCTGTGTTCCTGCTCTGGTCTTGGCCTTTGACTATGTTACTGCTTCTGGAGCTGGTCTTGGCCTTTGGTTACACTTCTGCTTCCTGCCCCAGACCTGGTCTTCAACCCATCCTGGTTCCTGCTCTCACCTGGAAGTCCTGGTGGCCAGTGGCCACCTGTACCTATGGATTCAACTTGCGGGGAACGGAGGCTGCCTAAGACAGAAGCTCCAGACACCCAGCCGCCAGGTATTCCCTGCCAAGCCACGTGGCTTTTACCATCCCCAGCAGAGCGGGCCATGATATGCACATTAGAATGGTGCATAGCAATAGAGGGGGTGAAGTTCTAGAAAAAACACACAGGTACAATCACTGCCAAATCTGCACTCGCCAAGAACATAAAAACATAAGAATTGCCATGCTGGGTCAGACCAAGGTGCATCGAGATTAGCATCCTGTCTCAGACAGTGGCCAGTCTGGGTCAGAAGTACCCGGCAGGTCCTGTTAATCACTCCCAGGGATAGCAGTTGCTTTCTTTAGTCTATCTGGCTGCTAGTGTTTTATGGACTTTTCCTCCGGGGACTTGTCGAAGCCTCTTCTAAACCCTGTTATGCTAGTCACGGTGACCATGTCCTCTGGCAACAGATTCCACAGCTTGATTGTGCCCTTTTAAAAAAAAATTCTTTCTACAATTTGTTTTGAATCTGCTGGCTGTTGCTTTCACGGAGTCTCCCCTTATTTAGTATTATTTTAGTATTATAGTACTCTCTGGCAGTAAGAATTCTTCACAAAGGACTCTTCCTGGGCACCTCCCCAATTGCACTTGTAAACTGGATGCAGACTTCTTTCCAGTAGGAAACTGGAACTCCTGCTGACAGACTTCAGAAACTCATGTGCCGGTGCTTTCCTTTACGCAGCAGCAGCTCTCTGGGACCTCCTCCATGCAAAAGGCAGTCTTCCCTCTCCCTTCCCAGAGGAAAATCCTCTCCCTCCCAAACACTGAAGAACCTCTTTCAGACCGATGAGGAGGGTGGTACTAACTCCTCTTTTCTTCAAGACGTCTCTGGTTTCTCAGAATAACTCATAAATTTGTATGTTGGACCCAAGACAAAGCACCCTGGTTCTACAGGTCTGGGAACCCTAGCTTTGGGTCCATTAAGCCCCCTTTTAGGGCAGGAGACAGGAACGAAGGAACTGTCCTTGCGAGAGAACCCAGAGTGCTCAAGAGTTTCGTTAAACCGTTCAAAGTGGAAAGACACCTCCCACTGGGCAGTATCAGCCACACCACTACTCTCCTCCTTCCTACAATAGTCCGAGATACTTTTGTGATCCCCTTGCATCAATGCAAAAGACCGAAGAGGTGGGATTCCCTCCGGGCTTCCATAGATATATCAGTCAGACAGGGGAAATGGAAATCTTTTTTTTTCCCTTCCTGTTTGTTATATCACCACTTCCATATAGACTGTTCTCAGACTTTTCAAAGTTCCTGACAAGTACACTGTAAGATAGCACAAATAAATCAGATATCTGAGTTATCTGGATATATAACATGTTCAGTAGATATAACCTCTACTGTAAAAGGCAAAAACCCCCAAAACTATCCAACATCAGTTTTCTGCTAAGGAAAACATCAACATTATTCCAGCAGTTTATGATACTTTAAATGGATCATGTGTTCTCTTAGATGTGACTTTCTGAATCATATCTGTCTGGGTGGGGAATGAAATCTGCTCAATAAAGATCCTTTTGTATGCAGTGCTCCACAGTACTATGTAACCACCTCTTTCTGCCTGAAAAGATCCTGATTTGAAAACTCCCGTTTGGGCTCCTGGCAGATTTTCAGAGAGTGCCAGTTTAATACGAGAGCTCCATTTCTCATTCCCTGCTCACGATACATACAAAAGCTGCAGCTGACAAGTAAACTGTAAACTCTTTCCTCATTAGGCCAATGGTCTTGATTCACACGTCATCTGTCAGCCTTATGTTGTTCACCTAACTCTTATTCTTCCATCCACAATGCAGATGGAAGAAGAATGAATGTATTTTTGTCTCAGAACACTAGTGGGGAACTTAACTCCTGTTTGACTACTCAGAATCTTTTCCAACGGTACCCAGTGAAGGACCTTGCATACACTGCCCATAAGTGCATGGGCAATTGAATTATTATTTGTGGTACATGAAAGGAGCGGCATGAATACTTTCTAAAAGTCAGAAGGTGGCAATTGGGGTGATTTGAACATGTCTGGGGATGAACACTGGAAATGAGCTGATCGGTTCAATAAGCTTCCAATATAAAAGTGGATGAGACGTTCCTGACCCAGTACAGTCTGACTCTCCCCTCCTCCCCCTGCAAGAATTCGGCCGTGTTTAATTTTTATTTTTCCATGGCCTAATTCAGAGCTGAAAATGCAGCTCAAAACTGCTGCCACAAATGTTATTGTAGGAAGAGTAAAGGCAGCTCCTCAACAAGGGGCACTTCACAATTCAGTTGCTCGTAGTGCTGGGCATCCTAGCTTACAGCAGTTGTAAATGAAGAGCAAATCACAAGCTAATTTTCAATTCTCAATCAAGCTAGGCATAAACTAAGCTGTGAATGTTGCCCTCGATCTGAGTAAGCCAGCTGGGAGTGGGAAAGGATTTTTGTCTCATCCAATACATTTATACTTAACTGTGTCACTGACAATTTTGAGAAACTAGCCTGATAGGTGAAATTGTGCTATGTTTAAGAGCTGGATTTGATTTCTTTCTTCTTCTCTAGGCCAGCTAGAACTAAAAGCCATTAAAATCTCAATTGTTCTACACATTTTCCCCATGTTTTCTTGAATAAAATTCCATCGATGCATACAACTGACTTACAGACTTGTTGTATGTTCTTTGTCCTGCTTTTGCCCCCTGACAGGCCCATATTAAAAGTATACACATCAACAGGGGTGCATGCAACAGAGTGATTTAGAGCATGGATCTAGAGTAAATTTGAGTAGCCAAAAGGTCCTACAAAAGCAAGGGAGGGGGAGAGAGAGAAGGGTAAGGGGGCAGGGAGGGCAAAGTGTAAGGGAGAGAGGAGAGGCAGAGCACATTACCAAGATAAAGGAAAGAAAGGGGAAAGAATGAATGTGCAAGGGTGAAGAAAATGGTCTGAACAAGATGGCTGCTAGCAGGAAGTATGGACCATAGAACTTGGAGGACTAAGCAGAGTGTCCACCGAGACCCTTTGCTGGTGAGAGGCAAGAACTGCCCATCATAGTCTCACACTCTGTCCTTGCAGCTGCTGCTGGATACATTCTAAGGACTACAATAGAGGCAGCAGCTCTTCCTCCTGTGACAGCAGCCTCAGGATGATACTTTCACAGCAAGAGGAACTTAAGCAGCTAGATGAACCTCAATGCCCCTTCCCTTCCTCCCTCCCTCTATTTCTTCCCTGGGCATCCACTCTGCTTCTCCATTGTGTTCTCCACCCTTACACATTCATATATAGATATCCCAGGCTTCCAATCTATACTTTTCCAGAGCTTGGTCTTACTTTTTGGTTTTATATTTTGAGTTTCTGATTGGCCCTAGATTACTTCATATATCCAGTGTTCCTGTTTGATCCTGTATTTCCAGTTCTTCTGCAGTAGTCCTACCCTACTTCTGTGAGTGCCTTTGTGTCTCCTGGTTTGGGTTCTACGTTAACTTAGTGTATGCCTTGTATTTCCTGTTTATCTTATCCAAGTCCTGCTGGCTGCCAGCACCTGAGGGCACAACACAAGGGAAAGGAGGCCAATGCAGGCAGCAGATGGCTCTCTCTTCTCTTGTTAGAACCCACCAGACTTCCCCTGTTTGTGCACTGCCAGCTCTTGGCTTTTTTTTCGTCACACCTCCAGCAGATTACATGGTCACGCAGAGCACACACGCTACCCTTCAGTTCCTGTGGCACTGCGGCTGGATATATTCTGGGGACCAAAGTAGAGGGGTAAGAAGAATGGAACAGCTCCTTTTCCTACGGTCCAGCAGCAGCCCATGCTCAGGATGGCTGGATTGGAGGGGCAATATAAGGTAGACTGAAAGAACGAAAATCCTTGGGGTGGGTGGCAGCCAGAGGAAGACCTGGGGATGAAGGAAGGGAGCAGGGGATTCTTGGGGGTAGAGAGAGAGAGAGAGAACGGGGGAAGTCTGCAGCAGTTCCTGGGGAAATGGAGGGAGACAGAGGCTAGAATGTGAGACAGAGAGGAAGACTTTGGGGGCTAGGGAAAAGAGGCAGGTGTATAAATTTGATGACAATTTTTGAAGCAAGTTTACATCTATAAAATTGCTTTGAAAATTGCCTACTGTCTGCATATGCAGACATTTTTCTGAACATTTTATGGAAAGTCTTTTGAAAATGGAACAGTATGTGCTGAAGTGCAAACCTCTCCCCAACCCTGCTCAGTCCAGGTAAACTTACACACGTGCAGGGCACAGGTTTAACCACATAATGGGTTGGCAACTTTATATTAGGTGAACTGCATAATATTAAAGTAGGGACTGCAGTCTAGGCGAAAGCGTGACTCCGGGATCTCGGCAGAGGCTTGGGCCGATGCTGGGGCCTCAACAGAGCCTCCCAAAAAAACAAAAAAAACCCCCAACACTTAACTGATCCATCAGGTGTCTGTTGAAGGCTGGGTCCCAACGCTAGGGCCCAAGCATAGACCCAATGCCACGACCCAACCTGGAGGCCGGGTCCCGACACCAGGGCTTCAGCCCGGACCCAGGCCTGACACTGCAACCCAATATGACCTGGAGGCCCGGTCCCGATGCCAGGGCCTAGGCCCAAATCCAGGCCCGATGCCATGACCCGACCCTGAGGATGGGTCCTTTATACCTGGGCCTCAGCCTAGGCTGGAGCTCGAGCCCAGGCCCGAAGCCTGGGCCTTGGCCTAGGGTTAAGCCCAAGCCTGGGAGCTCCATGGCCCATCTTCCTTCTTTGGCTCTTCAATTCCAAATGACAGACATCCACTGGGGTCGTGCCAGAGTTAATTAACTCCAGCGTATTCACCCCAACAGAAGGCACCATTTTGATGTACGGCAATGCTTGATTTGTTTTTTTCACACAAATCAAACGAATTACACAATCCATGAACTAAAATTCCCATAAATGAATTGAATAATGAAAATTAATTTTTTCCCTGCACATCCTTATTCTGTATTGACTTATATTCCTACTGTATTGACAAAAACTATTTAACACGCACTATTTACTTATCTTAAAACGAACTTCATAAGATCCCACAAAAAGTATACCATCTGACTGAAATCGCCCGACATGAGCTCATGTTTCGGTGGACTCAGTTGCTTCATCGCTGGAGACCTTTGGCCGCGTCCACCGAAACATGAGCTAGTGTCGTATGATTTCAGTCAGGTGGCATACTTTCTGTGGGACCTTTATGAAGTTCGTTTTGAGATAAGTAAATAGTGCAGCTTGGAGAAGAGACGACTGAGGGGGGGATATGATAGAGGTGTTTAAAATCATGAGAGGTCTAGAATGGGTAGATTTGAATCGGTTATTTACTCTTTTGGATAGTAGAAAGACTAGGGGGCACTCCATGAAGTTAGCATGGGGCACATTTAAAACTAATCGGAGAAAGTTCTTTTTTACTCAACGCACAATTAAACTCTGGAATTTGTTGCCAGAGGATGTGGTTAGTGCAGTTAGTATAGCTGTGTTTAAAAAAGGATTGGATAAGTTCTTGGAGGAGAAGTCCATTACCTGCTATTAAATTCACTTAGAGAATAGCCACTGCCATTAGCAATGGTAACATGGAATAGACTTAGTTTTTGGGTACTTGCCAGGTTCTTATGGCCTGGATTGGCCACTGTTGGAAACAGGATGCTGGGCTTGATGGACCCTTGGTCTGACCCAGAATGGCATTTTCTTATGTTCTTATGTTCTTAAATTGTTTTTATCAATATAATAGGAATGAAAGTCAATACAGAATTTTGAGAGGGTTTTCCTAGTGAACCGGCCACTGAATGATAATGTAGCTGTCCATCACTGATGCCGCTTGGGGCCCATTGCACAGCTAGAGGTGCTGGATATATAATCGGGTCAACATGCTTTGTCTGATGCTGTGTTCATGGTAAATAGTAGTTTGAATGTGAATAAATTAGTTGTAAGCAGGAGTTTTTTCAACCTCTTCTTTTGTGAATAAGGACACATTTATAATAGGCCATTTCCATGGGAAAAGCTCCATTTTACCCACAGAAATGCCTTTAAAAATTATTTATGTATTTATTTAAGAATCTTATATCCTGCACTATCACCAGATTCTGGTCACTACAGTTCGATTTTGGTTTTCTTCTAAAACTTTTCTATGCCAGCGACTCTAGGCAGAAGTAAGCCAGGGATGGGAAGAAATTTATGGACCAAGAGGCTGTACGAGCTGTGAACGGAGAACTTGTCAGGTGGGTGAGAATGGGAGAGACAGGGATGAGGTCAGAGTGTCAGCTCAGGTGGAAAGAAGAGGAAGCAGGTGGCCCAGCATTTCTGGTAGGAGCAAATCGGCACTCTGGACCCTTGCTAAGAAGGAAAGATACAGAGATACAAAAAGCTGTTAGAGGCAGGGAGGAATACAAAGGGAGGATGATGAAGGGGATCATCAAACTTACAACTGATCTAGGCTTCAAAATCCTTTGCAATGATGCAGCCTGGCATGGCAAACGCCAGTTCTATCTGAAGAAGAGGCAGTGAGCTGTACCATGGGGGAAGGCATTGTGGATGGAAATATTGATTTAACTTGTTGCTCTTCATACCTCATTGACCCCTTTATGTCCTCCCACCCCCTAATTATTTCTGCCTAGAGATGCCACTGGTTTGGTATCTAGGAGAATGTGGCATGCTGCACTTATGGTAAGCTTGGCTGGGGGGGGGGGTAAAGGTTAGGGACAGGCCAAAGCATTTCCTGTGGAGACATACAACTCCCATTCTCCGTCAAAGGGAGATACTGCATTTACACATGAGAGCATAAGATACCGAGTAAGACCATAGGTCCAGTGAGCCTAGCATCCTGTCTCCAAATGAGGCCAGGGATGGAGTTAATTGTCCTTGATTTATGTATTATAAGTGTGTTCTATAGGGGAAGAGAGACTATCATGCACAACAGTTTTGTGATTAATGTTAAATAGGGAAGAAGAAAGGGGAGAGGTAAAAATAAATAGAAAAAATGGTTTCGGTAGCAAAAAGCAATGAAGCAAAAAGTCAAAGTTTATCAGAGCATCAAAGTAGAGGAATTGAAATCAGGCCACTGCTTCAAGAACAATATTTTAAGGAACCAAACCTAGTGAGTGAGAGAATTCTCTGTCACAGATGTTGCATTAACAAAATAATCATCATAATAATAATATAGTGTACAGTATAAGGGATCTTATTTTTTGTATTTTATTTAGGTATATCCCTACATTTTGTTTCATTTTAGTGGGCAATGGTGAGGACAAGAACTGTGCACCTTCCATTTTTCATACATCCTACGGATACAGAGACCATGAAAATGAACTTAATGCTGTTTATGAGCACCCTGCACTTCTCTACAGACATCCAATTCAGGATACTGCAAGAGTTGGAAAATAAAAGCTTTACATTTTGATTTTTTTTTTTGCGAATGTGTTCTGTAACAGCAAGCCAAAATTCAGACTTTATTGAAGAAAGCAATATAAAATCTTTCTAAAGATGACTCATGCCGAGTAGGAATAGGCGTTTATAGTGCACCCCCCAGCATCAGGCATTAGCTTCCAGCCTCGGAGTTTACAGGTTGTCCAGCTGGCATTTTTTCAATGCGCGGATTTGCCTGAGAAGTTTATGTAATGGAAACTTTGGCTTTCAGCCTCTCCAAGAAAAATCCCCTCCAAGATTCCTCAAGGGCTTTTTAAAGATGTCTTTTTCTCATGTTCTACAGACAAAAAGCTTTTTAGAGTTTGCAACTACGAAGCAATCTAAAAATAGAAACTAGGTTTCTTTATTTTAACTTAAGCTCTTCTTGTTTCACTACAGTAAAAATGCAAAGCCAGGAGGCGGGCGGGAGGGAAGGAGAGAAGTGAACATGTATGGACCTCATTGTCTGGTTTATGCAGAGTTGCTCTCCTGATGTCACCAGCATCCGAAATGGGGTGGAAAAAACTCGGAGTATATTCCTGCCATGGTGCCAGTTCGAACCAAGGACAACAAGACAAAAATGCGTGTCTAATTTCAGTCATCTTATTACCTAATTTTTTAAGAAGCTCAAAAGATTGAATGTGGCCCAACTCCATAGAACTCAATGGGGAAAAAAGAAAATGTAGAAGAAACAGAGAAATCTTTTGTTCCTGGTAGAAAATGCACTATGAAAATTAGAAGGAAGTTAAGGACAGTGTTATACAGGAATTAGGAAAAACAACTGTAGAGAAATATAAAAATAAAAATATTTCCCCCTTTGTATGCTTTGCCTTGCTCTCATTGCCTTATCAGTAGTACTGCACACCAAAAAGGAAAGATGCCTTCACAAATACCATGCCTAATTCATACAGAGCAGAAGCTTTAGCTTCCATTCTGTAATAGAGTTAAAATAATAATTTATTTGCCTGAGCCCCCGAAGAATGGTCCTGGGAGATAGAAAAAGAGATACAAGCAGAGCTGCATTAGCTCTAACACAGATCCTGGGTTTATTGTAATGAATTGTTTACTGACCTGTACAGCCTTCTTTGGAAAGGAATGCAAACAAAAGGCTTCATTTACTAAGCATTTTTCCCATAGACACAGAATGAGAGAAGTTTTAGTAAATCAGGCCCAAAAAAGCATTTGGACAGGGAAGAAAAGTAAACAAGCAGTTGAGCTGAGCAGTGTTCCTGCTTTTGCACATGGAAAAGGAACAATTTGGAGCCAGATTGCAGAGAGATTTGAAGAGGACCAGAAGCATGGCTGTGAAGCTGCAGCTAGTGAGAAAGAAGAGTAGTTTTTTTTTGGTGAGAGAGCAAATTAACCCTGGCAGATGAAATTTTTAACCCTGTCATACAGCTCTGCTAGGAAAAGAGAACCACTGAAAAGAGGGTAAGCAAAAGGAGAAATTTGTATGAAATGAAATTTAGTTTAAAGTTTATCAGCAGAGACATGCAGAAATAGTAATGTAACCCTTACCCAGGGTGTTTAATCCCAAGGGAATACAATCTTATTTATAACCTTCGGGGCTGCTTTAGCTAGCTGACTTCCTTCCAGCTCGACTTCTGATCCCAGGGAGGATTCTTTCTATGGGGGGAAACTCTCATCTATGGTCTAAACAATGAAAGAAACTTTAGTGTGTTTCTTGTGTGTATTTATAGCTGTGGCATCCTTTGGAGGAAGATACTGTGAATAACCAAACAGGTCCAGCAATTGGGTGTTAAATAATAATTTACTGATTGGTTTAAGGCAAATAAAAGTCCATCTTTAAATACTTGTACAGTTATAGATGATGTCTTTACAGCTAGAGTATTTCACTTTGGGTTGGTATCTTTTTCTTTCAGCACACTTGGCTGAGCTTCCCATGGGGGTGTAAATTGTGCACTAAAGCTCTCGCAGCGGCTTAACCGGGATTCCTAAATCAGAGGTTCCATCCTAGCACAGCAAAATTCCTACCTTACAGTCCAGCGGCTTCCCAAACATCCAGCCCTGTGTCCAGGTCCTAAATTAGTGGAGATCTGGATGGGGTCTCCTCACTCTTCTTTGACTTTACTAAGCTGCTCTGGAAGAGTGACTCCTCGGGTTGAAAAGTCTTTGGGAGGGAACTTGCTGATCCAGCCTGGCTCCCAGAGAAATAGGAGTGGCGTAAAACCTCTTCACAAACAAAAAGTGTAGTTTCCTTCTTGAAAAACAGGATACATTTCAGCCATCAAAAATCTCACTCAGAAAGATCTGTCACTGGTCTTGCCCACCTAGGGAGTAGAGTGCCGCTCACAGATCTTCAGTCTTCTGGATTGAGAGCCCTTTTGCCCCAAAGGGAAATCTGGCAAAAATCTATCTTAGTGAGCTAGATGCTTATGGATCTTCTGGCAGGTTGTGTACAGAGGCCAATCCCGTACAAAAAAGAGGAATCCTGATGAGGCAGGAGGCCTCGGCATAGACAAAAAAAATCCTATATCTTGCTTCTCTGGTATTTGCTCTAAAATGAAACTAGCCACCCCTTAAACCACAAAATGGCTGGTTATAAAGGGCATGAGTAACCAATCCCTGCTCTCCTAGATGATAGGAGGGCAAGAGGGGATGGATAGCTCAAGATGTTATAGAAAAAGGGAAATTGAACTAAGGCGCATGGTGACTGACTGGAGTGTCCAGCCACAGTAATATATTCAGGTTAAAAATTTTTAAGTGAAGAAAGCATGAATGGAATCTGTTTAATTTGGAATCTGTATACTAAATCCAAAGATTTGTTCAATCAGAGGTTGGTATTAAAACCAGAAGCTGTAATTACTGACTAAAGCACAAGTACCCTGGCAGAGTGAATTACTGTTTATAAAAGGGTGGTTTTTCTTTGAGACCTGCACAGTTAGGCCTGGATTTAGGAACAGGCAAGATAGGCAACTGCCTCTGGTACCAAATTTTGATAGGCACCAGAACATTGCTATTGCTGCATACCTCTATCTGGGCCTGCTTCCGTACTGCTTACCTAGAGAAGCACCGTCCAGATCCTAAGGCGGCAATGGCATCAATGTAAAAGATGAAGTTCAGCACGTGGCCTGCAGCCAACTGCTGACTGGTGAAGACCCTGCTTCTCACATAGGTTTCCATAGTAACAGGAAGCCCATGTAGGAGGAGGGGCAGGGCCTTGAGTTTACATCGTCCAGCTGCAGGCCCTGTGCTGGTTTTCATCTTTGAGGTTGATGTAACCACCGCCACGGGATTGGGAAGGCACCACTCTAGGGAAGGAACTGGGAGTGGGCATCCCCCCTTGCATCTTAGAGGATGGGGAGCGCCACCACCTACTATACCCTCCCTTTGCTGCCTGTGGGCACCAGCATGCAAATCTGGTCCTGTGTACAGTGTTTAATTGGAATTCAATCTCCTAGTTAATAACTAGGGAGAGAAAATTTAAGGAAGATTTCTCTGCTAACTAAAATCTTTCTCTACTAGAGTTGCATGCCAGTAAGACTGTCAGACACATAAACACTGGTAAGCAAATTTCTGGGAACATTTTGTTTCCTCTACAACCTTCGGTGAAACAAGTAGATTTTAACAAGCTAAACACAAATATGCATTTATTATGTCTATCATGTACTATTTGCCAGAAAGTTGTGATATACATTAAGCATTGTTACATGTCTGTAGCGGCATAAGCTATAATGGCAATGAAAGGACATCGCCTCCTATTCCATGACTTTTTAGTTTTCTTAGAAGCCTCTCATGAGGGACTTTGTCAAACGCCTTCTGAAAATCCAAATACACTACATCTACCAGTTCACCTTTATCCACATGTTTATTAACTCCTTCAAAAAACTGAAGCAGATTTGTGAGGCAAGACTTCCCTTGGGTAAATCCATGCTGACTGTGTTCCATTAAACCATGTCTTTCTATATGCTCTACGGTTTTGATCTTTAGAATAGTTTCCACTATTTTTCCTGGCATTAAAGTCAGGCTTACTGATCTATAGCTTCCCGGATCACATTTCTCTGCCAGCGGGTTCCTTTTTCCTGATTGCCTTTAGGATAAGTCTCTCTGAGACTACAGTTCCCAGCAGGCTCCTGTTCTCTGTCCCTCTATTTCTTAAAGTGATATTTTTTTTTTTTTTTGCTTCTCCTCCTCTGGGGTCTTCTTTACAATGCCCTCTGTGTCTTTGGCTAGCTACTTTCTCCCCATCTCTAGATTGTTTCTGGCTGTGTGAGTTACTCACATTGTCATTATCAGGCCGATACAGAAAAATGCGCGGGAGAGCCTGCGAGCGCACAGGCCACTCTCCTGGGTGCGCGATTCAGGAGGATGGCCTATGCAAATTAGGGCTCGCGGCAAAAAGAGGCGCTAGGGACACTAGCGCATCCCTAGCGCCTCATTTTTGACAGGAGCGGCGGCTGTCAGTGGGTTTGACAGCCAATGCTCAATTTTGCCAGCGTCGGTTCTCAAACCCGCTGAGAGCCACGGGTTCGGAAAACGGATGCCAGCATAATTGAGCGTCCGTCTTCTGGCCCGCGGGCCGATTTTAAAATTTTTTTTAAATTTTTTATTTTTTTTATTTTTGGGGCCTCCGACTTAATATTGCTATGATATTAAGTCGGAGGGTGTACAGAAAAGCAGGTTTTTTTCTGCTTTTCTGTACACTTCCCCGGCGTCGGCAGAAATTAACGCCAGTCTTTGGGCAGGCATTAATTTTTGAAAGTAAAATGTGCGGCTTCGCTGCACATTTTGCTTTCTGGATCACGCGGGAATAACTAATAGCGCCCGCAACATGCATTTGCATGTTGCGGGCGCTATTAGTTTCGGAGGGGTTGGCCGCACATTTTCGAAGCGCTATTACCCCTTATTGTATAGGGGGTAAAGCTAGCGCGTCGAAAACGCATGGCCAAACCTGGGCTAACATTGCGCACTGTACTGTATCAGCCCATATGTGTGAAATGGTCAAATGTACTTTAAATCCCTCTGTTGTTTAGCCCTTGTGGTCATACAAGGTGCTCTCAAGATGTTCCAATTATGTGATTTTGCTAATTGCCCGACTGAACTAGAATGGTGGCAGCAGATGGCCAGTTGCTGTTTGACTTTTCCCCCCCGTATTTTCCCTTCAGAAGTCATAAAGCAGTTGGATGATTCAGGCCTTGAATGATTTCTCAAAAAATCTGAGCAACTGTTCATTTGTTAGTTTACAGGAAACATTGCATGAAATAATGATATTCTTGTCCATTATTTGGAATGCATTTACTGTCTTATGCAGCACAAATGGTTTATAGTAGCGTTCTATGTATGTCTGATTTTTTTTATTGGAGCCCAGAGAGTACTTAAGGTCCATAACACTATAGATGGTGCATCATAATGGGCTGTAATAATATTTCCCTTTATTTATTATACTGCATTGGTGTGATTCACAGCCAGCAATATTATGGGTTCTGAGAATGGCACTGGCTCAAACGTCTCTCCTTATTTCTTAAGCCTCATAAAAAAAACAAACAAAAAAAACTAGTTTGTAGCATGCTCTAGATTTTTTGCCATTGAATAAAAGGGATGGGGAGCATCTGCTGAAGGTGTGCTCGAGGCAGAAGAAGATCAGTTAGCTTGCCGGTTGGTGATCTCTATCTCAGGGAAGTCTGAGTTCATGATCGGCAGCAAATCAGCCCCCCCCCCCCGGGGATTGTTTTACCAGCGATATCTTAGATGATGGCAGAGCCATGGGTTAATAACTAGAGATTACCCTTGTGTTCTTTTGAGCTGAAACCATTCCATTTTGGAATGTTTTATTATGAAATGCACGGAGGACTCATTTCTGTGACAGTGCTTCATGCATTTCACAATTTGCTGCTTGAATAATGTCAACTGCCAGGGGTGTCAGCTGCATGCAGCCAATTGTAAATGGAAAAAAAAAGAAAAGTTTCAAAGATCTTTAGTTCCATTCTCAATTGTTCGCCTATTGGCGGTAGTCCTAACCACTGATTCTCACTAGCTCATGTAATATTGCATGGTGATCCCTCTTGTTTTAGTGGGTGGTTCTGTACTGCTGTGGTCTCACCACTCACCAAGGAATACGAAAACAATGCTATAATCATCAGCCTGATGGTTCATTTAAAGAGCTCTGCTTCTTAGCAGAAGAATCTATTGTCCCTTTTGAATGACAAATTTTCAGCCAGGCGCTTAACGCAAAGGCTTCGCAGACTAAAGCCTTCGCAGAGCAAAGTGATGTACAAATGCAAGATTCCTGTTACACAGGTAAATGGACAGGCATGCACTTAGGAGAAGTAAAACTTGGGCATAAAAGGAGGCACATTAGCAGCTGGCCATCAGTTCGCATGCCTTATGAAAATGTAAGGTATGCGCCCCAGAACATCGGGTTTTTTTTGTTTGTTTTATGTGCAGAAGTTTGTGTGCATGCATGGTTTTAGGTGACTGAAGATCCACTTACTCACCTATGGCTGAGTGATGCCGGTTAATTCTCATTTTGCTTGCATGATCGGAGATTAAGTCTTTGAAAATTTAGCAGTGAGGGTGTTAAATTGCTGGGAAGCAAGGTGGAAACTGTAGCGTGCAGACTGAGATTGCACGAGGAGAAAGAACAATGGACCTTAGCCTGTCCCTTTGTGCCACCCTATAACCTGAAGAGATGCCCACTCCGTCCCTGTCCCAGTTAGTGATGTGGGGGTTGCTCCAAATGAAAACCAAAAAATGCCGTTAAGGCTCTGCAAATGTCTTTTCTGCAACGAAGCTCATGTAAAGTAGCTTGTATTCTGTAAGCAGTAATGTCTTTTGTTCCTCTGTGCTTTGGACTGAAAGCTATCCCTTCGAGAACAGTGGATAGGAGCTGGCACTGTAATGCCCACTTAATTGGCACACCCTGTCCTAGTTTTACTGAAAAACTGTTAGAGAATGTTTCTTATTTCTTTATTTTTTTTACCCTGTTTACTTTCCATTAGAAATAGGGGCCTCATGAACACTCGTGACCTTCTGAATAAAAATAAATCTTTTTTTGTATAAGATCCAAGAGTAATTTAGCAGTATTTCTGCACTGTCATTTTACTACAGAAAAAATGTTCTTTTTATTGCTTTGGTGATGCTATTAAAAAATTGCATATTTGCACTGTACTCACCTGTCAGTTTCACTGTAGGCCATCTTCATTGTTTTACAAGATTGTAAATTCTGGCAGCTTTGACTCATTACAGTGATCTCTAGAACTGCACTTGCAGTCCTGGTTTTTTTTTTTTCCATAAAGGAAAGAGGACAGTTGTTGCTAACTCTATGATGGATGATTGTCGGAATCTTTCCAGCACTTTTCATGCCTCAGTTCTTGCTCTGTATCAAACTAATTTTTAGTTTAACTCAAAGGCAGGGGAAAGGAGCTCAACATGGCAATCACACATCAGCTGTGCTGGAAAGTAAGGTTGGGCCCTGCTAGAAGAATTGTTGCAGTCGTGTATCTGTGAGGCCAGGAGTCCAAGCTGGACCCTACTAGAGTTGCCACAAACCCTTCGTGTTTCAGAACAATTGACCAGAGTGGTCCTTGGGGGGGGGGGGGGGGGGGGGGGGGGAAGAGAGAGAGAGGTATTCCTGGCCCTGACAGAAGTGCCAAGAGATATATGAAGTCAGGAGATTTTGACTAAAGAACTACTGTGATCCTCCATCGGTGGCAGCTGTTCACCCCAAGGTGAGGAGGAGGCCTGAAGACTTAACAGTGTCTGTTGCCACCTACCCTCAGCTTGCTTGGAGAAGAGGAGGCCAAAGCATGACAGATTCTGCCATGACTGATAACTTACCTGTGGCCCAGCATAAAGAGAGGCATACGTTTGGGGGGGGGGGGGGGGAAACAGAACATATGCATGACTGGAAGGAAGGGAGAAAATAAACACTAGGTTGTTAATTTACCATTATATCTCTAACTTCAATCTCTCCTGCCTAGCTCACTGGAGAAAATCGGTACCCTCCTAAGAATTCTGGCACCTGTTTCTCAACAAAAGTAACATTGCTTAGTCTGCAGAACAGGAGTTCTATGTTTGATGGAACATTTCCTTAGCAGGTATGCAGTCGCTGCTGCTCTGGGAACCATATGTGCTACCACTTAAAGCTAATCTTACTTGGGATGCTTCTTTGTTCATCATTCTGCTGGTGTGCTGAACTTGTGATCCGGTATCATTTTATTTGGAATGGGGATGCTTTGTCTTGGAGGAGTTTGTTTCTGCTATGCACAGTAAAAATCTGATTATTTTAATGCATCTTTGGGTACATGAGTCTACTGAATTCTTTGATTCAATTCCGTATGTTGATAAGGAGTTAAGGGTACAGTCAAAAAATTTCTGCTGACTGACAGCTTGGCAATGATCGCCAAGGGCTGATAATGCAATCCCTACAGGCCAGTGGATCTGTGTGTCCATAGAACATGCTCTAATGGGAGGCATGAGTTGGCAAAGGAATGTGGACAGGGGAAACCCCTTGGAGAATACAGCTAAATGTTTCAGAGTGCCTTTGCTACAGCCAGGAATGTATTAAAAAAAAAATCCAAGTGGCAAAGGAGTAATTGGAATAATACTAATATTTCATTTCTAGACATTGCAGTCAGTATACAGTGATTGAATGTGTCATAAAACACCACTGGGCAGTTTTCTTATCTGATCCTAAGGGTAGATTTTTACCAAAACTTGATTTACATATCAAATCCCCCAAAATATTGAAGGACAGTTTGGTGCATGGTATGTTTACAGCAAAGATGGATAATCCTTGAAATTGATATTGCAGGCCCCTTTGCTTTAACATAAGGTAAGTGATACACAACTATATTCACCATTCAAAAAGCAAGTCTTAAAAATATACGCTTACATTTTTTAAGATAAAAAGAGACCTTCATGAACTGCACCACTTGTTGCAATACTTTTAGTGCTAAAAATTGCTTCATGCAGCATCTTTGTTTTAATCATGGGCCTCTATAAGTCATCACTTTTTAAATATATAACAGCCCTCTCAGGTTTTAGTAATGCCAAGGAAGAGAGAGCCACACAGAAGACTCCTCCCACCTATTCCATTGTGTATACGTAAATGGAGTGATGGGTTTGTGGGTTACTGCATAGTAACTGGAAGATGAGCCCTGTGCCCACTCAGTCTCACCCTTAGACCTTAAGCAGAGACCTCTGAAAATCACCACAGCAGTTGGGCAATGCCCATTCACTGGGAACAATACATAACTCTTTACTAGCATTTATAGGGCAAAACAGGGAGACACAAGATAGCATGAACAAAAAACAAATGTGGTTAAATATTCTGATAGAACAAGAATGTAGGAGCAATGAACTTTCAATTATATATGGCTGTTCATGATAGGAGCACATATGACAGGAACACTCTCTCTCCAGCTGGAGCCAGAATCCTACAAGCAGTTATGTACACTGACTCACTACCATATATATTATAACCGGCTCAGCTGTTCCCCAGCCCAATCTCCTGTGAGTGCTCAGGAACTGATTTCTCAGTCACAGGATATGGATTGAATGTGCAAACCATCTGATTGGGACCCTTGAAGATTTTTCATAACACCTACAGAAAGGGTCTCTGGTGACTATTTTAAAATGGGCAACGGCCCTCTCCTATGGCTAGTGCCCCACGTTCCCTCTCTTGGGGGTACGTTTAAGCAGATAACCATCCCAGTCAACAGAAGATTTTACAAAGCTCAGGCTTGCGCAGTAGAAAGTGTTGGGCTGACTGCAACCCTAGCAGAAGTCTGAGACTGAATTAAGCTGGGCTGCTGCAGCCTGTGCCAGGACACAAGAAATAACAAAAAAATCTTCCCTCCTGTTTTTATTTCCATAGGGAATGTCCTTGAACTATATGTGTACTTATCTCGTCTTTTCGCCTGCAGGACTCTGCAACCAGCTCCTACAGTGGAAACTGCAATGTAGTCCTGCTCAGTGCAGTATACAACCCCTCTCCAGAGGAAGGATGATCTATCCCTGCTGGGAGCCTTACAACCTCCGAGACTTCCATCTTCAAGTAGCTGCAAGTAGAACTACTCCCTATTCCCTTTTTTCTCTCTTTTACCCGGCTTTGGAGACTCTGAACAAAATCCCACTTTTTCTTCCTTATTTGGAGAAACCACATCCCACAATGCTTCTGGATCTCTTGTCTCAGTTCAACCATGTCATCATGAGAGGGGGAAGGGGTTTCTCCCTCTTATTGGCTAGTTCTACAACTACCGGGTTTTAGGGATGTGAATCGTTTTTTGACGATTTAAAATATTGTCCGATATATTTTAAATTGTCAAAAATCGTTAGGGCCACGATACAATACCAATTCCCCCGATTTATCGTCAAAAAATCGTAAATCGGGGGAAGGGGGAGGGCAGGAAAACGGGCACACTAAAACCCCCTAAAACCCACCCCCGACCCTTTAAATTAAATCCCCCCCCCTCCCGAACCCCCCCAAATGCCTTAAATTACCTGGGGGTCCAGCGGCGGTCCGGAACGGCCTCCTGCAATTGAATCGTGTTGTCTTCAGCCAGGGTCCAGAACCCCGGCTGAACGACCTCCTGCAGTCGATCTCCTGCCGGTGCCATTTTCCGTACGGAAAACGATTCGCGGCAGGAAATCACTCCCGGACCCCCGCTGGACCCCCAGGGACTTTTGGCCAGCTTGGGGGGGCCTCCTGACGCCCACAAGACTTGCCAAAAGTCCAGCGGGGGTCCGGAACGACCTCCTGCAGTCGAATCGTGTTGGTCTATGGCCGCCGCCATTTTGCGCTGCCATTTTGCAAAATGGCGGCGCAGAATGGCGCCGGCTGAAGACAACACGATTCAATTGCAGGAGACCGTTCCGGACCACCGCTGGACCCCCAGGTAATTTAAGGCATTTGGGGGGGGGGGATTCGGGAGGGTGGGGGATTTAATTTAAAGGGTCGGGGGTGGGTTTTAGGGGGTTTTAGTGTGCCGGTTTTCCTGCCCTCCCCCTTCCCCCGATTTAGCTACGGACCGCCGCTGGACCCCCAGGTAATTTAAGGCATTTGGGGGGGGGGGGTTCGGGAGGGTGGGGGATTTAATTTAAAGGGTCGGGGGTGGGTTTTAGGGGGTTTTAGTGTGCCGGTTCACGATTTTAACGATTTTCACGATACTCTAAACACCCAAACGGCGACGATACGATTCCCTCCCCCTCCCAGCCGAAATCGATCGTTAAGACGATCGAGGACACGATTCACATCTCTACTGGGTTTTGCAACACAGTCTTTTGATTGGTTTTAATTAGTGGGGGTTTTTTTGTTTTTGTTTTTGTTTTTTTAATTTTCCTCTACATGTCTCTGCTCACAGTGGAGAGATGGAACAATGTCCAGTAGGTCTTCTGCTATAACTCTGGAGTGCAACTTTTTCCCAGACCAGCTTGTATACAATGTCCCTGGGTTTATTATAACACCCCAGCAAAAAGTAAGCTCATGAAGCAGGACCCAAGTTAGGGAACCTGGCCACAAATATATTTTCTTATGCTTTTAAAAGTACTAATCTAGCGTGATCTGTGACCACCAGCCCAACACAGGCCTCATGTTTTGAATAACATCTGCCTCAGGGGATTCTTCAAAATGTTTTGGACATCAGAAAGTGGACACGTACTAACTCATGGTGAACCATTACCATAGTACAGGTAATGGACTGATCCTTTCCACCTCTGTGGTGAGTCTAGGAGTGTTCTAGTTCATCAGGGGAGTACTGGGATCGCATAAAGATTTCTAGAGTTGGTTCTGAGTGAACTCAGGAGAGAGCAGTTGAAGCTTGTGGTAACAACTCAAGGACTTTGTGCCATTAAGCCCCAGGATAACCAAGGAGTCAGGGAGGATTTTTAGGACACAGATTATATATGTAATAGCATTCTTCATCTAAGACCATCTGTTATAATCTGGTATGGTTATGGACCCTGGATCGTAGTGAGAACTGATTCCACCCACAAGGAAGAGCCCTGTGGGGACTCACTACGATAGGCGTGGCCTCAGCTGAGACGGTCATAGAAGAAAGAGACTTTATTAGACTGGAACGTGGGTAATACCCACCGAGTGGAACGAGACACAGTCCAGAGTAGTAAGGTTGCTCAATGATGATATCCCTGGTAGCGGCCCATAGAGCGGGGTATGCCAGGAAAGTCCTCTTCCGATGACACAGCTCTCAGGGTAGATCCGGTAGTGGCCCGCAGCGTGGGGTACACCAAGAATCAGCGGGTAGTAGTTCAGAGAGGTGCAGGAGGTCAGCAGAGCAAGGTAGATGAGGGTACTCACTCCGAAGTATAGAAGAAGGTAGCTGGGATGAGCACGGTAGTGGCCTGAGGCACGGGATACACCGGCGGTTCCTTCAGCAAGTTGGTAGAAACGAGAGGCGTACTCACAAGGTTGAACTAGGCAGGATCCCAAACAAGGATAGATGGATTCTCCAGTCAGGAAGGCCCTCCGAGGAGTGGATAGCCAGAACATGACAAGGCCCCTGAGGAGCGGGCACCTAAGACGTTCTAAGTCCAAGAGTTTAGGAACGAATTCAGAGTAGTGAAGCGAAGCGTCTCCAAGAGGAGTGGAATAAGCAGGAAGGAAGTCCTTGCTAACTCGTAGGAAGCATAGGCTGGATGGATTAAATACACTGGCGGGTAACGCCATGCAGAGGGGACGCCCCCGAGTTTCCCACCCTGATGTGAATAAGAGAGGGCCTGGCGCGCGCGTGCCTTAGGTAATCCCCAATTCAAGATGGTGGACAGGATTGCCCACACCTTCCCGGGGACACCGGGGAAGGTGGCATTTACAGGCTGAGGCCGCCATGGCTCTGAGAATCGCTGGTGCAGGGAAAAGAGAGGTGAGCAGTAGAGGTTGCAACCGTCTGCGACCGGGCGCAACACCCTTTGTCTAGAAGCTGTCTTCAGCAACAGGATCAGCAGAAAGAAGAGGCATCCTAATCATATGGAAACTGTGAGTAGGACTCACTAGGGATTAGGCATCCTTCAACGGTTTTACTTTGGGAGGAGAACACTAGTCCCAGAGTACTGGCATGGTGGTCATCCAGTAAACACTGATAGATTTAACAGTAGGTTTTGGACACAGATGGACTCTTATGGAAATAGTACACAATTAGTCTTGGGATGTTGAGAGACTAATTTAAACTCTCATTAAGTAAGAACATAAGAAATGTCATGCAGGATCAGACCAAAGTCCTTTGAGTCCAGCATTCTGTCTCTGACAGTAGTCAGTCGAGTCACAAGTACCCGTCAGATCCCCGATAGTTGATCTATTTCTTGAATCTCACTCCCAGGGTTAAGTACTGGCTTTCCCACGTCTACCTGGCTAATAGCTGTTTATGGACTTTTACTTCAGGAATTTGTTCACTCCTCAGTTTTAAACCCCACTATGGGGCCGATGCAATAAATATGTGCAGAAAGTGGGTGCTGAACAGTCAGCGCCTGCTTTCTTAATGTGGCCCAGGCGCCCCCAAGGGGGCACCATGCAATATTTAAATTAGGAGGTCACGTTAGTAAGGAGGCGCTAGAGTTGCTTGCGTGCCCCTAGCACCTCCTTGCTTACGAGAACCCGATCGTTGTCGGTGATCCGTTGGTTAGGAAAACCGATGCAGAGTTTATTGGCGTCGGTTTTCCTAAACGCTACACAGCCAGGGGGTTCAGGAAACGGATACTTGTCATTCGAGCATCTGTTTCCTGCACCAAACTGCCAGTGTTTTTTTTTTCTATTTTTTAACTTTATTTAATTTAGTTTTTCCTCCTACTTAATATCGCAACGATATCCTCTCTATTTGCATGTGATTAGCGCTATTAGACTCACTCCGCGTCGGACGCGCGTTGAATAGGCGCCGATCCCCTTATTGCATTAGGGGATTCAACCCACGTCCGACTGTGGGTCCCATGTTAGTTGCCTTGATCATATCCTCCGGCAATAGATTCCATAGCTTGATTATGCACTGAGTGAAAAAATACTTCCTACAATTTGTTTTAAATCTCCCAGTTACTAGTTTTATGGAGCATTCCCTATTCCTTGTGTTCTCTATTTACCCATTCCACCCCATGCATGATTTTATAAATTTCAATCATATCTCTTCTGTCATTTCTTTTCCATTTAGTCTCTCTCCTTAATGGTGCTTTTCAAGCCCCTTTATCATTTTTGTTACCCTTCTCTGTTCCTTTTCTATATCTGCTATGTTTTTTTTTTAGATGGAGGCGACTAAAACTGCACACTGCATTTGAGGTGCGGTCACATCATGGATCTCTACAAAGGCATTATGATATTCTTAGTTTTATTCTTTGTTCTTTTCTAAATAACTCCTAACATTCTATTTGCTTTTTTGAACACGGCTGCACACTGAGCCAAAGATTTCAAGGTATTGTCCATAAGGTCTCCGAAGACCTTTTCCTGGGTGGTGCCTACTAACATGGAACCCAGCATCGTATACTTATGGTTGTGATTATTTTTCTCTACATGCATTACTTTGCACTTGTCCACACTGAATTGCATCTGTCATTTAGAAGCCCAGTCTCCTAGTCTCTCACAAAGGTTCTTCTGCAGTTCTTCACAATCTACTGCTGTTTTAACGACTCATAAGAACATACGAAAATGTCATACTGGGTCAGACCAAGGGTCCATCAAGTCCAGCAGCCTGTTTCCAACAGTGGCCAATCCAGGCCATAAGAACCTGGCAAGTACCCAAAAACTAAGTCTATTCCATGTTACCATTGCTAATGGCAGTGGCTATTTTCTAAGTGAACTTAATAGCAGGTAATGGACTTCTCCTCCAAGAACTTATCCAATCCTTTTTTAAACACCGCTATACTAACTGCACTAACCACATCCTCTGGCAACAAATTCCAGAGTTTAATTGTGCGTTGAGTAAAAAAGAACTTTCTCCGATAAGTTTTAAATGTGCCCCATGCTAACTTCATGGAGTGCCCCCTAGTCTTTCAACCATCCAAAAGAGTAAATAACCGATTCACATCTACCCATTCTAGACCTCTCATAATTTTAAACATCTCTATCATATCCCCCCTCAGCCGTCTCTTCTCCAAGCTGAAAAGTCCTAACCTCTTTAGTTTTTCCTCATAGGGGAGCTGTTCCATTCCCCTTATCATTTTGGTAGCCCTTCTCTGTACCTTCTCCATCGCAATTATATCTTTTTTGAGATGCGGCGACCAGAACTGTACACAGTATTCAAGGTACGGTCTCACCATGGAGCGATACAGAGGCATTATGACATTTTCTGTTTTATTCACCATTCCCTTTCTAATAATTCCCAACATTCTGTTTGCTTTTTTGACTGCCGCAGCACACTGAACCGACGATTTCAATGTGTTATCCACTATGACGCCTAGATCTCTTTCTTGGGTTGTAGCACGTAACATGGAACCCAACATTGTGTAATTATAGCATGGGTTATTTTTCCCTATATGCATCACCTTGCACTTATCCACATCAAATTTCATCTGCCATTTGGATGCCCAATTTTCCAAGTCTCACAAGGTCTTCCTGCAATTTATCACAATCTGCTTGTGATTTAACTATTCTGAATAATTTTGTGTCATCTGAAAATTTGATTATCTCACTCGTCATATTTCTTTCCAGATCATTTATAAATATATTGAAAAGTAAGGGTCCCAATACAGATCCCTTAGGCACTCCACTGTCCACTCTCTTCCACTGAGAAAATTGTCCATTTAATCCTACTCTCTGTTTCCTGTCTTTTAGCCAGTTTGCAATCCACGAAAGGACATCGCCACCTGTCCCATGACTTTTTACTTTTCCTAGAAGCCTCTCATGAGGAACTTTGTCAAACGCCTTCTGAAAATCCAAGTATACTACATCTACTGGTTTACCTTTATCCACGTGTTTATTAACTCCTTCAAAAAAGTAAAGCAGATTTGTGAGGCAAGACTTGCCCTGGGTAAAGCCATGCTGGCTTTGTTCCATTAAACCATGTCTTTTGTGCTATCTGCAATTTGGTCACCTGACTTGCTGTTGTTCCTTTCTCTAAATCATTTATGAATATGTTAAATAGTGCAGGTCCCAATATAGAGCCCTGTGACACTCCACTAATGACTTTTCTCCATTCAGAAAACTAGTCTTACTCTGTTTCCTGACTTTTATTTATTTTATTTATTAAATGTATTAATCACTTTCCAATTTTTGTAATAAAAACTTCCAAAACGATGTACCAGTCCACAATAGGATACTTCCTCCAATCCCAATTTCTTGAGGAGTCTCTCATGAGGGACTTTTCAAATGCCTTCTGAAAATCCAATTACACTATATCAACTGGCTCACTTTTGTCCCCATGTTTATTTACACCCTCAAAAAAATCTAGTAAATTGGTAAGACAAGATTTCCCTTTGCAAAACCCATTTTGACTCTCCCCCATTAAACCAGATTGATGTGGTCAGTAATTTCGTTAAGAATAGCTTCAACCATTTTGCCAAGCACAGATATCAGGCTCACTGGTGTATAGATTTCCAAATCACCTCTGAAGCCCTTTTAAAAATTGACATCACATTTTTCACTCTCTAATCTTCTGGTACTGTGGCTGTTTATATGATAGGTTGCAAATCGCCAGAAAAAGGTTTGCAATTTCCTTTCTGAGTTCCTTCAGAATTCTGGGGTGAATATTATCTTGTCCTGGTGATTTGTTGTTCTTTAGTCAATTAAGCTGACCCTTAAATACCAGATGCTGGTGACATCAATGGGCATGCCAGAATGAGCTTTCCCACCATGGGCCCTTTAAAGGTGGCCAGATCACGCACATATACACCTAGGAGAGTGTATGGGAGGGTCCAGAGACACCGGCAGTGTGTGGCAGCAGAGAGAGAGGCAGAAGGCTGCTTGGGACAGAGGTAGGGAAGCACCGGCTGTGGCATGGTTACAGCAACTGGGGGGTGCATTACAGTCTCCCATTATTATTGTGTTGTCCAGTGGAGGCTGAGCTACACTCCTTTATCTTGGAAGTAAGCAATGAACTCTGTTTCTACCTCTTCAGCACAAATTGTACTTCTTGTATATACTTATTCTATTTACCTCAAATAAATACAAGCCATTGGGAAACCAAGCCCACTGTCTGTCGTGGATTCTTATTACTACCTGTTACTACTACTTATGATTTCTATAGTGCTAATAGACATATGTAGCACTGTACAGATCCACGTAAGAAAGAGTCCATGCTCAATGGAGCTTACAGTCTAGTTGGGACACACATGTACAAGACATCTATCTAAGGTTCTTTTCCATCAAGGGTCTAGTGTTAATACCTTCATGACAACATGAAGGTATTAAAGGGCTGTAAGTCTCTTATCCCTTTCACCCCCATAACTGGGACAGGGAGTGGCTACATTTTCCCTATAAGACCCAAAGAGTTTTATATAGATATAGGTCTTCTTGTAAAACATTGAGATTTGCCCATACCTTTTGGTAGCCTCTCAAAACCACTTGAAATTAAAGAAATTCTGAATTGTTCCACAATCTGTGTTTCATTTCATTTTTATATATTGTATGCTTGTGGTAGAAGGGAAAGGATGGGGTTTGGTGTTTAGTGTGATGGACTGGGACCTGGGAGACTTGAGTTCAAATTATTTTACTCACTGTGACCTTGTATAAGGTAAAGGTACCCTCCCGTTGCTTCAGAAACACTCTTAGAGAGTATGGTCCCCAATTTCCCTCCCACTCCAAAAATAAAAAGGAATTGGAATATTGGGAGGGTCCACAAGAGGGGAGGGGGTGGGGGATAGGATTTCAAAACAGGGGAGGGAAGGGGGTGGGGTTTGGTCCATGTAAAAGATAACAGAGGATGTTTTGGTCCTGCAGTCAGTATTTTATTGGTAGCATGTATCACTACCCTGCCTCTGGTAATTTTTCATTCTGTATGTGATAGTTCTATTCGTTGACAATGTATTGTTTATGTGATGTTAAATTAATAAAAATTGTCAATTACAAAAAAAATAAAAAAAGGAACACTCTTAGACTGGAAACCTTCTAGGAAAGAGATTCATTGTGTCTGTGTATAATATTTGGCATGGTGCCCTATAAATTCTAAAATTAAATAAATAAAAAAAATGTATTAGCTAAATGGTTTGCTCTTTCAAGATAAGATTATAAGAGCTTGTTAGTTATTGGCAGGAAAGTTTCAACTTATATGGTTGCACAACATTTTCACAAATTTTATACATCTGTAATCGGGGGGGGGTTCTTGGATTTGTCCCTTACTAGTATAGTCAAGAAACCCTGTCTTCACTGAATAGGATTGGTAGATGGTGGACACTCCCCAGTGGGAGGTGTCGTAGTTTTAACAAACCCCCTGTGCCTAGGTGTGCACAGGGAATTCTGGGGTGCCTTTCCCCACAGAAAGGTGCAGGCTGGAGTGCCTTTCTCAACAGAGGGGTGCTAGGTTTGTGTGTCTCCTTTCTAGGGGAGAGATCATTGGAGTGAGGCTCCCTCTCAACAGAAGAGTGCCTGAAGGAGCATCCTGTCTAAGAAAGGTGACTAGGACCCAAGGTCAATGGTGCCCAGACTCCTTAGGAGAAAGAAGCTCTGCTGGGGAGTCCAAGGAGGACTCCTAGGTTCCTGAAGATCCACATGGAAGGATTTTTTTTAGAAGCAGTGACGTTCTGGGTTTTAGAAGGTAAGAGTTAGTCCTAAAGAAGAGAGGTGTAAGACCCTAGTCCTTTGTCCAGGGAGATTGCTTCTGAAGTTGTAAAGTGAGAAGATTTTGTCTATGTGGGGGTTTAGAAGGAACACTGCTCAACAGAGGAAGGCCCTGAAGAGTTGCTGACAAAAAGAATCATCCAGAGATCTGTTTTGAGTATGGGAAGAGACATTAAGAGGGAGAGATGGAGAGTTGCATCCAAAAACAGGTATCAGGGGAGAGCCAAGAGAGGAGGGTTTCTGCCCTAGAGAGTTTACCTGCAAGGATGTGAATCACTTTGCTACTGAAGGAGATTCAGTTATCTTTTTTACTTTTGGACTTTCTTTTCTTAAACTGTTTGGTATACAAAACACTGGTGTATCAGTTGTGGATTTTTTGTTTTTCCTGCCACATGTGACCGGAATAAAAGGAACTTTATTTTTGGATGACATCTACTGTGTACTTTGTTGTGTTTCACTGTGCCTGGACAAGTGTGTGGAAGAGCTCCAGAGGTGAGAGAAACTGTGTTTTCTTTCCCTCCTGTGCGGGAAGAACCTGGGAACACTGATGTAGCCCTAGCCCATGACCTCCTCTGGGCCCAGCCAGAAATCGGGGTAGGGGCTACACATCTAATACATTTAACATGTATGTAGTTGATCATATTAAACAGATACTTCTGTGAAGGAGAAATGTGTTGGGGGCAGACGCAGATAGTAGTGGTATTGGGCAGGCAAAGACCGAATTGTTTTGTTATAAAGAAAGCAAATGGATCTACACACTCCATTGATGGGGTTAATGAAAACATTGATTCCTTTCTATTCTTTGGATCAATAGCAGCATTCAGATGAGTTTCAATTAAGTATGTATTATATCTGTTTTAATTACAAACTAGAATCATGGTGGCAATAGTGTATTAAAGGGATTAAGGGATATAAATCAATTACACACAGCTGTTCTGTGGAGTTCACCCATGAAGAGATGTACCAGAAAAATGAGGAGTTTCATTGCTTGCCCCCTGCTATGACCTTTCCTGTGGCTTTACAGTTTGCTTTATGTTTCAGTAACAATACTAGTTTTATGCTACACTCCTTAAGGGTCTGAAGAAGGGGTCTGTGTGGTCTTGAAAGCTCATATACATTACATCTTTGGATTATTCTTGTGCTGGTCCAATAAATGGTATCAGAATCCACAAAAACATCCATGCATTAAAGGTATGCTGTTTGTCGTCATCAAGAAGGGAGTATTACATCTCTATGTGAGGGGTACAAACAAATAAAAAGATGCTGATACTAGTTTTAAAGTTTAAATACAGTCTCTGTGGGTTCAAAGTCACACAAATGGTCAAGCAGATGGTATAGTAGACCTGGCTCAGAGGAAAGGGCTGTATTTACTCATACTAGACAGGGAAAAATACCAATCCTTCATAGAAACATAGAAATGTGATGGTACTGAAAGGCCATATGGTCTATCTAGCCTACCAAACACACCATCTACTCAGCTGTACAATCTCTACCACTCCTTAAAGGTCCTCTGTGCTTATCCCAAGCTTTACTGAATTCAGATACTGGAGGCTCTTCTATGCATCCACCACCCTTTCTATAAAGAAATGTTTCTGTAGATTACTCTTGAGTCTACTCCCTTTTACCACATTCCATGACCCCTCATTGCAGAGCCTCCTTTCTGTTGAAAGAGGCCTGTCTCCTGTGCATTGACAAAAAAATCAAAATCAAACTCTAAGTGATGAATCTTCTGCTTTTTACTTATGTTTCTGGTTGAGCGTTACTGTGAATATTAATTTATCTGCATTTGCTCTTGCTCAATCTGTCTGAGAATCTCACCCTGGTACAGTAAACAGAAAACTGTTTATGCACATCGCAGCAATGCAAGAGGTTGGCACAAGTGAAAAAAGTGCATTTGCATTTTTTCTGGTGATTTTGTTTCCTTTTTTGAGGGGAGCACAGAGAATTTGGAAGAGAGAAGAAAGTTCTGACTTGAACAGTTTATTTCAAGCAGTGAATCTTTTAAAATAACACACCTTTAATAAAACTACAACTGAGTAAGCTGCCTACATACAGATATGGGGCTGGTGTAGTGCCCACAAACATTTCAAATATTGTTTACTTTTTCTCAGATCAAAATGGAATTTATATAAATTATCATAGATAAACTGTTTACTACTGTAGCAGCAGTCATTTTTCTCAAGATTAGGTAATCGTATTTAAAAGGTGTGCAAGCAATCATTAAAATTGTGCAGAAAATATCTTTAAGAGGGCCGTCCTGGTAGATCAGTGGCAGGTTATGTCCTACCATGTGAGAGACCTGGCTTAATTTCTGAGTCTGGCTTCTGTTCCTTGGGCTGTCTGGGGATGCTGTGTAGTCAATGTCCTAAGAGAGGAGGCAGTCTGAACCATTGCCAATGGAAATGCCAAATAGCCAGACTCAAAATGCATGTAACACCTACTGGGTTCTGGAAGGAGCCATTATTTTTAGCCCTTGGCCAAGGACTGTTGCTGTGATGGCTGGGCTAAATAGGAGGGAGATTATAAAGTTAGAGAACCCTCAGGAAGTTGTAAATGAAGGATCACAGTGAAGGAGCCAACGGGAGCAGAAGGAAACTGCAGCCCTCCTCCCACTCCCCCCCCCCCCCAAAAAAAGAAAATTCTTTAAGGAAAGTGATCCTGTAGCTAGGACCTGTGCTCCAAGTGATGTTTTTTATCTTCTTGCACTGAGAATGTGTCTCCAGGGCCATGTGCCCAGGAGGGAAGGGTCAGGATGGCCATTGTAGTGGGATTTGATCATTAGAAATGTAGATAGCTGGGTGGCTGGTGGATGTGAAGATCGATTTGGTAACTTACCATCCTGATGTGAAGGTAGCAGACCTAATGCGCCACCTAGAGAAGACTTTAGAGAGTGCTGGGGAGGAGCCAACAGTTGTAGTACATTTGGGAACCAATGACATAGAAAGGCGCAGGAGGTAAGTTCTGGAGGCTAAATTTAGGCTCTTAAATAGACAACTGAAATTCAGAATCTCCAGGGTTGTATTCTCAGAAATGTTTCCTATTCTACATGCAGGACTCCAGAAGAAAGCTGAGCTCCTGAGTCTCAATACTTGGATGAAATCATGGTGCAGAGAAGAGGTTTTAGATTTGTTACGACCTGGAGACTATTCTGAGAAAGGGGCAACCTATTTCTATGGGATGGGCTCCATCAGGCTTCTGGTGCAAGCCTTTAAAAAGGAGATTGGTCTGGTTTAAAAGCTGCCCTTAGAGGAATGCTGACAGTCACTCAAAAGCACATGGTTCAGAGGATGTATCTTCCAAAAGATACTTGCAAAACAGGGAAGTTAGAATATCCTAGTAGAGAGGTTGTGGTTAAGGCTAAAGTAGCCCAGATGGACTTAGACAATGAGCACTCAGATGTGAATGACTCTAAACTGCCTGTACCATTTGCTAACAAGCAGGTTGTGAATACAAAGATGAAATTGCAAATAAAAAACATACTTTAAAATGTCTGTATGCGAATGCCAGAAGGCAGAACAGTAAGACTGATGAGTTAGAATGTATGGCATTATATAGGATGTAGACATTATAGGCATTTCAGAGACGTGGTGGAAAGAGACTAACCAATGGAACACGATACCACAGTATAAATTATATCAATGTGATAGGGTAGATCACATTGGTGGAGGGGTGACACTATATGCAAAAGATGGTATAAATTTAAGCAAGTTAAAAATCCTGTAGGAAACAAATTGCCTTGTGGAATCCTTATGGATAGAAATTCCACGCAGGACGGGTAAGAGTATTGCAGTGGGTGTATATTATTGGCCACCTGGCCAAAATCAAGAAATACTTTGAAATGCTAGCTGAAATTAAAAAAAAAAAATTTGGCAACATAATAATAATGGGAGAGTTCAATTACCTGGTATTGATTGGGTCAGTGTCTCATTGGGACATGCTAGAGAGGTTAAGTCTAGATGGCATAAATGACTGCTTTATAATGCAATCCTAAAACTGATGAGAGGGGCAAGTGCTTTAGATTTAATCCCATTCTTTAATGGTGGAGATTCTGAGCAACTACACCAAATATCTGTGACAATTGAGGATGTAAGATATCACATTGACAAAGTAAAGCATAAAAATATCACTAGGACTGGATGGTTCTAAAAGAGCTAAAACATGAAATTGCTAATCTGTTACTAGTAATCAGTAACCTATCATTTCAAATAGCCATAATTTCTGAAGAGTGGAAGGTGGCGATGCTGATTTTTAAAAAGAGCTCCAGGAGTGATCCAGGAAACTATAGACTGGCGAGCCTGATGTTGGTACCAGCTAAACTGGTAGAAGCCATTCTTAAAATCAACATGTTTTTAATAAGGGGCAATCTTGTCTTACCAATCTTTTACAATTTTTTTTAAAGTGAAAAGAAACATAGATACATGTGAGCCAGTTGATATAGTGGTATTTGGACTTTCAGAAGGCATTTAACACAGTCCCCTGAGAGAGACTTCTCAGGAAATTACAAAGCCATGGGATAGGAGGCAGTATTCCAATGTGGCATGGTAAACGACTGAAAGGCTGGAAACAGTGGGTAAGACTAAATGATCAGATTTCCAAAGGTCGTCAGTGGCATATCACAGGGAATTGGTGCTGGGACCTGTAATGTTTCATATATTCATAAATGATATGGAAAAGGGATGACAAGTGAGATAATCAGATTTGCAGATGACACAAAATGATTCAATTTGTTAAATCAGCAACAGATTGCAAGGAGCTTCAGAAGAAACTGAGACTAGGCAACTGAATGGCAGATGAAATTTAATGTGGAAAAAGTGCAAAGCGATACACATAGGAAAAGAAATAATCCCATCTACAGGTACACAATGCTGAGTTCTGTATTGGGAGTTACTACCCAGTAAAAGGACCTTGGAGTCCTTGTGGACAATACGTTGAAATCCTTGCACTAGTGGTCAAAAAAGCAAATAGAATGATAGGAATGCTTAGAAAAAGGAATGGAGAATAAAACAGAAAATATTGCCTCTGTATTGAGCCATAGTATGACCGCACCTTGAGTATTGTGTGCAGTTCTGGTCGCCCCACCGTAAGAAAAATATTGCAGAGCTAGAAAAGTTGCCGAGGAGGTAGCATTTCTTCTATGAAAAGAGGCTACACGAGTTAAGGCTCTTCAGCTTGGAAAAGAGAGAGCTGAGAGGGGACCTGATAGAAGTTTATAAAATCATGAAAGGGGTGGAATGGATAAATAAAGGATGACTATTTACCCTTTAAAATCATGCTAAATCAAGGGGACACTCCATGAAACTAACACCCAGCAGAATCAAAACAAACTGTAGAAAGTACTTTTTCACTCAGGGCACTGTCAAGTTGTGATATCTGTTGCCAGAGAGCGTAATCAAAGCGACCAACATAGCGGGGTTTGAAAGAGGTTTGGACAAGTTCCTGGAGGAAAAGGTCCATAACACTATTATTAGCCAGGCAGAACAAAGAAAGTTATTGCTACCCCTGGGAGCAAGTAACAGGAATTAGATCTACTTCATGGGATCTGCCAGGTACTTGTGACCTGGACTGGCCACTCTCTGAGACAGGGTGCTGGTCTCGGTGGGCTGTGGGCTGACCCAGCATGGCATTTCTCATGTATCCCTGTTACCTGCATGCTTTTACATGAACTACAGAGAGGCGTTCCAGTGGGGTGGAGGCAGGACGGAGCTGGAACTTATTGTGCAAAGTTTACTGCTATTCAGGGAGTTGTGAAATTACCTTCCTTATGTACAGTATATGTCAGATTCATTTTGAAATGTTTTGCTCTGTTTGGTTTTGTGTTAGAGCTTTTATTCTTGAAAAATAAAATTGATAAATTGCTTATGTATTTGCTTTGTCTGCCTGTGTAGATATTATCTCCCGAACCATTTAACCCGCAGCAACCAACTTTAGATGTTCAGTTATTACAGTGCTATCCTTTTCAATCTTCTGACAACCTATAACTGTGATAGATTTGCTAGAGGCTACCATGGCATCTTACTGTAGCTCCACTTGGCAACAATGGTGCCAATTATGTGTTGCCATGGCAACCTCTGGTAGATCTGAGGGAAGTTGCAGATTCCCAGATAACCAGAGATGAGTGCACTGTATTTTATTTAGTTATTAATGGAGTTGTTTCTGAGCTGAAATCAATATTTGTGACATTTTTTCATGTAGACAAAAGCTAACAAAAAATACCTCTGTAATGGGCCAATGCCATTAATGTGGATACACAGTAAGATAATAGGACATTTCTTTAAAGTTTAAAACCTAAACAAACATGGCTGGGAAGCTCACTTGGATGAGGATGGGGATAATTGTATTGGATGAAGGGCAAAGCCCCAAGAAGCTATCAAGGTTTAGTTGCTCTGTGATGCTATTTATCGGTAGTTATAGTGTATTTTGGAATATTGATAATGACATTTGAGTAGTTTGGTTAATGTCTAGTTCTAAATAAGTTGGTGATGAGGGAACTGGTTGATAGCTGGCCCTCTGAATTTAAACACTTGAAATAGCACAAGTCACCACACAGCTAGGCCTGTACTGCTGCTTTTGCCCTAATGAACCACTCAAGTGCTGCACTATGACCCTTATTCTTGATATCTTGTTTTCAATGGCAGGCAGTTCAGTCTGACTCCTGAGAGTTTCCTGGTATTCTACAGTGGATCAACTCTAAGTTTCTTCTTTCTGTGTTCAGAGCAGAACCCAGAGTGGTAGCTGAAAGAAATGTTTTCAGTGAAGGCTGCTGAAAGTTGTAGTAGACCCAAGATTAAGGAACAGAGATCAGGGAGCTGCTGGGAGTCGTAGTCCCAAGTAATCTTAACCAAAAAACAATCAGGTGGAAGGTAGGTAATACAGAGGAATATAATAGCAATTGAGGAATACAGGTGAGGCTAATTCAAGATTTAATTAGCAACATCAGAGTCTCTCTTGGGACAGGAAATTGCAGGAAACAAAAGGATGCAAGAAAAACAGGGGCTGGTCAGAGGAAACAGTGGTAGACTGAAAACTGCCACTTCAGTTGGGAAATACAATTAAGGTAATTGAAGAAGCTGTTATTAAGGGCAGGCAGCATGACAAGAGATATCAGAGTATTGGTAGCTGCATAGAATTTATGCCAGCCTGTGTTTAAATGCTTGCCCTATATGTCTGAAGTAACCCTGTTACTACAAGGTTATGGAACTGTGTTGCTGTTTGTGAAGGAATATAAAGAAACTATTGCACATGCTTGACCAGGCTGTTTTGGGATGACCTGGAAGATGTTTGGAGCTGTTCCCATGTGATTGGTGAGTCTGCATCTGGAATATTGTGCTCAGTTCTGGAGGTCATTCCTCTAAAAGGATATAGATTAGAAACAGTCTAGAGAAAGTTTATTAAAATGGTATCTGTACAAAAAATCATACAATATGAGATTTAAGGCCCTAAGTAGAGGAGATAACAGGGCAGATACGATACGAGACATCCAAATATCTTAACTACATAAATAAACGAACAGGGTGCATACATTTTTCAATGGAAAAGACATTGTAGAACAAGATTACAATACAAAGCTCAAGTTGAGTGGACCCAGTTTTAACAGAAAAATATTTCTTTACAGAGAGGGAAGCGGATGCTTGGAATGGCCTCTAAGTGGAGGTGGTGGAGACAAAAGCAGTAATAAAATTCATGAAAGCTTAGGATAGGCACAGAGGATCCCTATTTGTGATGGTGAAAAAGTAAAGGAAAACCAGAGATTGGCAAGGGACTATGGTATGGACGTAAGTTGGACAAATTGGATGGGCCCTACAGTCCTTATCTGCCATCATTTTGTATGTTTCTTTGTTTCCTTAACATGATCTATAAAACACTGGCCAGCTCTGCTCTCACTCTTTTGATCTGTCTCTGTTATCCTCTGCTGGGAAGTGTGGCCATTTCATTTGATGTGAACTTGGATTTTTCTCATGATCCTGTCACTCTCTCTTATCTGTCTCTGTCCTTCTATTTGTATCTTTGTTGGTCATATCATCTTAATGCAAATTGGATAAAATAATAAAATGTGATCTAAAATATAAAAAGTATAATTTTAATTTTGAGTAGTTATTTTGCTGTAGCCTTATACTGTATATATTTTTTTATTTTAAAACATTTCTTACCCATCCTTCCTACGTTCAGGGTGGGGTACATCATAACATCCAAAGTCAATTAAATTAAAACAAACCATGGTAAAATAACATACGTCATAATAAAAACAAACATTGTAAAATCACATATTACATGACAAAAATTTAATGACGTGAAATGACAGAATGGTGGCTGCAAAACAAATTTAACATTCAAATGCCTGTTTAAATAGGTGGGTCATCAGGGCCTTTTTAAACAACTCGTGCTGCTTCAGATTTCTTTTGAGAGTGTGTTCCAAAGTGTTAGGCCTGCTATCAAAAAGGCACGTTCTTTGGTTTCTTCTAGGTGAGCTGCCTTTGGCGAAGGAATGTCTAACAGATTTTGACCAGATAAGTGCAAAGTTCTAGTGGGAGCATGATTTTTCATAATAATAATCCATTTGTAATTTAAATGCTCAGTCCTCCAGTCTTGCAAGGACCTCTTGCAATTCCTCGCAGTTGGTTTGTGATTTAACCACTTTGAACAATTTTGTGTCATCGGCAGATTTTATAATCTTATTCATCACTCCCTTTTCCAAATCATGTATAAATTCTTATTATAAAGCTCCAGTCTCAGGACAGATCCCTAGGCACTCCACTATTTACTTTTCTCCATTGAGAGAAATGACCATTCAGTTCTATTTCCTATCTTTTAACCAATTATCAATCCACAATAGGATATTGCCTCTTATCCCATGACTCTTTAATTTCTTGATGAGCTTGGCTCTTATGAGGAACTTTGTCAAATGCCTTTTGAAAATCTAGATACATTATATTAACAGACTCACCCTTGTTCTTGTGTTTATTAACCCCTTCAAAAAAATCCAACAGATTTATAAGACAAGACTTTGCTAAATCCATGTTGGCTCTGCCCCATTAATCTATGTCTATCCAGATGGCCAGTAATTTTGTTCTTCAGAATAGTTTCTACCATTTTGCCCAGTACTGAAATCAGGCTCACTTTCTGTAGTTTCTAGATCACTCTTGGAATCTCATTTTTAAACAAAAATGGGTGTTATGTTGGCCATCCTCCAGTCCTCAGGTGCTGTAGCTGATTTGAATGAAAGGTTAGAGGTTACTAGTAATAAGTCTGCAAGTTCATTTTTTATTTCCTTCAGAACTCTGAGGTATATGTCATCCAGACCTGGTAATTTGTTACTCTTTAATTTGTTAGTTTGTTCTATTATATTTTCCAGTTCACCATGATTTGCTTCAGTTCCTCTTAATCATCACCCTCAAAGAATGCATCTCCAAAACCTTCTTCAATAAAGACCGAAGCAAAGAATTGATTTAGTTTTTCTGCTTTGTCATTGTCTTCCCTGCATACCCCTTTAATTCTTCAGTCATCTAGAGGTCCAACTGACTTTCTCACAGTTTTCTTGCTTTGAATATACTTGAAAAAGTTTTTATTTTGGGTTTTTGCCTCTGACAATCTTCTTTTCAAATTTCCTTTTGGCCTACCTTATTAATGCTTTACATCTAACTTGCCAGTGCTTATGCTCTTTATTTTCTTAATTTGGATCCACCTTCCAGTTTTTGAAAGATGTTCTTTGGGCTTTAATAGCCTCTTTTAACCAAGCAATTGCCAGCGTGGTTTCTTCCTACCTTTTCTAATGCAGGGAATGCATCTTGTCTGGGCTTCCAAGATCGTGTTTTTAAACACTTTCTATGCCTCTTGCAGACTTTAAACCATTCCTTTTAAACCTCCCTTCTTCCTGAGGATTAGATTTAGAGTATTCTCTCTCGTTGGTCCCTGGATCATGAAGCAGTTATTTATAGCATCTAGAAATGTTACCTCCCTAGCATATCCTGATGAAACATTTGAAGTCTCCCATTATTATTGTGTTTCTGTTGTGTTATCTTTCCTAATTTCTGTTAGTTTTTCACTGTCTGTCTCTTCATCCTGGCCAGGTGGACAGTAGGAGCATGAAGGTAGGCGATCTAAAAAAGCCCCACAGGTATACTTTTGTCTCTCACATAGGGATTTTCTATCCAAAGAGATTCCATAGTGCATTTTGTTTCCTGCAGAATGCTTTTCCTGTTTAACTCTAAGCCATCCTTAATATACAATGCCAACCCTTCACCAATTTGACCTGGCCTATCATTTCAATATAATTGGTACCCTGGTATCTTAGTGTCCCATAAATAAGTAAGTAAATAGGAAAGTAAATGTCATAGAAATGTTTTAAATTCCTGATTTACAGGGAAGGAAGTAAAAATCATGCATATGTATCCATTTTCCAGCACACTTCCTGTCCCCAAGGCCAATCAGAGGCCTCCTCCCTTCTCCCTGCCAGCACAGTCAGAAAAAAAGGGAGGAGGCATACCATTGGTCCGCAGGTGCAGGAAGAAAAAAAGAGGCCTCTGGTCACAGGGCAGGGAGACATTCAGATGGCCCATGTAGGCCAATCAGATGCCTTCTAGTCTGACTGCTTCACTAGTGCAGCAGCAGCAGGGAACCTGGAGATTATAGGTGCTGGCCCAGGGACCCGGCCATTCCATTAGAATGCTGCAGTCTCCGGGTGAAATCCGAAGAGTTCCCAGGTATTTTATTTATTTATTTATTTATTTATTTATTTTTATATACCGATGTTCCTGTAAAGAATACATATCGCACCGGTTTACAAGGAACTGAACAGTTGCCTCCAGGGCGGAAATACATTAAAACAGTTGCCTCAAGGCAGAATACATTAACACAAGTATACAGGAAAACTATTAAAGAGAACTTTCATAAACTCAATTAAATGTAACTGGGAACCATAAATCAGGTGTACAGAGGTAGGTATATCGTCTGTCGTATGATATTTATTTATTTAAAAAGTATTACCTGCCCTTCCTATGTTCAGAGCTGGGTACAATATGAAACAAATACATAGAATAGAGAGGAAGGAAAGGCAATGTAAATTTTAGGGGGGGGGGGGGCGGGGAGGACAGCAGCGGGGAGTAAGATCAGATGTGCCAAGGGGTCATAGGAGAGGGGAGTGGGGGACTAATGTTCCTTGAAGGGTCAAGTTTCATGTAATCCATTATTCCGAAGTATCTTTGAGAAAAAGTTCTTTGGCACACGACCCTTGAGGCGCAGGCCACCCAGGCACTAAGCAAATGCTGGAATTGTTCTCTCACCACTATTGTGATTTATTTATTTATTTATTTATTTGGGGGTTTTTTATATACCGAAGTATAGCGTTTTGCCTTCACTCCGGTTTACAGGATAACAACGTAATACATACAAATATCTTATAACTATCTTTAACATTCAAAGAGTAGAACCTTATTTAACATATTAAATGGGAAAATTATATACAGGAGATAATCTATACGAAGATATAATATATGATATTCATTAGCTATTATGTGGAACAAATAGCAATCTGAGCAGGGGAGGGATAATGTATGAAATGGGTCTGGGAAGGAGCTCAGGGTATGTTAGGTGGTTTCAGGTAAAGACTTGATAAGGTTGCATGAGGAACGAGGGCGATGAAAGGGGAGGTGAGAGGGGAAGAGGCGGGTAGGGGGGGGAGGGGAGGGGAGAAAGTGTTTAATAGAGGGGGGGATTTAATAGAGGGGGATTGACTTGATGTCATCTTTGTTTGTTTTTATTTTATTTTATTATGTATGTTCTTTGTACCCTTCCCTAAACTAGGAAGGGCAGGTAACAAATATTTTAAAATAAAAATAAATAAATAGAAATAACAAAAATATTGGTGGTCACAAGTTAAAGCATTATATGGAGTCCTGTCCTAATTGCCCTGTCAGTAAACCTTCTCATGCCCATTTGTGGGGACTGTTACAACTGAGGATGTTGGGGAGATACCAGTTCCGGAGATGGTTTTCAGGGGTGATGAGTCAGACGAACTGAACGAAATCACTGTGAACCTAAATGAATCAGACGAACTGAACGAAATCACTGTGAACCTAGAAGATGTAGTAGGCCAGATTGACAAACTAAAGAGTAGCAAATCACCTGGACCAGATGGTATGCATCCTAGGGTTCTGAAGGAACTAAAAAATGAAATTTCTGATCTATTAGTTAAAATTTGTAACCTATCATTAAAATCATCCATTGTACCTGAAGACTGGAGGGTGGCCAATGTAACCCCAATATTTAAAAAAGGATCCAGGGGTGATCCGAGTAACTATAGACCAGTGAGCCTGACTTCAGTGCCGGGAAAAATAGTGGAAACTATTCTCAAGATCAAAATCATAGAGCATATAGAAAGACATGATTTAATGGGACACAGTCAACATGGATTTACCCAAGGGAAGTCTTGCCTAACAAATCTGCTTCATTTTTTTGAAGGGGTTAATAAACATGTGGATGAAGGTGAACCGGTGGATGTAGTGTATTTGGATTTTCAGAAGGCGTTTGACAAAGTCCCTCATGAGAGGCTTCTACGAAAACTAAAAAGTCATGGGATAGGAGGCGATGTCCTTTCGTGGACTACAAACTGGTTAAAAGACAGGAAACAGAGAGTAGGATTAAATGGTCAATTTTCTCAGTGGAAAAGGGTAAACAGTGGAGTGCCTAAGGGATCTGTACTTGGACCAGTGCTTTTCAATATATATATAAATGATCTGGAAAGGAATACGACGAGTGAGGTTATCAAATTTGCGGATGATACAAAATTATTCAGCAGACTGTGATACATTACAGGAGGACCTTGTAAGACTGGAAGATTGGCCATCCAAATGGCCGATGAAATTTAATGTGGACAAGTGCAAGGTGTTGCATATAGGTAAAAATAACCCTTACTGTAGTTACACGATGTTAGGTTCCATATTAGGAGCTACCACCCAGGAAAAAGATCTAGGCATCATAGTGGATAATACTTTAAAATCGTCGGCTCAGTGTGCTGCAGCAGTCAAAAAAGCAAATAGTATGTTAAGATTTATTAGGAAGGGAATGGTTAATAGAATGAAAAATGTCATAATGCCTCTGTATCGCTCCATGGTGAGACCGCACCTTGAATACTGTGTACAATTCTGGTCGCCGCATTTCAAAAAAGATATAGTTGTGATGGAGAAGGTACAGAGAAGGGCAACCAAAATTATAAAGGGGATGGAACAGCTCCCCTATGAGGAAAGGCTGAAGAGGTTAGGGCTGTTTAGCTTGGAGAAGAGACGGCTGAGGGGGGATATGATAGAGGTCTTTAAGATCATGAGAGGTCTTGAACGAGTAGATGTGACTCGGTTATTTACACTTTCGAATAATAGAAGAACTAGGGGGCATTCCATGAAGTTAGCAAGTAACACATTTAAGACTAATCGGAGAAAATTCTTTTTCACTCAACGCACAATAAAGCTCTAGAATTTGTTGCCAGAGGATGTGGTTAGTGCAGTTAGTGTGCACGCATACACCTAAGGGAAAGCCAGGTCATGGTGTCATGGTGCTGAGGGATGCTGGGTCCAGTGGCGTTCCTGTCACTCTGAGGCTGGGCCGCATTGGGGCAGACGGGAAAGACAAAGCGGCAAGGGAGGCTGACTGGCAGCTTTCAACTGTGCTGAGAGTGACTGGCATTGAGAGTGAGTGCTGTGGCTCACGGGGGCTACCTGTGGGCTGCAAATTTTAACATTACCAATTTAAACTAACCCCTATGCTCAAAGTTCACAATACCTTTGATGTATTACTTCTGATGCTGTTACTTTTGTTGTGACCATCTCAGGCAATCCCTAAGCCCATCTATGTTGTTTCTGAAGACACGGAGTATGAGGTACAGGCTATCCTGAATTCTATGCACATCAGAGGCAAACTATTTTACTTAATTTCATGGAAAGAATTTGGTTCTGAGGAAAACAGTTGAGAACCTGCTTCCAACATTCAAGCTTCGTGTCTCACCCAAGAGTTCCTCTTTCCATAGAAGCCTAAATCCAGAAGCCTGGAGAGGGGGCTTAGAATGTGGATACTGTAACATTTGGCCAGTCGTGGGACAGCCCCGCGACTGGCTTCACTTACCCGGCACTGCAATTTCTGTGGCAGGACACTGCTAACACCAGGCTGTCTCCTACCCCCACATGCATGTGTACACCTCCCCCAGCTTCATGGGCTGAGCGGCTGCACACAAAAATGACGTCACGCCCAGCAGAGTATTTAAACTCCAGATCTCTTGCTTACTGGTGCCTCAGCAACAGATCTTCCTGCTTTGCAGTGCATATTACTACTGGATCTGCCTTGCCTTGTCCAGCTTTGCCTCACCCAGCCTTGCCTCATTCCAGCCTGTCCTTGTCTTGTCCAGCCCAGCCTTACCCAGCCTTGCCCAGTTCCAGCCTTGCTGAGCCTTGCCTTATCCAGCCTTACCCATTCCAGCCTGACTTTGTCTGGTTTCTGTCCTGCCTTACTCTAGCCTGGTCTCGATCTTGCTCCACCCTTTGTTTCCTTGTCTCTCCTAGTCTGGTCCTGTCTTGCCTTCCTCGGATTGATTCCATGTTGTCTGACCATTGCCTGGATTCTGATGCTGCCTGACCTCCATCTGCCCTGACTCGTGCTTGGACATCGACGCTGCTGTCTGCCACCTTCCCTGATCTTGGCCTGCTTCCTGGTCCTATCTGTTTGTTCTCCACTGGACCTTGCCTAGGACCTCCAGGCCCTTGAATCCAAGGGCTCAACCTGCGGAGGAAGGGGCTAGTGTAGGTGAAGTCAGTCCTGGTCCAGGTCCTTGTGAGTCTGCCTACTGTCAGTGGGGTCCTAGCTGGGTTACTAGTTGGGCAACACCAATTTCACTATTGTGCAAGGGCTCACACATTGAGAGAATCAATAGGAAGGCCTAGGAGATATATTATAGAATCCAATACGACTGAGCAACCTGTGTTTGAGAAAAACTTAGGTATCTGCCCAGAAAAGTCACATCATAGGACATGACCACCAAATATGAAGAAAGGAACCTGTGTGTACCTCATCAACATCTATCAGAAGCATTTTGCTATCTTTTTGTAAGTTTCTGTGGAGTTAAATGTCATTTCCGAAGAACTTTGTATGAATTTTATTTGAGTAGATTAGATACTGAAGACTTAAATGACTCTCACACCATATCCTTCATTTTAGCTGGAATTCACCACAGTACCTATCAACAGGAGGCGAGGAAGACAGAGGGTTCATCTTTCTGAAGCATTTTGCTGAAATTTTCCATTTCACACTATTTCTTTTTTGCATTAAAATCGGTTGTGAAATTTTACAAAACAAAAATGCAGCTAGCGTGAACTATTTGCAAAACGCATTTTGCGAGGTGAGAAAACGAACTGTTTGCAAATCCTTGCCTGTGTGGCCTAGTTTGAAATGAGTTCCTTCTGCTCTGTACTCGTGTAGAAGTGTTTAAAAAGCACAGTCTGTGCTTACAGCACCCAACCGGTGTTAGTGTTGTCATTGATTTTTCTGTGGGAGTGAGTTTTTAAACAATACTTCACTTTCAACAGCACTAACATTTGCGAAAGAGCAGAAAAACGGAAAAATATACCCCGGTGGATTGGTACAGTGCTTACATTTTGAGGCTGATTGAATTCGCAGCTCTGTTACCTCCAGTTTCTGTTTCCTCTTGCCTTGTGGTTGTTTAAAAAAAAAACAAAAACAAAACCAAAACATTCTTTTGAGATCAACTTCTTATTTTTTTTCTTTTCTCCTTACAGCATAAACACCTTTATGTGGTTCTTTCCTGTTGCGGAGGGCTCCTGGTCCCTTGGCAATCAACTGCCAAGTAGCAAGCTTAACAGCCACCAAAAAAAAAACCCCCAACACAAAACAGTCTACAAGTGTTTTGTACCTGCAGGCCGGAGATAAGTCCGAGGTGAAAGGCCAAGGACTTTGTGGGCACAGACAGGGAATTTCTGCATTGCCACAGTGCTGGGCTGGAATTTTGTCAGCTGACACGAGGTCACCTCGGGCTTTTGGACTGTGGCTTGTTTCCAATCTACTTCTGCAGGGCTTGCTCGCCATTTCCCTTCCAGCTCGTGCTGGAGAACCAGCGTGCGCCCTGCATGGGTCTCCCAGACACTCCCAAGGGCCATCATGCTCTCCCTGAGATTTCAGATAGTCCTTTCCTCACCTCCACGACCATGGACAATGCCAGTCTTATAAATGCAGAAATGACTGAATCCTGAAAACACGAAGAAAACAAACAAACTTAGGGACTGCACAAATTGCGTACTTGCTTTTAATTAAGCTATTGCTGCTCCGCTCAGAAAATCACCCACTGTGTGCAGATTTGAATGACAGGTTCTCCCATCCCATTTCCACAGCAGCACAACAAGGAAAGATTTTGTCGCTGGCGGGTGAAGCCGGCCAGTCTGTCGGAAGTTGCAGACAGATAAAAGTTCCCCCCCACCCCCCCACCAAATCACAGGGCCTGAGGCAGTCGCCCCAATTTGCTCCACCCATAAGGACAGCCCTGGTGGTAAGGACTTTTGTTTTTCCATACTGTTAGGATAAGTAAGTGAGTGGACCCTTTAGCCTCCCTAGGAGGAGAAGTCCATTAATGGCTATTAATCAATTTTACTTAGGGAATAGCCACTGCTATTAATTGCATCAGTAGCATGGGTTCTTCTTAGTGTTTGGGTAATTGCCAGGTTCTTGTGGCCTGGTTTTGGCCTCTGTTGGAAACAGGATGCTGGGCTTGATGGACCCTTGGTCTGACCCAGCATGGAAATTTCTTATGTTCTTATGTGAGAGGTGGAACCACCCAGGGGGAGGAGCCCTGCTGGGCCTCACCGTCGGGAGGAGGAGCCTCGGCTTCAGGATGGGATACAGCAGATGTAGAGATGGAGGCGTAGAGGGTGACTCCAGGAGGCGGGCCACGGAACGGCAGTACAAGTGCTGACATCAGACTTGCTTGAGATAAGAGTCTAGGGAGGAAGCGGCACTACCTGAGGAGCGGGGGTGCCGGAAAAGTACAGTCACTGTAACACACTGAATCTGTAGTGAAGGTTATGCAGGAGGGTACCTCTGTAGGAGAACACGGTAGTGGTCCGCAGAGCGGGGTACACTGGCGAGGGTTCCTCAGATGATATCACAGCATGGGTCCGCAGAGCAGGGGGGAACCCGGACGTGAGTCCTCACGGCAATGGTCTGCAGAGCGGGATACACCGGCGAGGATTCCCATGTAGAAATCAGAACAGGGATTCAGAGAGTGGTACTCAGAGCGACAGGAAGCAAGCATAAGTCCCGTAGAAGGCCTCAAGAGTAAGGCAGGCTGGAGTCTGGGTGAAAGGTCCTCTGAGGAGTGGATAGCCAAGAGACAAGGGGGGGCCCCCGAGGAACGGGTACTCAGTAGTCTCACACCACGGAAGCAAAACCGGAACAAGCTGAAGTAAAAGCTAGTAGAACAGCAAGTGAACTAGTTGCCAAGTCGCCGGCTGTCTGGGCTGGCGAGTTTAAATATCAGAGCAGACTGACGTCATCTGGTAGGGACGCCCCCGAGGTTCCCGCCATGATGTGGTTAAAGCTGGTTGGGGAATGCGTGCGCGCGCCTGCCTAGGGAACCCTATGGGTAAGATGGCGATCGGCAGCGTCCATGCTGCTCAGATAGGCCCGGGAACGTAGGCCAGAAGGCCGGTGGTAGCTGGCCGAAGCCGCAAGTTCGCCCAACGGAGTCAAAGTTGTAAAAAGCAAGGTGAGCAATGGCGGCCACAGAAGACTATGGCCGCGGAGCGTAACACATACACTGTAAAATTGTGCTTTAAGTCCCTAACAATATCTAATGAAATAGATATTTTCAAAAAATGCGCATGTTGATCGTTTATTCTGTAGCCCCTGCACAGTAGATACAGGTGTGCCATCAAGTTTGGGACCTATATAATAGGATTCTTGTGTATTTAGGGTCCTGGGATGTTTCTGTGCCTTTAAGCCCATGTAGAAGAAGTTGAGAAACCCTGTTCCATGTGATAGAGACCCCAGGAGGTCCTGTACCTCCCAGCTGCAGTTCTGCAGAATGCAGTGTATCCCTTTGTCCGGGGAGGGGGTTTGCTGTTTTCCCTAAAAGTATTTGTTTTTCGGGGCTACTCTCTCCATTCTTCCCCTTCTCCATGCTTCCTCAGAACGAGAAAAACTTATCCAAAATCTCTCTCTCTCTCAAAGGGGCTGATGCAATACAGTGCGCACTGTATAACCCACAGTCTGACACGGGTTGAATAGGCACTAATGAATCTCCTAATGTAATAAGGGGATTAGTGCCTATTCAACGCATGTCCGATGCGGAGTGAGTCTAATAGCGATAATCACATGCAAATGCATGTGATTCAGGCTATTAGCCTTCACTCCAGATGCAAAAACAAAATGTGCGTCTAGGATGCACAAGGATGCACATTTAGCGCTCATCAATTAACGCCTGCCTGGAGCACTCCTTAAACCAGTACAGAAAAGCAGACACACTGCTTTTCTATACTGCCTCCTACTTAATTTCGTTAGTAACAGCTAGGGTCGGCCACAGCAGTTTAAGAGTAACCATCCTTCTGTGTTAACCTCCAGAGCTGGCGCATAAGCTTTCAGCTAGCCAGCCCACTGGGCTTGCAGAATGCCTCTTGAATTCAAGATGCAACACATTTTGCAGAATCTCCTCCTTTTAGGAGTGCTTTCTGAAAATCGGCCTTTGAGGACTGTAAATAATTATTCTACCACGTTGGTAGTGAGAGCAGGGCTGGATTTAAGATTATTGTTTTATAGGCAGAGAACCAGGGAGGGAGATTTTACCCCTCCAAAATCAGACAGTAGCAGGGGGAGTACTAGTTTTTGGGCCACCTTCAGAATTTGGCACCCTAGGCATGTACCTGTGTTGCCTCTGCCTAAATCTGACTCTGATTGAGAGTCAGCTGGAATCTTGTGGTTTTTTTCTGGACTGTTTACATTCTAAAGCACTATCAGCTCACTGATGCAAGGACTCAGCACACAACTGTAGACTCCCAGAGTATGCTTGTACTACTACTGTTACTGCGCATCACTTCTATAGCCTTATTCGACATACGCAGTGCTGAACCCAAACACATAAGGGACAGTCCCTCTGTAGCGCTTACAATCTAATCAAGACAAACATACAGGGCTTGTGAGTCTGATTTTTAAACTGGTTAAACCCTACTTAGAAAAGACACATCAAGGGGTATAATTTGGATTGCTGGTAGTATTGTTACAGCTCAGAAAATGTATCATCTTCATGGTGAAGCTCCTGTAGCTTGGCTATCTAAATTGTTTGCTTTATAAATAAAGACAGACCTCCTTCTGGAACCTTCTGGAGTGGACTTATTTTGAAGTGAAATGCCCATCAGTGGAAATGACAACGCTTGCTTTTCAAATAGTGTCAGAGGTCTGCATTTTCTGAGTGCGACTAGAGCCCATCCACTTATAGATCTGGTTAACCTTGCCAAAGAGAATATTGATCCCCAGGTCCAATACACCTCCTGATCAACCACTGACAAATAAGAAGTTGTGTCTGCCGATTACCTCAACAAAAGCTTGCAGTTCTGTTTACCATCTGCATCTCCCTTTTCCCTAATGTCATTTTTTTCTGTACTTTGGCAGGCTCCTTTTTCCTGCACTTTTCATCTTTATCTACTGCGCCTTCCGTTTTTTGCCTTGTATTTTTCTTTCCTTTTTTTTATGCATGAGTTCTCTCCTCTTTTCGTCAATCCTCTGTTACTTTTTTTCTTTTTAATTTACTTCGTAATCTATACATTGCCCATCTTGTTCTTTTACTTTTTAAAGGCTTACTAGGCCTCACTGTAAAGCCAATGTACTAGTCCATGGTAGTTACTACGGGTTAGCGATCGTCTTGCATGCGGTTTGGCTAGAGATCCTAATGAGCTCGCAGCTCATTAGCATCCGTAGAAAAATTGCTTTAGACCTTTTCCGCGTGTTGCCATGGCCAGGAACTTTGCACGCTCCTGGCTGTGCCCTTGTGTGAACCTGGCCTGGAAAGCGGCAGGTCACATGACCGCTGCAAGTATTTAAAGGGACCTTGTGGGGTAAGACTTTAATATTTTCGACTCATGAAGGGCACAGCTGTCTGGTGGTGGGGATGGAACCAAAGGCCACCAGAGACTTTCAGTGATACTCAGAAAGGGGTGGATGGTTCCTCGCCTGGGTGAGATGCCTCTTTAAATCCCCTTGGCAGTTCACATGAACCACCTGGGCCCAGCTGGGAAAATAAGTACACCTTTTCAGATGCAGTTATTTATATATCCATATCTATCTATCTATTTTTTTAAACAGGCCCACAAATCCTTTTTCGCTTGCTTATTTTCGAAAAATACAATTTTGTATCACACCAGCTCATTTGAATAAGCTTAAACGCGTGGTGGACTAGCTGAAAATTTGCTACTGCAAAAGCACAGTTTTATGAACTTTTTTTTCATAAAAGATGTTTTTAAGAAACTTTGCATGAAAAACCACCCACAATTTAGCATTTCTGCATGTTTGGGAGCATTTTGCTAAACTTCGCATGAAAAACCTTTTCTCAAAAACAGTTTTAGAGTTTATTATATTGGCTTTTATATGTGTTATAATTGGGAGTGTCAGAGCGTAGAGTGTCTTGTGAATGATTGCTGAGATTCATCTCCAAAAAGTGTGGATCTCTTTCCAGGGCCGGTGTGTCCCAATAGGCGAACTAGGTGGTCGCCTAGGGCACAAGCCATTAGGGGGTGGCAAATAGCAGCCATGTGGCGCGGCAAGCAGTGCCTATCCTCTCATGGCCAAGAGAAGAAATGTCTCAGCGGGTCATGAGCGTGTGTGTGTGTGTGTGTGTGTGGGTGAGAGGGATTGCATGTGTACGAGAGAACAATGGTTTTGGTGAGAGAAGGGTGCGTGTGTGAATGAGACAAGGAACCTAAGTGTGTGTGAGGGGGCCTGTCTGAGTGAATGAGGTCTGTTCTGGAGCCGGGACCTAGACCATGGTGGGGGGGGGGGGGGAGAAGGGGGCAGGCGCAAGGCAGAAGGTTCGCCTAGGGTGCCTAATACCCTTGCACCGGCCCTGTCTCTCTTCTGAATCTATAAAGATGACTCCAGGATGTTATGGTTAATGATGTTTGGGTGGATCCTTGGACACTGTGGCAGCTGACCACGCCCACGGGGGGCAATCCTGTGAGGGACCACAGTGTCAGGCTAGACTCTGGACACACAAACACAGATTTCAATCTTTTATTAAACAGTTTTTGGAAACCACCAGAGGTGGCAGTAGTGAGTAGTGGATGTTGAGCCCTGGCTGGGCAGGTCTCCCACAGAACGCTGGAACAGCGAATCCTCTGCTAGGCTGTGCTGTAGTGGAAAGAGATTGAGAGTTATGAGTACACAATGAGAAGCATTCAGAGTCCCAGGTAGAATTAGGAGAAGCTCCGAGACAGGGAGAGCAGGTCCCTCGAGGAGCGAGTACCTGATCCCTTAGAGCAGAGAGACTTGGTAGTATTGTACTCACATAGCAGTAACAGAGATTCCACTAGATGAGAGGTCTGCCACCGAAACAGAGGGCAGGCCCTCGAGGAGCGAGTACCTGGTTCCAGTGAAGCAGTACCGTGGAATAGATGGTAGTTGTACTCACAGATGGAAACTGTTAATGAAGTCTTCCAAGTAGAAAGGTTTGAAGATGCAGGCAGCGACTCAGGGAACATGGGCCCTCGAGTGAGTACCGGTTTCCTGAATGCACCTGAAAGAAGCAGAAGAGGCCCCCGAGGAGCGGGTACCCCGTTAGCAACCCCGAAGGGTGTAAGAGTTCCAGATAGCGCTGGAGTGGCAGAGCAGCTTCAGTACAAAGAGCAGATCCCATCCGTAGGGTTCCGTTGCTAACTCGATGAGCTAGCAAATACTGTAGGCTTAAATATCCGGGCAGCGTGATGTCATATCAGGGGGACGCCCCTGATGTTTGCGCCAACGTGGAAATAAAGATGAGGGCGGCATGCGCGCGCTTTAAGATACCTTGGAGGAGCATGGCGGGAGGCAGCACCAAAGCCGGTCCGGGGACGCCGGAGAGGACGGCAAACAGATGCTGCGGCAGCCAGTAGTCCGAGGTGAGCGGGAGGAGCCGCAAGTAGTGAGAGGTAGGCGGGGCGAAGCCGTCGAAGACCGACGGTCGCAACACAGGAGTCACGAGAGGCAAGGGCTGTAGCTTTCCAGGTTCCTGGAGAGAATGGGTTGCTCTCTCAAATGGATTGCGTGGGTTCCAGTTGGGACCCAATAGTAGCTGGTAATCCAGGAAGGTTTCTATCCCAGTCACTATGAGCTGTAGGGAACAAAAGGAGGTACTAATTTCTGTTCAATTTACTCATGTGGCATGAGAATCTGTATTTTTATGCTTAGAGTCTACTGAAATTTTCCAGATGTTTTTTTTTTTTTTTTCTGTTTTTGTAAGTTTTGAAAACTTTTTACTTTTGCCTTCAATAAAAGTTATTTTGTTTTAGAAAGCCATCCAGGGTGCGGACTGTTCCCCCTAATCAGGGCAATTGTATGCACCGGCTATCAAGCCTTTCCTGCACCTGCTACACAGGAGGCTCTCTGGGCTGGGACCTCTCTCAGCACATGTTTGCAATGTACTCCTCCCAGTCCCAAATATATTTTATCTGGAAAGGGAGCAGACATGCCAGCAGGTGTACTCGACTACATCCTCAACAAAGGTCAACTGCTCCAAATGACCCGGGCTTCTAGTAGGATAAGAGGTGAATACTCTTCCTGATGCCTTGTGCAGTACGGAAAGGACTGGGAGTTCACCTGTCAACTGACCCATCTATCAGGGTGTATAACTTGTAGTCAGGTAAGGACTGGAAGTCAAACACCCTGGTCTTTCCATTGTAAATTCGATTCAACTGTGATTGTAAATTACCTTCAGTCAGCATTCTTGGATAGTTTAAACTTGTTTAGTAATTTGTCTTGAGGCCATGTGTGGGAAAAAGGCAGAATATCATATGCCTGCAAATAAATTAATAAGAAATAAGATCCACAGGGGTTGTTGTTGTTGTGTTGCATTTGGAAATTGTACATGCACATCTACCGAAAGAGGATGGATCACAACTGGGCAGACTGGATGGGCCATTTTGCTTTTTAAAGTGTCTGCGGTCATTTACCATGTTGCTCTGTTGATCAGGCTGTTTCCTAATTATGGAAGTATTTGCGTTTGGCAGTAGCCAGTTGCTAAGGGGAGGCAGAGATTTGAGCAGCACCTTCAGCCTTTTCCTATGCAAGGATTAGGGCTGCTTTAACTGCTTGCAGGGCCTTGAGCAAACTTTTACCACTAGGCTCCCTTTTAATATTTTTTCATTAAAATGAATAAACACAAGATCTGTCAAGCTGGCAGACCACACCTGGGATGTGATCATTTGCATGTGTCATTTATTGACAGAACTTGGCAAGATATCACATTTGCATTTGCCTTTAAAAAAAAAAAAATAGAAACTGCATGAAAGGCTTTGCTTTCCTGCTCCTCCTCCCCTTCGCCCACAAGAAAAGTCAGTTATGTCAGGGATCCTTCTACCTGATCAGTATCTTGCTGTCTTTCAGGGCTAGGGTTTTCCACACCAGCTTCTATAAGCTCCTGGCCGCTCAGCAGAAAACCTGGCTTGGATTAGAAGAAAAAGTTGTGTTAAGAGGCTTGCGCCGTGTTATCAATGGCTGTCTGTTCTTGGGCGTGTAGCGTTTGCTATTGACGTACTGTCACTTTAAGAGAATCGGTAGTATAAGTAGGGGGCTTGGGTGAGTAAGTGCCCACTCTGATGCAGCTAATAGGGAAACGTGCACCAGGATCCCGGAAGAGCTGCGCACAGCAACCTGCCGACCAGCAGGGAGGGCCGCAACAATACAGGCTTTAACTGGGCAATTACTTTCAGGGCATCTGAATCTGGGAAAGGCTGTGCTCGGCCTAGCTTTTAAACCACCTCCGATCTGCACCATGTCAGCCTCCTCTTAATTTCAGGCTTTGTGCCCTTTCATGGTATTATTTGAGTACACAGAGGTGTCTTGACAATTGTCAGCTGGTGTCGTCTTGCTGTCTGACAATCCCATTTCCCAGTCCTTTCCTCTGGGAGTTAAAGGAAAAGCTGCAACCAATTAACTGAGGGCTGCATTACTTGCAGCACTGCATTGGCATATTTACACATACCAAAGGTCATGGTCTTACAAAATTAGTTTTAGCACCAGAAGGCTACTTTAATAGTTACTTATTTAAGTTGGCTCCAACGGGTTTTACTTTGTGCAACCACAATTAATTCATTTACAAAATTAGTTGTTTTTTAAATTGAGGTCATAAAGAGCACAGCTTGTTCCTCTTCTGCCTTTAGCTATTTTTGGTTTGTGTAGAAGTCTGACCTCTAGTGGCTGTTCCCTGCAGACGTCAATTCACTGAACGCCTTTTCCAGGAACCCTTGGGTGTCCTCTTTTTCTCTGTGTGCCGCGTGAAAGGAGCTTCTACAGACACTGTGGTGGTTTAAGAGTGTAATTTTTCCCTTTGGCGATATCTAAAAAAGAGCGGAGCGGTTACTTTTCTGGAGTAGATATTCACTTTTTCTCTGGAGGCAGATGCTACTTAAGGGAACAGTGTTTCCAAATCATCCACATTGAGACAAAGCTCTGCGGGTACTTTTAATCCATGGAAGTGGCATTGATTTTCAAAGCAAAGGTACGCCCATACTTTTGCTTTGAAACTTGCTGTGGGCACAAAACTCTTGTGATTATATTTTGTTGTGTTCACGGAACGCTGCAAGGGAGATCCCCGACACACACGCGGCAGCCTGCCACAAGCCGTCTGCCACTTCTGCTCCTGGGAGCTCCGATGCTGCTCTCCGCTGTAAGCGTGCTCAGTCAGCCTCCTACACCACATCAATCCTGGGCCCTCCTAGGTGAGTGCGCACGCTGAACTTGCCCTTCTTAAAGGGCCACTGGCGGGAAACCATGGCCAGCGCTGCCTGATGATATCACCGCCTGAGGGATATATAAGGCCACTCCTGCATTTGCTCCTCGCCTTGGCAATAGATTGACTTCATTGGAGTAGCGATTTGCCTCTGTGAGATCCTGGTTCCTGATGCCTGATTCCTGCTGTGCATCTTTCCTAATTGTGTTCCTGAGTTCTGTGTCCTGTTCCTGATTCTGGTGTGGCAGTCTGGTATGAGTTCTTGTCTTTGTCGTGGTCAGTCTTCCCCCCTCGTCTATATTCAGTGTCTTCTTCCTGCTTGTGTGTCTCCTCGTTCTTCTGCTTCCTCTTCGTTCCTCACCTCTTCAAATGGACTTCTGGCTTTAACTTCAGATTGGACCTTTGTGCTGCTTGACCACTGCCTGTTTTATCGATTCTGACTGAACTCCACCTGCCTCTGACCACTGCCTGAACTTCAACACTGAGTGGACTCTGCCCGCCTCTGATCTCAGCCTGAACTTGATCTTGATCGCGCGCTGCCTGCCCTGACCACTACTGGACTCTGACTTCACTCCTCTTCTGTGTTCTAGCCTGTACATCTTGACTCGACGGACCTTCACCTCCACAGAGGCCTGCGCCTAAGTCCAGCTGGCCCCGGCACCCAAGGGCTCAAACTAAAGGGAACATGGGTTGGTATTGGTGAAGCTCCAGTTGGGTCTCTGCTTCAGCCAGCTCCGCCTGCCAGCGGTGGGAACCTGCAGGACCTCTCCCTGCAGGTTGCGCCAACTCCACCTCAGTCTAAACATCCAAGCCCGCAACACATCTCTTACTTTTTCTACATGCTTGTGTTTTCCTGGAAAATCATGTGTGCAGTGCTGAAAATGAAATCTCTGCCCCTTATTTCCTTCCCTCAGCCTAAACATCCCTGGGAATGCCTCTACCTCTCAGTGCGGCTAAAAAGCAATAAGCTTTAGCCTGCCTTGCCAAAGCGTATTTCTGGTACAATAAGACCCTTCCCCAAGCAGCTTACAATCTATCTGGATACCTGAGGCAACAGGAGATAAAGCAACTTGCCCAAGGTTACGAGAAGTGGGATTTGAACCCTGGTCCACAGCCCATTGCACTAACCAATCTTCATCTTCTTGTATGTTTCACTCAGGGCCCATGCAAGGGGATTAGGCGCCCTAGGCACCTTCTGCCTTGCGCCACAAAAGCATACTTCTCAACTTGCTTCCAGTTAGGGTCTTTGCCTGCTAGCTACAGATTGTGTTCTGCAGGATGTTTAAACAGGCCCTTAAAACCACAATTCCAGGCAAGCCTGGCTGGTTACACTGCATAACAGAGATGTGAATTGGAACCGGAATCGGTTCTGATTCCGGTTCCGATTCACATTGTGTTTTTTTTTTTCGTCCAGCCCGATTGCGGTTTTGTTTATCGGCTGCACCCGAGCCGATAAACAAAAAACCCACCCCATCCCTTTGGCGCGGGCCAAACCCACCCCGACCCATTTGGCATGGGCCAAACCCACTCCATGGGCCAAACCTACCCCGACCCATTTGGCGCGGGCCATCCAGTGTTCCTACCATGTGACAGGGGCCGGCCAATGGCACGGATACCCTGTCACATGGTAAGGGCAAAGGGCCATCGGCGCCATTTTGATTAGTGGCAGCCGACGGCCCGGGAGCGGGAGATCGCTCCTGGGACCCCCACTGGACCACCAGGTACCTGTAAAATGTTTTTTGGGGGGTCGGGAGGGTTGGGGAAGCTAAGGGATTAGTTTTAAAGGGTCGGGGTGGGTTTTGGGGGGTTATTTTTGTGTGCCATTTTTCCCGACCTCCCCCAAAACGATAAGAGAACCCCCACAAACAATTTCGTGGGGTTTTCCTATTGTTTTGGGGGAGCCCCCGATTTCTGACGATTTTGAAAATATTGTACAATATTTTCAATCATCCGAAGCCCGATTCACATCCCTACTGCATAACTCAGCCCTTGTCTCTTCCCAGATTCCCAACAGCTCGGCCCCCCTTATCAAGTAAACAGAGATCCTATTAGAGCAGTTCACCCTCAGGCTTCTAACCCCTGACCAGGCTTCTTTCATCCTCTCTCTACAGGGCCAGTATATTTGGCACCCTAGGTGAAACTTTGGTAATTCAGATCTCTCTCCTGCGACTTAACTACTAGCGGTAGTGGCTCCAGCACAATGCTCACTTCTTTGAGGGTAATGGCTCTGGTACAGTACCCCTCTAGACCTCACACTAACAGGATTTTGCTGCCCCCAAAATCTTGGTGCTCTAGGCAACTGCCTATTTGCCTAATGGAAGCACCAGCCCTGTCTCTGACATAAGCAGTTTGATTTTTTACTTTAGCTGAAGCTAAACAAAATTCATTTTGAGACTTATGATTATACTTATTGGTGCATATAAGCTCGTGCTATCTAGCTTACAGGCCGATTCAGTAAAAGTCACGGGAGTGCCCGCTTTCCCGGTGCACGCACAGGCCACTCTCCTGTGCGTGCGATTTAGTATTTAAATGAGGGCCCACGGTAAAAAGAGGCACTAGGGACACTAGCATGTCCCTAGCGCCTCTTTTTTGACAGGAGCGGTGACTGTCAGCAAGTTTGACAGCCGACGCTCAATTTTACCTGCGTCGGTTCTCAAACCCACTGACAGCCACGGGTTCAGAAACCGGACGCCGGCAAAATTGAGTGTCCGGTTTTCAACCCGCGAGCTGCGGGCCGATTGTAAATTTTTTAAAAAATTATTTTTAACTTTTGGGACCTCCGACTTAATATCGCCATGATATTAAGTCGGAGGGTGTACAGAAAAGCAGTTTTTACCTTTGGGTAGGCGCTAATTTCTGAAAGTAAAATGTGTGGCTTGTCTGCACATTTTGCTTTCTGTATCACGCGGGAATGACTAATAGGGCCATCAACATGCATTTGCATGTTGTGGGCGCTATTAGTTTTGAGGGGGTTAGACGTGCATTTTCGACCCCTTACTGAGTAAGGGGTAAAGCTAGCACATCGAAAACGTGTGTCCAAATGCAGGCTAACAGTGCGCTCTGCCGGAGCGCACTATACTGTATCGGCCCGATTATAATCTATGCCCATGTATGAGGTCCATCAAATGAGAAAACAAATTTTCCATTCATGGTGTGTTTATTTGGGTTACAAAATTTTGGTTCTTTAGCCTCCAATGTTATTTTATACTTAAACACTGAGATAATTTTCAAAGGGACTTTGTGGGTAAAGTCTTTTACCTGCAGAAATGGTCCTTTAGAAACTTGTATGATGGATATACACATAAATTATATGTATACAGATGGGCTTGTCCGAATTGATAAGGACTTATTTTTAGATTACATTAAAAACTTTGTTACACAGCAAATGGGAATAATAATAGTGGGGCAAAGGAATGACCAATCAATAAATAAAATGTGGATCAATATTAATTGCACAAGAGCTTAACATCAGATTGTTTTTAAACCATGCTAGTTTCACATGCTCTTTCTGTTAAGTCTGTTATAAGTGACCAGTTGAAATAGGAACTAGAAACATCTGCTGACTGCTAAGGGCCAGTGTCTGAACTGTTGGTGACTCATGCAATAGCAGGATTTCTTTTGCTGGTAGAAACCACAATTAAGGCATAAATCTGCTGAGGTTTAAGTGCAAAATAAGACCAACTGAATTTGCAACATTTGGACTAGAGCCAGAAAAGAAGAGTATAATGTTAATTGCAATGAACAGCGTCCTTTAGCTCATATAAGAGGGGAGAGCACTTCTAGCTATCCTGTCTGATCTCCAGGCCTGTATCTCTCAGTTTCTTCACAGATATGTTGACTCGCAAAATGGGAGACTTGTGAGGGAGGTATCTTCTTTATAAATCTTTTTTATTATTGTAATGCTGATTACTTTTTACTGCTTTATGCAATATTGCAGTGATGATGTTTGTCTTTGATATTCATTGTGATACTTTTTATCTTTGCTGATTTTTATTATATTTTTAATTATTCAGTAAACAAAATATTTGCTTTTACCAGTTTGTGTTATTTATTCTATGATTTAATATACCCCCACTCAGCCCACTCAGCCCACCATGTACACTGCTCCAGGGATGGAGTCTGGGCAGGTTTTTAAAATGTGTTTCATTTATTTATAAATTTGTCCTCCCAAGTAGGCTTCAAAGTAGTTTACAGAAAAGCACAAATACAATTAGAAATTCATAACAATAAAATAAATTACAATCAGGTTAATTCAGCCAAAGCTTTCCCTAAAATGCCAGGCTTTACACCTATTTCAAAAAGCTAGGAAATCATCAATATATTTGATATCTAAAGGAAGGGCATTCCAGAAACGTGGGCTTGAACAAAAGAAGGTTTTTCATTTAGTTTCAATGTATTTGAAAGCAGGGATCTCAAGTAGGTTTTGTTGGGACAAACACAAATTCCGAAATGGCTGATAAGGAGTTATAATAGTACATAGATATTGATCAGCTGATTTATGCAGGATTCAAAAAAATCATACATAATAAATTGAATTGTATTCGCTGAGGAACCGGAAGCTAGTGAATAGTTTTAAGTACTGTTGAATATGTTCCCAGGACTTTGCTCCTGTAATTAAACAGGCTGCTGTGTTGTGAATAAGCTGAAGTCTATGTAAGTATACTTTTAGTAGTAAAGAATTGCAGTAATCATTATGGGTAGAAACAGGGGCCTGCATAATGGTCCTCAGATCTTTTCAATTAAAAATGGACATAGATATCTGACATTCCTTGAGTGAAAAAAAAATCTTAATTATATTACCCATTGTTTTCTGGAATGACAATGACTTAAAACATACCCCCAGGATTTTTATTTCTGAAATAACGGGAAATGGCTTGTGTTCCTATTACAGTTCGAGGTCTAGAGAAGGAAATACTCAAATGCTTTATCCAAAGCAACTCGGTTTTATCATGGTTCAGTTTTAGATTACTGCTTGTTAACCATTGTTCAATCTTTCATAAGCTATTATTCAGCTTGTTTATTGTTTCTTTGCCATTTTTATCCCAGAGAGCAATATATTGGTACATCATCTGCATACATTGTGTAGCAAAAGCTCAAAGCACTAAGTGATTTTGCAAGAGGTGTAAATAAATATGGCATAGGTGAGAGAACTGATCCCTGGGGCACCAATGGCAAGGAATGTGACAGGCTGTTCCTCCACAACGCCTTTTGAAGTCTCTTTTGCAAAAAAGATGCCAGGCACACACAGGCTGTATCTCTGATACTGCTAGCTAAATGGCCTAGTAATACTGTATGGGATGCAAGCACGTTTAGATTTTAAACAGTTGCACTTAATTTCTCTTGACATAACTATGCGCACTAAATAGCAGCTGTAAATATGTGCACAGAGTTTGCTGGGATAATTTGCAAAGTGGGCTCATGCAAAAGTTTGTTCTGAAAATTAATGTAACTTATGCACATATTGACTGGCTAACTTATATACCATGCTACAAAATTACCCCTCACTGTTATCTGCAAGCCTAAAAGTCCTAGAAAGTTGCTTTGTATATAATTAGTTGTTCACATTCTTTCTTTGTTTTGATTTTTTAAAAAAATGTTCTTTGGAGCTTGCCTTTTCATATTATGCAAATTGCTCCATTTACCGTCTGCAAATTGCTCTGCTGTTTAACATGTTAATGTGATTTTGATTATTCATTGCATTTAAATTTGCATTTAGAGTTGTTTGTTAATTATGGTAACAAGAGGGTCTATGACAATTTAATTACCATAAATTTGAAATAACTTTAACTTAAAAAAAAAAAGGATAAATGAGGTATTTCAGCTTAATTTGCTAAGAAGCAGCTAGCTCAGCACAGAACAATGAATGGTGTGCATCAACAGTAAAATAAGCTCGCTCATGCGAGCATCCTTAGAGAGTATGTATCTGGTTTTAATATATTTGTCTCCATTGATACTCAAATCATGGATCTCTGGTTCTAAAAGCAGTAGTTTCACTATGGGCCTGATTTACTAAGGCTTTTGTCCCATTTTGTGTCTATGGGAAACATTCTTAGTACATCAGGCTCTATATCTGTAAAAGCAGCAGCAGGCATTAATTTCAGATTTCTAGGCAACTATACTCTGAAGCAGTGGTTCTCAACCTTTTTTTGGTCGGGACACACCTCACAGATGGTTCTCACATTTTTGACACACTGAACATGTGACCATCACCAGGCTAAATGTAAACAAACACTCTGCATTCCACAGGTACCCCCTCGACCCCCAACAATGGGTACAGAGCAAAACTAGGACATTTCCCGTTCAGTTTACCATACAAAAAAAGATATTTCTGGTGACATCTCAATAACAGCAACATAAACACTCTCTCCTACCAGGTGCAATAGACCTCCTTATGAAAAAACAGTAATTTACCACTAATGCATGTTCTATTGAGAAAACACCACAAATAATATTGATACAAATGCCTACATGCTAGTAAAATACTTCACCTCAGTCACACACATAGAATCAACCTTCACCAAGTACAGAAAGACCACAAATTACAAATATGGAAACAGAAACTGGAATGGAAACCCAAAAAAGCCACTCTGCATTCTGTGCAAAACAAAAATATAGCACCTATCAAACTTCCAGGATCTGAAATAATGTACACAAACTAATGTGCAGAAAGTTACACCTGCATTATGGAACTCAAACAGTAACAACCCTACCTATGAAAAGGCAGCAACTGCAAAAATTACACCAGGCCCTAAATACCAATACACCTATTAGGAAAACAGAACAAGCCAAGCTGCTATAGATCCCTACCAAGAAACCATAAGCTCGCAGAACACCCTTAGCTGGGTCACACACGCAGAACAGAGACAGACCCTCACCAAATACAGAATAAAGTGACCATAAAGCTAATGTTTTTGCGTTGTTTTACTGCATACAGAGTTTGGCTTCTTGCTGTTTCCAGTTCAGTTTTTGTCTCCACATTTCTATTTATACATTCCCTGAGAAATATAAAATAATCTAAAACTAGAATATAATAAATGGAACATCCAATCATTAAAAATTTTCAAAATTATTAAAAATTCTCTAAACATGAATAAACTATTTCTAACAGCAGAACATCACATAATACCTAATAATTAAAATGGCAATCAAGAAAGATAAACTTAAAAAGCCACCTTTACTTACCCTCTCCAGTAACTCTCGTACTCCTTTCCATTGTAGGCCAATAGCACATACCAGAAGCAGCAAGGCTGCTGAAGCTCTGTCCTCACGTTCTTCTTCCTTAGGGCCCCATGACTAGTCTATCTTACACACACACACACATACACCAGTCACCTGCCTGACCAATCTCCCTTTCTCTCTCCCTCTCTCTCTCTCTCACACACACACACACACACACACACACACACACACACACACACACACCAGTCACCTGCCTGACCAATCTCTCTCACACACACACTCACATACACACACACCAGTCACCTGCCTGACCAATCTCTCTCACACACACTCACATACACACACACCAGTTACCTGCCTGACCAATCTCTTTCTCTCACACACACGCCAGTGATTTTCCTGAGCAGTCTCTTGCTCTCACACATTTCTCTTACTTACACACACATTCTCTCATACACTTACACACATGCTGACTCAATCTCTGTCTCACTCACCACCACCCACAGCACACATAGCAGCTACAGCACAAGGTAGCCGGTATGCTGCTATTAAAAGCAGAGTCCTGACAGGCTGGAAACTGCAGCAGGAGCGACCTCCCCAGCCCCACAGCGCTAAGAAGGCAGCACTCAGCTGTTTGCTTGTGCTGCGATTGATCGCAGCACAGAGCAATCAGCTGAGATTGTAATTTTATTCTTTTCTTCCCACCCTAGCCTTTTTTTTTTTGCAGTTTGATTATTATAATTTTATATTTTCTTGCAGGTGTTGCGCTGGCCAGAGAAGGGGAGGTCGGAGCCGGGGGGTGGGGGGGGGGGGGGGCAGCAGCATCTTGCTCCTTCTGCAGCAGCAGCATGCAGGCATGGCCTTTTCTTCTTCCCGTGTGCCCGGTCGACATCACTTCCTCTTCCAGGCCACAGGGGCGGGAAGAAGAAACGGTCACGTTCCTGTTGCCGGCTTCCACAAAACACTGCTGCCGTTCCCCTAGGGGCTTGAAGGTGCTGATAGCCCGGGCAGGAACGGCAGCAGTGTTCGTTTCGCTGAGGTGAAAGGTGGGGGAAGAGCAGCGGGTGCGCGACATACCTGCCGGTGCCTCGCGATACACTAGTGTGCCACGACACATCGGTTGAGAACCGCTGCTCTAAAGCAAGGGTTCTCTACTCAGTCCTTGGTACACAGGTTTTCAGGATATCTATTGTATGCAAATCTATCTTCTGCATATTCATTGAAAACTTGTGTTCTGAAGACTGGGTTGAGAATGCTTGCTTTAAACACACACAAGCTGATACAAATTCAGCTTTGAGTATTGGTTATATATTCAGCAGAGGTGATCTAGTTGTATGGAATATTCAGGTTCTGTGCTAGACATTCTCTTGGTTCTTATTCCTATCTTGTGTGCTGCTGTAAATAATAAAAGTTCATTAATATGTTCTATCATCACCTAATATTTTATACCTGATTTGTGGTGACTAGGATGGGATTCTGTTGCTATTGATGTGCATGGGCAACAGGACTGTAAAGTTCTTGATTAGTGTCTAACATGAGCAGCCAGCACACAGAGAGCTGGTCATGTTTAGAAAGTAAATAACACATTCACTTTCAGCTATGACCACTGTTGGTCACATTCAGAAATTTGATGTGGGGAAGCCTCATATCTATCTATCTATTTATTTTTAATCACCTGACTGATGTACAACATATATTATAAAACAATATGTCAACATTTTCCCAAATACATAATTATATTACTGCATAATAAAATTTCAAGTCAAACAGATATGTTTCACTTTAACCATGCTTTTAGCATTTTTCAAAATTTCAGGAACTCTTTCTTTCCTTAAGTTCAATGGGAGATCATTCCATAACTTTGAAACAAAGAAAGAAAAAGATCTGTTCCATAGGCACACATGTCATAAGGTCTTAACTGCTGGAATTTGATAAACGGAGATTTCTACCTGATTCATGCCATTGCAAACTGTGTTCCAACTGTTTTGCACCAAAGCCTTGTAAACTCTTAAAGGCCATCAATAAGATTTTAAATTTATACCTCTCAGTGACTGGAAGCCAATGGAGTTCCAGTAACAATGGATCTGCTGGGGTCAATCAAGGGCTTCTTGTCACTAACCTGGCCATCATATTTTGAATCGCCTGCAATTTCCTCATAGATTTTAAAGGCAGTCCCAAAAATAATGAATTGCGGTAGTCAATATGCGAGAAAACCAATACATATGCTACAAATTTCAGTGCTCCAAGATCTAAAAAAGGTCTAATAAATCTTAACATCTTGACTCTGCAATAGGCATTTCTCCATCCTAACTGTTGAATCAAGTATCACTCTGAATGAACTTAATTCTTTTTTTAGGAGTTACCTCTGCATCTTTTAATATCAATAGTTTATCCAATTCAGACTGTCCCAAATATAGTACCTCGGTTTTAGCAGCATTTAGTACTAGGCTATTAGATCTAAGCCAAATTTCGACTACAGTAATACATTGTACTAGATTCTTATATCCTAATTCTAGGTCTAAGCCCAAAAGAGCAAATATTTGCAAATCATCGGCATAGATATATGATTTAAAGCCAACATTTCTAATCCTGCCCACTGCACTCAAAAAACTATTAAAAATAATGGGTGAGAGTGATGAGCCCTGGGGTACACGATACTTGATCTTACATGGTTCTGATATCTTTCCTTGAAAAGAAATCAACTGTTTTCTTCTAGACAAAAACCACTCTAATCACTTTAGGACACAACTCATCAATCAAATTTCTTCAATTCTTATCAACAATAAATCATGTTGAGCTAAATCAAAGGCACTAGAAATTTCCAAACATACCAATAGCGCTTTTTCACCTCTGTGAATTACAGGAAAAATATCATCCAATAAAGACATTAATAAAGACTGTCATTCTGTTTGGAAACAAATAAGATCGAGATTCTTGAACAGAAATGGGCTGCTCTCTTGACTCCCAAAGACTCCAGGTTCACCCAAACCTCCATGAGCGCCATGTGCTTGTTACTCATCAGACTCTGGAACGGTCTCCCAGTATAGGCCAAATGCGCAACTAATATACTGACATTCCATCACATGGTCAAAACTTGTTTTTTTAACCAAGCTACTCTACCAGTCCCTACAGTCTGCAGAACTGGCCCTAGTCACGGTATATGTAGTCCCTGGGTGAAAGGAGCAGGACCAATCAGGTTTCTGCATTTTTCATCCAGCGATACCAGATACTGGACACAAAGGCCTAGCTGGCCCAGAGAAAGCAAATTGTATTGTTAGACTCACTCACTGTCACTCTGCCTAGCTGGACCAGATACTGGACACAAAGGCCTAGCTGGCCCAGATACTCTGCCTAGCTGGCCCAGATACTGGACACAAAGGCACACATTCAAGGATTTGACCCTGCTTGCAACAGTCCTTCAGGATGGCTTATACTTCTGAGTGGTCCAGGGCTCCCTGTGGGGGGAAGCTTTGCTTCAAGGCTCTTTTGCATGGATCACAAATATACAGCCCCTTACGACCCTTTGCAAACAGCACTGATGATCTTTAAAATCTGACAGCAATACACATTCCAGAAGCTGACTGATAGTTGATCAAATGGATGTAAAATGTTGTTAAATTAAATTGATTAAATTGATGAACGTTATTGACAAATATATAATAAATATGTGACCTTACTCTTCCAATAAAAGTGTTAATGTTATCAAGTCAATTGCTTAATAATTATCTCTTTTTCAATTACTCAAATTGAAGAAAGCACAGTCCTTCTTCCAAATGTATATCAGACTCTTCCCATTATGAAATGGTCAGATTAATAGTCCCAATTACATAACAGACTGAAAAGCCTCATTTTTCATAATTCTGCTGAACGTCTTCTCTGTTCTCCTAGATTTTCTACTGGCAGTACCAAAGGGGCATTCTCCTCCCAAGTGGGAACATTTGGAAATTTGTCAAATGACATGCTTCATGACTCTCTAGATTTTCCAGTATTTTTATTGTAAGAAGCCTTGAGACCCCTGGTTTTTGGCCTGGAGAGAGCTTATGGGGAAGACTCTCCTTGGGGAGGCCAGGTTAGGGAAGATCTGTCCTTTTGCACCCTCCTCGAGTTCAGAGGTATGATGGTGACCTGCTGCGAGTTACTTCTGGCATTTGAAATCATTTTTGGGAAAGAACATTTTAGTTAGAAGACCTGGGAGGAATATTTTGCTTCCCCCTTCATGCCCTGAAGGAGGAACATCGAGAGAGGTGTGGTGTTCCTGTTTGGATCCTCTTTCTATCACGGGATCCAGAGAAAGAGAGAGAGAGAGAACTGTTGGAGACCTGTAAATCCAAATCTGAGATATTCTGAGAACCCCCATCAGGAGTCTTTTCCCTGGGGAATATGTATTGTGGGGCTCCGTGCAAAGACTGATTTTTACATTTTTCTTACCAGTTTTGGAAGGGGGGGGGGTGTCTCTCCATACAAGAAGACCCCTGCCCATTCCACCAGAATCTCCTGCATTGTTTATTGGCACTCACATCATTCAGGTGATAAAGAACGAACACCCCTCCCAAGTAAAAGAGACAGTTTCACCCCTGCTACCCAAGGCTTCCTCCCACAGTGAAAGAAACTGGCCCTGGGGTCAAAGAGTCTAAGTGAGAGAGTTTGGAATTTGGCCCTAAGATATATATATATATATATATAATTCTTTTATGGCCCCATTGGTGTCTCGTCATCATTAGAGCATCTCAGTTCTGTCCACATTGTGGAAATACAGCTCAGGAATGAACAGGAGCTAAGATTCCTCACTGGGCTCATCTACCATGCACTTAAAGTACTTAATGTTGCGCACACTGTTGACCCAGCGGCACCAATTTCTTCTTTAGCTCTGGACATACTCACTGTGCCTGAGCCACTTTTGTGTGAGGACAATGCTCTTCACTCATCACGGACTGAGAGTGATGTATAGCCTTCAGAACCACCAGTTGGGTGCAGAGACCTCAGCACAATTTTGGGCAGCCCTTGTGATTGGGGCGAGCCCTGCGATTACATCACCTAGAGGTGAAGGGTGTTATGTATACAGCAGTGGGCACTTTAGTTGCATGAAATGTCTAGGATCCTTTCTAGACATTTCTCATGGTTCTTGCTCTTATCTTTTATTTTTTCTTGTAGGTGCTGAGGTACCTAATAAAAGTTGGTTAATATCTGCTGGCTCCCTCTAATATTCTACACTATTTAATATGCTGGTTAAGAACAAATCCTTTATGTATGGTCTTATAAGTTTTTTTGCTGCGCTTGCAGTACAGAGGCCATATTAGAGCCACCCACTTAAAGTCCAACACAATTTATTAAGCCAAGCATAGTATAGATTAATTCAACCACGGTCAGAAAGGAGAACCTGCATTCGTTTTTGTAAAAATATTGCTCTTCCCTGCAATCACAGGCTTTCTTCTTAATTTGCCTGCCTGGTCTCATTGATGATGTTTTATTGCCTTAGAAAGATGGATATGAAACACTTCACATTGCCAAAGGCAGAATGAGTTTCTTGCTAACCATTCTTTTTTTTTTTTCTTTTCTTTTGTAGAGTCGTTAAATTCAAGTCAAATTATTAGCAAGCAGGAAGTCCTATAATTTCTGTTCAAGAAATACATATAGGACTGGACTGGCTTAGTGGCAGTCTAGCACATTGCCACATGGAAGGTTCCTGGTTCGATAGTCAGGTCTTCTGTTCCCCAGATTGATTGGGAATGTCGTAGAGGAAATTTACATCGCTCCCCTTTCCAGGACCATTGCTGCAAAGACCAGACTAGGCATGTTTGGTGGGGATATACTGGGAAAATAAAATTCCCATGTAGTTGAAAATGAAGGCTCATAGAGCCAGGATCTCAGCCCGGTTTCCATTTGAGCTGGAAACCCCAAAAGAGCAGAAGAAAATTGGCAGGTAAAAAACAAACATATAAATCACTTGATCAGTTCAGAATCTTTTATTAATGTATAGAAAATGCATTTAAAAAGGAACTATATATAAGCTAAGAGCAATTAGGACTAGAAATACTAGTGAACAACAATGGTTAACAAACACAGCTCCCTTAGCTATGTCTTTAAAGATTTTTTCTTTTATTCTTAACTTCATCAAAATCCATACAAGGACCTACAACCTTTTGCTCTTTATTTTAAATATAACTGACCCACAGTTCCAGAGTAAAGTACTGTATCTATAAAGGCAGCCCAATAAGTTATCTTAAAAAAATTTACAATATTGTGATCACTAAAAGCAAGTAAGAGTTTGAATTAGAGAGTTGTATTTTCTGTATTTCTCAGGTTTATAATAATCATGTCTTAATTCTCAAGTAAGGTGCACAAGTTGCCCATGAATGACACTGGTTCCAGCCCTTCTTTGTTTGAATGATACAGTTGGAGATTGTATTGTAGTCAGAAGTAAGAGTAATTTTGTACATACTTCCTGTGTATTAGAGCTTCAATGCCATATCTGGTCTATAGAAATCTTATATGCATGTTTTTGTATTAGGGATGTGCACTCATTTCAATCCAAATGGAAAATCCCAACAAATGAGTCTATTTTTGGTTCAGGTTGGGTCAAACGAACCTAATAGCCACAGTCTCCTGGAAAATCTGAAACCTTTTCGGCTCATTCGGTTTAGTCCCATTAAAGTCTATGGGAGAAGCAAAGCATGCGTGTTTTCTACTCCAGGCCAGACAGCAGAGCTGGTTTGGGATGAGAAAAGAAAGGAGCAGGACCAATCAGGTTTCGGCATTTTTTCATCCAGCCTATTCCAGCTGGCAGGTACATGTCATGACTTCATTTTTTTTTTAAAGTGAAAGTGAAATTAAGATCAATTTGAGCCTGGCCATTTTATTCTCAGTCGTTCCTATGGTGGATCTCTGAGAGAGAAGGCAGAAATTCTGAAGATCCTTTCTTCAAAACTTGAGTGAAAGAAGATATTAGAAAAAAAAGATAATTTTCAGAGAAAGCAAATTGTATTGTTAGACTCACTCACTCACTGTCACTCTGCCTAGCTGTGGTTTGAAGTGCTACCTATTTGGGGTTCTCTGAGCACCCACATCACCTAGTAGCAGGAAAAAGTCTGTAATCTCTGTGAGAGGATTATAGAGTGTACCATCAGGGTAAGAGTATCACTACAGCTGACACTGTGCCAGGAGAAGCCTCCTGTGTTCTTGGTGTAAAAGAGTCAGTGTTGCAGTATACTGTTTCTTGTGAGTGTGACTCTTGCACTAAATTTGACTTAGTTTCTTTGGAGTGAATTTTCAAAATGTTACGCCTGTAAAACTTTTCATATATGCACGTAAGTAGCCTCTACTCGCGTATTCCATATTTTATAAAAGTAGAAGATACGCGCATAAAAAAGGGACATTCTAGGGGTGTTCTGGGGCAGGGACAAACGCGTGTAATATGCTATTGTAAAAGACATTTATGTATGTAGATTTTCCAACTTTCTTGTGTAATTTTACACCTGCTAATTATCTGGCATGTGATATTAAATGTGTTTATTGTGTAGTAGTGACTGTGTGAGAGGTCTGGGTGAACTGGGGGGAGTTCAGGTTAACAAACCAGGAGGGTCTTGTTGATCTAGAGAAGGACTGGGCAAACTGGTGGACTAATAGGTAACAATCACAACCTTATACCCGTATACTACTGTAATCCAGTGTACCTTTAATGTGTACCCACAAAATCCACCCAATCGTATCACTGGTAAGTATATTTCAACTTCACAGGTTAATGCCAAGTACTATATGTAGGCCCCTCACTCTCAGGGTCTGTAAAATCCAACAGACTCCTAATTAGGTACGAGGCCACCTTACTTTAATTATAACATTTTTTTAAGAGTTTCTTTTTTGTATATTAAAACTTCCCCATGTCAGTCCAATTATTCAATAATCCACTTAAACTGGAACAGATAAGTAGTGATTGTTTCTCTCGTATCCTTTGAGTTCAGTTTGCGAAAATTAAGTGGATTATTGAATAATTGGACTGACATGGGGAAGTTTTAATATACAAAAAAGAAACTCTTAAAAAAATGTTATAATTAAAGTAAGGTGGCCTCGTACCTAATTAGGAGTCTGTTGGATTTTACAGACCCTGAGAGTGAGGGGCCTACATATAGTACTTGGCATTAACCTGTGAAGTTGAAATATACTTACCAGTGATACGATTGGGTGGATTTTGTGGGACTAATAGGTAAAACAGGTTTTAAAATACACCAATTTATGCGAGTAAGTTCTACTTTATTTTCGCTTATAAAATATGCACGCATTTAAAAAAATAGGGAGGAAAAGTATGAACATTCAATGCATTGCTATACACTCTTGCATTTCATGTATTCACACGTAAGCCTACTTGTGGGCATATGTTGCAGAGTAGAGAGATGCATATTTTATAAAATATATTTATATTATGTACACGAACTATATAATGTTAGTATAGATCTGCTAGTGGAAATATATACATATATATGCCTTTGTGTGCATTTGTTTGGAGTTATCCTCCCTGTGTACATAGTTACTCAGCAAGCATTATCAGTTCATTCACTGCGCTCTGTTTGCGACAAAATGACTAATGTTTTGCTATTTGTGTGTGTCCACATTAGAGTATACAATCATTGTAACACTAAAAGCTTCTATCCACTAGTGATCAGTTTTACTAAATTCCATCATACCAGTGGCATCAAGAGGCAAATGTGGCAGTGGAAGAAGAAGAGAGAAGGTTCTTCCTCCAGAGAGACATGGGGATGGCACAAGTAGCAGTGGTGATGGAGAGACATAGGATGAGGATAGGGAACATTTCTGTTTAGCTCAGACGGGATTTTTTTAAGAGTGGAAAACCAGCTACTGTAGATTGGCAAGGTTGACTGAGAAACTGGAACAGCAGCCATCTGCTTCCATCTCCTCTGTTAATATGATGTGAGGGTAGAAGGCAGACCTCATGAAAGGTGGCAGCAGCAGTAGGGGTGAACAAGGAGTAAGCCCAAACCAGCAAAGCACTTCCTGTTTAGTTCTGACCACTGTCTGTAGAAGATCTTTTCAGAATCTACTGATTCAGAAGGATCATGTGAGGGATTTGAAGAAGTAAAAGAAGGGGATATTGAAAGTCTAGTAGCTAGTTACAAGCATAACTGGTGAGCAGCTGCAGGCAGTTCACAATTCTGCTGGGGCCAAGATCACCCCCCAGGAACAGCAGACAGCGGAGAGCATGAGAGATGGCCCTGGTCTTTTACCCCCTGGTCCCTGTAGTCTTTTACCCCCTTGTCCAGCAGCACCATAGAGTTCATCCTGCAAGACATCAGAGATAGTGAAGCACTAGAGTTATGGAGGACGAATATGTTGCAGAATATATTCACTATTGAAAGGCCATCAGTAGCGAGAAGATACTGGGATATCATCAAGTGTCAGTTTCAGGAAAGGATGGTACTAGCCTGGGGACCTCATCCTCCACTCAAAGCAGCAGAAGTAGAAAAGTCTCAGCTACTGTTCTTGCTGTTTTACCTCTCATTCAATGTCTGGGGGTATTTGTATCTCTTCGTGATACCTCACGCTGCAGTTGATGCCATTCATCTTGATGCCTTACCCTTCACTTGGTATAATGGGGTATTGATACCACTGTGCTTGCATCCATATGTCTCACTCTATACCTTGGGGTGTTCAAGCTAATGTTTGTGTCACTTTTCTGTCTTTGAGTACCTTGGGGTCTTCTTGTACCCTTGATGCTGGTAACCTTTGCCCCTGTCTTAGTGCCTTGAGGTGTTAACAGTGCTTTGGGCTGTTCATGCCACTGTTGGTGCCATGTTTCTTCAATCTTGGTATCTAGGAGTGCTGTTTATCTCTGCAGCTGATGCCTGCCTGCAAGTTTCATTAAACTTGAATAGAAAACCCCAATGTGAGAGTCCAAAATAAGTTGCATTGTTTCACCCATTGCCTTTAATGGAAACAAATGAAACAACATAATGAATGAACTTGGGAACCAAAACGAACAAAACAAATAAAAAATGGCAACCAAACTAAAAAAAACCCAGACCAAAATGTTTTTCTGTGCACACCCGTAGTGTGTATACTTGTATGTGCAACATAATGACTGCATTATACATGCAATTTTTATTCACACTGATCATGAGCAAGTGGAATAGTTCTTAATCATGAATGCCAAAGTTACAAATGAGATAGGGAAGTTCCTCCCTTGCTTTGAAGCAGTGAGAAAAGGAGCTTTATTTCTTAATTCCATACACTGTGGCTAGGGTGACTAGCTGACTCTAATTTTGCAAGACAGACTAATCCAGTCCTAGATTTACTTCATTATATGCATGGACTCATGTTCTGGATTTTTTTTTTTTTATTGAGGGAAATCACATCTATAAGCCCATGCATGCAGTAACCAGTATTGGATCAATGCATCCAGCAGAAATGGAGTCAGTATATCATCCTAACTGTGGCCTCTTGAAATTTATAAGTGCAAACAATTATGCAGTGGATTAAGTTTCCACAGAACAGAGTTAAATATCCTCCAAGCTGACCCAAATATTTGTTTTTTCACTGTGAGCCTGTTTGTTGCTGACCATTCATGTGGTTCAATACTTTTGTAGAATTGAGATATACATGAATAGCGTCTTGCAAAAAAGTCACTTCTAATGATGAGATTTAATTGGAATGCTTATAACTGAACTGTTATAATTGGAGTGACACAGCACCAAGCATTGTAAAAGCTGATCTGCTCTGCTGCTAATTAGCTTTAGTATACAGCATCAATTATTACTTTCCTCCCACAAAATGCTGTGACCTAGCATTAGAAAATAAGAGAGCATGGTTGATGATTGTATAAATAAATCTCTTTATGATGCTTAGATTGGGTCAGCATAGATATATGTATACAACATTCATGAAAAATAAATGTGCTTACAGGAATTTCTTCACCTTACTGTTTGACAGTGTTCCTCACAAATGCACACATTTTAACAATGACTTTTTTTTTCTGGCGAAAAATATCAGACTTAGGAAATTGAAGCATTCACAGAGCAGGTATAGTACATGCAGCCTTGCCAATAATTTTCAGCTCCCTAAGAATGAAAGAAAAATGCAGTACAAACTTTAGCCTCTCTGCTGAAAATGGGAAAAGTGGGTCTAATTGGCTTAAACTAGAAGATTATCTCGCAGAGGCAGAATGGCAACTGTCAACACTTTTTACCAGAAGTTATCTGCGGATCCCACGGATTGCATTAAAAATCTTATAGATCCCTTGGTGGAATCAGCCCTGACAGAGGGCTCGATCACAGCCAAGGAAGGCAACTTTTTGAAGGTACCACATCCGGGATGTCCAGCGTTTTACCTTGTACCCAACCAAGGTGCATAAATGTTTGACCATTTTACCCAGACGCCTGATAGTGTCCTCTAAAGGATCCTTGCTAGAACCCCTTTCACAATTTGTGGACAAATTCTTGAGGAAATGCCTCTCACAAATTCCATCATACATATGTGACTCGGCACACATGATAATGATTCTTTAAGAATATCAAGGTCACAAGGACAATATAATTATGGCAACTATAGATATCACAGCTTTATGTATGAATATTCCTCAACAAGAGGCATTGGAAATAGTTTCACAAACATTGGCAACAGAAGAGGAACAGGGCAGGGTCCCCCCAGATTTTATATTACAATTAGCGTCCATCGCATTAAAAGAAATATTTTTACATTTCAGGGACAATATTATCAGCAAATCAAGGGAACAGCTATGGAGGCCACCATGGTTCCTGATTTAGCTAACTTATATGTAGGGACATTTGAAAAGAAATGGCTACTTGGGAGCTCCTTTAAGAAAAATATACACTTGTGGTAATGGTTTATAGATGACATTTTCATGATGTGGTGTGGCCAAGAAGAAGACCTCCAACAATTCATGGTTTGGTTGAACACTTATAGTCCACACTTAAGGTCTCTTTCAACTATAACAAAGAAAGAATTTCCTTCTTAGATACTGAGATTTCATTGAACAATGGGGGTTGTGAATTTAATATATTCCGGAAGAAAACAGTCCAGAATATGTTATTATATTACACCAGCTTCCATCCTAAGTAGCTTAGAGACAACCTCCCTGTAGGACAATTTCTACGGTTGAAACGATTATGCTCTACAACAGAGGATTTTCAAAAGAAGTTGGACAAGATGAGACAGCGGGTTACTCAAAGAGGATACCCAGGAGGCATCATAAAAAAAGCTTATAAGAGAGCTAGGTGGGCCAACATGGAGTTATTACAACAGACAGTCTCCCATCAAGAACATCAGATAGTATGTATGTTATTGTTTACTTCACAAACACAGTGACTTAAACACAGAATTAGAAAATACTGGCCAATACTACAGATAAATTCAGTGTTCTCTCAAACTCCCACTTTTTCTATAAAGAGGGTTAAGAATCTTCGAGATTTAGTGGTACATTCCCAGTTAACCAATGTAAAGTCGACAGATGGAGTAGCATCATCAATGGGATATTATACATGTGGTCAATGCAATGTGTGCACATTGATATATCAAGGACCAACTTTGCAATTTCTGAGTCGGCGACCCTTTCATTTCCAACAGAATTTAACTTGTTCCTGGGAAGGTATAATTTATGCAATATGGTGCCCATGTAATTTAATCTACATAGATAAGACCATATGGAAATTGCAAACATGGGTACAAGAACACTTAAGTTGCATTAGAAGACAGAAAATAGGAGCACCATTGGTCGACCATTGGATGGCACCATCACACCAGATAGGAGACTTCAGAGCTGCAGGACTATTACAGGTCCAGCGGTCACCGAGAGGAGGTGATTACGATTTAAAACTCCTTCAGAGCAGAGGTTTATTTTCCAGTGGGATGTGGTCTCCTCTATGGGCCTTAATAAAGAAATCGATTGGTCAATGTTCTATTAATTTGCATTAGTGGCTCATGGGGTCCTTATAATTTAGCCAGTAACATCACTTAGATAATATTTGGTCCAAAGGAGCATTGGTTTCATCACCATCATTTAAATGCAATGCCGCCCCATAACATTTAATTTGTCCTGTGAATTGAGGAAATGTTGGAAGGGTTTGGTTATCGAGATTTCTGTTTGGCAGTATCACAGTACAAATATATGAGGTTCCTGCATATAAATGAGAAAAAGTGATGAAGTTTATCCACACTGTAATGCAACTTTTAATTTTGGTAGCACAGCAGAATGGAAATCCATTTCAGAGGAATTTCAGGTTTTTTTATATATTTTTACATGTTCAAGTAACCCACCAAAATAGATGCCATGAAGTACAGTTAAGAGACCATTGTTTAGTACCACAGAAGACTGGGATGTAATAGAGTTGATAATTGTTAGAGACCAGCTCCCCAAAGGGGAGGAGTTAGCAATCTGATAGAGGCCAGCTCCCCAGAGGAGAGGAGTTAGCAATCTGTTATAGATCTGCTCCCCCAGAGGGGAGGAGTTAGTAATCTGTTATGAATCTGGATGCTGGATACTTCCGTAGAAGGAGGAGTTAACAAGCTATAAGCGATCACCCCGCCAAGGGGCGAAGTAGCACTCTGTACGGATCTTACTAAGGAGTAGCAATCTCTTAGTGCTGTGCTCTTCCAGAGGGAAGGAGTAGCAACTGTTATGCTTTGTTCCTGTAGAAGATGAACCAGCAACCTGTATGATTCCCATGGGGAGATATCTATCTGATATGGATCAGCTTCCGCAGAGAGAGGAGTGATGGTCTGATGTGGGTTGGCTCCCACAGAGTGGTAGATGACGATACCGCTCTTATTAGTGTAGGAATAACACTTAGTAGAAATAGTGAATCCCTGGGCTGATGGCAGTTGACAGCGCCCTCAAGTGGAGATCCTGAGAGGGACCACCGCTAGGCTGGAGTATTGAGACAAACACAGATAGTTCTTTATTAGATTGGAAGTAGAACCACCAGAGGTGGCAGTAGTGAGTTGATATGCCCGGCAGGGCTGAAGTCCCTCTGATACTGGAACAATAATCTCTGAGTTACTGAGCTGTAAGGAGAGACTATAGGTAGTGAGTAGACAGGGTATGCTGGGCATGACCAGTGATAGATGATACACTCACAATTGTAGATCTCTGTAGTGTCTTCTATATGCAACAGAGAGTCTTCAGTATTCAGGAACAGGAGCCGCAGGCGATTACTGGTTCTTGTAAGCAGTCTGAAATAGAACTCACAATAACTGTGTATGGGATGGCTTCTGGAATAGAAGAGAGTCTAGGAGAGATTTAGGAACATAGGCCCTCGTGGAGCGAGTACCGGTTCCTATCTGTTAATCTGTAATAATAATCCATAAGATATAGGTATGCGATATCTTCTGAGGAAGAAGAGAGCATGAGAAAGGAATTAGGAACATAGGCCCTCATGGAGCGAGTACCGATTCCTATCCGCAATCTGCAATGGTAACTCATGATCTCCGTACCTGTGATAACGTCTTAGACTGAAGGGAGCCTTAGAGATTAGGAACAATGGCTCTCATGGAGCAAGTACCGGTTCCTGTCTGTAATAGGACTCACTGTGTTCATGTCTGCGATTGCCTCCAGGCAGTAGGAGTCTTCTGAGTTTTCGGGAATGTAGGCCCTGGAGGAGCGAGTACCAGATCCCGTTCTACAATCTGAAATCAAGAATAGAGAGAGCGGAGCCCCAAGGAGCGGGTACTCCTGGTAAGTTTGAAAAGGCCGAGCAGTGGAGAAGAATTCCCCTTGCTGACTCGGAGCGTAGTTGCAAGTTGCGTGGACTGCCGAAGCAAGTCCCATTGGAGTTCCTTGCTAACTCGTTTGTAGTTAGCAAACAAAGACCTTTTAAATTGAAAACGGATGACATCAGTACGGGGGGGACGCCCCCGAGGTTCGCACCCTTGCTGGTACAAAGTCTGGAGCACGCGCACGTCTTTACGTCATCAAGAACATGACGGATCCGTAGCATCAAGCCAGCCCGGGGACACTGGGACCAAGAGGCGGAGAGAAGCCGCGGCTGCATCTGTCCATCTGAGCCGAAGGGAGTCGCCACAAAGGTAGAGAGGGTGGAGCGAGGGCGAGAATAGGCACGAATGCAACAATAATATCGCTGAGTAAGAGAATGTCAAATTGACAAGCAATTTGCTTAATAAGAAACTAGGACGTGAAAGACACCTATACGAGCAACTTTATGATAACCTTAGAAAACAGGAACGTGAAAGAGAACCACATAGGCACAATAAAGGGGCTCAAGTGGACCAAGTAGAGAACTGACCTGGGTAGATGATATCACATATATAAGAAGTGGTTGGACAACTTCACATCGAAGCCAGGCATTTTAACACACTTATATGAGATCACCAGACGTACACAGGTATAGTATCCAATACAGAGGTCCAAGGACCTTTACCAAAGGGGTTCCTGTGCAATGGATCGTACATTGTATATTATATAAAGCCCGGGGAATCCGGTACCCTTTTGAGATGGAAACGGAAGAGACAGTTTCAAATAGTTGGCGGGCATTATGTGGAGAAAGAAAGTGATTGGTGGACAGCTGTTTAAATAGCAAGGTAGCGAATAGAATGTCGTCAGACAGTGAAGGCAATAGTTGAAAGACATCGAGACGCTATTGCAAATAAATGAAAAAAAGATAATACTGATCCTCTGGTTTCTGGTTAGTACATTGACTATATTTAATGCATTTAATTCAGTTCACCTAGCCCCTGAACACAGCCAGTGTCAGGTGGGCATTAGTCTCAAAGACGGGTGACAAGAATAATCTCGACAAAAATTGACATCAAGCAAGATAAGTTCTATGAAATCTTGAAAGTTCACTTTTATATAAGTTGAGCATGTTTACAGCAGGAGAATTGTCATATCAAGTGCAAGTACCTTACAAAGTACCCAAAAAAAATTTAAACATTACAAAAAGCACTTAAGATTTTATTTGCATAAGAAAGAAAACAAAACATTTTGAAAAAATTGGTTGCTATATATAGAGCAAAAATGGTACTTGGCTTGCATTTGATTATTACCTACGTAAATGGTACCAGTCATCAGAGGTTGATGTAAAATATTGAATCCCAATTGTTTGTTTATATTATTCATAGAGGGGATTCACCTTAGAGGCCTGGTTTTTATAGTTTTACTGAAAACAGTGCCAAGACCCTCAGCTCATTTCATGTAGGTCATTAAATGGCTTTCAGTTTGTAATTTCTTTTGGCAACTACCAATGGGAGTTGGATTTGAACCAGACACTTAGAGGTGAAATGCTCCCAAACCCTATGCCCTTGTTGTTGAGCTATTCTGTTATCCTCTAAAGTCTAAATAACACTTTTTAGGTTGCGTTTTCATTTCAAGCGAAAGTAAATGATTTCTTTTCTCATTTGGTATACTGGCTGTTGACAATGGAGTACATTTTACAAAAGGTAACATGACAGATTAGCTGTGTTGCAGATCCTAACAGTAAATAGTATTCTACATCTATGATCTCTATTTGTAATAGGATAGAATAACAATAAAATTAAAAGCTCAGATTTATCAAGTTTGCTGCAGTTATCAGTGAAAATGACTTGTATATTCATTGAGCCCAACGCTAGTGCAAAAGTGGTGCAATTTTTCCACAAGATCAAAAAACCAGGACCTGCCTTTGGAGTTTGAAAGATTTTTTCCCCCACCTTGAATAAAAGTAACGACAAGAGAAATTCATCTTCAAGTTCTGTTCTCATCACTGAGCAAAGTGTTGTGGTTGCTGTGTTAGTTCACATGCATACGTAGAAAAAAGGGTCAACGAGCAAGCTGTAGGTGATGAGCTGATGAAGAGAGGATAGTTCTCAAAAGCTCATCACAGATGCACTGAGCTAGTCCCATACAAAGGTTTTACCTACAACTTATTTGTTAGCCTTTATTTCTACACATTCTCTTTGCTGAACTATTTTACATTTAAGTTTCTGCAAATATTTTCATTTTTAGGTGTCCCAGTTATCCCACCTTTTGAGGGCAATTTTCAAAGTCATTTATAAAGGGAAATAGTGATTTACACAAGTAAATTGCTGATCTGAAAACTGTCTAGCCTTTCCCATGGTACAAGTATGCACAGAGATCAATAACACGTGTACTTTTAGCTCTGCAAATTATAGACGGGCTCTGGGGCAAAGGCCACAAATGCACATAGTTTTGCATTTTTAAAACTACACACATTGTTTTCCATGGAGAAAATACCTGTGCAGATCTAGATGGGTACTTTTTCCCTTGGTAATTTTCAAAGGGAAAGTCTGCTTGTACTTTTCCTTTGAGAATTGGTGTAAAGTCTGCAGATAAAAGTAGCTGCAGACTTTGCAAATATGCAGGCAGAGCTGAACATTGCCCGGTAGATTGTATTTTCAATTCTATATGCATTATTTTCCCATAAAACTTCTACCTGCACAAAAAGTAGTTGAAAAAGTCCATGGATACTTTGACCCTGCTGTAAATTTCAAAGCAAAAGTACATGAACATTTTCTTTTTAAAATCTGGTGCAAAGTCTTCAGGTGAAAATTAGCCATGGATTTTGCACCAAAGTGCAGTTTGAAAAATGCCCCATGCATTTCACAGAAGTTGATGGACTGCATTCTCTCTATATATTATAAAAAAAAATTAAGGGCTCTGGGTGACTATCAGGTGCATCTGTGCATGCGCGCATCGTGACGCTTACCCAGAGCTCCTGAACAGAGGACAGAGCCGTGGTGGGAAGGAAAAAAAAAAAAAGACAAGTGATGGCAGCAGCAAAATTGGTGAGGTATTCTGGGCCCCACCAGTGCTAGTGGGCCCCGCCAGGGTTAGTGGGGTTTCCTAGGCCTCACCAGTGGGATGAAACGGCCAAGGGGGCTGACTTCAGAAAGGCTGGTGCGGTTTCTCAGGCCCCATCAGCCAAAGGAAGCTACCCAAGATGGGAGGTGAGAGAGAGGCATGGCCAGTAAGGCATGCTAGAAGGAGATGGGACGGGAAGGGCTGAGTGTTAGTGGAAGTGATAAGGGATGGGAGAGGAGAGGACTGGTAAGGGGAAGAGGAAAGAAAGCAGGCACATATCTGCCACCCTCCCACCTCCCAAGCACACACATCACCACTACCCCCAGATACACATCCCCATCACCCCTACACATGCCATCACATCCCCTCACATACATCCCCCACACACCATTACTACCACGCCACACATACACACCTATCTCCTACAACCACATACCGCCATCACCTCTACCACATACATAGGGATGAGGAGGAGGAAATAGATTTGAGAGTGCGAGATTGGCTGGAGCATTCTGTCTTAAACACACACAGTGAACACTAACACCCCCCCCCCCCCACTCACATCCTTGCACCCCCACTACCTACCTAGTACACACACCATGCCATCTGCACCATCACCTCCCCCTGCACTCACAACCCTTCCCCCCATATCCACAAAGATGAGGAGACGGGTAAAAAGGACACACAAAACCCACCTACAGCATCTGCTCTCTCCCTCCCCTCCCCCACGAGGACAACATGGAGAATGAGATGGAAAAATGCTCCATCCCCACCCTACATACATCACACATTGGGGGGGGGGGGGGGGGGGCACTAGGAGAGGGCTAAAAAGTGGAGAGTGCGAGGGGTAAAGAGTGTGTGCACACCCTATTTCACACCATCACTCACCCCCCATCATCTACCCACACTCCCATCCACCAATTCTCCACCCCCCACACGCGGGTGGGGAAGAATACCCCCAGCCACACACCCACACACACACACACACACACACCCCCATACACACCAGAAGGCCTTCAAAGTGGAGAGTGCAGGGAGGAGATGGAGACAATATGTAGCGTGAAAAGGGGAGAGGAGTTTGTGAAACATACAACCCTATTTCTCCCCTCCCCTCCCATATAGGGGTAAAGAGATGGGGACAAAATGGAGAGTGCAAGGGGGGTAAATGTGCCCCTGGCCATACCTACACACCCTCCTCCCACTTACCCATCACACCACGTACATGCCACCCTTGCACCAGCTCTGCACACATTCCCCTACCAGCGGGATTTGTGAGCAAAGTGAGCAGGGATGCAGCTCCTAGTCTTTTAAAAGATGGCATTGATATTTAGCACAGTCCTGAAATGAGTCTGAAATACAATACATTTGAACTTCAAACACATTTCTATTAAATACATTTCACATTTATTTCAAGGAACGTTATGAGAATTGCCCTGAAAGAGTCAATTTTCAAAGTGTTTAGGCTCCTACCTTTTGGAGTTAGGCTCTTAAATTGGCCCTTTTGAAAATTAACTGGGGCTGAGTTCTAAATTTCAGTTCCTACATTCACTGGACTCCTAAATTTAGGATCCTAAAAAGTGGGTAGCAACAAGGGTGGACTTAGGGCAGGAAAATAAAGGTAGGAGCTTAGCCCTGATTTTCAGAACTAGGCACCCAACTTAGGAGCCTAAATCTAGGCAAGTGAATAGCAGCCCTAAATTTAGGGGCCTAATTAGAACCCTAAATTCATGTGAATTTTTAGTTGAAAACATAGGACCCTAAGTTCAGCTGAAAATCGGTGCCAAACTTAGGAATTTATTTAGGGGGCTAAAACTAGGTGCTCGGCTTTTTTGAATATTCACCATGCACCTAACATGGGTAAATGGCCTTTTGAAAATTGCTATGATAGTATGTGACATTTACATTTTCCTTTGAAAATTACCTTGAAATGGATTCATTTTCAAAAGGTTTCTGCATATGCTATTTTGGCCACATTGCAAGTAAGCATGTACTTGCGGTATCACATGTGGCGCAGTTTAGGGGCATTCCGTGGGGTGGGGTGAGGGCATGGTCTGGACGGGACATGGGTGTATCAGAGGAAGGCCAAGAGACGTGCACATAAATACCTACATGCGCAGGCGTGCGCCAGGGTCCCCTGCTGTTTAGTGCATATTGGGGAAAGGGTGGGAATTGGGCCAAAGACCCGCAAGACACTTTTTATTTCTTCCTTTATAGAGCTTCATCAGGTTAAGTTGCAAGTTATTCGGCCACGTGAGGCTGGATAACTTTTGACCCAGAAAAGTGGCTCAATATTCAAAAACTTGCCATTTAGCGTTAAATCTTTTTATTATTAAAGAAAGAGTACATCAATTGGAATACCTGGAATCCCAGGTATCCCGTGCATCATGTATATAATATTCACAATTTTTTGAAATATAAAATTTAAACATAATCTATTAAACCTTTATGAAGGCTGTGAGACAAAAGATCTAAATCTTCTAGATCATCACACTTTATAACACAAACCTATTGGCATAAACAAAGCAACAAAAAATGAACTCCCACAACCATAAAGAACTGTTCCACATCATTTGCAACAAACCTCATAATTTCCCTCCCTTCTCCCCCACCCTTACTGAAGCATACTTGGTTAGAATAAAGTCAACCCAACGGACTTTAACCATTTAAGATAATACTCCGTGCCCTATAGGAACATTGTTTGAAAGTATACCCCCCAGATGAACTGAAAAAGCTGCAGACTCTTACAAGAATGCCGTATTGCTACACTCTCCAACTGCATCATTTTGTGAAGAGGGTTCCGCCAATGCCAGAAGGATGGAGCCTCAGGAGTTTTCCAGTGTATCAAAATCAGTTTTTCCCCAGAGCATATGCTTTCCTGATGAATAGTCAATTGCCTGAACCCCAAACAGTCAGGGCTGGGAATATCATAAAGAGTACCGCTAATGGAGTGAGCGGAATTAGGATCCCTAAGAGGCGTTCTAGGTAAATCGTGATCTCCCCCCCCCCCCCCCCCCAAATCTTGAATTACTAGACATTCCCAAAATGCATGGGATAAATGATTGATAGATTTATTACATTTATTACAAATAGCTGTATTTGACAAGTCAGCCTTAAAAGCCATTTGCTGGGACACAAAGGCTCGTGGAAGAAATTTATATTGCATCTCTCATAGATACATATTAACTGGCACTATCATCAAGTGTTGAAAGATATACCGTAAATCTCGTGTCTGAACCTGGAACACCCCATCTTTATTCCACTGATCTGCTGATATTTGGTAAGTATTTTCCCCTAATTTCACAATAGCTTTATGAATTTAAATAAAGATAAATGTTGAACATCCTCTAGAAAAAAAAAAATCTTCATATAAATCAATGATCGAGGGTGATAATGCAGCTTTAGGAAGCAACTCGATGTAATGTCGGAGTTGGATATAAGGAAAATATGAGTTATCACACCACCCATAGCTAGTCATCAATTCCTCATAAGACAACATCTGACCCTCTGCATCTAGCAATTGATTTGCAAAAATAGAAACCCCAGTGATTTCATTCCCGGTAAGAAATCTAAATTCCCTTAAATTGGTAAGAAAGGGGAATAGTGAGCTGAAGTGCCCAACAACTGGGACAAGCGGGCCCATGCCCATCTGATCAGAGCAATTAGAACATTATTGGAGAAATGTTGTAGAAGCTGCATAGACTTAGAATGTAAAATATACCGCAGATCTAAAGGTGCCCCCCAATGCTTATTCCCCAGGAATGCTCACAAAATTTGATTCAGAGGTCAGCCAATCTCTAACAATTAGCAACAAACTAGCCAGATTGTAAGTCTCAAGGTCCGAGAGCCCCACCCCATGTTGCGTCCATTTCCATTTTAACCATGCTAGAGGTACCCTGGGCTTTTTTCCCCGCCAAATGAAATCCCTCAGTAAAGAATCCAGGAGGTTCTTGTCCTTAGTTTTTAACAAAACAAACCGGAAACCGATCCAATATTGCAAGTAGCGACCAAACGGAGAGGATCGGTAAACACCAAGTGAACTTTATTGAGAAAAAATGCCTGACTCAGGCCGAGTTTCGCTCAATTCTGAGCTGCTTCAGGAGCTGTTGGAGTCGGTGATATCTGTTAGTAATTGATTCAACTGGCATCAATTCAGTAAATGCTGGAGTACATAAAGCTATTTGGGGAACAAAACCATCTTGAAAAGATTAATTCAGCTGCTCAGAGAAAGCGGTAAATCTCGCCATGACTGGAGCTTAACTCTCGTGACAGTTATTAACTTAGAAACATTCAAGCTGTAAAGGGTAGTCAAATCCAGTGATATATTTAACCAGAGATACCGAAAAGATTTATCCGCCCAACACAGAGAGAAGCTATCCCCCCATAAATTGGACAAAGCTTTGGGGTAAACCAAAGCTTCTGATTTATCGATATTTAGTTTGAAATCAGAAAAAGCCCCCAAATCCCAAAAAATGGCTAGCAGAGCTAAAAGAGATTGAGTGAGATTAGTGAGAGAGACCAAAATATCATCTGCAAAAGTGGTGTATTTAAATACCTGAGTACCAAGTTCTTTCTACCTTGTACACTCCTAGAGAGCTGGATAGAGGCCAGTAATGGTTCCAAAGACAACAGAAACAATAGGGGGGATAAAGGGCATCCCTGCCAGGTGCCTCTCGTAATGGCAAAGGTTTCCGACTGCATATCATTAGCCATAATCACTGCTTTTAGTTGGGTATATAACAGATTGATTGCTTTTAAAAAGAAACTTCCCAATCCCATCCGCTCCAAAATAAAAAAAATAGGTAATCCATTCCACACTATCAAACGCCTTTTCAGCATTGAAGCTGACTACCAAAAAGGGCTCGTCAGCATATTGGCAAAGATCTATAGCAGTTAATAGGGAACACCTTCTTGTCCAGGACTAATAATTTTAGGAAGAAGCACTACCAATCGATAAGCCAAAATTTTTGACATGAGTTTCTGATCAAAATTTAATAGAGAAATCGGTCTAGAAGAAGATGATAGAGGATTCTTCCCAGGCTTTGGCAATACCGTGATATGTGCTAAGTTAGTAGCTTTGGATAATGGCCTTGTTCAACCAATGTGTTGAAAACCTTACTCAAAGGTAATGCAAGTTGATCAATAAGGATCTTGTAAAATTCTGAACTACAGTGTACCCTTGACTTACGAACTCAATTAGTTCCAGAGGGCTGGTTGTAACTCAAGTTGGTTGTAAGTCAAGACTATTTTTTTCCATAAGAAATAATGGAAATACCCATAATGCATTCCGAACCAAAGCACCCCTTACCTAACATTTTCATAATAAAAAAGGGTTGTATAATGTGCGTAATTACCAGAAACACCTATAATTTTCCTAGTGTACTCACAAAAAAGTGATAAAATGTGCCTACCCTACCAGAAACAACAGTTTCATACTGTACTCACCATTCAAGTTGACATCTTTGGCTTGCAGGAAGGGAGAAGAGGGAGGATTTCCCCCTCCCCACCCTCTCAGAGCACATCTGTGGCCCCAATCACTCATTTCCCCCTCCCAGCATACTCATTCCTCCCCTCCTGATACCTTACTGTAGCCAGCTGAGTGCTACACTCCCTTTCTGCTGCTGCACAGAAGCCTCCTTGGTCACCATTGATGCTGTTTGCTGCAATGCCGTGCCGGGTCTGCCTATGTGCTCCTGTGAACATTTGCAGCTCCAAAATTAACTCACGCTTCGCTTTTCTCAGTTGAGCCTCCAAATGTATAATCTGCTTATCAATATCCCGCCTCCTGTAAGCCTCATATGAAATTATTTCACTCCTTAACACAGATTTTGCTGTGTACCAAGACAAACAGGGGTCATCTGAATGAACCTCATTGTGAAGTTCAAATTTGCTCCATTTTTGTTGCAAATTTTCTTGGAAAACAAGATCTGTTGCTAAATAATAAGGAAAATGCCACCACTTAAAGAGTTGTTCCCCAGGGCAGAAAGGAAGCTGAATTGACTATCTCCCCAATGCCTGAGCCCATAGTCCAAGAGAATATATCCTATCCTGTCAATAGATAATCTATTGTAGAGTATGTTGAGTGGGCTCTTGATAGGTGTGTGAAATCTTTGTTGGAAGGGTGTAACACTCTCCAGGCATCTACCAAATGCTTATTCTAAAAAGGCTATACCACTGCCCTGGGTATTTCCAACTTTGATAGCCGAATGTAACTTATCTAAATATGCATCCTGGACCGTATTAAAATCTCCTCCCACCACCAATTCCTGGTCCACACAAGGAAGCAAATAGTTGTAAACCCAATTGAAAAATAAGCAATCATAAGTATTTGGGTGTATAAGTTGCATAGAACTAACGGCTTATCATAGCAGGTCTCTAGGATCAAGAATCTACCATTAGGATCTCTAATCTCCTACTGAATAGTAAGCAAGATTTTTTTGTGTATTAAAATTGCAACCCCAGCAGATCTGGTGGCAGCTGAAGCAAAATGAACCACACCCACCCAGATAGTTTCTTTAAATGAGAAAGGATTTTGGTTCTTTTAACTACAGAATTTATCCCACAGACATTCCAGGAAATAAGTTTCAAAGACTGGCCCCACATTTATCCAAATTTCCCTTTTAAATGATTGCATCAACCACAATGGCAGGAGGCCCTCCCAGCACAGGTTCCCACCATAAATCAAGGCCACTGTTTCCCAGTAGGGCATCTGATACCACAGATAGAAAAAATAGTAGGGTTGACTCAAAGACAACTGTTACAGAAGAAAAATAAAGTCTATCCCTCTCTCCCCTAGACTCATCTCGGAACCCCATGACTCCCCTGCTAAACCAAACGAGATCACTAATATGCTAAGGCCCTGCTCCTGCCCCCCCTTCCCCTATCTACCCAGCACACATACATATGAGAATACCACCAGCAAAAAAGAAATTTACACCTCCATGAGAAAGATGTAAGAAATGTTACAAGGATAACCATCAAATGTCTTTCAGCCTGAGGCTGCTTTGAAGCAGATGACCCACTGAAGAACTAAAAGTCACGGGCAATTGATCTGAAGAGATCAACTTTGAGACCTCCATTGCAAAGGCTTGCGTTTCAGCTATTTTTGAAAACCAACGAACTCCGGAAGCAGTATTAACCTGCAATTTCACTGGGTAGATCAGAGCTGTACGGAGACCAAGATTATGTAGTTGTGAGCAAATAGGGCTGAATGCTCTGCGCTGGGCCAATAATTCGGCTGAGTAATCCTGAAAGGCCAAGATCTTCTGATTTTCATAGCACAGTTGTTTCCCAGCCCGAAGTGCTTGCAGGATCTCAGTCTTGTGGGCAAAATTAAGTAACTTCACTGTAACCACTCAGGATTTGTTAGAGGCTGCTCTCTTGGGGCCTAGGCGATGAGCCCTTTCGATCCTCAGCTTTCCGTGCCACTCCGACAGTTTTAATTCTGCGGGGAGCCAAGTCTCTAGAAATGATTGAAGCTCTGATTCTTCCAGCGTTTCAGGTAATCCAACAAAACACAGATTATCATGCTGAGATCTATTTTCTAGATTGTCTAATTTCTACGCTTGTTTTTTGACAGTAGCTTGCAGGTGAGAAATTTCTGAGCGGGCCACAAGAAGGCCATCTTGGTTATTGGAAATCCTTTGTTCGGCTTGCGCAAAACGCCGCTCAAAGCTGGTCATAGCGACCGATACTTCTTCCAGTTTATTGAATATTTTTCGCAGCTTTGGTTCTACAGCTGTTACCACAGCTGATTTCAATTCCGCAATCACCGCCACAGAGGAGGCCGGCGGAGCCAGTATAATCTTGGAAATCACGGCCTCCTCCACCATGGTGGCTTTAGGCACATTCGGTCTCTCTTTGTCTTTCTCCTTTTTTGTGGATCAGGAAGTCATATTTCTGTAACTGCTCGGTTTGGCAAAGAAAGTTAGCCTCAGCCACTATCTGGTAGTGTCATAAAAAAGGTTGCATGGATGGTGGTGGATAAAGCTAAGAGCTGAGCCGAGAAGGGAGATCACATCTTGTTCCCTTCACAGCACCACGTGATCTCAGACTTGCCATTTAGAAAGATAACTTGAGAATTATCCATCTAAATGGCTTACAATTTGGATCCATCAAAAAAAACATTTATTTGAACAATAAGTAATGACATGAGACAGAGAGTAAAAATATACCACATTTTGCCATTTAAAAAGTGGGAGGGAGGATTATCATAACTGAAGTTTCTGTGATAAAGCTGTTTACTAGAAGAAGACTATTCTTAATGGACTACCTACCTAGTCATTTTCAGCCTCATGATCAAGATCATGATGGACTCTTCAATTAGTGAATGAAATAACCTCTTCTGTTGCAGTGACATACTCAAGAGAGATTCTGGGGACTTCCTCCATATAAAAGTCACACTGTCTTCTCACTAGAGATTTAAAAACATGCTATACTTTCAGCAGGATTGGAAATTATTGTAGTTTTAAGGCTGATTAATGACATGTAAGGGAGGCTTGGCCTGGGATTGCATGCTCCCTTCCATCTCTCCTAACTTGTATTCATTATCACCGGTATTATTGCATGAGCATTTCTCATTTAAAACCTATAGTGAGAGAAAGCATATTTTACTGAAACCATTGTTACTTTAAGGAATCAGCACTGTTGGGTGGTGGAGTGCAACAACCATTGCTGGGCATGCAATTTTGAGACATCCTGTTATGAAAATGAAATTCAAATAGTATCAGTACTCACTTATCCAATGTCTGAATGTTCCTGGAGGCTCTACAGACAAATATGTTTCATGAGTTTAAAGAAAATGCTTAAAGTGATGCAACAGACAAAAATGTGTGCTTGAGCGTACGTGTGGGGAGGAAACACCTTAGAACAGGCATTTACATCTTTTATAAGTGGTTGCGTCAATGCCACTCTCCATGGAAGGTGATGACACACAGCACAGTAAATCTTGTAGCATCCTTAGGCTTCCTATTTCTGGATGGTTTCTATCTTATTGCCCCACTTTTAAGAGGGTTTTTCTGTTAAGGAGCAAGGTTGTTTAAATGCAACAAAATACAAATAATGCAAAATACATTACATGCTATTGTGTGTCCAGTGCCCTTATTTATGGTTTGGTCGCTGTTAGTTAAAAAAAAAAAATCACACCATCATCACAAATTATGATTATATTTCAAAAAACAATCAGCTAACTACAAATAAGTTAATTCAATTTTAACAAACTACAAACTAAATAAATTAAATATGATTTTGTTTTAATTTAAAATAAAATAAGGGCATGAGTGGCTGGAAAACCTGCTCACACCCCAATGCGTCCGTCCTGCTATTAAGTTCATTTTAGGGTAGTTCTGAGATTGTGCTGCTGTGGCTCCTAATCCAATAGGGCCCTGTCCAAGCAGTCTTCCCATTCCAGTGACTGTTTGCATTTCCATTAGTCTCACTTTGGTGCTTATGAATGCACAGTCTTACACTGCTACTGCAGAAAAAATAAAGACAAGAAACTAAAACTGCTATAAATCTAGAAAGAAAACAAGAGTACTGCAGCCATGGCACAAATGTGCTCACACTCAGTGGTATTCAAGTAAATCTAACCTTAGATGAGACTCTTCTCCCTATGCATTCTAGGATCTATTTGGAAGCTCTACAGCATCTGGTCATACAGCAAGAACACATCAGTCTCTTAAGAATTAAGTTGTAAATATGACCACGTGGCCACTTTTCCAATGTTTTAATATAAAGATGCTGCTTTTCTACCGTGGTTCTGTAGGACAAAATACAAATGCTCAAAATGTGAAAAAGAGATGAACTTGATACTGAAAAAGGTGCAAGTATTATTTTTCTGTGGCACAAAGGTAATATCTACTTTTTTTTTTTAAATATATACTTTGGTGGCACTGCTGCTTTAAGCTCTATAAACAGAACTAAAATAAGCCCACAATGATATGATGTCACAAAGCTAATTAGCTTGTTTAGATCTGACTTTCTCTGTTTGACATCAAGTTTGTATCATTAGTTATTATGTAGACACAACATAATGCAAAGAACAAATAAAAAAAAAGGAAAGGAAAATCCGATTTTGTCTTTATGGTTTTTGAATCAGGTGAGATGATTAAGAACATGATTTCTGCAGTTGTCACAGTGGTCCTACTACTTGATTTTTAAAAGTCATTAATGATCCTGTGAAAATGCATACATTTAAAAAAAAAAAAAAAAAGACATAGAGAAGTCATAGAAGGAATCTTGGTCACCATTAAAAATCATATTACATGACACAGTATGTAGGTTGTCAGCTCAGCTGAAGATAGAATGTCACTTGCTCATAAAAAGATGCAGTGTTACATCATAGTTAATAATTGTCGCCCTCAAAAAAAGGGCAACTAATGAACTAGCTGTGACTTTTATACTTTTACAAATGAATTATCAGCAAATTTCAATGCAAATTCTTAGTGATGATGTCCTCAATTTGCTAGCTCATGTATGAGAAAAATTAAGATACAATAAATAATTTTTGTTTTTAATTGTATTTTTGGTCTGGCAGATTCCTCCATCAGGATTTTAGTCAGTTGGGACCCAACCTCTACTGGGCTACAAGGCCATGAGCCTTCATTCACAACTACCTGAGATTTTTTTCCCCTATTTTTATAACCTCCACCTAACCCAGACATTGCAGCCTGGTGTTTTACCAGGAGCCATGGACCACAGCTCTTTCCAGAGCTCGGTTCTGCAGCATCCCCAACTCTGGCCATCCCAAGGAATGAAAGAGCTAACCTGGGAATCAAACCCTGGTCCTCTGCATGTCAGCATGCGGCACTGCCTCTGAACTAACAAGCTGGCCCAAATAAACAATCTGATTGTTTTTCATGCACATGCTTAGGAAATCACAAAGAGCATGTCAATGGCACTATGCTTACACTGAATGGAAAATCATTTCATCAAGCATAATTTTAAATAGGTTATGACCTTAGGCAAATTGAAATGTTGCATTTTGGAAAGTCACCTCTCCAAAAGATCTCTTTGCTTAGGGCCAGATTTTTAAATCTACGCCCGATTTTATAACATGCGCGTGCAGCCACGCGCATGTTGGGGCAGATCTTAAAACCTGCGTGTGGGCGTAGATTTGTTCGTGCAACCCGGTGCAAACAAATCTACGCCCGATTTTATAACATGCGTGCGCATGTTATAAAATCCAGGGTTGGCGCGCGCAAGGGGGTGCACAATTATGCAACTTGCGCGCATCAAGCGGCGCAACCTTCCTCCGTTCCCTCCGAGGCCACTCCGAAATCAGAGCGGCCTCAGAGGGAACGTTCCTTCTGCCCCCCTCACCTTCCCCTCCCTTCCCCCCCACCGTCCCCTCCCTAACCCGCCCCCCAGCCCTTCCTAACCCCCCCTTATCTTTAATTTTTAAGTTGCGCCTGCCTCCGGGGAGGAGTAGGTTGTGCGCGCCGGCGACGGCCAGCATGCGATCCCGGGCACAGTGGCAAATGGCCGCTGTGCATAGAGGCTCTGGCTCCGGCCCCGCCCCGCCCACTCCCCGCCCATTTCTTCAAGCTCCGGGACCTGCGCGCGTTGCCGAACCTATGCAAAATAGGCTCGGCGTGCGCAAGAGGCTTTTAAAAGGGTTACACGCATATATTACGTGCGTAACCCTTTTAAAATCCGCCCCTTATTGTTTGGAAGGGATTAGGTCTGCTTGGCTAAAGGTTGGAAGAGATGGGGACTTATTGACAAGACTAAAAGAGACTAGGAGGTCAGTTTTAAAAGGGTTTACTTGCGTAACTCTGGGGGTTAGACCTCTAAATTGGCCCTTTTGAACATATACTAAGGCCGAGTACCTAAATTTAGGGTTCTAATTTTATTAGTCTCCTAAATTTAAGATTCTAAAAAGTGGGTGGCTTCAGAGGTGAAGTTAGGGCAGAGAAAAAGAGTTAGATGCTTAGCACTAATTTTCAGCACTAGGCACCTAATTTATGAGTCTAAATCTAGGCAAATGAATTGCAATCTTAAATTTAAGGTACTAAATTTTAGACTCCTAAATTTAGGTGAATTTTCAACTGAAAAATTAGATCCCTAAATTTAGTTGTAAATTGACATCTAAATTATAAACCTAATTAAGGATCCTAAATTTAGGAGCTGAACTATTTTAGGTACAAGGACTTTTTGATTACTTGTTGGAATGAATGGGGTCTTGGATAGTGATTGAAAATAATTGTTTTTGGTTAACTTTGAAAGAAACGGTTAGAAGAGCTGTTAAGACTCAAATACTGGACTTTCCTAAATCTCACAGCCAGTTGGATTTTCAGGATCTGCAAAGAATGAATATGCATAAAATTAATTTGCATACATGGAAATACAGTATATGCAAACATATCTCATGCATATTCATTTTTAATTTATTTTTATTTATAAGTCACATTCATAAATACAAAATCTAGTCAAAGTAACAAAGCACAATAACATAAAGAATGTGTCAACATAAAAATTTAAAACAAAGTACAGAGCCTATTATTTCAATACTAGGACTGTGTCCTACCCTAAAAAATCCTTCCACTATCTTCAATGAATCAAATCCATCCTCCAGATCATATAATGGTAAATATCCTGAAAATCTGAATGAATGTAGGATCACCAGATTTGGGAAGCCCTACCTTAATGAAAAATAACAAAGGAAAATATATACATGACAAAAAGGAATTCTAATCTTATTGGTACCTTTTATAGTATAAGAATGGAAGATGAATCTCCTTAGTCAGTGATCAGAAGGGAGGTCTTGGTCAAGGGCAAAAAGGGAATGCAAATTTTAATTGGCGAAGGAAAGCAATTATGCTTTTTCTCTCTAAGATTAATTATGTGACATAATTTAAGAATATAAATAATAAAACTGCACCATGAAATTTCAGTTTTTACAAGTGAAACAAAACTGTCGAATAGCTGATGATATCATTGTTTATTTAAATATTTGAAACAATGCCAAAAGACACCAAAATATGATGTCAGCTATGCAATAGTTCTCGCCATTATGATTGCACATGGCTTCAATAGTTAGTTACTTAGATGATAGAAGACGGGGTCATCTGATACTATGAGCACTTGGGGATGAAGGGCTTTTTGAACAAGAAAAGAAAGGAATTAAAGGATAGCGGGAAGGTAGTCTTATCTGACAAAATCAGTATAAATAGATTTTTAAGATCTTTGGCAGATGGAGAGAAAAAATATCTTCTTGCCACTGGATTACTGGGAAACTGAGATGCTGATTCAATTAAATGAAAATACTACTTTGAATAATCCTATTCTATTAAACATGGCTGACTCAACAATTGAAAACTAATAACTGACTTCAGGAGAGATCACTCTTATTAGCACCTGCTTCTCTCATCAAGACTGAAGGCTTATAATATGAGAACAGCTTAATATGGTAATTAGAAAGGAAATTCAATTTCTATTTTACTAGTTGCACCCTGGGACGGTTTGCCAGGAAAGTCAACATAAAAAATGTTTTTTGTTTTTTTTTTGTTATGTCTTTTAGGGGTCAGAAAATTGATTTTTGAACAGTTAAAGATAGAAGGTTGATGCATTTCCCTCTTCAAGAGGAATCAGTCTTGTAATTAAACAGCCTTCTTCAATTTGCTGGTAGCACATTGCTCGAGCATATTCTTACAAAATACAAATAAATCATGAAAAAAGTTGACTGTTTTCAGGTTGATTTCTGTCTCAGTGTTGTAGAGAGCTCCGTTTCTTCCCAGCAATGTTATGGTGGGTAAAGGGTCTCATCTTCATTTCTACGAATGGAATGGAGAATTCATGGCCTTTCCAGTGATACCAATTAATGCCCTAAGTGAAATGCAGAGCAAGAGAGAGAGGAAAGGAAAGTGAGATAAAAAGTGGTAGGCATGCAGTTACAAGAAAATGTATCAACAGGTGTGTCAAACTTTCAGCCAAAGCACAGAGAAAATGGAGACTTTTTCACTGGAGATATATTTAACAATATGTCATGCAACACTTATTTACACCAGACTTCACACAACAGTTTTGCATATAATACAGTCTTGTGTACACTGAGAATAACATGTCCTTTCTTTCATGTACAGATTACATCGCCAGTTCCTATTCCCAGTTCCAGGGACCCAGGACATCTGTTATGTGAACTTCATGTATAGTTCCACAAATACATGTCTAACTTTCTTGGACAAATTCTGAATGAGCTTACAGCTGCTCACTTAGATTTCTAGCTATTATTTAGGGCTCCAGGCTCTTCAGTTTCTTGTGTTCAGACCTTCACTGTCTGCCAGTTTGTCCAAAAAGGTCTCACCCTGGCTTGCTAATCTGCAGTCTCATTTTTAAACTTGTTGGTTGGCCATTCCTTTTATCTAGGTGAGTCCAGAAGGGACTCTGACCCCTCTTTTCCAAAGCCTACCCACAAGGACCCCATACCTCAGAAGTTGACTTCTACAAATACTTTTAACATATAATACTTTCCTCTGCCCTATTTTCAGTTCAGTGCTGATATGTCCTGCTAATTATCTCTCCCAGGACCATCACAGCAGAAGCCAATTCAGTCTTCTCATGAGGCAGGAAATCTATATTGATGTGTTCTTTTCCTGATCAATGTATTACCTTGAAGGAATATAGCTCTAATATTAGGTTCACATTATCATCTTTGGGTTAGAGACCTGCAGTCATTTTAGGAGTTCATGGCATGTCACCTAATAATGTACCTATCAAATTTCACCAAAGGCTTTCCTCTGGCCATTTAGCTGTCAAGCATTGTTTTTCTGTAACTAAATAATTTTTTTCTTAGATGTTGGTTCATGCTCAAATATAGGATGGTATGTTCTTTCTCTTCTACCTTCTGTGCCAGGACTGCTCCTAATTCTATCCTACCTCTGAAATATTTATATATAGTATAAACCCTTTTATAAAGTTGGGCTTACAAAGGAATGGGCTTTTATACTGTATCTTTCTAAGTGTCTTAAAGGCCTGTTCACAGAGTTTGAACCACTTCACTTACAAAGGTACCATTTTGATTATTTCCATTAGTGGGCTGGCTTCTTTGGAAAAGTCTGGTTTAGATATTATGTATTATCTAAGTATACAAAGAAAAACCCCTCACTTGTTTTTTAGATGACGGGATTTAATAATTTTGTATGGCCTGCATTTTACTAAGTAATTATTTTACTTTACCATTTCCCAATGAATACCCTAATTATTTAGGCTCAGATTTCCCTAGTGTACATTTTGTCAGGATGGCCATTAAACCTGCTTGTCTGAGGGATGGCAGGATTTACTTTACCTTCTATATATGAGACTCCCTGTCTATATTATGGATGATTATGTCATCTAAGTATGTGGGTGTGTATTTGGAGTGTGCCTGTAATATCTTATCCATCAGCTGTTGAAAGATTGCTGAAGTCCCAGAAAGACACAGGGTAAAGTGAGAACATGGTATAATCTGGAGTAAGGGAAATGCTGTCTTTCCTTTTGATTCCTTTGTCAATAGGATCTGACAGTATTGTTGCAGAAGATTTAATGTACATATGTACATAAATAAATCCATTTATATAATTGATTTATTTTTATATGCATCTATATCTATCTATCTATCTATCTATCTGTACACACATACATATAGACATTTGATATTCCACTTTTTATGAAGAATGGACTCCAGGTGGATTACAACAAATTAAAAAACAGACAATACCATTTGAATTACTATATAGTTAATATGAAATTTACAGTTGGCTTCTTCACAGTTGGCTTAGGAGTAAAAGTTCAATGGTGTATTACTTATGACCTTCAAGACAGGTAATTAGGTGGTTAGGTCATTGGACTGGCAGTTTCTGCCAGGAAGGTCTGGGTGAAGAGCCACGCTTTAGTTTTCTTCTGAAAGTGAGATAGTAGGGCTCAAGAGTAAAGTTAGTCGATATCTTGTTCCAAATAATTGGTGTGTAGCAGCTGAAGGCTTATCTACCCATGATATCAGGTAGACATTAAGGGCTGGATTTTAAAAGGGTTATGCGCATAAGGTACACGCGTGACCCTTCTAAAACGGCCCTGCGCGCACCGAGCCTATATTGCATAGGCTTCCAGCGCGTACAAAGCCCCGGGTCGCGAGTAAGTCCCGGGGCTTTCTTGGGGTGGGCGTGTCGGGGGCGTGACGTGGTCGGCGCGTCATCCGGGGGCATGTCGGGGGGGGGGGGGGCATGATGCGGTTGGCGCGTCATCCGGGGGTGGTGCTGCGGGCGTGGTTTTGGCCTGGGGGCGTTCCGGGGGCATTGCCGCGGCCTCCAGACCAGCCCCCGGACCGGAACATGGCGCATAGCAGCCGGCCCGGCAGGCGTAACTTGTGCGACAGAGGTAGGGGGGGTTTAGATAGGGCCGGGGGGGGGGTGGGTTAGGTAGGGGAAGGGAGGGGAAGGTGGGGGGAGGCGGAGGGAATGGGCAGCGCGCGCAGGGCTTGGTGCGCGCAAGTTGCACAAATGTGCACCCCGTTGCGCGCGCCAACCCCTGATTTTATAAGATACGCGTGGCTACGTGCGTATCTTATAAAATCCGGTGTACGTCTGTTCGCGCCTGGTGAGCGAACAAAAGTACGCACACGTGCTGTGTTTTAAAATGTACCCCTTAGGGTCCAATATTCAAAATTAAATGTTTATTTATGTTAACCAGATAAGACTTATTTAGTTAAATTAAATGGGATATTCGGCACTTATCCGATTAAGGGCCTGATTCACTAAGCATTTTTCCCATAGAGACGGAATGGGAGAAAAGCCTTAGTGAATCAGGCCCTAGGTTAACTGGATAACTAGCGCTGCCCCCAATCCACCCTTTTCATGCTCATTGACTATCTGGCTATCTACTTAGTCAGATAAGTGACTTATTTGGCTAAGTGGTGGCCGTTGAATGTAGTCAGATATTCAGCAGCCACCAGTTATCCGGCTAAGTAGCATTTCAATATTGGCCTCCAAACTTTGAAATAACATTGACCTTGTGAAAATCAATACAGAATATAATGGAATCCTCTTTCTTTGGCACTAGTACTATTGGGCTACAAATCCCACTGTGAATCTTCAATTATTCCCAAAGTTAACATTTCTTAAAGTTCCTTCCTCACTGTATTCCTCAACTTCTCAAGTATCTGGTACAACTTTTGCCTCATTTTTACTCCCTGTGTGGGAAAATGAAATCAGTTTTCGCCAGATGCTCTGAAAACACATTGGGAAGTTGTACAGATGATATATTTTCCCCAACACTAGGTTTCCTTTTTATTAGTCTTTTATCTAAGTCCCAGAGCTAGCATTGTTTCCTTCTGGGATGATTAACAAAGAATGTTACTCTTTCTAGGACTTTATCAGATTCGGATAGTATATCTGATGTTTCTTTTGCTTGGCTGTAGTATATTTCATAATTAGCAGGCCCAACGTTTCTGGTTACCTCATATGGCTATTGATACTTTTCTAAATGTTTGCTCTTTGTACTTGGAAAAAGGAGCAATACTCTCTCCTGGCTTATGCTCTTGTTTTCTGGCCTGTTTGTAGTGATATTGGAAGATGATGATGAACAGGAGGACTGCTACTTTTCTTTTACTTTACCTGGCTATGCCTGGATTCTCCGTACTTCCCATTGAGGTTGGTCCGGTGGCAGTTCTTAAACCACCAGGCACCTTGGTAGGATGAGGCGCAGTTGGTAACAGCAACATCATTATCTCTATCCTTAGTAGAGAAAGGACGACCCTGGTGATAGGAGAGGGAATCCCCTGCGGGAAAAGAAAGATCATTACAAAATACAGTGATTAGGAGATGTACTTTGTTGCCATTAGAATTAAAAAAAAACTATTTACTCCTACACCATTTATTCTAAGATATTCTTTAAACATATCCAAGTTGTAATCAGTTGCTGATTATTCTGTGGTCTACTGTATATAAAGTAAATTAATGATCCAGGTTCAGTTCCCAGAGGGCAGGCAGTCACATCCAACACTATTATTTATACAGTTTCAACAGAGTGAAAAAAGCCTATATAGGCTTTTTGAATGAAACTTCCCTTGACCCTATGGATAGTCCCTATAGAGGAGGGTTGTGGTATTTTATATGGTGAGATGGGAATGGCAATGGGAAGACAAAGCTTACATTACTTCTCTCTGTTCTACATGTTATATGAATAATGGAGGATTCCAGTGCTATTAATTAGGAAGCTTTTAGAATAAATACATTTACTTGAAAAAGAAAACCTTTGCATCATGTTCAGCTTTTCTATTACTCAAATATGCATCTGTTTTAATCTGGAGGAAAAGACTGGGGTTTCATCTTCTTCGGGTTCTCACTTGGGCCAATACAGTAGAGTGCGCTCCGATGGAGCGCATTGTTAACCTGCCATTGGATGCGCGTTTTCCGCAAATGCATGTTGAGGGCCCTATTAGGTATTCCCACGCGATTCAGTAAGTAAAATATGCAGCCAAGCAGCACATTTTACTTTAAGAAATTAGCGCCTACCCAAAGGTAGGCGCTAATTTCTGCCGGCACCGGGAAAGTGCACAGAAAAGCAGTAAAAACTGCTTTTCTGTGCACCCTCCGACTTAATATCATGGCGATATTAAGTTGGAGGTCCCTAAGGGTAAAAAAAGTAAAAGTAAAATAAAAATAAATTTTTTAAGTGGGCTGGCGGCTGTCGGGTCGATAACCGGACACTCAATTTTGCAGGCATCCAGTTTCCGAGCCTGCGGCTGACAGCCGCCGCTCCGAGCCAAAAGGAGGCGCTAGGGACGGGCTAGTGTCCCTAGCGCCTCTTTTTGCCCGTTTCTACCGCCGGGCCTCATTTAAATACTGAATCGCACGCACAGGCAAGTGGCCTGTGTGCGCGCCGGGAGAGCGGGCGTTCGCCTGCTCTCCCGCTGACTTTACTGAATCGGCCCGTTAGTTTGCTTAATTGCTAAGAAGCTCCCTTGTATGGCTATCATAGGATTATATGAGAAAATATCTCTAAGCCAGTACTAGAATACACTACCGCCTGGCTACAAAAGCAGTACGAACTGAAAAAATTATAGGGATGGTAAATTTCAAACGGACGTGCAGGTGCAAATAAACATGTGTGCTTCGGCATGTACCCAGAGAGGTGGTCATTTTATAACATGCATGCACATACGTGCACATGTTATAAAATAGCCCAGATGCGCATATGTGTGTGTGCCTGATCTTGAGCTTTGCGTGCTCAGCAGCGTAAGTTGACTTACAGACGTGCAGCTGCAAGTATTTTAAAACAGATGCGCATCCAGCCAAGGACTGGTTTCATCATTTCATCCACCAGTTCACCTGGTGTTCTCCTAGGTCCTCCCAAGCCCCCCTGATTATACAACCTGCACTTCCCCTTGTTATCTCAGATCCCTCAAACCCTTCACAGATGTCTGTATTTTTTTTTTAAACTTCCAGTTCCTCCATAGCAGAAGTAAAGTTACGTGGCATTGGACCTAGGCGCGCGCCCAGGTGCGTAGATACTTGCGTGCAAATCTCTTAGCCCCACCCTGGAATGCCCATGCCCCAATCACACCGTGCCCCTTTTCTTCCAATGGCAGATGTGCATGCATCGCTACTTGTGCATGCATCTGCCTGCTTTATAAAATAGGGTGGACATGCACTAGTTCTAGATGTGCACCCAGCTCCTGATTTCGGCATGTTAAGCTTTTAAAATTCACCTCAAAGCGCACAAAACCCCACACTGTTAAATTAAAAAAAATAATGGTTCTGTGACAATGGGCCTCATTTTCTAAAGTATCGCAGGCCTGCGATACTTTAGGGAATGAGGGGGCGGGGGGCCGAAATGGTGGGCGGGCCTGCGCTAGCCGGCAGCGATTGCACAGTCGCGGTGCGATCGCTGCCGGTTTCGCACCCAATAGCACCACCATAGGAGGTGCAGCTATTGGGCGCGAACTCGGACGCGAAAAGGGCCTTACCTTTTCGACGTCTGCGGCGTCTTCGCGGAGTCGGCCCTGGTGACGCCCCGACTCCTCCTCTTGCGGGGCCGACTCCGTCCCCATTTTGGTATCGCACGCGATAAGAGACATTTTACGTGCGAAACATCCCTTATTGCGTGTGATCCGGGTGGGAAATGAGGCCCAGTGTCACAATATTGTATCTAAATGAGATGATATATAAATATGCAAAGACTTGCTCTAATGAATGCAAAACAGCCCTAAATGCTATCATTCACCAAAAAAGTCAATTTTTAATCAAAGTCCATTTTTATTTCAGGAAAATTCTTTTTATGTTTTCATCAGAAAATATGTAAAAAAAAAATTCTAAAATTTAAATAGTTTTAAGACACACTCCAAAAAACAAAAATTGACTTAACTTAAATAATGATCTCTGCTGGCGGTGAAGATATAGTGTGCTATGGTATAAAAAAACAATCTCACTGTAATGCAGCAGATGACAATAGGGATGAGCATTTGTTTTTACATGCAATGAATAAGAGCATTTTTGATTCAATCCAAATGTAACAAACTGAAAAAAGCCTCTTATGAAATACAATATAGTGAAAATTTATGTATTTTCATATTCATTGTATTATAAAAAATAAAAAAAGGGTCTCTGGCAAGACCAGATCTCTGTCCCAAGCTCCTGCATTGAGGCTAAGGTCAAGGCCCGGTGCTGAAGTCTAGACTCAGACAGAGACTGATATGGGGGTCTAGTCCTGGACCGAGCCTGGTGCCAAGGGCTGGTCCCGGTGTTGAGACCTAGGCTCAGTCCAGGTTTAGTGCCTAGGCTCAGTGCCAGTGCTCGCATCTGAGGCCTGGTTTTTGAGTTGAGGCCTAGGTTGGTCCTGGGTACAGCGCATAGGCCTGGAACCAGGGCCCTGCCGTGATTCCCAGGCCTGCTTCTACGGCCTGACCCTGAGGCTTTATCATGGTGCTAAAGCCTAGGTCTGGTCCTAGCCTACCACTGAAGCCAGACCCTGAGGCCTAACCCAGTGACAAGACCTAGGCCTGGCACTTTGCCCTGGCACTGGCCTTGCCATGACAATGAGGCTGAGGCCTGGATGGGCCCAAGCTTAGGATGGCATAGGACCAGGCCAGGAGCAGGCTTAGACATTGGCACCAGGACCAGGGCTCTGGTTCCAGAGCCTAGGCCTTATCACAGGGGCATAATCTTGATGCCTGGATCCAGTGCTGAGGCTTAGGCCTGGTGCTGGAGCCCAGTGCTGAGGCCTAGTCAAGCAACAAGGTCTAGGCTCAGTCTTGGCCTGACCCTGAGTTGTAGTCCCAGCAGGAAGACCTAGACCTGTTTCTGGCCTGGCCCTGAACCCTAGTCCACTAAGGACTAGGCTTGGGCCCGATGCCGGAGTTGGCCCTAAAGGCTTAGACCTAGTGCCAAGGTCTAAGGCCCAGTCCTGACTCAGTGCCTAGGTTTGATGTTAGGGCTTGGCCCTGGTACTGAGGCCTAGGCCTGGTGCTGGGGCTGGGTGATGAGGCCTAGGTCTGTGCAATGGCCTGTTCCCAGTTCTGAGGTCTAAAACTTACACTGTACCCTGGTTCTGAGGCCTGACCCTGGCACTGCGGCCCGGCCATGAGGCCTGGTGCCAAGATCTAAGTCTGGTCCTAGTACTAAGATCTGGTGCCAGCAGACACTTATGTCAGTGCCAGGGTCTGGCTTTGAGATGTGCTCCTGCTGCCAAGGAGGTGGTTGTCATGTCTTATAGCTTGAAAAAATGATGCCATCTGCCTGAAGGATGATACCAGAATGACATCACTGCAGCATCTGCCTCTGGAGCCAATAGCACTATTTTGATGTATGGCCATAGAAATATACATCAAAATGGCACTGGCTGCATTGGTGGAAGGTGCTGAAACTCACTTGGCACCATTCTCCAAGCAGTGTCATTTTTCAAGCACCAGGACAAAAAAAAGGTGCCTGGAGGACCAGGCCTGTTGTGGGGGGTGGACTCTTGGACTGAGACAAGGTTGATGCCACCTGCAGAAGGAGGTCCCCTGCAGGTCCTCGTCATCAGCAGACAACACGGTGATGCGGAGACCCAACAGGACCTTCACCAATACCAGCCCTCGTACCCCGCAGGTTGAGCCCTTGGGTACCGGGGCCGGCTGGACTTCGGCAGATCTCCGGGCAATGAATCCAAAGATGATGGCAGACAATCAGAATCCAGAAGACGGGCTGAAGATTGCGGCAGGCAGCAAACAGACAAGTCCAGGTGGAGGCCAAAGGTCAGGGCGGGCGGCGAAGAGAGCAGAGTCCAGGAAACAGGCAGAAGGTCAGGGCAGGCAGCAGACAAACCGAAGTCAGAGGAATGTACCAAGTTCAAGCCAGAGAATCAGTCCAAGGAACGGGAGCACAGTGTCAGGAACAGGAACACGGAGCTGGATCAGGAACATGGAGCAACTCTCTACTCAAGGAGTTCAACCAGTTGCTGAGGCAAGGGTTTGGTAGCAAGGGTTGCCCTTATATAGTCCTCAGGGCAGATGTCATCATCCAGGGCCGCGGGATGTTTTCCCGCTGCGGCCCCCTTAATTCTGGAGAAAGCCGCATGTGCGCGCCTAGAGGTGGCAGTGGCAAGCTGCGTGTCGGCTCCCCACCTCGCTGGGAGGAAGCGGCGGTGACTCTGCGATGCCATGAGGAGACCGGGACAGGCCTGGCAGGAGGCGAGTGAGGCTGGCCATTTGCCTCCGTGGCCAGTCATCACAACAAGGCTTAGGCTTCAGAGACAGGACCAGGCCTCAGCGCGGGTTTGGCTTGGAACTAAGCGTTGCTGCCATGCCTCTCAGGGTGGGGCCTAGGTTTCGGCATTGGGTCCGACCCAGGCCTAGGCCTTGATTACAAGTCTGGGCCTAGGCCTCAGCACCAAGACCAGGTCTCAGGGCCAGTCCCCAGTGCCAGATCTAATTTTTGAAACTGGCCCCATACCAGACCTATGCCTCAGCATTGGGACCAGGCCCTGGTGCCAGTCGAGGCCTTGGCATTGGAATCAGGTCCTAGAACAGGGCCTAAGCACCAGGATCATGTCTTGTGCCAGGCCCAGCCTGGATCTAGGTCTTGTAACCAGGTCCAGGCCAGCCACTAGAGGCCTGATTTTTTTTTTTTTTTGATGATTTATGTTTCAGGGATTTTTTTTATAGTTTAATGTTTTTTTCTTTTTTGGTTTGGCAAATGAACTGAACCGAAAAAAAAAAACATTAAACGAACCAAAACCAAATGAAACCCCACCCACCCTGAAATGACAAATCAATCCAAAATTAAAATTTTGGGGCTGCACATCTTTAGATGACAACTCTGCAATGAAAATACTATCCTGACCCTGGTGTTTCGGTAACACAGTTGCCTGCCTTGGGGTAAACACCCTGCCCAGTTATGTTGAAAATTGCAAACCTACGAACTTTCCAAAGAGGCTGCAACTGCCTCTAAAAATGCGCTTGGTCTGGGAGCTAGTATTGGTGTATTTTAAAAATGCCTATTTATATATTTTCTGATAAAAATATTAAGACTTTTCTTCATAAAAAATGAGTTAAAAGTGAACTTTGATTATAAATGGACTTCTTTGGTGAATGGTTATAATTTTGTGCCATAGTGCTGTTTTGAGTTTGGTACTGGAAATCTTTGCACATTTATATGACACCTCATTTAATTAGAATATTGTAACATGGTCCCACTATTTTCTGGCTATAAAAGCATGCAGCTCTATTGCTTGAGTCAAGGAGAATCTCTATTAGTCATAACAATAGAAGTAATAATTGCTTTTCAGATCCAAATCACTAGGGGGCTCATTTGAGCTCATAAATATCCAATTACAAATGCTGCTACGTTATCAAAAATGATGGTGTAGATTCTGATATTCACTTCCAGTCCTCAAGGGCTGCAAAACAGTCTAGTATACAGAATACCCATAAAGAATATTCATGAGATATTTGTCTATATTTGGTTTGAGAATCAGGTTATTTTGTATTTTGGTTACCTGGAAAACTAGATCTATTTGCAGCCCTTGAAGGACCATACTGAATATTAATTTAAATTGTGTAGAATAATGGGACTGGTAGCAATAACTATTTTCATTCTGTTAAGAGTACACAGGAGAGAGAACATTAATAGTATTTGCTGTTGGGTTTTGGTTAGTTCATATTTGTACCAGAGGTGCCATTGAAGTTTCCGATCCGCAGTTTGTATAAACTTCTGGCGTCTCCAATAAAGAATTTGTCATAGTAGGCATAAACTGCGTCTGATCCATCCTTCATATCTATGCGCAGTTCATAGTGACCTTGTGATGTGATCTTGTGTATATTTTCCAACCCTGGGTGCAGAACAAGGAAGAACCAGATTGAATTAAGAATACAGTTTAATAACAGTGGCCAAGAAGGAGATATAGACTATCTGAATTGTATTAGGAAAGGTAAGAAACTCAGCTCATTGTCTTTTTGTTCATTGAACATTACAACATTCTATGCATACCAATGCTTTATATGTAAATAAAATGGTTAGAAACATGATGTTACCATCATTCATGTACCAATACAATGGGAATTAATAATCTATAGCTAATAAGGATGTGCAATCGTTTTTCCAGAATTAGGCAATGTCAATGAAATTGCCTAATTCGGAATGGTTCCGAAATTAACTCCTGATAGCGCGCACTAACTCCTGATAGTGTGCACTAACCCGAAAATCAAGGCCCCCGAAAAAAAAAACCCTGAACCATGGGAAAAATGAAATTCCCGCGGGGGGTCCCCCAAAATGAAATTTTTACCCGAAGCACATCTCTAATAGCTAATCACATTGCTCCATTTATGTTTCAATAGTCATAAGAACGTAAGATGTGCCATGCTGCGTTGGACCAAAGATCCATTGTGCCCAGCATCCTGTCTCCAATAGTGGCCAATCTGGGTTGCTAGGAATTACCCGGCAGATTCCAAATCGTGGTCTGCTTGAGAGAAGATGAGTGACAGAGGAAGCTTGCCAATATCTTGGAAAGCAAATATGAAGTGGGCCTTACCAAGCCAAAATTCATCTTCAAGGCTGCCAAAACCAATACTGTAAACTTCCCATTTCTGAAAGAAATCGGTCAGACCATTCTGCCGTCTCTGGAAAACCTGCAAGAAGAGGAAGTGAAGAGAAATTCACTGAAAAGAAAAGAAAAAACAACCAATTATCTAGTTCCACTGCTTTTCTCTATATTTTAATATATGCACACTGTGAGCAAAACCTTCTCTCAAGTACTTTATAGACTATTAAACCGGTCCTATGGGTCTGGAAGTGGTGCTGTGCCATAGCGCAGGAGACCTGAGTTCCTAGCTTCTGTCTGGTAGTATGTGGGTATACTGTAGAGGTGATGTCTTTAGAGTCCTGGTAAGAGAAAGCATAGCTTTACCATTACAGGGGTGATCTTTAAGGGGAAAATGAACGACACTGGGAGGCACAGCTACAGAGGTGGCTTTCCCTCCATCACTTGTCCAGCAAGACAAGCTTAATTATTTGAGCAATCTTTCTGGAAAAGTGGAGAGAAAATAATAAAAGATTAATATAATTCTAAGGATCTTCAGTGCCTAAGTCATAACTGAGTATTGCAATAGTGACTTTCATAACCCAAGATTTAGATTTCTTTATTTATAAAATGTATACCTCCCTATCAATGTTCCTTGGCTAGGTACCATTCCACCTACATATAAAATAAACATAACAAAACTACAACCTAACAGTGACGAAACAAACTAATAAATTAAAACTGGATAGCCATAAAATATCCCTAAAATCAGCTAATACTGATCTTCTTTCATACACTAATAATCGACCCACCGAAGGCCTGTTGGAATAAAAAGCCTTGGTGAAATAATGTTTTTAGCTCCAGCTAGAATTAGGGGATTTTTTTTTACTGATTCCATTCTGCAGCTAACATGATGGTGATAATTAAAGCAGTATAGATATATAACGTGAAGACAGACTGTGAATGAAAAGTGAAGGGAAGGTGCTCATATGGTGTTTTTCTGATGCTCCTGTTACTGCTATTGACACAGTTTTTCTCCATTTTCTACTGGATAGGTATAACACTAGCGTTGTGAACACTAACTGTGCTACTCTAATTATCCTTTGTATTATGACTGCTTTCATCCTATCACTTACAATCCATCCGCCCCCATCCGTTGTCATGTCACAGTACACTTGCATCTTCTGGCTGATATCCCCATTAATATAGATGGCATACACTCCGCTGAGGGTGTCTCCATTCAGTAGATGCTGGACACAGTCTTGAGGGTGCGTGAAAACTCGTTCTCCTGCATGATAAGACAGACAAACATTCAAAACATAACCCTCTTTCCAAGCTCCCAAAGTCATAATGTTAGGCCATATATATTGCTAGGTACTTAAAAGATTCTGGGGCCCAGGAGTCTCAGGAGTGTAGATTCCCCCCACTCCTTTTGATAATTAAACTCAACAACCATTATCACCCTCAACAACCATTATCACCCTCACCCCAGAGAATGAGAATAAGTGTAATTGAGAGCCTGCAGGCCATAGGAGGGATAATTATATAACAGTCTACATAGTGGACTGTGAGGGAGACAGTTGGACCGTTAGATGATCGAGGGGTTAAAGGGGCACTTAGAGAAGATAAGGCCATCGCAGAAAGATTAAATGATTTCTTTGCTTCGGTGTTTACTGAAGAGGATGTTGGGGAGGTACCCGTAATGGAGAAGGTTTTCATGGGTAATGATTCAGATGGACTGAATCAAATCACGGTGAACCTAGAAGATGTGGTAGACCTGATTGACAAACTGAAGAGTAGTAAATCACCTGTACCGGATGGTATACACCCCAGAGTTCTGAAGGAACTAAAAAATGAAATTTCAGACCTATTAGTAAAAATTTGTAACCTATCATTAAAATCATCCATTGTACCTGAAGACTGGAGGATAGCAAATGTAACCTCAATATTTAAAAAGGGCTCCAGGGGTGATCCGGGAAACTACAGACCGGTTAGCCTGACTTCAGTGCCAGGAAAAATAGTGGAAAGTGTTCTAAACATCAAAATCACAGAACATATAGAAAGACATGGTTTAATGGAACAAAGTCAGCATGGCTTTACCCAAGGCAAGTCTTGCCTCACAAATCTGCTTCACTTTTTTGAAGGAGTTAATAAACATGTGGATAAAGGTGAACCGGTAGATGTAGTATACTTGGATTTTCAGAAGGCATTTGACAAAGTTCCTCATGAGAGGCTTCTAGGAAAAGTAAAAAGTCATGGGATAGGTGGCGATCTCCTTTCGTGGATTGCAAACTGGCTAAAAGACAGGAAACAGAGAGTAGGATTAAATGGACAATTTTCTCAGTGGAAGGGAGTAGACAGTGGAGTGCCTCAGGGATCTGTATTGGGACCCTTACTTTTCAATATATTTATAAATGATCTGGAAAGAAATACGAGTGAGATAATGAAATTTGCAGATGACACAAAATTGTTCAGAGTAGTTAAATCACAAGCAGATTGTGATAAATTGCAGGAAAACCTTGTGAGACTGGAAAATTGGGCATCCAAATGGCAGAAGAAATTTAATGTGGATAAGTGCAAGGTGATGCATATAGGGAAAAATAACCCATGCTATAATCACACAATGTTGGGTTCCATATTAGGTGCTACAACCCAAGAAAGAGATCTAGGCGTCATAGTGGATAACACATTGAAATCGTTGGTTCAGTGCTGCGGCAGTCAAAAAAGCAAACAGAATGTTGGGAATTATTAGAAAGGGAATGGTGAATAAAACGGAAAATGTCATAATGCCTCTGTATCGCTCCATGGTGAGACCGCACCTTGAATACTGTGTACAATTCTGGTCGCCGCATCTCAAAAAAGATATAATTGCGATGGAGAAGGGCTACCAAAATGATAAGGGGAATGGAACAGCTCCCCTATGAGGAAAGACTAAAGAGGTTAGGACTTTTCAGCTTGGAGAAGAGACGGCTGAGGGGGGGATATGATAGAGATGTTTAAAATCATGAGAGGTCTAGAACAGGTAGATGTGAATCGGTTATTTACTCTTTCGGATAGTAGAAAGACTAGGGGGCACTCCATGAAGTTAGCATGGGGCACATTTAAAAAAGTTCTTTTTTACTCAACGCACAATTAAACTCTGGAATTTGTTGCCAGAGGATGTGGTTAGTGCAGTTAGTATAGCTGTGTTTAAAAAAGGATTGGATAAGTTCTTGGAGGAGAAGTCCATTATCTGCTATTAAGTTCACTTAGAGAATAGCCACTGCCATTAGCAATGGTAACATGGAACAGACTTAGTTTTTGGGTACTTGCCAGGTTCTTATGGCCTGGATTGGCCACTGTTGGAAACAGGATGCTGGGCTTGATGGACCCTTGATCTGACCCAGTATGGCATTTTCTTATGTTCTTATATTCTTATGGCATTGTTCTCGCACACTTTAATAAGTGTATTCAAAGCAAATTTACTTGCACAAGTTCTCTTTTAAAATTCCATGGGTACAGAGAGTTACACTTACTCCAGGCAGGGTGTAACATGCATAGGGTAACTTATGTGCACACTTTTTAAAATAAAAAATGTGCACGTAAGTCACAACTCTGCCCCTTAGAATGCTTCTCCTCAGTGTGCGAAAAAGCATGCGTGAAATGTTATGAGTATACTTTTATGTGCCCTGGTCTCTGATTGACTTTCAAAATGCCACTTACATGCATAAAACAGGGTTTTATATCATAAGTCATTTTGGAAATCAAGCCCATAATGTACACCAACCACACTGTCAACACAGTGGAAGAGCCAAGGTCATATGATGTGCTGATTGATTCACCAACAGTGACATTCTGGCAATTTCTCATCAAGAGGTTCTCACCATCTCTGTTCCACTCCATGAACCAGTCCTTATTTTCACAAAATTATTTTACCCTCTACTACCACTGACCGCTCTATCCCTCAAAACCCTCTGGTTGAAAAAAAAAAAAACCAAGGTCTAAATCCCTTAGAGGTGTGGCACCAGATCTGTGGAACGCTCTTCCTCTTTATCTGCAAGATAATGATTACTTGAACTTTTGACACCAACCAAAAACATGGCTTTTCAGCCAACAGATCTGCAGCAGCTGAAAACATTCTATAATATGTGATCCTGTACTTAGAGTAGGGGTAGCCAACCATTCACATACCAAAAGCCAAGAAATCAGAATGCACAGTACCAAAGAGCCTCATGTTTTCAAGAGAAGGGAGAGAACAGATCACCTGTTGGGGACCTGCTTCTCCCTAATCCCCACCAATATCTAAGATGTGCAATGCTGGGTCTGACCAAAGTTTCTTTGAACCTAACATTCTACCTCCAACAGTGGCCAATCTGGTTGACTAGGAAGTACTAAGCAAGGGTAGATCCACCCTTTTACCACTAGTCTCTTTCAATCCTTTCACCCTTTCAGGTACCTCGGGCACTCTGTGTTTTGTCCCAATCTTATTCTTGTTTTAATAAAGGCATCCCCGCAACTAAGGTGACTGGTCTACGTTTTGTTACATCCGTTCTCTCTCAATACCTCCATCTTTTCCTCACAAGATTCTTTCAGTTCTTCAGCCCTGTTCCCACCAGTCTCTTCCTAGCCCTCCATCCCGTCCCTATTCTTCTCTCAGTTTCCCCACTCTGTTCCCAGTCTTTCTCTCTCAATATCTCCCCATCAATCTTTCCCTCTCAATTCCCCTACTCTGTCCTCATCAGTCTCTCTCTTGGCAGCCCAAGCATATCATCTCCCATCCCCCACAAAAACAATGGTAGGGGTTGGGCAACTACATAACACCTCCCTTGTGCTAATTTTTCCCCTTCTCCTCACCCTTTGCCCAACACAGTATCTCCCAAACTTCCTCATTTTCTCCCTGCCTCTCCTCCCTCCTCCCACCCTTTCTGTCTTCCTCTACTCTATGCCCAGCACATGTATCCAGCTGCCCCAACACCCCTCTCTTTCTCTTACCTCCATCCTCACATCTTTTTTCACGCTTCATCTGCTCCTATACCCTCCCTCTTTATTTTCTCTCTTTTCCCAACACCTGCCCTCATTCCTCACTCCCCTTGTCCTACCCCCTCCAGTACCCTCTCTGCCTCTATCTCGTAACTTTCTGCCATCACCTTGGTATGTATGCAGCAGGGGGCGTTCAGGTTCTGTGCTAGATACCCTTTTGCTTTGGTTCCTGTCTTTAACCTTTGCTGGTTGTGCAGCTCTTCAGCAAACTGGATGCTGGTGTAAATAATAAGTTAATTTATATCTGCTGGCATCACCTAGTAGTCTACAACCAATTTCTGGTGAAGAGGATGGGATTTTGTGGCTATTGATGTGCAAGAGCAGAAGTGTTCAGTTCTTGATGGGTGAGTTCAGCATGATCAGCCAGCACACAGAGGGCAGGGCTGTGTGTAGAAATCAAAACAACAAATTCATCTGCATCTCTGTCCCCTGTTGGTCACATTCAGGAATCTGATATGGGACTGCCCAATGCCTGGGGCTGTTACGCAGAAAGAATGACTTTCTTTTTGGAAGCAATTAAGATTGAAATTGCTGAACACAAATGGGCTGTTCTCTGTGTGCTGGAGAAAACACACACACACTATCATACTTTTGCTGGTCTCACCAGCCTTGACAAACACTAAGATGTATGAGGAGATCATAGCATTGCTAAAGGCTCATTTCTCACCTACCTTGTCCATCAATCAAAGTTGTAATGAGAGCATTCCCACTTATAACAGTAGCTCAGCTGCGCAGAATTGCAGAGGACTGCAATTTCTTAAATGACAGACTTCATAACTGTCTAGTCTACACGGTCCAGAGTGAAGCACTTCAGTGCCTTCTCCTTGTTGAGCCAAATCTGACCCTTGCAATAACACAAGGAAAGGCACTGGCAGTTGAAATGTTGCTGCAGTACACAAAAGAAATCCAGATCAGCCACAATAAGAAAGTCATTCAGCAATCAACCCTAGGGGCTGTGCCTCCTAACTCGTGTTTTTAGCTGCAGAGGACAGCATTGACTTTCTGTATGAAGATTTAAAGGGGCAGAAAGTTGTTTTTGTTAAAAAAGGCCACATTGAAAGTTTGTAGATCAAAACTCAGTGATAAGATTGGGAACGTTTATCACATTTAGATTGTACCAAACATGGGTCACATTTATTTCTTTATTTATAAAAATGTAATTTTTTACTCAACCACCTATGCACCTTGGCAAGGTACAATAAAATAATATAGTGTGTAAGCTCTGTTGCCTTAGGCGTCTTTCAATAGATCATAGGAACATTGGGGCCTCTTTACTAAAGATCTACTCCCATTTTGTGTCTATGGGAAAAATTCTTAGTAAACAGGTCCCATTGTTGGCTGCAATTCCTTATTTTGATGATATCTTGGTCATGGGAGCATCAGAAGATGTACTCTCTGTGTGTCATAGGAAGATACTAGACTGATTTGAGAATTCAGGCATTCAAATGAAGAAAGATAAATGTAAAATGAAGACTACCAGTATCACATATTTTGTGCAATCACATTGATGCTTCAGGTATCCATCCTGTGGAAGACAAAGTAAGGGCAATCCATGATGCTCCTGAACTGACTTTTAAAGATTAGCTTAATTCATATTTGGGAATGCTCAACTTCTATCGAATGTTTCTTCCATACAAGGCAATACTCACTGAAGCACTACACAGCCTTCTTCATAAAGAGATAACACTGAAGTGGACCCACCAATGTGCTGACACTTTTCAGATCATTAAACAAATCCTGATATGGGACTCTGTGCTCATTCACTATCGTGAGCAGAGGTCTCTTTAAGATCAGCAATAATGCCAGCATTTCATGTTGGAGCTGGTTTGAACCATGCTTTATCAGATAGTACAGAAGCACCAATTGTCTACTATTCTCGAACCTGAACAGAATTAGGCTCAGACTGCTTTGGAAGCTGGGGTCAAAAAGTTCCACTTGTGTATGGCTGGGCTTCTGAAATCTGTACTGACCACAAGCTTCAGTTGAGAATATTCTCTAAAGGCAAGCCTATATCCCTGGTCTTGTTGCCATGGATGCAGTGTTGGAATGTCATGCAAACCTGGCATAGCAATTGCCAGTACTGACACCTTGAGCTACCAACCACTGCAGGTACCAGATTTTGTTATGTCTCTGGCTTTTTGATTCTTCCTGATGCCTTCCTCCAGGCTGAATAGATAGCTAGGGTGACTGCAAAGGACACTGTCCTGGATCATGTCTTGAACAGAATGTGGAGGGGATGGTCAAATGGTAAACTGCTTGAGTTTCAGACCGTTTTCTAACAGGTAGTATGAACTATCAGTCAATAAGGGTTTCCCTGTGGGGAATCTGTGTTTTTCCAAGGAGAAGTTATCAGATCATATTAGCCATGTAAATTAGCCAATATCATAACACTTTGGAAAAAGAAGATGAAACTTCAGTAGCAGAAACTCATCATAGCACTATGTTTCGAATTACTGTGTGTCAGGGGCTTGAATTACACACATTTCCTTTAGCATCATTAACTGAAAAATTCAAAAAGAATAAACACGCATGGTAAAAAGTATAACATTTCAGCAAAACATGCACCATATCTCAATGTACATTTCAACATGATATACATTATGAACTTAGAAAATTGGATGCCAAAAAGCTGCCATCATCCTTCAACATTGTTAGCATCATTAAGAATGGCTGTTTTAGTTTCAGTCTGAGTTTAACAAAAAAGGCAACACAATGTACAGACTGCCTACTGAAAATAAGTATGCAATGTATTCCAAATGCAGAAAGTCAAAAACACGCACTCTACTCCATTTCAGTATTTAATCCAGATACTAATCACTGACTGTGAACAGTAAATCCACAGTTGTTCACGTTGATGTGACCCGACTAAAATCTTGCATCAATGTGAACAGCCATTTCTGTTAAACTTAAACTGAAGCTAAACACAGCTGACTATCAGAAGAACTATTTCAGCTGATTGCCATTTTGTAGATGCTAGCATAGTCTGATGTCATACATGCAGATCTCCTTTTAAAGATGGACTCCACAGCTTTGCTAATGCTGTTGAAGTGTGATGGTGTCTTTTTGGTATCCAATTTTCTATATTTGCAATGCATATTCATGTTGAAATTTGCATTGATATATGTCTGTTTCACTGAAATGTTATATTTTTTACTTAAAAAAAAAAAAATCAACAATCAATCAATCATGTGATCCCCAATAACGGAACTTTAGCGCTATGGCAAATTCAAATGTAACAACCAGAATGCCAAGGAGTGCACACGATATAAATAAGATGCTCACGTTTAGAGTTGACCAGTCATAATAGGCTTCATCATGGGAGCAAGAGTGCTATATAACAGGAAAGAGAATGGGGAAACGCCATGTTTTGGGATTTAAGATTCAAAAGACTACAATTACAATGCAGATATTAAGCTCTTGATAAAGAACGGCATTGTTTGAAACATGGACCCATGTCGGGCGTGTTAAGAATTCAAGGCTTCAGAGCTAAGTAAATCAGCTGTGATTCTTAAGATAAGTCACATTTACCAAGCAAATTTGAAAAAATTCTAAAAAAATATATATTGTCACGGGATAGGTGGCGATGTCCTTTCGTGGATTTCAAACTGGCTAAAAGCCAGGAAACAGAGAGTAGGATTAAATGGTCAATTTTCTCAGTGGAAAAGGGTAAACAGTGGAGTGCCTCAGGGATCTGTACTTGGACCGGTGCTTTTCAATATATTTATAAATGATCTGGAAAGAAATATGACAAGTGAGATAATCAAATTTGCAGATGATACAAAATTGTTCAGAGTAGTTAAATCACAAGCAGATTGTGATAAATTGCAGGAAGACCTTGTGAGACTGGAAAATTGGGCATCAAAATGGCATATGTGGATAAGTGCAAGGTGATGCATACAGGAAAAATAACCCATGCTATAGTTACACAATGTTAAGTTCCATATTAGGTGCTACAACCCAAGAAAGAGATCTTGGCATCATAGTGGATAACACATTGAAATCGTTGGTTCAGTGTGCTGCAGCAGTCAAAAAAGCAAACAGAATGTTGGGAATTATTAGAAAGGGAATGGTGAATAAAACGGAAAATGTCATAATGCCTCTGTATCGCTCCATGGTGAGACTGCACCTTGAATACTGTGTACAATTCTGGTCACCGCATCTCAAAAAAGATATAATTGCGATGGAGAAGGTACAGAGAAGGGCTACCAAAATGATAAGGGGAATGGAACAGCTCCCCTATGAGGAAAGACTAAAGAGGTTAGGTCTTTTCAGCTTGGAGAAGAGACGGCTGAGGTGGGATATGATAGAGGTGTTTAAAATCATGAGAAGTCTAGAATGGGTAGATGTGAATCGGTTATTTACTCTTTCGGATAATAGACTAGGGAGCACTCCATGAAGTTAGCATGTGGCACATTTAAAACTAATCGGAGAAAGTTCTTTTTTACTCAACGCACAATTAAACTCTAGAATTTGTTGCCAGAGGATGTGATTAGTGCAGTTAGTATAGCTGTGTTTAAAAAAGGATTGGATAAATTCTTGGAGGAGAAGTCCATTATCTGCTATTAATTAAGTTGACTTAGAAAATAGCCACTGTTATTACTAGCAATGGTAACATGGAATAGACTTAGTTTTTGGGTAATTGCGAGGTTCTTGTGGCCTGGTTTGGCCTCTGTTGGAAACAGGATGCTGGGCTTGATGGACCCTTGGTCTGACCTAGTATGGCATGTTCTTCTTCTTCTTATGATTGGGTGAGGGTCTAGGTAAAATGGGGAATGAAGAGCCAGGAGGATTTTGAAGACCTGCAGATGGGCTGGGTGAACTGGTAATTTCATTGCTGTGTACATGTTAGAAAACCTCTCGATTTATATAGTTTATTAGTTTTTATATACCGACATATCAGGGTACCATCATAATCAGTTTACAATAAATAAACTAAAAATACAGTAAAATCATCTCAAAATACAACTAAAAATCTTAAAAAATTTTAAAATCAAAAACAATAAAACTAACAGAATGAGTAAGTACTAAAATTCAATGCTAAAATTACATTAAATACATACTAAAATAGTTGCTTACATTAATCTATACTAAAATCAGCATTAAATAACATGTCACATCATAAGATAGATCAAAGCATTGAAATTCTAGCTACTTTCAGCGTAAATTATAGGGCTAAATGCATGTAAATTACACAGGTAAAATATGCAGGTGTACATTTTTTTTAAAGAAAACATAAAAACATGTAAGTATAGCAGTTACATGCTACTTCTCTGGATAAATTCTGATTTATCTGGCTAAGTAGGGGCTTTTCTGCTACCTAGCTGGATAACTCATGAAAAGGGCACTTATCCAGATAAATTTAGACTTATCCGGCACACTTATCCAAACAAGCTCTGATTTATCCATCTAAGTAGCAGCAAAGTTGTTTTGCAGCCCTTAAGGACTGGAAGTGAATATCAGAAATCTAAACCATCACTTCTGATAATGTGGTAGCATTGTAATTGGTAATTTATGAACTGAAAGAAGCCCTGTAGTCATTTGGATCTAGAAAGCAATTATTACTTCTTTTGTTATGACTAATAGAGATTCTCTTTGACTCAAGTGATAGTTGCATGCATTTGGAGCCAGAAATTAGTGGGGCCATGATGTTAGAATATTCTAATTAAATTAGGTGTCATATAAATGAGCAAAGATTTCCACTATCAAACTAAAAACAGCACTATGGCATGAAAATATAACCATTCACCAAAAAAGTCCATTTATAATCAAAGACTATTTTAATACATGCTTTTATCAAGGAAAGTCTTTATATTTTTTATCAGAAAATACATTTTAAAAGGCATTTCTAAAATGCAACAATACTAGCTCCCGGACCAAGTGAATTTGTAGAAAAAGTTGTGGCCTATTTTAAATGTTCATGGACTTGCGATTTTCAGCATAATTGGGCAGGGAGTAGATCTATTTGAGACTTATTCGTCTATCTTACTTATCTGGATAAGTAGGCTCTATTTGAGAGTTATCCGTCTGTCTAACATCTGGATAAGTAGCACTTTTAGGAATCATCCGGCTATCTGACTTAGCCAGATAAGTATTGTTAAGTTCTTATCCAGCTAAGTAGCAGCAAAGTCTATGCTATGTTGCTACTTAGCTGGATAAATCTGAACTTGTCTGGATATGCGCCACTGAATCAGAACATATCTGGATAATTGAAATATGTATTTGCACATTTTATATATATGCATATACGGACATGTATTAAGACCCATGATGAAATCAGTGCTAGTTGCAACCAAAGTAGGCAACCAAAGTAGGCACCTCTGCAGGATGTACTAAAGGCCACACATTATTTATTTATTTACTTGAGAAATGTATAAATTGCTTTACAGATCTTCCAATATGATCTTCCAAAGCAATGTACAACAATAAAATGCAACTTAAAACTTATAAAAATCAACACATCAAAATATAAAACAATCAAAGTAAAACAGTAAAATTAAATACATGCAGAAAATCTGCACTGATATGAAAACTGCGAGGAAATGCATGTACAAACTCGCGCTCATAGTCCTATGTAATAGACAACGCACCAACTGGTGCCAAAACTCATATTATTGTGGTGACCTTGTCATTCTTGGGAGGGGGAAGCCTTCCCCTTTCAACAAAACCATGAATCTGCTCTACAGATAAAGAATTTAAAATTCAATCGCAGATTATGGCTTTGAGGTTTTTTGAAAGAGGTTACCCTTGGTCAGTTGTGAATAAGGCATACAAACGTGCTAAATATTCTCCTCGATCAGCTCTTTTAGAATATCAATCGAAGTGGCAGAATATAACAGATGCGTGCGTATTACAACATTCTGACAGGTCACATTTAATTGCAGCGAGTATTAGGCGACATTGGCACATTCTACAGTTGCATAAAAATATTTTTACAGATCCACCTTTAATTTCTTATAAAAGAGGGAGAAATATTTGTGATCGTGTAGTTCGTGCATTATCAACTTCAAAGAACTATAATAATATAGTGGGTTCACATAATAGATGTAACGCCTGTGATATGTGTGCTCAGGCGATGATCGGTCCAGAGTGGCGTCATCCTACTATGGGCAAGATATATAAAAGAAGACACATAACTGATTGTACATCGATAAATGTGGTATATTTGATTCAGTGTCCATGTCCTTTATTATATATTGGGCGCACTTCCAGACAAGTTAAAATCAGGCTGAGAGAGCATAGAAGTCGTATGAACAACAAGTATCTAGAAGCTCCGATGGTGAAACATTGTATGGAATTTTTCCATTCGTTTGAACAACTTCAATGGACAATTTTGGACCAGTTCAATATTTCTGAACGGGGAGGTGATCTCCGCTCTTTATTAAATTATAATGAACAAAAATGGATTTTTACTTTGAAATCATATAACCCATTCGGTATGAATGACTCAGTTGAGTAGCTTACGTTGCTTTGAATGACAGCCACGTTATGAGTTTGATTGGCTCTTCTCAGCTCGAGTTTTGATTGGTTCCATCAACAGACTGTGGTAGGGTTTAAAAGTGAGGTTGTTATCACAAAATGGAGGGTTACTTTGAGGAAACGCTTTGCGTGTTGCTACAAGTGGATTAGGAGTCAATTCTTACGAAAAGTATGTATGCTTGGATTGTTTAAACTCCTTCTTTAGAATAGCTAAATGACATTCTATTCTGTTTGATTTTTGTGGTAAAAATTCCTACACACCGAGAGCCCCTGAGGAAGCAGCTGACGAAACACGAGCCGTGTCAAAAAACTGAGGGTTGGACCAATGATTATAAACATTGGATGGCAAAAATGATATGCCATATGCAACCAAAAAAACAAGTATATGAACCGTATCTTCGATGTGCTGTTATCAATAAAATATTTTTTAAATTATTATGCTTTAGAATTGAAACCGCATAAATTGTACTGTGGAATTTACCACGTAAAAATGTGAGTACATATTTGTGTGCTTTCATCGGGATTATATGAGGTCCTTACCTTCTAGATATATATATAAAAAAATTTATTTGAGACAATTTTGGGTTCCTACCAGCATTTGATTGTGTTGTTTTGTATTTTGATGTTACGGGTTACAGCACATTAGCAGTTAATTTGGAGTTCGTGTTAAATTTCACTATTTCACGTCTAAGATATTTACAATCACTTACTCCAGAAATAGAGCAGGTGTAAAGTAAGCTGCCAAATTTACATGTGTAAATTGCTTATAAATTATCAACTTACATGCATCGATTTATGTATTTATTTATTTAAAAAAAAAAATCTTATATACCGCTATGTCGTAGGGGTTTACAAATGTAGCATGCATAATAAAAGAAATTTATGCATTTACAAATAATTCAATAAAAACAAATGTGTTATACAGTCAGAGTTTGTAAAAGGAGGGTGTTCACTCTGAGCCGAGGAGAGGTATAAGGTGTATGATGGCAAGCAGATTTTGGAAATAAGGTAGTTCAATAGAGATTGAAGGTAAGTGAAAGGGTAGATTCTATGATGTAAGGAGAGCTGGTTGGTTAAAAAAGCGTTGAGATTGGTTGGTTGTATTTAAGCTCCGGTATAGGTGAGTTTGAGTGATGGAGGTTTAAAGGGTGGAGGTTTTGAAATGATATCGGTGATATCTGATGATTGATAGCTTATGGGTTAAGAGTGACCAGGCGAATTTGATATATATATATTTTTTGTTTTTTAATAAAGATTTTCTCATATAATTTGTGTTTGAAGGTGTTTTTATATGTTTTATAGAATCAAGGTTAATGGATTATTGAAATGTGATCTCTACTGCTACAGTGAGAATTTTAGTGCACAGATGGATAATAAAATTTGACAGATTTCTGCATGGAAATATGGTGATCTCCTACGAGTTTATTGTAAATCCCCTGATGAAACCGTTGGTGAAACAAGGGTCCTTTGGGAATGTATCACCTACATTTTGGATAACTATGCAGTAGAAAAGAAGGAACTGTAATAGATCATTACGTTGCAAATGAAGTTTTGTTTATATCCACTTGTGGAGGTAAATTGATATATGATAGTTTATTGGTCAAGATTGTATTTTTGGAAAGAGATATGATTGTGATGTGTAATTTGAAGAATAATATTGTTATAGTTGTGAGTGTGATTGGATGAATGAGTGGTGGAATGTGTGGTGTTGGTGCATCAAGCTTGTGATGATAATGGGATGTTATATCAAGTATGGTTAGTATATTTTAATATTTTGTAACATTTTGAAATAAATATTAATCTTTATACAGGTATATGATGTGTTATTTAGAATTGAATATTGCCAGTTAGGGTTCAAAGTTATCTGGATAGGTTTGCACCGGTTAAGCAGTGGTAAGGTGAAAAAAAACAACCCTTAATGGGGCTCCCAGTCTGATCCTCCACTCCTCACCCCCAAAGATCCCCAAGATCAGCCTGAAGCCCCCAAAATGAGAAGGATAGGTGTGGGCCTCTAGATTCGAAAAGACTTCTGCCCCTTCCCTTTCCTCCAAAGTGAAAAAATGTTGTAAGGGTCATGGCATTGTTAGCCTCCTTCCTACCCTCCTACCCCACTCACAACCCTAGAAACCTTTATTGGAAGCCTGGAACCAGATTTTGCATCCAGCTCCTGGCATATCCACAGTTGTTCTGATGGCAATGTTGATTACATAAGCTACCAATGTTGTTGCCAGGAATATTCAAAAGTAGGCATTTATTTAGATAATTCAAAAGTTATGTGGATATATGCCTTTGAATATCTACCTCTTTCTTTTTATTGCAGGTATTCATAGGAGGGAATTAGATACACTTATTATTATCCATGGTTATTTTTCTTCTGGTTATAATTTTTAAAAAATTGTGAGATGGAATCCTGAACAGATTCAGTTGACTCCTCAATTAACCTGTTTAAATAAGCCAGCTCAGACATTTTTGAAGCTAGGCTTAATCAATGTCCATTTTTTTAAGGTCGAAAATCTTTTCGTTTTATATGATCTTTTAATAAAGCAGCAGTTAGATTTTTTTTGTTTGACTGAAACCTGGCTTATGCATGATGGTGGTCTGTCAGTAGCTCAGTCTTGCCCACCAGGCTACACTTATTTCTTTCAGCATAGATTTGAGGGTAGAAGCATGGGGGTTGCAGTTTTACATTAGATTTTTATAAAATATCTTGTGATACCTTGTCTCAGCCTGTAGGATCAGAATGTCTTTTGCTTAAAGTTAACATTTTTTATTTTGTTGGTCTATAGACCAGTTCGAGACAATGTTGAATCACTACTAGTAGATTTGGGTCAACAGATTACTACCGTTTGCCCGGAATTTCAGAAACTCCTAGTTTTGGGAGATTGTAATGCACATTTAGATCAAGCTAGTCCCTCTTTAGTTATTGAATTTAATACATTAATGCCTGTATTGGGTTTTATACATATGTGTTAATACTGCTATGTATAGTCGGGGAATGTTGCAGTTTTGTTTTTTTTTTAGAAAATTCTCTTAAACATTTTTTTTGTGTACAGAATACTAAGACTATCCCTATGAATTTGATGGGTCATTACTTTGTGACTTTTCCTCATAAGGACAGTCTTTTTGATACTAGGCATGCAAAAATGGGATATGTTTTTAGGGATAAAACAGCAATGATGAACTCTTAAATTACTAACTGCTATAGGGGAAGGTTTGCATTTTTCAGAGGATTCCACTACAGCTCAACTTGTGGATTTGTGGAATGGTAAATTGTCTCAAGATTTAAATTGCGTTGCCCCCCCTCCCCCCATCCTCACTGAAGAAAAGGCAGCGTATTGGTAAAAAGTCTGCTCCTTGGTTTCCTGATATCTTATGCCAGATGAAGAGAACAGGTCAGCAACTTCAGACTATTTGGCAACTTTCAGATAGGCTTAAATATTGGAAACACTGAAAGATTTATAACCTTTAAATAAAAGAGAGAGAGAGGGTTTTTTTTTTTTTTATGAGAATAAAATTGACCAAGCCAAGAGCTGCCCTCAGGCTTTGTTTAAATTGATTAAAAATCTTGCAAAACCTCTTACTCATGCTAATGTTCCTGATTTAATTTCTACTTTATCTTATAAGGCTTTTGCACTCTATTGTTCTCAGGAAATTATTCGTATTCGTACTGAGTTAGAGAAGATTACATCTATATCATCAGCTCATATGATTTGTATTTCTCCTTCAGTTTCCTTGATTGATTCATTTGATTTTGTATCTGCAAAGGAAATTCAAGATATTTTAGCTAAAGCAAAATCAGCTTATTGTAGCCTTAACCCTGGTCCATCTTTTTTGATTAACGAAGGAACAATTTATTTTTTTAGAACTGCTTCAATGTGTGATTAATTCATCTTTTCAATTTGGAGTTTTCTGGTTAATTTAAAACCTACCTTGATTTGACCATTATTGAAAAAGCCAAATGCAGATCCCTAGTTACTGGATAATTATTGGCCAATTTATCATTTCTAAGCAATTTAGAAGAAGGTGCTGCAATCTCTTAGTAGTTTTCTGTTTATAAGCAGGCTGAATTAGCCATTACATATGGAGTGACGTCATCCGGCAGCACCAGACGGACTTGTCTCTCCAACATGGAATAGACTTAGGGCCTTATTTTCTAAAGTATTGCAGGCCTGCGATACTTTAGGTAATGAGGGGCGGGGGGCCGAAACGGGGGGCGGGCCTGCACTAGTCAGCAGCGATCGCACCATAGTGGTGCGATTGCTGCCGGTTTTGCAGCCAATAGCGCCACCATAGGAGGTGTAGCTATTGGGCATGAACTCGGAAGTGAAAAGGGCCTTATCTTTTCGTCGTCCGTGGCGCCTTTGTAGAGTCGGCCCCGGTGACGCCCCGACTCCTCCTCTTCCGGGGCCGACTCTGCCCCGATTTTGGTATCGCATGCGATAAGGGACATTTCGCATGTGAAACGTCCTTTATCGTATGCGATCCGTTTAGAAAATGAGGCCCTTAATTTGTAACATGGAATAGACTTAGTTTTGGGTACTTGCCAGGTTCTTATGGCCTGCATTGGCCACTGTTGGAAACAGGATGTTGGGCTTGATGGACCCTTGGTCTGACCCAGTATGGCATTTTCTTATGTTCAAGCTAGTAGAGCTTTGAGCTCTACTGACCATGTGTGAGAGTTCCCATGCGGATGTTCCTGTGCGGGCATTGCCTCATGAGCCTCCGCAGTCATTATTTGTCCATGCACAGCAGAGACATAATCTCTGTCTCTCCTACATGTTTTCTTTAAAAATCCTAAAAACCTCTTTATTTTTTATTTAGTTTATTCTTTTAAAGCTGCCTCGAAAGCCCCACAAAAGCTCTTTTCAGTGCTACTAAAAAAAAAAAAAAAAGAAAGAAAAGACTTCTCAATGATGAAATATGCCCTTCCCATGTACCAGGTCTCTGCAGAAGAAGAAATCAACTATAAAGAGCAGTGTTGAGTTGTGTCATTGTTGCTTTGGGTTGGATCATGACCAGAACAACTGCTATGCCTGTGGATGGATGTCCATGCACTCACAGAGGTCCAGGGCCCTTACTGGAAATCTCTCCAGAGTCAAAGTAGGTCCTTGTCCCACAGTGAAGACTCATATGCCTCACTAGGAAAGGAGATGAGCAGGAACTCATCAAATACTACCCTGTCCGCTCAGGCCAAAGCCTCAGGATTGAGTTCTGGTAGCTGCCCAGTATTGAAGGTGCTGCAAAAACAATCATTAGAATCATTGCAGCCTGCATCTAAGAAACAAAAGCATTCTAAATGGAGTGCATCGACGCGGCCATTAACTGTGCTGTTGGCATCAACAGCATCAGTAATGCATGGTGCATCAACTCCTCCAGTGGGCATGGCACATTGAGGCACTCGACACAGGATGCATGAAATTTTGATGCATTCAATGATCCAACACACTGATGCACTTGATACATTACACTCCATCAGACTTGATGCACAACGCAATCGATGCATGGTGCACTGATGCACTCAACACTCGATGCAGCGATGCCATGCAAATCTGCAGCCTCTAAACATGATCCCATGATGCACAGTGCAAGTTCTTGCAACTCCGATGCCATCAATGCAATATTGATGACCTGCACCAGGTTCCTTGCTGTGCTTCTCTAAAGATTCGCCAAAGCATCTAAACATTCTACTCCATCAATGCCATCGACGCATTCACTTTAGACTTCGATTTATCAAGCTGCTTTGCCAACACAGCTTTATACATCCTAGGTTGGTGGGAGAGGGGGTCAGGTTGCCCCTGCTGCCACCAATAACAGGACATTTAACCCACCAGTGACTCTCTATAGTGCTACTCACTTCTAACAGATCACCCCGCCTCATGCAGGAACCTATTCTAGTTTCAGAAGAGGATGTTCTGCCACCTATGCCAGGCCAGATGACACATCAATTGCTCAACCAAATCAAAAATTTAGTGTGGAGTTTCTTCACTTCTCTGACCAAAGAGATAAAAGGAACACTCCAGCCTCTCCTATCCACTTTTGCTATGGTGATACCACAGATTGGAGTCACAATATCATTTACAGGTGTGCATTCATCATCAGAACCCTTACTCTGGGGTTCTTCATCATCTATAGCAGCAGTTTTGAGCAGGTTGGAAGAGTTAGATCAAAAGGCTCCTCCTCCAAGTCAATTGGAAGCCAGATTCCAGGGTAAGAGATCCTATGGGGCAGATTTTAAAAGTCCTACACACGCCGAGCCTATTTTGCATAGGTCCAGCGATGCGCGCAAGCCCAGGGATGCGTGTGTGTCCCGGGGATTGAAAAAAGGTGCGGGGCCGTGACCAGAGGCCTCCGTAGGCCCACTAGGCTGGGGGATTGCGTTCGGCCGGCACGCTCAACCTATGCCTGCCTGGGGGCAGGCGCAACTTGCATAATAAAGGTTGGGGGGGGGGGTTTAGGAAGGGCTGGGGGGCGGGAACAGGGAAAGCCATCGGGGCTATGTAGGCCTCGGCTTGCGCAAGGTGCACAAGTGTGCACCCCCTTGCTTGCACCGACCACGGATTTTATAACATGCGCGCAGCTGAGCACGCATGTTATAAAATCAGGTGTAGATATTAAAATCTGGCCCAATATCTTTATGCCCGGATAACGAGTCTACCAGCTTACCCTTCAATCCTCTTTCAGAACCTCTTTCAGAATCCTCATGGTCAGAGGATCTGATCTATTCTAATTTTGTAAAAAAAATGGGTAATGCACTGGGCATCCATGTCTATGTCCCCTGATCCAAGCTCCTGGGGCTTCTTCAAATACTGGATACTGCAGCTGGACCAGCAGCCTTTTCAGCTCACAACATTCTAAATGCTCTCAGATGAGAATATGGGGAAATTCCCACTTTGGTCACTCCAACTACTAGGAAGTTAGACCTCAAATTCAGAGTCCAGCAATAAGCAGGGTTTGGTGTCCAGATGCTTTACCAGTCTGCTATGAAGAAAGTGAAAAACATGCATTCACTCAAATTCTCCTCCTGGAAGAGAACTCAAGCTTCTAGATAACTTTGGCAAGAAAATGTTTCCAAGTACAATGCTTTCTGCTCACATGATCATTTATCAGTTCTACTTCGTACAGTACATACATGACTGCACTCAAAAGCTGAAGCCTTTCCTACCTGCTACAGAGTAAGGAAATTACTATTGACAACCAATCCTAGATGCAGAAGAGGACATTCACCATTTTCTCCAATCAGTATATGAATTCTTTGATTTAGTTTCAAGTATTTCATTTGCCTCTATTGGGGCTAGTTGTATGGCATGGCTTTGAGCAAGTAGCATTTGTGAGGACATCAATGAAAAACAAGTGGACCTCACCTACTTAGGTGACAAACTTTGCAGTGAAAAGCTCCTTGAGGTGGTCACTCAGATTAAGGCCCAGAATTAAGGATCTATGCTTTACAAGAAGGTAGAAGAAAGGAGGCTAGAAACTATAGACTGGTCACCTCACCCCGATGGTGGGAAAATTAATGGACATTTTGCTGAAAGAAAACAGAGTGAAATATCTCCAGTCCAGCTGGTTGTCAGAACTGAGGAAGCATGGATTAACCAAAGGAAGGTCCTGTCAGACAAATCTGATTGATTTTTTTGATTGGGTGATAAGAGAATTGGATCAATTTATATTCCACTTATAATAGGAACCCATGCTAGGTGGAAATGAAGAAAAAGGTGCAAAGGAGTAACCTGCATAAAGTGGCAGTTGTTACCCTTAGCATATGGCATGGGAATTTCTATTTTTAACCAATTAGCCTTGATTCTTTTGACACAACTGCAACATTGCTCTCCACTTTAACGTCGGGTGTGTGTGTGTGTGTGTGTGTGTGTGTGTGTGTGTGTGCCAGTTACAACCCTTAACAGAAACATGGAGATAACCTGCACGGATCGGCAGTTACTTCCATAAGAAACTTGCTGGACAGACTGGATGGACCATATGGTCTTTATCTGCTGTCATTACTATGTTACTATGAAGCGGTGCAGTTGCTCTCTCAACATCTCCTTAACAGCCCTCCACAACATGATGTCACTTCTATCCATTCAAGTGACCATACTTGGTGCAGCTACAAAGGTTAAGAGTGTACAATAGGCATGAACATTATTTAAAAATAACATCTTAGAAGCACAGTCCAGATGTATTCCACACAATAAGAAAGGTGGAAGAAAGGACAAATGCCTGCCAGTTTGGTTAAAAGATGAAATGAAAGAGGCTATTTTAGCTAAAAAAAACTTCCTTCAAAAATTGGAAGGAGAATCCATCTAAAGAAAATAGGAAAAAGCATAAGCATTGCAAGTTAAATGTAAAACACTGATAAGACAGGCTAAGAGAGAATTTGAAATGAAGTTGGCTGTAGAGGCAAAAACTTATAATAAAATCTTTTAAATATATATCTGAAGCAGGAAGCTTGTGAAGGTGTTGGTTCAACCATTAGATGATCGAGGGGTTAAAGGGGTACTTAGGGAAGATAAGGCCATTGTGGAAAGACTAAATTAATTCTTTTCTTTGGTGTTTACTAATAAAGATGTTTTAGATGCCTGTTCTGCAGATGGTTTCCGAGGGTAATGATTCAGATGATCTGAACCAAAGCACGGTGAACCTGGAAGATATAGTAGGCAAATCATCGAATCTCTGGGCTTAGCGATCAGGGATGCCCCCAGAGGAAAATGCATTTACTTGGAGAGGCAGGGTGGAGACATGGTGGCAAGGTCAGGAGCTGGAGAGCACTGGAGAAACACATGGAACAGGAACTCTGGAGCCAGACATAAGCAGGACACTGGAACCTGAACTGTACATAAATACAAGCGCAGGAATTGTGGGACATGAATACATTAACCAGAAGGCTTGGAAATCAGGAAACTAACCAATAGACCTGCCACAGGGCAGATGCCAAGACGGCTGTTGAGCTAGCACTGTGTGTCTTTTGAGCATGCCTTATATACTGCAGTGAATAAGAGGCACACCCAGTACTTGTCCAATTGGATGGCTGCAGGGATGTCTTGACTTTCCCAGGAAACAGGACACATATACTAGGACTCATAGAAAAACTAACAGCCTCTGCAGCTCTGTGGCAGGATCATGGTATAGAAATCCTAGGATCATGGGTTCAAGTTCCATTGACCCTGACACTGGACCGGATGGTGTACACCCCAGGATTCTGAAAGAACTCAAAAAATTGAATTTTTAGATCTATTATTAGTCATTTCTAATCTATCTTTAAAATAGTCTATTATACCTGAAGACTGAAAGGTTGCCAATGTATGCCCAATATTTAAAAAAGGCTCCAGAAGTGATCAAGGAAACTATAGACTGGTGAGCCTGGCTTCAGTGCCAAGAAAAATAAGGAAACTATTCTAAAAACAAATTTACAGAACCTATACATAGATCTGGTTTAATGGGACACAGCCAACATGGATTTACTCAAGGGAAGTCTTCCCTCACAAATCTGCTACATTTTTTTGAAGGGGTGAATTAACTTGTGGATAAAGGTGAACTGGTAGATGCAGTGTATAATTCTGGTTGCCGCATCTCATAGAAACATAGAAATGATGGCAGAAGAAGACCAAACGGTCCATCCAGTCTGCCCAGCAAGCTTTCACTTAAAAAAAAATTTTTTTTTAATTTTTTTTCCCATACTTATCTTTTTCTCTTGTCCCTTGTAAGTGACTTTTTGTTCTATTTCGCTTCCACCCCACCATCGATCTATTTCCCTTCCACCCCCGCCATCGATGTAGTTAGCAGTGCTGGAGCTGCATCTAACTGAAGTATCAGTGCTGGAGCTGCATCTAAGTGAAGCATCTAGCTAATTGTTTAGGGGTAGTAACCGCCGTCATAGCAAGCTACTCCCACGCTTGTTTATCCAGCCTGTGCAACTCAGTCCTTGTTGGTTGTTGTCCGAATATAAATCATCTTTTCATCATTCCCCCTGCCGTTGAAGCAGAGAACTCAAAAAAGATATCATGTACTGTATCTATTATTACAGCCATTTTGTATTGTATATTATATTACATTATTACAGCCAATTTGTATGGTATTGGTTGCTATTGAATAGACAACCAGTTCATTGACAGGAGCACAGGAGAAATGGGATCATCTATATATGTTCTGGTCAGCAATGAGCAGCAGCATTTTGAATTAATTGTAGAGGTTTTGCCCTCTCCCTTCTTGATTTTCCTCAGAATCAAACATACTGTCACTTTCTGCAGCAGCTATGGCCTATGTATGAGAGACAGACTCACATAAAAAACAATTTAGGAGCTTTGCAATGAAATAGCAAGTGAATAAACCTCAGTTTGTAATGATTACTGGGAGCAAGCCCTTTCTGCCAGTGATCCAATACATAAATCCATCCAAATATTAGAACCTATGTACACTCCAAGACTTTCAACTTTAGACAACAGTGGAATAACATGATTTTCAGTACTAGGACTAGGGGATTCACCCTGAAATGATCAGGTTGCAGACTGAAAACAAATTGAAGAAATTCATTTTTTCAGTCAGTGCACAATTTTAAGCTTGGAATTGTTGCCAGAAAGACCCTTAATATAACTGAGTTTTAAAACGGTTTCGACATGTTTCTAGGGATGTGTTGTTTGTTTTGTTGCAATCACTCTATGTTCATTTTTTCAGGATGTGCTAATTTTTTAGGGCCTGATTTTTCAAAGAATTACAGATGAAAAATTGGCATATGCCTAGGCAAAAACAAGTAATTATTCAAAGGGCTACGTGCATGAATTTTGGGGTTTATGCACGTAGCTGGGCCTTGCGTGTGCTGTACACATTTTACAACGGGCTCAGCCACGTGCGTAAACCCCGGTACGCACATAAGTGCCGGCTGAGGGAAAAGGGGTGGCCTGGGGGGGTGGAGGAGGGGCGAGGGCAGGCCAAGATAGTGCCATTAGCCGTTGTCCCGGAGAAGTGCGTGCCGGCAGTCGGCCATTGCACGCAGATTACCTCTGCTCCAAAGGAACAGTAAGTATTAAAAGTAGAAAATTAGGGATAGTTAGGATAGGCTTAGGGGCAGGGAGGAGAGGGGAAGAGGTAGGAAGGATAGAGTTAGGTGTGGAAAAGTTCCCTTCCAGTCTGCTCCTTAATTGGAGCAGAGTGGGAGGGAACTGGGGGCTGCCCGATTGCGTCACAGCACGTTGCTTTGTAAAATTCTCCCTCCCACATGTGGAAGTCGTGGACCGTCCTCACATGCGTGCATGAGGGTAGATCTTAAATAAGTACGCGCGCGCGAACAAAAGTATGCCTGATTTTATAAGATACGCGCGTAGCCGCGCGTATCTTATAAAATCCGGGCTCAGCGCGCGCAAGGCTGCGCAATATCGGCAGCCTGCGCGCGCCAAGCCTCGCAGCCTGCCTCCGTTCCCTCCGAGGCCGCTCCGATTTCAGAGCGGCCTCGGAGGGAACTTTCCTTCTGCGTCCCCCCACCTTCTCCTCCCTTCCCCTATCTAACCCACCCCTCAGCCGTACCTAAATCCCCCCCTACCTTTGTTGTGCAAGTTACGCCTGCTTGAAGCAGGCGTAACTTGCTCGCACCGCCTCGGCATCCCCAGGCACAGGCCGCAGTGCCGGGGGACTAGGGACCGCCTTCCCGGCCCCCTCCCGAACCGTCGCCACACCCCTGGACCCATCCCCTGACCCCAGACACGCCCCCGGACACACCCCTGGCCTGCCGACACGCCCCCCGGGCACGCCCCCTCCCGCCCCTTTTACGAAGCCCCGGGACTTACGCACGTCCCGGGGCTTTGCGTGCGCCGGCGGCCTATGCAAAATAGGTGCGCCGGTGTGTGAGTGCCCTGCGCGCATAAATACGGCAGGATTTACACGTGCAGGGCTTTTAAGATCTAGCCCATGGATTTTAAAATCTGGTGCGCATGTGTGAGCAGCCATCAGATTTTATAACATGTGTGTGCCGGCGCATGCATGTTATAAAATTAGCACGTCCATGTGTGCATGCCGCACGCGCCTACAGGTGCATATGCAATTTATGCGTGCACTTTCGGTGTTGTCTATAAATTTTTAAAAAAGGGGTGATTTGAGCATTCTAGGATTGGGTTCAGGGTTCACAAGTATGCACTCGTTGCTATTTTCTAAGCGGTGTTTTAGACTATTAAAAATCGGACTCCGTGTATGTACTGCATCAAAACAGTACATGCTAAATGGGATTTAATGCGCAGTAAAACCAAACAAACTGGAAAAAAATGACATGAAATGCCCCACCCCTCACCCCCAGAATTAAATGAAATGAGAAACTCCTCATAAATGTTTTGACAGCACATCTCTACACATTTTTGGAGAACAGATCCAAAAGTAATTATTAGCCAGATAGACTTTGGTTTCCTAATTCTTGGGGAGAACAACATGGAGAAGATATTCATATTGGGATTTGCTGGGTACTTCCAAGCGACCTGGACTGGCCAATGACAGGGACAGGATGCTGTGCTCAATGGATCATTGGTCAGACCCAGCATGGAATTTCTTCTATTTTTATGTGTCCCCATCCACACTTTTGTACATAACCCCTGTCTCATGTTCCCTGTACCTTGGTTCTCTCTCACCCCCACTATTCCCCAACACTAGCCTAATCCTCTTACACCTGCTATAAAACACAAACACATGGCTGTGTAGAACTTGGGGAGAGAATTTGCATTGCAGACTTTGAATCAAAAGAAAATTAAATGAAATTCACCCCTCCTCAACTGCTCTCCCTTCCCAGCATTTACCCACTTCCTCACATCCCTTCTAGCATTCAACCCTTTCCTCATCTATCCCGGTGTGCAAACCCTTCTCTGCTCCCCAGCAACCCCCTTTTGCACAGTCCCCACCCAGAATTCACCCTCCCTCACCTTCCCAACATTCACCTACACAAGCATTCACAACCTCATCACCTCCCCTAGCATTCACCCCCTTTCATGCAGCAGCAGATACAGGAGGGAGGGGCTGGAGTAGAAGCCTCTCTCTGATCACTCCAGCACTTCTCTCTCCGCAGGCATCCACACCATCTTCACCTCACCCCTTTTCAGCATTCAATTTCTTAACCTCCTCTTCCTCCCCAAAAATCACTCACATAAGTCATGACTGCTGAACTGGTGCTCTGAGTGGTTCCCTTCTCCTCCTCCGCTATCAACTGAGTCAGGAGTCCTGGGATCACAGAGAATTGTAGGTCTGTGGCTGTCTGCCTCAGCCCCTTTCTCTCCCCATTCTCCTCCTGTATCTGAATGTGCTTTCTATCACCTCTGGGACAGGAGGGGAGGGCCTGGAGCAGGAAGCAGAGCATCTCTTCTCTGATGTGTTCTGCTCCAGCCCTTTCTATCCAGTTCCCCCTATGTGCTGCGTGTTGCCAAGGAATCAGGGAGAGAGAAGCTGGAGCAGGGAGCAGAGCAGCAATTCTCTGCTGTGTGAGATTCAGGAGTTGGGCATGGATCTCATGTGCCCATGCCTAGTGATGTCCCTGTATTAGACTCACCTACTGTGACATTAGAGCCACAATTAAACTCTTAACACATTCTCGTCATGTATTTATAACTAGATATAAACTCCTAAATCCCAACTGGCTAGTCGAATGTCACAGTCAGTGATGGGCATTTGTTGATGGTAGAAGCTAGTATGAGCTCTGAATTTCAAATGGTAACAGGTGCATGCTCAGAGACTTCTGTAAATATCAGTTATACTGCTATGAAAGAGGTAGAGCCCAGAGGTTAATATCTATTGAATTTTCATAAGTGCTGTTGGAACACTTCTCTACATTCAAAACAACTCATTTGCTGAAGCAAAAGCTGGGCTTTTTTATATGTTTATAGTGCCCTATTTAGCATCACCATAGGTGGTAAAGAGAGTCTCAAGTGAGATTTCTAATAGTGCTACACACAATATAAACTGCCTTGAAAACAAATACTTTACAGCCTTTGTTATCTAGGGAGAATATTCTGCTTTTCTTTATTTACATGCAAGTAAAAAAAAAATATATATAAGTATATACTGCTTTCCCTTTATAGCATTGAATAAAATTCCTCTCAGAACATTTTTTTCCAAAGAAAGGAACCTTTTTCTCTGTGTGAAGCAGTTCCTCCTTAAACTGCTGAAGGACCAGGTCAGGTGCCTGGTCCCCTTTAATTCCCCTGATGAGAGAGAGCTCTGTGGGTGGGGCCCAGCAGGGGAGGAATAAGAGCTGGGATCCAGGTGGGTTAGTCAGACTAGGCTCAGGTCTCCAGGAGGAAGGCAGCTCCTGTAGAATATTGCTGTCAAAACACCGAGCTGTACTAAAGCTGTGTGAGTACTGAGGAAAGCGGTACTAACAGTGAGTAATTAAAGTACACTGTTCTGAAGGTAAAGGCAGTCTACTAATGTTGAATATGCAAATAAAAATAAAGTGTTTTAAGAAAGGCTGCAGATATTCCAGGTTTGTGCCGGGGAAACACCGCCTGTTCCTACACTGATAAACAATGCAAACAGTTTTGAAAATGTGAACCACTCCCGTTGTTGCTTCCCCTGTCCTAACCCTGCCTCAGATCCCATCTACTTTTCCTGTGAGAATAAGTGTGTGTGCTGTTGATCCCCAAGAGCATTTTTACCCATTAGGGTGAGCAGTGTGCAGACAGCCTCTTTACCCGGATAAATGGCTTTTGAAAATTGCATTTCCCATGTCTTTGGGAAAAATGCTTAGTAAATAGGACCCAAAATGCCTTGTGTTTTTTCAATTTGATGCAAGAAGATTAAACAACAGCAACCCAAAAGCATACAGCATATATTTTAACAGGAATTGTACAGTGCTAACCAAAGATGTAAAGTATGGTACAGTTGAAGAAAAGTTATACAAGCGATGCAGAACTTTGTATTATAAGAAAGAACATAAAGATATATAATATTCTCCAAAAGTTGTCTATTCATTCTCAAAGTTTAAAGAAAACAGTGAGGCTGATATTTAGCATCACTTAGCTGGATATCTTCCGGCTTATCCAGCTGAGTGGCATGGTTTAAATATTCAGTTGCAGTCAGCGGCCACCATTCAGCCAAATAAATACTTATCCAGCTAAGTATCCAGTTAACTGGTGGGAGGAGAGTGGGTGTAATGGGGAGGAATTGAGTTAGCCAGATAAAGTATCCAGCTAAGTCCAGTATTCAGAGTTAACTGGATAACATATCTGGCTAACTATGGTCAGCTCATACACTTGTCCTAAAGTTAACTGGATAAACTTATCTGGATAATTTTAAGATAGCTGGATATATTCAATGGCATGGCTGCACTGCTGAATAAATAGGATAAATTAGCCACATAAGTTTATCCCATTAAGTAGCGGAGTCACACAGCAGCTGAATATAGATCTCAGTGTGTTTAACATTGCAGAAGACAAAGTAACTCCATAAACAAGCACTCCTCTCAGCTCTGTCCTTTCCTATCTCTGGTATAAAAATAATCATTCAAGAAAAAAAAAAAGCAGAAGATACAACAAGGGTTAAAAAAAGGAAAACCAACGTACTTTTTCAGCAGTTCTGATAACAATCAATTTCTTGTAGGGGAAACCACAGGTGAATCAGGAACTGCACCTCTGAATCCCTGAATCAACATGGCCCCTATTAAGAACTCCTAGTTTTGGGAGACATCTGGGGAATCCTTCCCGACAGGCCAATGAAATAAGGTGCACCCAGCCTAGCATAAAGGTTTACTCGCACTTGGACATGCCTTTTGGGTGCGCAATCATATCATCCAATGCAGTTAGGAGATTAGCGTGTCTAAAAGGTGTGCCCGAACCAAAGCAAATTAGATAGTGCCCATTGTATTTAAATTGCATGCAAACGAAGACATTAGCTATTACCACCCAATGCAGGAAAGTGCGCCCAAACGCTGGGTGCCCAATGCAATTTTTTTTATGCTGGAAAATTAATTCCAGCTCTGGAAGTGGAGTAAGGTTTACTCAAGCCAAGGATTCATGAGAAACATAAAAAATGTGGTCCTCTGTGTTGTGATAAATGTAGGCCATGAGCAGATCTACTGTAACCAGCAGGTATGATATACATGTGTTTTATAAAATACCGGGGCAGACCTGCTCATGCCATATACATGCATATATGCCACATATGCATTTATATGAAAGTTATCCTCAATTTGTGCACAAATAAAATTTTCTGTGCATAAAGCATGTTTTAAGCACAGAAAAAATGGTTTGTGCCAAATTTTATTTTATGGAGTAAATTTTCAAAGGGGTTTTATACATAAAAGTAGTATATACATGCATATGTAGCAGTTATTCATGGATATGCTATTTATACCAAAAAAGATATAACAACCATCCCCTTCAGAAATGCACAATCCCTGTTGTTGAGACCATCATGCAGTAGAGTCTTAATTATCACCTTGACTGGTAAAAACCGCTCCACTTTTTAATCACTGGTCTCATAAACCAGACTTGTATAATTTTTTAAACTAATTTCTTTGTAGTTTAAAACACATATAGCATTTATAGCAGCACTTACCTTATATTCAGCACAGCGCAGTCTTACCCCGCAGCATACACATGTATGTAGGCTTATGTGTGCAGATATGCAATGCGTGTAAAGAACATATTTCAATGCATTGAACACACATACTTTTCTTACGTATTTTAAATTATACATGCATTTATTTTATCTGGGAAAATAAAGCAGGCCTTCCGCACGTAAGTCGGTGTATTTGAAAACATGTGCACATCAATTAAATTACCAGTGTTAAAAATTAGTCCACCATTTGTCCAGTCAGTACTGCCCATTAATATCACGCTATATAATCAACACGAGTAAATTGGCAAATTATGTGCGTGTCTTAAAATAGCAACTTACGCACATAAATGTTGGACCCGCAGTGTAGGCTGCCCCTATTTTACATGTGTATACGTGTCTGTGAAATTGCAAATCTACGCGTATTTTCAACATTTATAAAATACGGAATATGCAAGTAGAGGCTACTTAGCGCTAATTTTTATTCGTATAACATTTTGAAAATTCACCTCATTGTGTTTTATTGTGCATAAATTCTGAGTACTGGACCATGAACATTAGCCCGAGAATCTGTACTCCATCTCTAACCAGGAGCTACAATTCATGCTTAAGAAAACATGCATTTAACCTATGCGCCTCTCTGCAATGGGAAGTAACAGCTTATGCCCTCATTAACATACAATTTAAATGGAGACGTGCTAAAATATGCACACAGTTTAATGCAGGTTTGTGGGCATATTTTTTGTGTGCAAAACTTCTTGCTGCATTAGCACAAAAAATGTACACACATTCATGGCTAAAACTGTGCATGCTACCAGTGCACAGTGCATCTTATTGTCTCGGGCCCTAAGTGGGCACTTGAGGAAAGGAGAGAGAAAGTGAATTGTCCAAGGTCACAGCGAGTGGCAATGGGAGAAGCAGTAAATGAACTCAGACCTCCAGGTCCCCAGTCCATTCTAGCCACAGAAACTGCCAATCATGCCATTTGTTATCTATATCACTCCAGGATGTAGCATGTCTTCTACTGACATGGTACAAACCAAAAGAGAGAACGCATTGCTCACCTGTAGTGAAAACAGTAAAGATGACTTCGCTTCTTGTAGCTGCTTGGGCTGACAGCAGTTGCACAGTGTATTCTGTTTTCTCTGAAAGCCCCTCTAAACGTATCCAAGTGTCTTCTGGATCAACTATTAACTCCTGGTCATGTTTTGGGAAACCAAAGTAAAAGGGGAAAATCAGCAGTCTTAACAGAGTCGTGAGCATCCAAACAGCACAAAAGCAGCGACATTGAGTTGCAAACCCTTCTGATTTGACCTGAAATGTGCTGGGGTTTGGGAAGGGGAGTATTCCAGTTGATCCTTAGAAATGACACTGCTCCCCTTGCTTCCTACTCTTTTAAAGGTCAGTTTTAAAACATGCGCGTGGGCATCCAAGTGCACCTGGTTTCCGATGCACTGCACATGGATGAGCCAATTTTATAACATGTGCATGCCGATGTGTGCATGTTTTAAAATCTACCGCGCATACATGTGTGCCTGATTTTATATCGGCATGTGCGCGCAAGTGCCGACTCGCGCCCTTAAGAGGGGGAGTTATATAAGAAGCGCGCATTGATACGATAGGACCTTCCCCAGTTCCCTCCCAGTCCGCTCCAATAAACGAGCGGACTGGGAGGGAACTACCTAAACCCCTAGCTAACCTTCCTGCCTTTTCCCCTATCTGCCCTGACCCCTAGAACCCCCCCTAACTAACCTAATTTATTTTTGTTTTTAACTTACCTGGTCTCCGGAGCAGTAGCAGGTTGCTCGTGCTGGTCGGATCTTGAAGCGCGCTTCAGCAGGACAGCGCCTAATGGCGCTATCCAGGCCCGCCCTGCCCCATTCTTATCATGCCAGTCTACAGTGCATACCAGGAGATACCCGTGTGGCCGTGGGCCTTTGAAAATCCCCATGGTACGTATATCTCCCGGTTTTCATGTGCATAGGCCTTTAAAAATTAGGCCTTTAGGCTCTTATTTTGTAAAATTCATAGCCTTCCCATTTGAAATAAGGTTAGCCAATAAGGTGCACCTTGGCTTTCTCCAATTGGCAAAATCTGTTACATGCTCTGCCTGAAATTTCCAGGAATAAAGAGTTCTGGTCCAGACTGATAACTCTTCCCAGCTGCCAACCTTCAAGAGGGTGCTGCTGCTATCTTCAGGCTTTATTTCTAAGAACTACTGTCACACCTGGAGCAAATTTCACACATTGATCCTTTCCTCCAAAATTTATAGTAGAGACGATTGTTATTTGGGTTAGAATTCTCCCACCAACTTTGCTGTGTAGGGTCTCACCTTACGGCTCCCATTGGTAGATTTGTACGTCAAGACATAGTTCTCAATATCTGCTACTGGTGGTTGCCAGGAAATTAGAGCACTCCTCCGAGTAACCTCAGTTGCTGTTAGGTTTGTTGGAGCATCCAAAGCTGTAGAAGAAGAGGAAATCCAGGAAAAAATTAGTTCTCTATGACGCTCTCTCCTGATGTAAATTTGTTATATATTAGTTTTAAAGTCACTGTAATTCCTTTTTGATAACATCTTCTTTTAACCTTCTAATTCCTTTGCTCCCAAGAAAACATTATATATTTTCTAGTTTATTAAACAATGCATAAGTGTCAAGTAAGGATGTGCATTCATTTTGAAACAACATGAAAAAATGCAGCAAACAGGATTATTATGTGTCATTTCAAAATGAAACAAAAATAAAATACATTTTTTTTGTTTCATTTTCCATTTTTGTCTGGGCAATTTACAAATTGTGCATGCAAAACACAAATAAGATTATTACAACAATTAGGTCGGTTTGTTGATTCTATTTGTCCTATTTTGATTTTGGTTTTATTTCTGTTTTATATGTATGCTATTTTATGAATGTGACACCTGGAAGCGGTCGAGAATATTGGATTGTGCAGCCTACACATGTGTTAAGTAAATAAATAGTGGGGGTAATTTTCAAAAGAACTGATGCATGTAAATGGCTATGGTTCCTATTTATAAAAGTGGATATAAGGAGGAGGCTAGGAACTATAGGCCAGTTAGTCTGACCTCTGTGGTGAGCAAACTAATGGAATTGCTGCTAAAACAGAGAATAGTGCAATTTTTGGAACCAATGGATTGCTAGATCGAAGGCAGTATGGTTTTACCAGAGGTAAATCTTGTCAGATGAATCTGATCAATTTCTTTGATTGGGTGACCAGGAAGAGCATGAGACATAGTGTACTTAGATTTCAGAAGGTCTTCCACACAGTTCCACACAGAATACTTACTAAATAAATTGTATACCCTTGGTATGGATCCTAGAGTGTCTGGGTTAGAAACTGGTTGAGTGGGAGGCAACAAAAGGTAGTGGTAAATGAAGTTTTCTCTGAGGAGGGGGTTGTTACTAGAGGTGTGCCTCAGGGATCAGTCCTTGGACTGTTTCTTTTCAATATTTTTGCGAGCGACTGAACAGAAGGATTGTTGGGAAAAGTTTGTCTTTGTGCTGATGATACCAAAATATGCAACAGTGTGGACAACCAAAAAGGTGTGGAAAACATGAGGAGGGAGCTATAGAAGCTTGAGGAATGGTCTAAAGTCTGGCAGCTAAGATTTAATGCTAAAAAAACGCAGAGTGGGTGTAGGATGCAGAAATCCAAGGGAAATGTGCAGTATTGGAGATGAAATTCTTCTAAGCACAAAAGAAGAGCAGGGTATGGGGTGATTGTATCTGATGATCTTAAGGTGGCCAAACAGGTGGATAAAGCAATGGTAAAAGCCAGAAAGATGCTTGGATGCATAGGGAGAGGAATGGTCAGCAGAAAAAGGGAGGTGATATTGCCCCTGTATAGGTCCCCATTGAGACCTCACTTGGAATACTGTGCACAATTCTGAAGACCGCATCTTCAAAACAATATAAGCAGGATGGAGTTGGTCCAGAGGGTGGCTACCAAAATGGTCAGCGGTCTAAAGCATATGGGGTAGACTTAAAGATCTAAAGATGTATACCCTAGAGGAAAGGCGAAATAGGGTAGATATGATATATGATAGAGGCATTCAAATAACTCAAAGGAGGTGAGCCTTTTTCAATGGACAGGAAGCTCTAGAACAAAGGATCATGAGATGAGGTTGAAAGGGGATAGACTCAGGAGTAATCTTAGGAAATATTTCTTTACAGAGAAGGTGGTGGATCTGTGGAACCAGCTTCCAATGTAAGTGCTGGAGACAAAAACAGTCTCTGAATTCAAGAAAGCATGGGATAAATACAGATCCCAGAGTTTAAAAGCCACCCAGATATGCGTGTAAATGCCGCAGTACGCACATCTTGGAAGTTTTAAAAAAGGCCACTTGTCATGTAATTTTACTTCTGCTATGGATGCTATGTAAGTTTATAAAATAGGCAGATCTGTGGGGTTTTAAGAGTTGGGGCTAACTGGAGGGAATGAAGGTTATTAAACCAGGGGGATTTGGAGGACTTATCTCTTAACTGGGCAAACTGGGGATGAACTGGTAAAACTGGAAATGGCGTTGGTGCATGCCCATTTTAAAATTCCCCAATTTATGCGGTAGAAACCGCATTTGCGTACCCAATTAAAATTCGGTGCACATATGCATACGGCAAGGTTATATTTTATAACTTATGTACATATTCGCGCACAACTTACAAAATAGCCATGTCCCTCGGTGTGGGCGGATGAATGCACGTACATGTGCGCACGTACTCCGGTTTGAAAGTTACCATCATAAAGTGCACTTATGTGGGTAAATCCTATGGTCAATTCAATGGCATATACTGTAGCAATTTTCAAAAACACAATTACATGGGTAAAGTGCATTTACACATGTAAAACCCATTTTTAAGCTTGTAGATACTTTTGAAAATTAGGCCCATGGAGGGTAATTTTCAAAAGGATTTACACACTTAAAACTAAGTTAACATGTGTAAATGTACTTTACTTGTGGAAGTGGGCTTTTGAAAATTGTTAAAATAGGGGTTGATTTTAAAAGGAGCGTGCGTGCGTCCATGTGCGCACAGTTCCTGGCGTGTGCACATGGCTGCACCAATTTTATAACATGCGCACTCCAATTAAGGAGCGGACTGGGAGGGAACTTCCCTATACCCTTCCTACTCTGCCTCCCTTTTACTTTTTCCTCCCCAACCCCTAAAACCCCTTTCCCTACCTTTTTTTTTTGTTATTTCAGAACTTACTTGATATGGAAGTAATTTTCCAAGGAGTTATGTGCGAAAAAATTGGCGCTTACGCATGTGGCCGGACCCTGCACGCACCATGCGCATTTTCAAAAGGGTCCGGCCACGCGCCTAAGTGCCAATAGGTGCACAAGTGCTGGGCTCTGAAAAAGGGGCATGCTGGGGACGTGGGCTGGGCGGGGAGGAGTAGGGCAGTAAGTAAAAAAATTGTAAAAATTCTTTTAGTTAGGTAGAGGGTAGAGGTCAGGGTGGAGAGGGGAAAGGGAAGGAAGGGTTAGGCAGGGGGGTAGGGAACTGGGGGAGGCCTGATTGCGTTGCTGCATGTAATTTGATAAAATTCACCCCCCTACATTTGCCGCATGTATTTTCAAAAGGGCCCAGCCTTGCTTGTAAGTGCCGATACGCTCACAAGTGCTGGGCCCTGATAAAGGGGCATGCTGGGAGCATGGTCTGGGCAGGGAGTGGTGGGGCAGGATGGAGCAGTTAGTAAAAAAAAATTAAAAAATTCTTTTAGTTAGGGAGAGGGTAGGGGTCAGGGTGGAGAGGGGAAAGGGAAGGAAGGTTAGGCAGGGGTGTAGGGAAGGTCCCTCCCAGTCTGCTCCTTAATTGGAGGATGGGAGGTAACTGGGAGAGGCCCGTTTGCATCGCTGCTCGTAATTTGACAAAATTCACCCTCCCTGCATGCGACGCCCGCACATGAGCGTGCAGATTATAAAATCCAGCGCACATGTGCGCGCGGCAACAGATTTTATAACATGCGTGCACCGGCAAGCGCATGTTATAAAATCGGCGCGTCCATGTGGGCGAGCCAGGAACCACTCACACATGGGCGCACGCGCGCTTCTTTTATAATCTACCCCTAAGCCTCTTGTTTTCAAAAGAGCCATACACCAGGCCAAGAGCTGAATTTCTGGGCCCTCTTGAAATCAGTTCTGGACAAATTTTATATTTGGAGGTTGCAGAATGTATTTTTTTTTAAATAAATTTCAGGCTTAAGAAGCAGATTAAACTGGATTTTTGTGACTTCCTAGAATAACCTTTGAAAATAGTTATAGTATCATCATGAGCCATGCAGTTAAAATAAATAAAAGATACTAGCTGGGAGCTGACAAACAATACACACGTGTGGTGAAGTTGGTACTGATGGTCTTGCTGGTGAGAGGTCCATTAGTGGCATACATGGTGACGGAGTAGCTGGTGCTCGGAAGGAGACTGGCTAGTTGCCATTCCTGGTTGATCCCATCTACTACAATGGTCTCTCCTGCAACTGAAATTATATGCAGAACCTGTTTATGTATTTAATAAAATAAACATCAGGAAGATTACTTAGAGGAGAATGTCTTTGCTTTGGAAAGCTCAAGCACAGTGGATGCACTTTGTTTTCTGAATGATTTCTGTAAATGTTAGTGTTCATATGCAAGGAAAATGGCTAGCCCTAGCCTACAGAGGCATGACGAGTAAAGGCAGAAAACTTCCTGTGAATCTCTTTGTCCATGCCTTCTTAACTCTGATCTGCAGTGTTTCCTGGTATTACAGTAGTTAATTGGGTCCCCACAGAACCCTGCCAATTACCCTTCTGTTATCTCATCTCCACCTTGTAGAAAATGTCTGCAATTCCATCCATGGCCTGAAATTATGAGTTATATATTTCCCACAGGCTTTAGTGAGATTCACAAGTTTGCTGGTGAAAAATGAAGGTCACTAGACCCATTTCATTTGTATTGTAATACTAACGTGTCTTTTCCCATAGACACAAAATGGAAGAAAACCTTTCATACATCAGGTGCTATATGTTATTTCTACCAAAGGCTGAAGAGATGAAAGACGACAATGAACCATATCTACCCAGTAAGGGGGTGATTTTGTAAAATCATGCATAATTTAGCTGGCAAAATACATGCATAAGTTATACCAGTTTTATACCTGCTGAAATGCACACAGACATTTTTTGGAAGAATTTAAGTGCATTCTTTTTAAAATCCAAAAGTATGTGTACAAGTCGAACCTGCTCTCCATCTCTACCCCACTGAATGCCTATGATTAATCTGGGTAAATTTAGGAATGAAGTTAGTTTATTTTACTTAATAAATCTGTTTTTCATCCATTTAAGAATCAAAGTGATGTACAACCAATAGGTTAAATACAATCCAAAATAAATTTAAAAAAATGTATAAACAAGCATATGAATAAGTAAAAATATCTACATCTTCAATAAAAACCAATCATAATGGCACTGACAATAAACCGGACTTGCCCGCATATTGGGCAGGCAATTTTTAAAAAGCCAAGTTGTGTTCCTTTGAAAATTACCCCCTCAGTTTTCAGACCTCATTTTATCATTTCATGACCGTTACCACTTTTCATCCTCACAGATCCTAAAATAGAAACTGAATTACTGAAAATTTTGAACCCTATTTAATTTTACAGGTGTCGCTCTGTCATCTGGCTGATATGGACAGGTACCAGATACCGTCTGTAAATGTCTGTTTGTATTGTAATGAAATCAGCCCATCTCCACATTACAAACAGCCCAACCTCCTCTTAATCCTGGAGATACTTAGGGATCATACGTTAGCACCTGATTTCAGGTAATTTGTGAGGTCAGGTGAGACAGATGGCAGCTCCCAGTAGGCAAAATACCAAGCAGGAGGTCCACATCTGGTAAGAACCTTCAGACTGCTGCTTCTGGGGTCAACGGAGAATCCAATTATTGTAAAGTTAATGCTCTCAATCTGTGGAAAGTGCTGTAATGCATTATGCTAACAGTTCCTCAGAGCATGGTTATTACCTAGCTCCAGGCCAAAAGTGATCTGGCCTATTCTTGATTAATATCTATCCCAAAGTATTATTAGAGTGCAGTTCTGCTTCTCCTACAGAGAGAACACATCAGCACAGAGTATTTCCAACTGCGCATTCAAAGCACTAATGATACCACTTGGGTATGTTAGCATTATGATCACCTGTTGGATTGAAGTGCTGTTTCCTTTCCATTTGGGACAGACATGAGTGAAAGTACCAGAAGGCACTGAAAAGCAATTTCTAAAAAACATGATTTCACGAGCTTATCCCTAGTGTCTTGGAGGCATTAGATTAGCATACCTGCAAACAGTAGCAGGGATTCGTTGTGGACTTGAGTGTGCAATGTGTACAAGAAATAAGCAAGAGAAATAGAAACGGCAGTGCAAAATACCCAGTTTCAAGAAAAGTGAGACCTCCTGACCTGACACTTTCTGTCATTTATCGTCTTTTGCTTTTTATTCCCTCATGTCATTTGCTAAAGGAGATTGCAAGGAATTTCACAGTTTGATTTTTTTTTTCCATGACATTTTACTTATTATAATAGCACTGAATTTATATTGTTAATTCGTCTACTCACAGATTGCTGCAGAATCTTAAGAAACGTGCTGTTCAGTAACTTACTTGGATAGTGCGTCAGTATGATGATGTAGTTCTCCACCTTGGCCAGTGGTGGATTCCACCTTAATCTGGCTTCTGTTGGAGTGATATCGAAGGCAGTCAAACTTGTTGGGTTATCCATAGCTGTGAAGCAAACAGGGTACCTTCGTCATGCAAGGATAGCAGTCAGAGTTTGGTCAACATCTTGTGCAGAAAACACTACAAATATTTATGGTGTGTCCAAAGTACAAAGGGGAAATATTAAGGGAAACCAAAAGCAAGAGAAAAGAAGTAAGACTTTAATAAGAATTAAAGTGGTATTTTTCAATGGGCTTTATGCCCATAAATGGCCTTTTAAACATTACCTGTGGGATTGTGCCTGTAAAATTAAATGCAAAAATGATTTTGCACGTATCTTTACGTGCATTACAAAGAGGCGTTCTGGGGTGCAGAGTTAGAAACATAAAATATGATGGCATATAAAGACCATACAGTCCACCCAGTCTGCCCATCTACATCTCCTGTTCAGCTTTATAGTCCCTTCCTCTCCCTCAGAGATCCTCTGAGCTTGTCCCATGCTCTCTTGACTTCTGATACTGTCCTTGTCTTGATCAAATCCACAGGGAGACTGCTTCCTATCTCCATCAGCCTTTCCCCCAACAAATATTTCCATAGATTACTCCTGACTCCACCCCCTTTCACATTCATCGCATGACACTCTAGTTCTTGAGCAGGGGCAGGCAATTCCAGTCTTGGACTGCCACAAACAGGTCTGGTTTTCAGGATATCTACAATAAATATGTATGTAATATAATTGCAGGCACTGCCTCCATTTTTTTCAAATATATCTAATGCATATTCATCGTGGGTATTCTGAAAAACTGACATATCTGTGGCACTCCAGGACTAGAGCTTCTTCTAGAGCAGTGATGGTGAACTCCAGTCCTCGAGTGCCACAAACAGGTCAGGTTTTCAGGATATCTACAATGAATATGCACGAGATAGATTTGCATGTGCCGCCTTTATTTTTGCAAATCTATCTCGTGCATATTCATTGTGGATATCCTGAAAACCTGGCCTATTTGTGGCACTCGAGGACTGGAATTCGCCATCAGTGTTCTAGAGCTTCCTTTCCACTGAATGAGGTCCCTCTCCTGTGCATTTATTCCTTGGAAGTGTTTAAGTGCCTCTATCATATCTCCTCTTTCCCTCATTTCCTCCAGGGTATACATGTTTAGATCTTTGTCTGTCCCCATATGCTTTAGAACAAAAACTACTGACCCCTTTATTAGCTGCACTCTGGAGCATCTCGATTCAGTTTATATCCTTTTGAAGGTGCAGTCTCCAGAACTGTACACAGCATTTTAAATAAAGTCTCAAGACTTATACAACAGCATTATCATCTCCTTTTTCCTGCTGGCTGTTCCTCTCCCTATACACCCAAACATCCTTCTGGCTTTTGCAGTTGCCTTTACCTGTTTGGCAACTCTAAAATCACCAGATCCTGTTCTTGTTTTGTGCACAGAACTTCATCCTCTATAATTTACCATCCTCCCCTTTGGGTTTTTGCAACCCAAGTGCATAGCACTGTATTCTTTAGCATTAAATTTTAACTGCTAAACTCTAGACCATTTGTCAAGCTTCACTAAATTCCTCTTCATGTTTTCGACATCTTCCAGGGTGTCTGCCTTGTTTCAGATTGTGGTATCATCTGCAAAAAGGCAGTATGATTTATGTGCAACGTGATTTATGTTACATACTTTTGATTTTTGAAAGTATGTGTATAAATATACATGCACAATAACAACTGCTTCAGAGCAGGTGTGACTTTTGGGTTGATGGAATAAAACTGGTACTAAAATCGGAGTTCAATTTTGCCACATATTTTATTTAATATGTGCATCAAAAACAGGGGTCTCTGTGCAATGTGGGAAGTTGACATGCAAATTGACCAGAAGTAAAAAAACCCCAAAAAACATGCTAAGCAACTATTTCAACTGCCATTAACTAAAAATTCATACTTAAAAAATAAGGTCCAAATGGAGCAACCGAACCCCCAACCTCCCACTTATCCACCTTTAAAAAAATTATCCTGACGAGTGGAACTCTCACCATCCCAGTTTCAAACGGCCTGATATGGCAGAGCTGCATAGGCAAATTCTTCCTCCCTCCCTTTCTGAGTAGGCTGAATCCCCTCCCTCCCAGGGAGCCACCAAGCAGCAGAAATCACTCCCACCCATCTTCTAAAAAAATTCAGGCTGGAGTGGAACTCCCACCCTCTTGAACCCCTCCCTCCCACCCATCTACTTGCCTTCAAAAAAATAAATAGCCCTGAGCCCTTCAAATCCCCCTCACCTCTAAGGAACCCCAATGAAGTACCTGCAGCCTACCGATATTTAATATTAATTTATTCACTCCTTCACTGTTTGCAAATTGATCTCTCCATTGTCAGCTGTCAGTGATTGGGCCAGTCCCCTTTTAGATGGCTGTCCTTTCAGAATTCTGAAGGACGAATCATAAGAACATAAGAAAATGCCATACTGGATCAGACCAAGGGTCCATCAAGCCCAGCATCCTGTTTCCAACAGTGGCCAATCCAGGCTACAAGTACCTGGCAAGTATCCAAACATTAAGTAGATCCCATGCTCCTGATGTCAGTAATAGCAGTGGCTATTCCCTAAGTCAACTTGATTAATAGCAGTTAATGGACTTCTCCTCCAAGAACCTTTCCAAACCCAACTACACTAACTGCACTAATCACATCCTCTGGCAATAAATTCCAGAGTTTAATTGTGCATTGAGTGAAAATGTTTTTTCTCCGATTAGTTTTAAATGTGCTACTTGCTAACTTCATGGAGTGTCCCCTAGTCCTTCTATTATCCAAAAGAGTAAATAACCAAATTCACATTTACCGGTTCTAGGCCTCTCATGATTTTAAACACCTCGGCCATCTCTTCAAGCTGAACAGCCCTAACCTCTTTAGCCTTTCCTCATAGGGGAAACATTCCATCCCTTTTATCATTTTGGTCACCCTTCTCTGTACCTTCTCCAATGCAACTATATCTTTTTTGAGATGTGGCGACCAGAATTGTACACAGTACTCAAGGTGTGGTCTCACCATAGAGCTATACAGAGGCATTATGACATTTTTCATTTTATTCACCATTCCCTTCTTAATAATTCCTAACATTTTGCTTTTTTGACTGCCGCAGCACACTGAGCCAACGATTTCAATGTATTATCCACTATGATGCCTAGATCTTTTTCCTGATTGGTAGCTCCTAGTATGGAACCTAACAATGTGCAACTACAGCATGGGTTATTTTTCCCTATATGCATCACCTTGAACTTGTCTACATTAAATTTCATCTGCCATTTGGATGCCCAATCTTCCAGTCTCACAAGGTCCTCCTGCAATTTATTACAATCTACTTGTGATTTAACTACTCTGAATAATTTTGTATCATCTGCAAATCTGATTACCTCACTCATCGTATTCCTTTCCAGATCATTTATAAATATATTAAAAAGCACCGGTCCAAGTACAGATCCCTGAGGCACTCCACCGTTTACCCTTTTCCACTGAGAAAATTAACCATTTCATCCTACTCTGTTTCCTGTCTTTTAGCCAGTTTGCATTCCACAAAAGGACATCGCCTCCTCTCCCATGACTTTTTAGTTTTCTTAGAAGCCTCTCATGAGGGACTTTGTCAAACGCCTTCTGAAAATCCAAATACACTACATCTACCGGTTCACCTTTATCCACATGTTTATTAACCCTTTCAAAAAAATGAAGCAGATTTGTGAGGCAAGACTTCCCTTGGGTAAATCCATGCTGATTGTGTTCCATTAAACCATGTCTTTCTATATGCCCTGTGATTTTGATCTTTAGAATAGTTTCCACTATTTTTCCTGGAAGTCAGGCTCACTGGTCCACAGTTTCCTGGATCACCCCTGGAGCTATTTTTAAATATTGGGGTTACATTGGCCATCCTCCAGTCTTCAGGTTCAATGCATGAACGAACATCGGTATAGAAGAGACTTTAAATAAATAAATAAATAAAATAAATAATGATAGGTTACAAATTTTAACTAATAGATCTGAAAATTCATTTTTGAGTTCCTTCAGAACCCTGGGGTGCATACCATCTGGTCCATGTGATTTGCTACTCTTCAGTTTGTCATTCTGCTGCCAGTGAGAGAGCAGCCCTACCAGAGGAGGTTAAGGTCTTCTCTGACTGGGGTTCCCTGGAGTAGGGAGAGGGGATTTGGAGGGATCCAGGCAATTTTTTTAAGGCAGGTAGATGGGTGGGAATTCTGCTAAGCCCTGCTAAATTTTTTTTTAAGATGGGAGGGAGGGGGCTCGGCTCATGGGGAGGGAGGACTCAGCCAGTCCTCCCCCAGTCTGGCCCATTTGAATGAGGTTCATGGCCTTCTCTCTACCATGGAAAGTCTCCTGCATCTGACCAGGAGTTAAATTACCCACAGTAAAAGAAGGTCTGCTAGGCAGTCTCCCCATTAGTATGCCTCCTTGCATTTCAGGGTAATAGCTGATAAGCTTATTTTTCTGCAATTAGCATGGATATGTGCTAATCTTGCTGCAGCTTTTTACTCCTGTTTTACCATAGGTTTTTATGGCACTAAAACCCTTATTACATACCAGGATTAGTTTATTGCCAAAAAACCTGTGCTTAAACAAGAGGAAAAAGCTGCACCAGGGTAAGTGCGACTTATTATATCAACTTTTTGTGCACGTATGTCAGCACTGGTTCTGTGCACACCTGCAAATTTTAAAAGCAGAATTATGCACATAATTCAGCTTTGAAAATTTGTGCTGCAGTCTGTGGGTAAAAAGTGCCCATAGACTTTAGCCTATGCTGGCTGTTTGGAAATGTCTTTCCCCAATACTGCAATCAGAAATATAAACTCCCCATATGGTATATATATAAAATGGAAAGAGAAGGCAAGGCATAGATAGAAATGAAGTTATGGAGGGGAAGAAGCATGAGAAGCAGGAAAGATAAGAGTGAGAGCTTTGATTAATGTAAAGATAAATGGGAAGCCAGTCAATGACTTTAGAAGACGAATAGAGTCTCCAAGGCTTCAAATGGAGGTAAAGTGCATGGTACGCAGAATTTCAGGATGGCTGCAGGGGCTCAAGCTACAAAAGTAGCAGCAGTAAATCACTAAAGAGTGTCTAAAAATTCAGATATGAGCATGGGATGGGAGTTTGAAATGTTAAAGACTAGTAGTGATAGGTTTTACACATGAGAGGCATAGGACGAGAAAACGAGAGGAGAAAGAAAAGAGAGAGAAAAGTCAAACAGGAATTTAAGGGTGATAACAGACACAGGAAGAGTACTTTGTCTGTACTGGGGAGGGTTCAGGGGAAAGGAAATAGGTAAAGAGAGAGAGAGCTGAGGGAAGTGATTGGGAGTAAAGGAAGAAAAATTGTCATTTTGTCAAGAACTTTGTCTTTCTAAAACTGAAGCAAACAACACAATTTTGTTATATTCTTAGGTATTTTCCTTCACCTTGGGCCAAGGGAGGGGTAATCAGCACAGAAGCTAACACAGTTTATACCCGTGGGTTCACAACCTGGGGGGGGGGGAGGAGCAAAACAGCATCCCCCAAACCTAACACCATGCCCTGTATCCTTCCCCTGATCTGCCAGCTCCCTCCTGACCTCTCCAAGACCCAAAACACAGGAATCACAGGAAATACCAGTTTAAGGGGTTCACTGTCACTGGCAAACAGAGGAGAAACGTGAGACTAACCAAATAGGAAAAAAACATGAAAAAAGGGACAATAAGAAGTACATTGGCATAGATTAGGGAAACATGGGTGTCACCACATTAAACAATGTACACTTAGCAACATTTAACAGTTCACTGGACAATGAATCTTTCCAAGCAAAACAGCTGGGCTGTAAACGGTAACCTGGGGTACCCCAACTTCTGGCTGCAGCAGAGCTTAACTTATAACATAGAACTGCAGAGGGGGTGAGGTGGACCCTGTGAACCCTCTCTCTTACACACACACACACACACACACACCTGAACACACTCCACGAGCACTGCTAGGCTAAGGACGGCTGGGGATTGGGGATGCAGGAGCACAGGGGTGAGGAGGAGGAGGATAAAGAGAATGGGGGCTCTTTTTCTCTAACCCCCCCCCCTCCTCTCTGCCTTCATGATCCTGATCCTTCATCCCCAGCTCCCCCCCCCATAAATTGCTCAGTGGTCCTGGTTCCCTCCTCCCCTCAGTGGTTCTAAAGCCCCTAATCCCCTGTCCCTGGTGAACCTCAAGCCCTTCCTGTCACTGGAAAATGAACCTCTCCCTCCTTGGCCAGTAAAGTACAGGCCTCCTCTTCGAGCCAGAATGAGCTGGTTCACCTCTGCTTTGGGAGGTGGGAGCAATGCCTGCTGTCCTCAGTCTCCTTGGACAGAGGTGTGGAGCCTGGAAATCAGAAGCTTGGCCTGCTCTTTGCCTTCTTGGGAGCAATGCTTCATGCTCTCCTCACTCATTCTCTTAGCTCTCTTCCCGCTCTCCTCACTCATTCTCTTATCTCTCTCTCCCCACCACACCCAATCCTTTCCCCACCCCCTCTGATTACTTCACTCACAGACTGGCTCCCACTCTGATTATCTCACTCACATTTCATAGTCCCTGCCTTTGATCTTCTGACTCACCCTCTTTCCCCTTCTCTCCCCTCCACCAAAAAACCCACAGCCTCTCCAGTCCCTTCACTCACTCTTTTGCCATCCCACATGCAATCACTTACTCTCCCTCCTCTCCCTCCGATTCCCTCATTCACTCTCTTGGCCCTTTTACTCTCACCAGTGTGGTCACCAGCAGCAGAGCCAGCAAGGCCTGGGATGAAGACATGATAAGCAGGAAGCCAACATACCCAGGAGTGGCAGAAGCACTGGGCCTGACAGACATTTACCTCGGATCTGGTTTTTGTTTTTTTTTTACCTTGGCTGTTGTCCCTCCCGGCCTCCTAATTTGTGCTGGGAAATTGCAGAAAATCAAAGCCATGAGGTTGCAGGGTAAGCAACTTCAACATATTCTGTTCTTCTGTGCTTCCTCAAAGGGCCGGAGGGTCATAAATAATCCATGCAACTACTGGTTCTGTTCTGTTTCCTCTGGGGAGCCAGAATTGGTAATACTTCATTCACTTTTAGCAGCGTCTTCCACTAGTACTGTGGACTCATCTCCCCATAAGAACCATTCCTACCTGTCTGCACGATGCTAGAGATCTGCTCGCTCGCCTCGCGGCCACGCATAGAGTTCAAGTTGATGTCATACTCTGTGGCTGGCGTCAGGTGGCTTAGGGTATATTCAGTCAGGTTACTGCTGATCAGAATGCTGTCCACTCTCCCTGCAAACACACAGGAAAGTCCAATGATCACAGAAAATCCTCTGATCATTTTAGAAGCATGATGACACCCACAAAGGGGGGAGGGAGGGGATACGGAGGCACTACGTTAGCAGTGACTGAAGAAGCTTAAGATTTTGCATGTGAAACAGAGAAGCCAGCACATTATCACTAGGTTTTGCAGCTTAGAGGGGAGCAAGAAAAAGAATTCAGCATCAGGCTATAAAATATTCCCTTGGCCTCTCCTGACAGTCTCTGTGCACTGGCAGATGGTAAAAGTGAGTGAAGCACACTGCTTAATCTTCGTCTCTGGGCAGGTTTGGGCTGAGTGCTCAAGAGATAGTACTCCTAGTTCTGACAGGCAGGGCAGATGCAATGGCAACATTTCCACTGGGAACAACCACCGACAGGTCAAAGAGCGGCCATTTTGGAGCTGACTTCACAGAGAATTACAACTTGCTCTACTGACCACAGAGGATCCCTACAGTCTTTGTTTTCTGTAGACACCTTAGTGAGCATATAAAATGACAGAGGGTCTGATGCCTCCATAGGAGCAGAGCACCAGCATCTGTGGGTTCAAATCAACAAAATGTAGCCAAGTAGATGGAGTAGTTAGGGACCTTCATTTTCATTTTCAGTTTTATTTTATTTTTACCAGGAATTTTATCAGTATTTATTACAACCAGAACAAAATGACATTTACCTGGAAAAATGATGTTTTTTTTTTAACCCACATTTATTTATTTATTTAGAAAATCTTAGTATTCTGTACTCTTACCAAAACAGTTATTCAAGGCAGATGACATCATCAAAATTAATACAAATATGACTTAAAACATTCTGAACTTCAAAACATATTACATACATCAAATTCAAAACAACAAAATATAAAACCATAAAATTAAAACAATCCAACATAATCTCCTTTTTTTGTTCTTGTTGTAATTGACACTGATAAATTTCTGGGTAAAATAAAATAAAACTGAAAATGAAGATCTCTAGGTGTAGCAGATTTGGCCCAGAGTCAAGGGCTATATTTCACATGCTGGATAGGGAAGGCACGACCAAAAACAGTTTCTTTCCATCTGTGACCCATCTGATTGCACCCCCAGTAAATACAAATCCTTCAACCCAGCTCCTCAAAGAGTCCTTTAATAAAGTAGTGCTTTGGGATTAAGAATAGTCTCACTCAAAAGGTATATGCATTAGCAACAATAATAACTTTTATTTCTGGTTTGGGGTTCCGGTAGTGAAAGAAAATAAAATATTAACATCTCTCAGATCACAGATTCAAACAGAGCAGAGAGTTTGTAGCAACAACAACAAAATTCTCTATCTCTTCCATTTCCAAAATATCATCATCGCCTTCCACCTCTCTACCATAGTGACAAACATTTCAGTCCTTTTTCCTCAGATGATATTCAGTACTCACATCCTCCCCCAGAATCTTTCCTGGGTATTGGATCTGACCCCAGTAACCAGGTGAAGCTGAAATCCATGGAGCTCCCTAGGTGGCCAGATGTCTAATCAGGAAGTCCTGGAAACATGGCCTTGCTGGGCACTTTGCCAGATGGACTACAGAGAAGGAGAGAAAGATTCCCCCCCCCCCCTCACCGATAGCTCCCTGCCCACAACTGGACTTTTGATTTCCTTCTGGACTGATTCTAATCCCAGTTTATATTAAACCCAGGCACATATACAAATCCCCATAACAAAGCTCTGCAATAGTGCACATCACCAATAACCCAAGAGTAGAGATTAAGTGGAAAACTGCAAAACAATGTAAAGGGCAAATTGCTAGTGGCAAGGACCTAATTTAGAGCCTGTGCCACAACTACCAGGGAGAAAACTGGGAAAATACTGAAAGCTGTGCTATTTATGATGATTCTCTGCACACAGCCAGATGGGAAAATGAGTTACAAGACAGAATTTGTAGGGAGAAATAAATGAATAACACTCCCTTCATTTATAATTGTATGAGAGTCTGTCATTTAGAGACTGAAACTGGCTTTTTTTTATTTATTTATTTATTTTTAAAAAGCGATAGCTGCATGACATGCTGTTTTAACAGTGTTGCCATGCAGCATATCACTATATGTCTGTTCATTCATTCGTTAGATTTATATCTGCACTTCTCAACTCAGTGTAAAGCACTATAAAGTAAGGGGTACAATAAAAAAAAAATGTCAAACTGACTGGGAGATGCATCAAGCCACAACAGTGCACTAACACGCGACAGACACTGTATATTGTGTGATAGAGCACTATCATGGCGATATCACACAATATATGCGATATTATGCATATCCCGCCTTGGTACCCTCCCCTATTACAATGACCTTCTTTGCATGCGAATCGCATGCATGGGTAATGAAAATGCATGCAAAGAAGGTCATTAACAAACAATTAGTTTCCCTTTGAAAATAAACTTGCAAGTACCAGTGGGCCTGCAAGCTTGACTGGGGGACTGATAATGCCCTTCCTATGTTTTCTGTATAATACACTACTTTTGTCTTAATTATTTGACAAGCACCATCTTCTTCCTGAAACAAGCAAGCTATTTTTGTACCTGATGTCCAATAACAAGTGTTGTGTTGCAATAAATACATTTTAACAGGTCTGCCTTATTTAAAAAAAACCTGCTTATCTTCACAGAGAAAGAAAATAGCTCTTTGGTGGTGTGGTCTGTAAGATGTAGTCATTCGCTGATGAGCTAGAAAGTGGAGTAGCCAATATAGGGGTGATGTTCAAATGGAGCACCATCCCTTTCTCTTTAAATTGAGTGTAAAATATGTGTGCTACAAACACCTGTGTACTTTGCACCTGTTTTTTTTATGTGGCGGCAGAGGGGTGTAAATGACTTCATTTACTTGCCACCCCTAAGCTCTGTTGATGCTGTCAGACCCCCTAGTCCCCATCTCCCTGCATATGACAGGAGGGGAGAGAATGGATTAGGGGAGCAGAACAGCTTTTCTTTGCTCTGCTGTCTGTACCAGCCTCACCCTCTCCCCTTCTACATAGGAGGGGAGGAGCTGGAACAGGAAGCAGAGAGCTGTTCTCTGCTAAATGAGATTCAGAGTAGTTTGGAGGTAATAAATCTTCAGCCAGCTTGCTGCACCCAGATTTTTGCTGCCCTAGGAACAGGGCTAGTATGCCTTTGACAAACCTAGGCTTGTAAACTTGTGAAAATGTCATGTACATGTGTTAGTTTCCTCCTCCAACCTCACTGGGATTGCCTTCTTGCAGTACATGTCCTATGGAAGCCTGTGCCAGAGAGAGGGCAGCAATTTCCAGCCAAGCCAATTTACCTGGGTAAAGAACAATTAATTAGGTAAATGGCTTTGAAATTTGTCCATATAATGTCTTGTAATTAGCGGGGATGGAATGGAGGTTATTAGAATGTATCAAATTTGCCATTTTGTAATGATTAAGAATAACAGTCAAGGATAAGGGCAGTGATTGTAATGATTAACAGTAAAAGGTAGTGGAGCAGCCCAAAACCTTAAAAAGTCAATTTAAAAAAAAACATAAAATGGATAAGTTATAAGGGAATAAACGTCCCGCTGAATATCTTTGAATAAAACAATTCAGGTAAACTTGACTGGCAATGGGCCTCATTCAATAAGTCGTGTTAGGCCATTTGTCAAGCAGCAGGGTCAGGTGCAGCAGCTTGGTGAATCCCGCAGTATTTTCCCCTCTGGTAAAAATGCCATGGCTTAGTGAATGAGGCCCAATATTTGAATATCGCTGGTTGGATTTCAGAGTGCATGCATAAAGTTGGGTTGACAATGATTGCTTTTTTAATTTTTTTACTTGGAATTTCTATTTTATATTTATATTCTTTGAATATAGCCAGTTAAATGTATCCAGCAACACGTTCCAGGATAACTTTAAACCTAATGTTGGCCACGTCTTGAGTTAGTTGAATGAGTTATTTGGCTAACTCAAACTCTGCGCTAGAACTCCCCCGAAATGTCACTACATTATTATCTGGCTAAATTTTATCTGGATAATGCCAACAATATTCAAAACTCGGCATTTATCTGGGTAGCTTTTGCCTTTGAATATTGACCTCTAAGTGTTCGGTGAGAAATGTACCAGAAACACCTGCTCAGTAAATGCTGAGCTAAATGTAAGCATCTATAAATGAGGCGGTGCATGTTATTATGAAACTCCACTCCTCAGCTTTCCATTTAAATGGAGACACAACTCGCAATCTTGTACTTCAGTCCTTCAGGGTGTCAGCAGTTTCATCACCACACGTACCCTCAAGAGACTAAATGCAACTATAAAAATATATATACTTTTAGGGCTTGATTTTCAAAACACTTTACACATTATACTCTTATGTTATGCATATATATTGTGCTTTGAAAATCAATTCAGAATTTATGCGGGTGTAAGTACCCACACAACCTAATTTTGTGGTACTTTCCCTGCAGATGAAGGTGGTGTTTCGGGGGAAGGAAAGGGATAGAGTTGGATGGGAAAAGGATTCATGTAGATATTTTTGATATTCTAAACTTTTCACATATATCTACATGGCTATATATAATTCTACTGCCTATATATAAACTTTACATATATATATATATATATATGTAAAGTTTATATATAGGCAGTAAAATTATATATATATATATATATATATAAACATGCTTTCCCTCATGTTTCCCCCCTCTTACCACTCCCCAGTTCTATAATCAGTTTCAATGTAAAGCCCTGTTGGCCAGTTTTATGTTACATGGAAACCGATGTGATGTTTGCATAACGAACGTCGGTATACAAAAAATTTTAAATAAATAAATACATGCACGAAATGATATCTGCTCAGGAGCAGGTGTAACTTTGTGAATGTAAGTCCACGCACACACCCGACAAAGAGGCAAATTTTCAAAGCGCTTTGAAAATTTATGATAAATTATGTACCTACAGTTTAGTTCTATTCAGCTAGTTATTAAATTACCCTCCCTAAAATCATTTTCCATTTTTTTTCCAATATTTAGAATGATAGAGCAATAGGATTTATGCTGCAACCCATCTACACACATCCATCTGTCCTGAACCCAGCCCATGGTGTGACTTTGTAATTTTCAGCCTGCCACTGGCAGTAAGTGATTACCTTCAGCAGACTGGTAGGATAAGCGATAGTGGTCAAAGGATGTTATTGGTGGGCTCCAAAACACAGTCAACGAGTCTTCTGTCACATTGCTGATAGATATATCTCTCGGTGGGTCAATTCCTAGAGGAACCCATATGGGACAATGAAACAAACCACAAAGTCAAATGCACATCCAACTCTAACATGAATAATTTTATTTGATCTCACTCAAGCCTGTTCAATAGCTACAGTAGCAGTTAACCTAGAAATGGGTAAACCTAGAACTGGAAGAAGAAACATATTTCCAAGGGGGAAAGGGGAAAAGAAACCTAGACATACTGCGCATAAAATAGATCCATTCCCTTCACATGAAGCCGTTCATTTTATTTGTTGAAAAGAACCTACAGGGTACATAGGTAGAACAAAAACTTCTATTAGGCTTATGGATGTTTATAGAGGCAAGCATCTGGGGCCACTACACTGCTGCCTGAGAAGGGAACTTAATATTTCTGAAAGCTTTACCTTTTTAACTTTCACTGATTAAGAAAGGTTATCGTCTCTGCTGATGTACTTTGTTGTTTTCCTATCAACTAATTTTATTTTCGATGAGAAAAACTATTTTGCTCCTTTGAATGTTTTCTGCACTGTGTTTAGTGCAAAGTACTAGTAACCAGATCTGAAGGGGATGTGGAGAACTTTTGATCTCAATTGCACAATCAGGCCATTATCACTGGATAATTCTTAGGCTGCTCCTAATGAGGTCCTACACCCTGCAAAGAATCTGGCATTTTGTTTGGGAAAGCATACAGGGCTTGATTTTGGAAACCCTGTTTTATGCACATAAATTGCACTTTGCAAATCAATTCAGGGGTTCTGTGGGTAAAAATATGCACAAAACTCAATGTTGCATACATATTTCCCGGAGTTGACGTAGGCATTCTGTGGGGTGAAGTTAGGAAGGGAAAAGAATTGATATGCATTCTTTGAATGTGTGTAAATCTACCTGCACAAAGTCATTCATCTTGGGCCATCCTGACCCAGAAAGGCACTGCATCTGCACCTCCTCCCCACCACAGACACTGCTGCTCAGGATAAAGCCTCCAAATGCCAGCAGTGCTCAGTGGCCAGACTAACCACAGCCATGAGAGAAATGATCCTGGGAAGCTTGTCTGTACCTTAGTGGGTAATAAAAAATAAAACACCTCTCCTAAAGCCATTGAATATTTAAATTACAAGGGCAATATTAGTGATGGCTTGGATCTATGTCACATTTTTATATAAAAGAAAGAATTTGTTTTCCACACACATCAATAGAATTACAAGTTGCATTCTGCATATATTTTTGTAAATCCTGTGTTACAGTTGGATTTATAGCTTGTGTTAAAACTGGCACGTAGTATCGTTACTGCATGCTTTTTGACATTCTTTACTACATAGACCCCTTGGTGGTAAAATGTTATTTCGTATAGTTATAGAGCATAAATTAACTCAGTGTAGATGACCAAAGACATTGCTAAATTGATCTGCATAGCTGAAGATGCATTATTTATATTATAATGTGTCCTATATGTACTATAGGTAGAAATATGTTGGTTTATTTATTTATTTTTTGGGTGAGCAAGTTTCAAAAGTTTTTACATGTGTAAACATGTATTTACCTATGAAAAAATGCAGTTTGCAAACTGCAAATGCAAATACAGGTACAATTGTGCATGCTGTATGGTAGTACACATACTTTTTCCACATGCCAAAAATGGACGGGCACCATAAAGAATGTGCAGAAAATTCATTTTGAAATCTCTGCAAGTATAATACTTTACCAATACTTTACCTGCACAGTTCATGGATACACAAGTATCCCCACTCCCCCAAATTTGCTTGCAGGCCTGCAACTACTGCAGGGAGTTTGAAAATTGTCCTGATGGAGTAATGAAAACAGAAGCCCTTTCTGCTGGAAAAGTGAAAGAATTTGTGATTATTACTTTTCTGGGAATTTTTGTGATTTAAACTTGGGAGGGAAGAGATACTGTGGGGTAAATTGGTTATTTATGGGTGTGATTGTCTCTAGAAGTTAAAAACTAGGCTATTTCTGTGTGTGATTGCTTCTAAAAGTTAAAAGCTAAATAGATTATTTCTGTGTGTTTTCTCACCGTCCAACCTTAATCCTACTCACCTCAAGTCAATTCTTTGTTTTACAGTTTGTCATCTTAATTAAAAGAAGAAAAGGAACATTTTTCATAGCAAGAGTCAATTAGGGTTTCAGATAAAGGAGTAACCCTGCTTTTATAAACAGATTAACTGCTATAACCTTGATGTTCATTGACAAACTAACATAAAACATACCAAATAAATATAAGGAATTTTACTTAGTTTAATCTTCCCTAGTGCCTTAGCTACCTTAAATAATTAACAACCCAATAAAATTAAGATGAAGACATTAGTCGAGCAGTGATATGCGAGCTCTCCAGTCTACTGCATCACGTGCCACATGAATGATTATTTACCAGTTGGTGAGCACCTCTGAGAGCTCCTGGCTCTCAGAGAATGAATCTGATGACTGGAGAAGAATGGCAGACCTGGAGTTGTTGAGTCTTTGAAAGACATAGTAGAGTGGTCTCACTTCCAGTCTGGCAGCCCCTGTGCTGCCTTGAAGGAGCTAGGTTGCCTGGAAGGAAAGTATAATGTTGGTGTGGCAGGAAATTATCTCTAGATGATGCCTTAACCTCTCACACCGAGGATATGTCTTCAGGAGCATGTGCCCAGGATGGAAGGGTTAGGATAGCCATTGTAGTTGGCTATTCAATTATTAGGAATTTAGATAGCTGGTGTGAGGATTGTTTGGTAATTTGCCTGCCTGATGCAAAGATGATAGACCTCACGTAATACCAAGATAGGATTTTAGACAGTGCTGGATAGAAAGTGGCTGGTATTGGTATATATGGGCACCAGTGATATAGGAAGGTATGGGAGGAAGCCATATTTAGACTTCTAGGTAGAAAGCTGTAATCCAGAACCTTCAGGATTAGAATCTCAGAAATGCTCCATGTTCCACATGTAGGATCCCAGAGGCAGGCAGGACTCCAGAATCTCAATGCATGATGAGGTGATGGTGCAGGAAAGAGGGCTATTAGATTTGTTAGACTTGGGCAACATTTTGAGGAAGGGAGAGCCTATTCCGAAAGGATGGACTCCACCTTAATCAGTATGGTACCTGGCTGCTGACACTAACTAGAAAGAAAATAGAGAGCTTTTAATCTAGATCATGGGGAAAAGTTGACAGACACTCAGGAGTGTATGGTTTAGAGTGGGCCTTCAAAGGATACTGCCATAATGGGAAGTTAAAATATTCCTATAGATAGACTGTGATAGAGGTAGAAGGTGCTGTGGTGCATTTAAATAAAGAGCAGGCAGAGATAAATGATTCCAACCTATCCTTTTCAACTGCTAGGCAGGTTGTGAATACAATAAAAAACATACTTTGAATTCTTTGTATGTCAATGCAAGAAATCTAAAAGATAAGATTGGAGAGTTGGAATGTAGGCATAATAGCATCTCAGAGACCTGGTGTAAGGAGGATAACCAATGGGACACTGTGATACCATGATTACAATTTATATAAAAATGATAGACCAAGATAAATTGGTAGAGGAGTGATACTAGATGTAAATTATGTCATAGAGTCAAACAGGATAAAAGATCTGCATGAAACTAAATATCTGTGTGATGGGGAAATATATAGCGGTGGGGCTTTACTACCATCCACTTGGCCAGGATAAAGAGAAAGACAGTGAAATGTTAACAAAAATGAGGAAGGCTAACAGATTAGGCAACACAATATTGATTTAATAAATATCTGATTGGGATATGCTAGGAAATCAAAGAGCGGTAGCAAGACTATTCTAGATGTAATGTTCATGGAGACCTAGGATCTGGTATGAGAATTAATGGTGGAGGGGTCACGTGGCAACAGTGATCATAATGTAATCAATTTTAACATAATCACTAAAGGGAGGACATTAAGGAAAACGATTGCAGTAGCATTTAACTTTAAAAGGCAGACTGATAAAATGAGGGAATTAGAAAAAACAAACTAAAAGAAGCAGTTGCAAAGGCTAAAAGTCTGCATGCAGCATAGACAATATTTAAACACACCATCTTGGAAGCCCAGACCAGATGTATTCCTTGCATTAAAAAAGTTAGAATGAAAGCCAAATGATTGCCAGTATTGTTAAATAATAGGGTGAAAAAGGCTATTAAAGTCAAAAGGACATCTTTTAAAAAGTGTAAGGCAGGTCTTAATGAAGAAAATATGAAAAAGCATAAGCACTGGCAAGTTAGAGGTAAAGTATTAATAAGGCAAGCCAAAAGAGAATTTGAAAATAAATTTGCCAGTTAGACTAAAACTCAAAATAAAACCTTTTCCAAATATATTCAAAGTAAGAAGCCTATGAGAGAGTTGGTTAGACCACTAAATGACTAAGGGGTTAAAAGAGCACTTAGGGAAGACAAGGCCATAGCAGAAAACAAAAATGAATTCTTTGCTTTGCTGTTTACTTTGGAGGGTGTTGGGGAGATAAATATATCACCAAAAAGAGCCCCAGGGAAATTATTTTATATAAAAAACACCTTAAATTTCCAATATGGTTTCTGCAATCAAAAGGATGGGTATCAGCAAGTTGAACATGAAAGACTAGAAAACCTGTCTTCATCGGTTTTCTCAATTATGTATCCAAAAAAGTCTTTGTTCAATATCTACAATTCATGTCCTATAATCTTTTTTTTAAATAATTTTCTATGGAATTAAAAAACTAGGATTTCTGAAACACATAGTTTTTTTAAACCAATGATTGTGCTATATGGACACTAAAAATTAAACATTATTTTTCCACACAGTCTTGTTTGAGCAATGATAGCTCAATTAGAGTAATCCATCACCTGGATACCTTCTGCTCCCGACAATTCAGTTATTAAGAAGTTCCAACTATTGGTTTCAGAGGAGGTTAAAAAATTTGATACTGCTAATTACAAACATTACTTCAATTTAACCAGATGGAATCGATTGCCCTAAAAGAACTTCAGACATATTTACAAATCATTGTCAAGCCAGCTGACAAGGGTGGCAAGTCAGTCATTTTGGATTGTAATACTTATAAAGCAGAAGTGGAACATCATCTTTCCAATATAGCACATTGCCATCCTCTGATAGGAGATCCAGCAGATGAACTACAAGAGCTCATACGTAAGGCTATTGATACTGTTTTGGAGTCAGTTTTCTTACTACAAAAGAAGCCAAATTTCTTAAATTACAACATCCTAAAGTTCCAGTCTTCTACTGTTAACCAAAAATACACAAAACTGTGACCAAGCCACTGGGATGACTCATTGTTTCCAGTCATGGTGCACCCCTTTTGTGGGTTTTTCCTCGTATAAGAATGGGTAGGAAAGAAAAGGGAAGATTGTCTCTCCCCACAGATGTCTACACCATCTAGAAGGCCTATGGATCTTCATGTTACTCATCCAAGTTAATTACTGCAGATTGTTCTGAGTATCGGATTGGACATCTCCTTAAGCCCCAGGGAAAGTCCCCCCCCCCCTTCTAATCCACAATCACTACAGAAGGTAAAAGCTCTGAAAATATCCATAGCACAAACACTTTTAGATGTTATGTCGGGATTAGGTTGGAAACAACTGATAAATTCAGCCACTCATCAATATGGTCACAAATTAGATTTGATTTTTGTCAGCTCCAATCTCACTGACCCTAATGCCACAGTCATAAAGATAAATAAAATACCACGGTCTGACCATCACCTGATTTCACTGAAAGGTGAAATTTAAAAATTGCAAATTCTTAGCTCTTAATTTATTTTCTAACACTTCACATTTGAAATGTAATGAAAGATTATCATTAATTCCTGTTGATAATGTTGATTATAAGTTTGTAGTTACCCCAAGTTGGCTCCCAAGTTGGGTTTCCAACAAGTTCAGCCTCTCATGTAAATCAGAGAATTTTTTTTAGAGGTATCTGCTCTATAATTATATAGTTGAGTGACTGCAGAAATTAAATTTTTATCAATATGGGTGACTACTCTCCATATATCTCTTAGGGAAACATTTCCAGAATCATCCACATCAGTGCCACTCCCTTGAACAAGCTGATGGGGTAGCATTGGTAGAGAAATCCCAGCTGAAGATCCTCCATTAACTAGTGGAAGATTAAGCCCTGATAGTTCCTCTGATCAAGGATCTTGCAGAGGCAAATCAGCTACAGTACTTGAGGAATGGAAGGTGACTAATGTAATACCCATATTTAAAAAGGGCTCCAGGAGTAATCTGAGTCAATACAGACTGGTGAGCTTGACCTTGGTGCCAGGCAAAATGGTAGAAGCTATTTTGAAGAATAAAATTATTGACCTTTTGGATAGTAACAGATTAATTAGGCAGAGTCAACATGGATTAAGCAAACAGAAGTCTTGCCTTACAAATTTGTTAGATATTTTTGAAAGGGTTAACAAACATGTGAACAAAGGGGAGTCGGTTTTTATAGTGTATCTGGATTTTCAGAAGGTGTTTGACAAAGTCCCTCTTAAGAAACTTATCAGGAAATAAAAAAGTCATGGGATAGGAGGCAGTATCCTATTGTGCATTGGTAACTGGCTAAAGAAAAGGAAACAAAAAGTTGAACTCTGACATTTATTTCAGTGGAGAAAGGTAAATAGGGATCTGAAATGGGACCGGTGCTTTTTAATATAGTCATAAATGATCTGGAAAAGTAAGATATGAATGAGATAATCAAATCTGAGATTATTTAAAATTATTCAAAGTTGTTACATTATGAGCTGATTGTGAGGAATTGCAAGAGGATCTTGTGAGACTAGGATACTGAGCATCTAAATGGCAGATGAAATTTAATGTAGATAAGTGCAAAGTGATGCATATAGGGAAAACTAATTCAAGCTATAGGTACACAATGCTGGGTTCCATATTAAGTGTCACCACCCAGGAAAAGAATGTTGGAGTCACTGTCTACAATGCTTTGAAATCCTTGGCCCAATGTGCAGCTGTGGTTAAAAAGCATATGGAATGTTATATATTATAAGGATGGGAATGGAAAATAAAACAAAGGATATCATAATGCCTCCAAATCGATCCATATTATAACCTCACCTTGAGTATTGTGTGCAGTTCTGGTGAACCCCATCTCAAAAAAGATATAGTGGAAATAGAAAAGGTACAGAGAAAGGTGATCAAAATGATAAAGGAAATGAAACAACTCCCTTATGAGGAGAGGTTAAAGAGGTTAGGACTCTTCAACCTGGTGTTAAGAACCCTGGCCTCGGTGCCCCGCGACCGGGCGTCATGGCCGCCAGCTGCGGCGGGCCGCGACCAGAGTCAGGTCGGCGGTCACAACGTTAGCTGTACTCACCGGGAGCACTGGAGGCTCCCGCGGTGCAGGAAGGGCCTGTTTGGGTGTTCGCGGGGGCTGCTGCGGTTCTGCATGGCCGCCTGGTTCTCGGCGGTCTGACTCCTCCCCCTCAGCCCTCTAGGAGCCGCGCACGCGCGGCTGAAGCAAGATTTAAAGGAGCCATGACCGGATATTGTCATGGATCCTCCTGGGACTCCACCTCCTGGCTCCTGCATTTAAGGCAAGGTCTGAGAGCCAGACCTTACCTTGGTATTGAGGCTTCGCTTGTTTCCGGTTCCTGTGTTCCTGGTATCCTGGTTCTTCGTCCCGCTTCTGCTCTTCCCTCCTTGCTGGATTGACTCTTTTGGACTCCGACCCCTGGACCGGCTTTGGACCGCTCTCTGGACTCCGACCCCTGGACCGGCTTTGGACCGCTCTCTGGACTCCGACCCCTGGACCGGCTTTGGACCGCTCCTTGGACTCCGACTCCTGGACTGGCTTTGGATTTCCTTCGACTTCTCTACTTGGACTACCTACGACCAGCTGGAGGCGCCAGCTGTCTGGAATACACGACCTGCAGGAGGCACCTGCGTCAGACCATCTTCTTTCTTCAGGTAGTCTCCTAAGTCCCAGCGGCCGTGTCCCTACGGGCTCCTCCTGGGGGGATCACGAGCTTCCAGGGTGAAGCCATCTTCTCCACCTCTTCAGCCGGCCTTGCCATCCGACGGTAGAGACCGACAAAGGTATTCTCCCTTCCTGGCTGCGCTGACTCTACCTCGAACAGGGGTCCACTCTCCGGTCCAAAACACCTGGAGAAGAGATGGCTAAGAGGAAATAGGATAGAGGTCTATAAAGTCTTGAGTTGGGTAGAATGGGTAAACAGGAAATGGATATTTATCCTTTCAAATAGTATTAGGATTAGGGGACACTAAAAGGTAGATATTAAAAGGGCTGGGTGTGTATCCTGCCCATAAATACATGCTGTTTTATAACCTATGTGTGCAGATTATTTCACATATATATACCACTTTCCTCCTTGATAGGTGCAGGAGTCTGGTGAATATCATGGAGGGGGGGGGGGGGGGAGGGAGAGAGAGAGAGAAAGAAAGAAAGACAGAGAGACAGCACCTCTTTAAAGGGCTCACTCTAATACTCTATATATGGACCATTGAAAGGGGGCACTTTGATTTGGGATGAGTTTTCAGGAGGTGGGTTGGGGTTAGGGGGGTGTTGTTACAGACACATTCAGAGGTATCCATTGTAAAATTGACCTTATAAAATAATTTTTGACCTTATAAGGAGTTGATTTGTACAATTCAGCTAGCAGAGACTCTCTCTCTCTCCCCTGTGATGTTCTCCTACACCTAACAAGGAGCAGTAGCAAAGTGGTGCACATATGTTACGCGTGCCGGCTGAGGAAAATTAGAGGCTATGTGTGTCAGTGCTGGCTCCACCTCTGGAGTATCCATGCCCTGCCCCCCTTTCTGCCTACTTTTTCTGGGGGCTCATATATCGATATACACGCACTCTTCCCGGCTATTTAAAATTTGCGTCGTTCCCGCTCGAGCCACTTACACGTGTAAATGGCCATTTTTGCTTGTGCACGGCTTTTAAAATCTACCTTTAAACTAATAGCACATATAAAACAAATCAGATAAAGTATTTTTCATTCAGCACAAAATTAAACAGTGGAATTTTTTGCCAGAGCAAATGGTGAAGGCAGTTGAGATAGCTGGGTCTAAAAAGAGTTTAGACAAGTTCCTGGAGGAAAAGTCCATAAACCATCATTGGCCATGCAGATGTGGGAAAGCCACTGCTTATGTCTGCTTATGAGCAAGACGGATTTGACCTATTCTTTGGCATCCTGCTGGGTAATTATGACCTAGATTGATGACTGTTAGAGACAGGATGCTGAGCTTGATGGACTCTTGGTCTAACCCAGTATGGTATTTCTTATGTTACTCCTTTTAAATTTATTTTTGTGGACATCGGAATTTATTTATTCTGTTGCCTGATTACTTTTTAACTTCTCTTGGGTCCTGTCAGGCAGCCTGGGCTCTTTAAACTTGTGTCTCTCAATCCACACCAGAAGGATCAGGGCAGCCTGACTAATGGTTGGCTATTTTTGAATTGCTGTTATAAGTCAGCCAGAAGGCTTGGTATAAAATAGGGCTATTAACATGTAGATAAATACCCTCTTCTCCTTAATTAAGAAAGACTTTAATAATGCATTTATTTTTGTAAGGTCCTGGGAAGAGAGGCCGTTTCTTATTTCCAATAGTCACCCTTACCAGGACTTATTATACTCTACCTGTGCAGGTGACTCCCCTCTTTAGGTTCAGTGCTCTTACATACCCATGTAATGAATCTTTATAGCCTCGTGCCTGAGGTAGAAAATGGCAGATTTACTAATCCAAAAGCTGTGAATGACAACTTCCACTAGGAACTCTCCCTAATGGTTGGAAAGAAGTGAAGCTAATAACCAGCAAACACATAGCGTTTCCGTAGCTGACAGACAATTTTTCATCTATGAACCACTGAACAAATCACTATCGTGTTATAACTCCTGGGTAATAGGAACAGCATTAAATCCCTGGGAGAGAAGCGGCAGCCTTGGGCAGTTTCTGTACCAATAGGGACATCAATATGCGTGCAAAAAGTAATGTTTTTCTCCATACCTTTTAGGGCATCTCATCCATTCTAATTTTTAAGAGACCTTTCACAAATGGCATTAAGTGGAAGAGAGAGAAACGGCAGGGGATGGATTCAATACTGCATTTACTTTTTAAAAGCAAGCTTTCAGCATCATTCATGTAGCAGCAGCACACTTAAAAATGCCCTCCTCTTTGTTTTCATTTTAAAGAATTTTGTGTGTGTGTGTTTAGCAAAGGGAAGACACAGTTTTTATTAGTGGTGTGCACTGACATTTTTGTTTTGTTTAAAAAAAATTACACAGCAAACTAAATAATAATAATAAAAAAAAAAAACACCGCAAACTAAATAAAAAAACCAAAGAAAAACAAAATCAAATTTAAAAAATGTCAAACTTGCTGCCAAAGTTTGAAAAACAAGCCTCCTTCTGGACTTGCCAAGAACTCCCCAAAGCCTTCCCAGGCCTCTTCCCCATATCTTTTCCCATTTGCGGATGAAAAGGGAGACAGGAGCAATCCGCAGCTGCTCCTGCACCACCAATACTGTATTTCAAAATGGTGCTGGCCGACCTGAGGCTAAAATCAGTTTGGAAAATGGCCATACTTTAAAAAGGGGCCAGCCTCAGGTCAACCAATGCCATTTTGAAGTACGAGAATGATTCAGGAATGCTCCTACCTTCTTTTCACCCTTGGATGGGGTAAGGTATGGTGATGAGGGAGGGTCAAGAAGAGGCCTGGGGAGTTGTGGGGGATTGTGAAAAGATATTTTTGTTTAACAACAACATTGGTTTTTTTCAGCAGGGAGGCTGGGGCTGGCTGCTTCAGGAATTTGAAAACCAAATGAAAACAAGTGAAATATAGTTATTTTTCTTTTGTTTCATTTTCAAAATGAAATGAAGCAAAATAGGTAATTTCATTGAGATTTATTATTTCATTTCTAACAAAAGCACATCCTTAGTTTTTATGTCAATTAACAGCAAAAACAGAAGACCACATTTTTTCCCTTTTTACATAATTTAAAATCATTGTATGTAAAAGGACTTCCTTGAATGCAGTGTGGCACCCCTTGGGTCAGCCACTAGATGGCCCTAGGTCCCTGCTTAGAAAGTCAACGTCTCTATGAGCTTTCCATCCTCTTCAGCCCCTCCCAACTGGGAGGGCTGGGATTGGTTGCCTCAGTCTATTTAATGAAGCTAGTTTAATATTCAAGGTAGTCATTTTCAGTTAACCTCAGAGGAGTAAGGATGCTGTTTTTTCATATCCCTGGTGAGGCCTTCCTGCCTCATCAGGAAATTTAGTTCAGTGGAGATTTTTTACTGTGCACTCCATACCAGAGGATCTCCCTCATAGTTTTTGCAGTGAGATAAGTTTTGCAGGATAGCGTTTTGGGGACTCCCATAAAGGGGCTGAAGACCTATGAACCTTAGTCTACTCCCTAGATGAGGCAAGCACCAGTGACAGTATCCGACATTGTGAGATTTATGATGGCTAAAATGTATCCTATATTAGAGGGGACTGCTGTTTAAACCTTGAACCCACCGGACATGAAAGACAAGGGCTGAAGACCTGTGAGCCCTAATCTACTCCCTAAATGGGGCAAGCACCAGTGACACTATAGCAGCAGTCGCTGAGAGATTTTTGTAGCAAGCAAGTATTCTGGTATAGTTTTGTGAGAAGGTTTATTTTAATCCACCCCTCCCCTTAAGGGATCCAGGGCTTTGGGATAGCCCGGTTCTCGATTGCTCAAGATTTTTCTTGCAGGACAAATCACAGTCCACCAAGAGCCCGGAGAATGACCAAGATCTTGGAGACCCCCCCCCCCCCCCCCCCCTAGGATCTCCACCCCTTTGGGACCTGGACACAGGCTGGGTGATCGATGAATGAACTTGGACTCAAGTAGGATTTTCTGTGTTTAAGGGGAATTCCGTAGAATTCCCTTAGGCCCACTGGGGAAAACCTAGAAGCGAATCTCAGATACCTGAAGTAAAGGATACCTATCCAGAAGAAAACCTCACATCTGTACATCATTCAGCTGTAATTTCACTGTTTATGGATAAAATGGACTTTAATTTAACTGTCAAATAATCAGTTAATTTAACACTTAGGGCCTTGTCCTGCCTGGTTTGTCCCAGTGTCTCACCCCATGAGATTCGGCAACTAGCAACACACTCAGAGAAAAACATTCCACTGCCTGGGCCTTAAGCTTTAGCTTCCCTACAAGGGAAAGGATCCACCCTTGGGACAGAGAGTAATGTATGGGAGGAGCGCTTGCTATTTCATTTCATTTTCATTTATTAATCGCTTAACACAGCAGCCCCAGAGAAAAAAGTTTGTGCGCCCTTGGGAAGTAGAACTCCCCCCAAAAAAGGGTTATACTAGTAGCATAGATTATGCTGATCATACATTGTACACACATTTTTCTTGAATCTATGAACAGAACCAGACTGTTTTCAAGTAGTCCAATCAGTGCTGGACAAGGCTCCTGGCGGACTCCTGCGAGCCCCTTGCTAAATAAGTTGATAAAACCAAACAGTGGATCAGAGTGAGCAAGAGTTTGTTATAAAAATATTGATGGTGACAACAGCCCCTTGATGAGAAATTGTTAGCACATCACTGAATCTGGCACATGGCCCCCACATCACCTCCATAAATAGAAATCATGTCTGCATTTGAAAGGACGCACTGGGAGGTTTCCTGGGTTAGGTGCTCTATCACTTTCTGACTCTTTGAAAGTCAGACTCATGAGGCAAACAGTAATTGTCCAATTCCGCTACAAAAAGAGAACCACCTGAGCCCCCAAAGCCTTTTTTGACTCCCCACAAGGGACTGGTCCGCTGCAATCACAGCAACACTACAGCTGAACATTTGTCAGAGTAAGAGGAAGTGGAGATGGTGTTTCAGGGCGGTAAACCGAACTAACACATCTGAGAAATAACTGTGCACGCTGAACACAGCCGTTCTGTGTAATCTGTGAAACTGGATAACTGAAAACTTGCCATGTTTTGGCAATTCTTTTGAAACCAAAATGGGAAACCTCTCGACTTTTAGCAGTTTTCCATCCCTGCTGCAAGGTATGTTTTTCTTTGCACATCATCCCCCATCGAGTTCAAGCAAGTAGTTAACAAAGACATCTAGGCATAATGATTGTCATAATGTAGTACAGTGCTACTGCCTCCTCTGACACCGTCCCATAATATTTACGTAATAGCTATGGACTCTACCTGTTGTGATGGATGCCACAACGGGCTCGGAGGTGACCATTCCATGCACGGCCACCAGGGTCACGATGTACTCTGTAGATGACTGCAAGCCAGATAGAGTGGTATGCCTCCTGGAAGCATCTAATGTCACCTGCAGGGTCTCTCCGTGATCCCTGGCGTTATAGTTTAAGATAAAAAGATCTACTGGTGGAGAAGGCTCGCTCCAAGATACATTAACGCTAGAAGACGTGACGTGAGAAAAGTGGAGCTGTGTGACTGGTCGGAAACCTGCAAATCAAAAAGAGTTAGTTGTCATAGCCCAGAGGATTGACATATGCGGGGAGTCTGCGTACAACTAGTGCTATGGACAGGGGAAGAACATTAGCTCTGCTCTAATGTTCTAACCTCATACCTCCATGAAAATTGGTTTTTCTCACTAGTGAAGTTAGTTTTTGTAGTCTCAGGTTGCTTTTTACTGAGTATTCAACCATGTTGCACAGTCACCAAACAATCTAGTTCTACTGATAATCTGCTCAGGAATGACCCAGTAAAATAATAGCAGCCAAGGTAAGTAAGGATTGTGGTTGTGTGGTGGAACTGGGACTAATCCCAGGCCCATAATGGCAGTGGGTGCTATGATTTAAGACAGAAGTACAATGACAAAGATTGCGGTGATCTATAGCTGATGTCCTCAACTCTGGTCCTCAAGGGCCACAAATAGATCTTGTTTTCAGAGTAGCTAACGTAAGCAAGATAATCCAATTCTTCAATCAAGTGTAAGCAAATATATCAGATGATTATTTATTGTAACATACTTAAAATTGAGTCTGTTGGTCAACTGGAATAGCAGATTCATTGGAAGTAACATTAGGGTATATAGACATGGCTATAGAACAGATTTGAGGTGCATTGTCCAAACTTAGTACTGGCACAGCAGTAGATCAATAGGAGATGGGGCAGTTTGGGTTGTGAAAAGCACTTCTAGCAATGTGTAGAGTGGTGGTTCCCAAACCTGTCCTTGGGTAGCTCTAGCTGTTCAGGTTTTCAGAATATTCACAAAGAATATGCATGAGATATAATTACTTGCATGCACTGTTTCCATCATATGCAACTATCTCTCATGCATATTCACTGTGGATATCCTGAAAACCTGACTGGCTAGTTTGGAAAACACCGGTATAGAGGTATAAATTTAAATGATGGAATGATAACAGATCTGTATTTAAGGAATACTAGGAAACGCTATTGCACTGAATTGCAGAGGGAGTGGCAGATGAACATTGAGGTTTCAGAGTCAGAATTGCATTTGGCTCCAGAACTATAATAGAAGGTAAGGCTGCAGAATCTTATTCTATTCAGTTAGACTAAAGTATGTCCCTGCTCCCCTTTACCTGTGAAGGCGTCCACTGTGGTCTCTGAACTCTGCTGTCGGCCCCTTTCTGCGATAACAGAAATAGTATATTCTGTGCCAGGTTCCAGATTAGACAGGTTAAATGTTGACATATCCTTGGAAACCGTGACTTCAGAGGCCATGCCTGAGGCTGGGGTAAAGGAGACCCGGTAGTGATCTATTGGACCCTTGACCTTTGTCCAGAGAAGAGAGATTGATGTATCTGTAGAAGCTGTAACCATGAGGTTGCGAGGACTGTCCAGCTCTAAAGTCAGAAAAGGATAAAGTGCAACAGGTTTTGAACCACTGGCTATTAGTGTTATTTTTATGGTGTATTTGCTATTTATTGTAATGTTTCCAGGCTTTGTGAACTGCTTTGGATTGGACTATGCCTATGGAGGGCTGGATACAAATACGTGACACAACATAAATACTGATATACATTTTGGTTCTGGAGAGACCTGGAGTTGTTATAGGCTGTGATACTTTTAGGGAGGGCAGTTTTCAAAAACCATTTACCCAGGTAAAAGCAAAGGGCTTTTTGAAAACTGCCCAGCCAGTATGTGGGTAAGAGTAGACGTGGTGTGCCCAATGCGCCTACTTTTTGCCTGCGCTAGAGCGGAGCTGATCTGGGGAGAAAACAACGTGCCTAGGTTTGGATTTTCAGAACTAGGTGAGTTGTTTTGCTTGGAAAAAATATCTGCAAAAAAAAAAGGTGCAAATCTCTGCGGGTACATTTTTACTCAGGCAATTTTCAAAGGGAAAGTATGAGTATAATATTTCATCGAAAATTGGTGCAAAATCTGTATGTAAAAGTGCCCAAGGACTTTCTCACTTGCCCACATAGTTTTGAAAAAAAACCCCTAAAATGCCTACAAGAAAGACTGTTCTCCATGAGGGTTTGGGATCCCATCTAAAGAAGAAAGCTGTGAGTTTCTAAAGCTCGTTACTAGAGATTCTTTCTTGTTGATCCTTTAAAAGGCATCCAACCTACAAAGCAACAGAGATGCGCTCTTAATATCCTAATAGAGCATTCACAAACCAGAAAAGCAAGGACTACCAATTAGTACATATCTTCCACTTCAGTTAAGCCAGGGGTTGAGTGGGGTCTGTTGTCCTTCACCTTTGGCTCAGGCCCCCTCCCCTAGCACCAGGGTCATGTACTATCTGAGTCAGCTCTTTCAAAGTGCAGCAATTAGAGGGTTTGGAGGCCCTGGAATCACTGTCATGAAAGAGAAACCTCACTGCTCTTGGGCTAGACCTGTAAATATCTGAGTTCATCAAAGTCTTTCTTTATTTTTGGCAGGTAACTATTATCCCCCCCACTTCCTCTGTCAGCCCCTTCAGAGTTCATGAATGCCTGTGCGGGGTGGAAACCTGTTTCCATACAGCCTGAGAGATTAACACTCCTAGAAAGTAGCTGCCTTAACCACAGAGAGGCCGATGAAAGAACCTGTGCATTAAGAGCCTGTGTGCTGAATTTCAGCGCACAGTTTTAATGCACAGGTTAATTTTTTTTTTTTAAACTCCGGATGCAGTGAGATAATGCTATGGAGTTAAAATGAGCGTACGCCAAGTCACAGGCCGAACACACATTTCAGCTCGGGAGGGGAGGGGCTGAATGGGAGAGTGCATAGAGGACCCCATCTCTTCCTGTGCACCCAGTTTAGGAGTACATATTCTCTTGTGCTCCTAGGCAGCTATCACAGTGTAAGAAATGGAATTTGGATGTTGCTATCACATTAATAATGATAAAAGTAAAATGCTTTGTGTGGCCTACTCTATACTGCTATAACCCTATAGTCAGGCTAAAGCTATAGATAGGGTGGGAAGAACTGACTGCTAACATTACACTTTAAGCTTGACTCAAGTATAGTGGATAGAGGTAAAGCAAGTGTTAAAAATTGTAACTTTTATGTAGAAGCTGTAAGAGAAAGCATAACCTTGCTGTTAGAAATCATGTAGTTTGTCTATGGCGCAGTTACTATAAAAAGAGGAAGTTAGAAGCTGTGAAAAACTGCTGGAAACAGGCTAACTAGAAAGCTTTATTATAATAGAAAGATAATAGTATTAAAACATATTCTCCAGAAATCCCCTCTTATAGAAACACAATACCTGAATAAAAACCCTCTTGTCATTAAGACCATGAGCAGGCCTGAGTAATGAACTAAAGTGCACAATTGCCTGTGCAGCTTCTGTAAAGTCAAATCTTTCTGCAAAAAACGTTAGCTGTAATATTAAGAGATGCTGAAAGCAGCCCCCATACCCCCCTTTTCTCTTGTTCCAGCCTAGAATTAGGGAAGTACAAGAAAAGCAACAACCACAAGCCTCCTCCAACCCCCCTCCTCCTAACCTCCCCCTTACAGCCCCCCCCCCCCCCCAATATGTACCAAGGCAGAAAAACAAATTAACCTCAAGGCTTAAAAAGAGGAACTAAATTGGATATATAAACCCCTGTATTTTAATAGCAAGCTTATGCCTCGTTACTGACACCTGCTGGTGTTGGCTTTGTGTGCATCCATTTGCAAATGCTAAATAAAAATACTCCTTTCGCTGAATATCTTATTCGTTCACTGTTTTATCTTCCCCGCAAGGGAAAAGTGTGTTGTTTTACTTCCCACACACAGTTAAAAACAGAAATGCACTGTTGAGTTGCCATCGCTTGTCCTTGCGGGAGTGGGGGAGCCCCGGCGACGAATCCAGCATTAGAAAGTTTACTCCACCTTTGATTGGGAATAAAGTTTCCAGTGCTAAGAAATTGTGCGCTCAGCCAGCGCCACTCTCCGCACTGGGAGGGAATGCTTAATGCCCTCATTTGCATGGAATTTCCATGTGAGGGCGCTGAGCTGAGCACACATTTTTAAACTCTCATTTTGTGCAGGTAAAACTCCTTTCTGCTTCAGGTATAATGTTTAACTTCACAAAATGTGCACTTTATTGCATCGGGCCTATGAGGGAGAGGGAGAAACAGTACAGGCAGGCCAGGGAGACAGTGAAGACATAGAAGAGATACAGAGTGTTGCTAGAAATTGAAAGGATTTTGTAGCCACTGCCATGAAGAACCACATAAAATGGGGTGAGCGGTGACAGCAGGGTGGGCGGGTTGACCACAATGCCCATGCATATTAACCTTAGGCCTCCCCCAAAAAATTCTGTTCTGGCTATGACCCTGATGCCCAGTATTGAAAATCATATAAAAGTAAATATAAGGTGATATCTTTTTATTGGACTAACTTAATACATGCCTTGACTAGCTTTCAGGAGTTACTCTGTCTTCCTGAAGTCAAAACAAAGTGTAAGTTCATAAGCTAGTCAAGAAATATATGTTGTCAAATAAAAAAGTTTCACCTTATATATATATTTTTGTTAGCCTTTATTTCCACACATTCAAGTGGACTAACACTGCAATCACCTTACTTTATTCAAGATAACAAACTGTAAAGGCAGGTAAATGTTATAAGCAAAGACACAAAATTAAACTGAGTTTCAGCTGTTTTAAATGCCCTGGTGTGAAGAACTGGTGCCGAATCCCTATGCCCACCTCCAGTGGATTCAGCATCCTATTCCTTGTGTGACACTTCTTTATCTTGGTATCAACTAACAGTCTCAACTCTAGGTACCAACTAATGGGTGGGGAGTCCTAATGAGCTTTATCTGTATCCTTAGATAGACAGGCCTATGCTTTCCTAGAATTAACTTTGTATAGCTACAATGAGAAGGCCACAAACTTTTGTACCTAACTGGAATGAACCCTAAAGGGCCCTGTAGTTAAGTAATCTCCTGTGCTATGACTCTAGCAAATCTGGTTTGGGTAGTATCCCCCAGTACTGCTACTGAACTCCATATCATTTCTCTGTGTAATTATCCTTGGTCAAAGGCTCAGTGCATCATTAAACTCACCTGTCCTGGCATTCATTGTGGCTGGGACACTCTGTTGCTTCTCCATGAATCCTGAAATACCGATTCCATACTCTGTTCCTGGCACCAAATCTACCACCGAACACAAAAAGATAAGGAAACCATTTTTTGGCTGAGTTCCAAACCAATGAGGGTTAGCTTAGCAAAAGGGCTCCAACCCATGAAAAGTCAGCAAGGTGTTTAAACTCTGGCATGGACTCAGTCATTGCTCCAAACGTAGCATTATTTATTTTGGCTGAAAAGGGACTTTTTGCTTGAAGATGTCTGAAAAGTACTTTTTTGTTTCACAGTTTTTAAATGAGAAACCGCTTTTTGCCTATGTGTATGAAACGTCAAAAAGTTGTGAATTCTTATGACACAGATGGTTAACTATAGCAAAAAAACAAAACAAAAAACAAAACCCTGAAAGCAATAGGTTAATGCAAATAGGTTTCTCTGGCAAGAGCAAAAGTAAACATTTTCTTTTGTGAGTAATTCACAAGTACAACATTAGTTATTGTACTATTTACTTATAGTCTGAATATTTTGTACATCTCTGTTTGCTGCTTGGTACACCAGGTCATTAATACAAAAACTGCTGTTATCACTGGTGCATTCTCTGAAGCAGATGTCATCAGGGGAAAGGAGGTGCTGGCCCTGCTGCTGGTCTGTCTGAGCAAACCTCCGGTGGCTGTTCGCTTACATAATCAGTTTAATCACATACAGGCCGATACAGAAACACGTGTGGGAGAGCCGGCGAGTGCCCGCTCTCCCGATGCACGCACAGGCCACTCTTCTGGGCGCGCAATTCAGAAAGCCCAGGTATATAATTTAGGGCCCGCAGTAAAAGGAGGCACTAGGGACACTAGCGCGTCCCTAGTGCGTCCCTAGCGCCTCCTTTGGTGGCTGTCACCGGGTTCGAGAACCGGCGTCGGTTCTCGAACCCGCTGACAGCCACGGGTTCAGAAAACAGATGCCGGCTAAATTGAGTGCCCGTTTTCCAACCCGCGGGCAGGTGTTAATTTCTGAAAGTAAAATGTGCGGCTTTGGCTGCACATTTTGGGGTAGATTTTCAAAGGGATACACGCATAACCCCCGAAAACCTGCCCCTGCGTGCACCGAGCCTACCTTGCATAGGCTCGGCGGCGCGCACAAGCCCTGGGACGCGTCTATGTCCCAGGGCTTCGAAAAAAGGGGCGTTCCAGAGGCATGGCCATGGGCGGGCCGCCAGTCCAGGGGCGTTCCGGGGGCGGGGCCGAGGCCTCCTCCATTGCAGCCCTGCTGCGGGAAGTTATGCCTGCCCAGAGGCAGGCGTAACTTTGACGATAAAGGTCGGGGGGGAGTTTAGATAGGGTTGGGGGGTGGGTTAGGTAGGGGAAGGGAGGGGGAAGAAGGGGGGACGCGGAAGGAAAGTTCCCTCCAAGGCCACTTCGATTTCGGAGCAGCCTTGGAGGGAACAGAGGAAGGCTATGCGGCTCAGCACGCACAAGTTGCACAATTGTGCACCTCCTTGCGCGCGCCGACCCTGGATTTTATAACATGCGCACGGCTGTGCAGCACCACTGTCAGAGTCCTTATGTTCCCCCTAATATTTCTTCAAACTTTGGTGTGGATAGGACACAAAACACAAAGGTTATTAGGGATACATGCATGCAATCAATTGTTTCAGTAAGTTATTCTATTCACTGATTATTCAAGCTGATTAATAAATTATTCTAATTATATTTTCTAACTTGCTATTCAATATCCCTGGCTTTGATAACTCCCTACACTAAGCTGAGTCACGTAGCTTACTGTCAGAGTTTCCCGTTTCCTGCAGCAGATATTTTAAGACTTTGAGGCAAGAATTTGCAAATTTTGTGGTAGTTATGTAGCAGATTTTCATAATTTTGCATAAAGATTCACACCTCTGTCTTATGCAAAAGAAGTCAATTTTATATTGAAAACCATTCACGTTTATTTTTAAACAATATTTAAACTATATACAAATACTAAATTTATCAAGCACAAAAATCAACAATTTATCAAGGTAAGTTACAAACTTTTAACAGTGAACAAAACAGAATAAGAATAGAAATAGTACAATGATCCTTTTTATATTTTCTTGAGAAAGCTCTTGTCATCTTTTGGAGTATATGAGCTTATGTACACTGACAATGCCCTCAGCATCAGTAGTTTGTCATGCTGTTAATTACACAGAAAAATTCATGTGCATATAGAGAGCCTCGCTTTCAAAATAGTCCCCGATACACTATTTTCGCATGTAAGTGCATGTGAGAGATTTATACTAGCATTTTACAAACTGTGTTCTAGTTTATAAAATACCGCATATTTCTGACCCAAGAGTATGTTGAAATATGCACTTATATGAAAAATACAGGAACAATTATTCTTTCTCGACCCATTTAAAAAAAAAAAACCCCCAAAAAAACCAAAGATGCATATATTATGCGTGAAATAATTGTAACAGGCAGGTATCTTTTAAATTATGCACGTACACCGTTCTGAAAATACTTAGTTGTGCGCATACTTGGAATCAGCAGTTTGCTGATATTTCCACCAGTTTAAGCAAACCTTCACCAGTTTACCTGCATCCTTTAGCATTTCATTATGAACCCCCACCAGTTTTCCTCACACCTACCACCCAAAAACTGCAGACAATAGTCTCACAATAAACCTGCTGTCGCATTAATCAATTGACGGAGGACAACCCGACCTATTGGAATGACCCTTACTGTGAAGGCAAAACTGCCAATCAGGGACTTCATGTGCTTCAGAGTGACGTTTTCCTCTCTGCTCCATAACTACTATCAAATTTGTCAGTTTAACCAGTTTCTCCATGGGTAGCTTAGACTCCATGCATACCGAGTGCAATTCTATACTGAGAAAAGTAATGCTGCTCGCCAGACTCTGTGACTTATCGTCTGCCAAAGGATCGCCAAATGCATGAGCAAGATGACGCAAGGTGTTATATAGCCACACACAATCATCAGTGCTCCCCTTTCCCACAAATAGGAAGTCGTCGAAATAGTGAACTAAGGACTTTGAGTTGGCTGCATCCTCTGTAGCCAAATGCAGGAAGGAGCGAAATGTTTCAAGTATGCACATGAAACCGAGTATTCCATTGGCAGACACTTGTAGTAGTAGTAGGCTCCTTTGAACTGAAAACCTAAAAGAGAGAAACTGTCAGGGTGGATGGGCGGAAGTCGAAAGGCTAACTCTATATCTGTTTTAGCCATCAAAACACCCTACCTGAACATCCTGAGTAATGCCAGCGTGCTTTTGAGGGATGCTTACTGGACTGAGCAATATTCTACTGGGAAGGTGACCTGGACCCTGACTGGTTTTCCCAGGACTCTCTAGAAGGCGATCTGGACCCTGGCTGTGGTCTAAGGTTCACCCGATATCTCTACCCCCCCTGTGATGTAGATCTCTGACGCGACTTGCACCTGATCCCAGTGGACAATATGTTAGAAGTGATTTGAAGTTCGCCGAGGGCTGTCCTACTGGAGATTTAGGGGTGGCCTAAGAAGGGGCTCTCTGTTGTGCCTCGCACACATTGAACCACTCAGGAAGTGAAGCATTGGGACTTGATTCACCAAGTGCCGGCTGCTTCTCCTCCACAGTGTTCAGCGGCAAGGCTATATCCCTGTGCACCGTCGGCACAACATGATGTTTATTTATTGTTCCAGCCGGGACCCACCCCCTTCCCCATCCTTTTCCGCCATAGTTTTGCTGCTGTGTTTCCTGTGTTGTGGGTGATGGCCTTTCTGAAGTTAACACAGAGGTGTTTCCATTCTTTGCTGACTGCTTCGGGTGTACCTAGGTCCCGGGGTTGGCACAGATGCTCTACTTTGCCCTTGTGAGCTTCCAGATCCCTGTTGGTCAGAATTTCCATCCTGATGGGCACCTCGGAGCTGGGAGCAGCTAATGTTCCCAAAGCACATTGTGTTGAGACTTGCTGAGCTGCAGTTGAGGAGTTCAACCAATGCGACATCAGTCACAGTTATGGCCTGGCTCTAAGAGGGAACTACAAATGTGTGTTGTCTCTAAATCCCCTTCCACCTTAGTATGTTTTTTTTTTCTAATTTAATTCCAATTGGGCAAGATGGATGGAGAGGTACTAACCCAAAGCTTACATAGACCGTAGCTGATTAGTGTATACCAGCCAAATGCTGCAACAACGAAACCCTTGACTAGCCAATTTTATTTTATTTATTTGTTTATTTGATATTGAATTTACAGCAATAGCCTCATTAATGTGATTGCCACTGCAAGCCTGGAGACCATCCTGGTACTTTCTTTAAAGACCCTTCCTTAAGAGGCTTTTTTTTTTTTTTTTAAATACATCATTCAAATAGAGCCCAGTCACAAGGGAAACAACTTCTCCTCTAACGGGGAAGGGGGGTTGTCAACGGTGGCATAGCTCACCTGACCAGCGATTCAGCATGTGTCCAGAGGATGAAGAAAGAGCACATCAGAGCTGCCAAGGAAAAGGGCGAGCCGCGATCACCGGCAGGAATTTAAACCTCCTGCTGGTCCTGCCCATATGATCGTGTCACTCCAGCGCCAGTGAAGTCATTGCGCTTGGCACTGGGCCAACCGGGAGGCAGAGCGTTATGAGAGAAGATGCATGCTGAGAAAGAGGGGAGCCTGCCCATCCCTTCTGGCCATCAGGTGGGGGGGGGGGGGACCATACCATGCTACTGATGCTACTGTTGTAAAGCGATGCACACTCCCACCACCACCCAAGAGCATGGGAGAAGTCTAGGACTGGGGGATGGACCTCCCAGCCGGGTATCTCGGGTGCCCGTTATCAGCAGCACATGTGCATCCATGCTGGGGGGGGGGGGGCTGCTCATTAAACTATGTGTACACTCTTCTTATGAAAATACTCACTCACTCACTTACTTACTTACATATATATATATATATATTTATATATATATATATATATATATATAACTTTTCTATACCGAAGTTCAAATAACACAGTTAATTATCACTCCGGTTTACATTGCAACCATAATACTTGTGTGAGTTCTTTTAATCACCAGTTCACTGTCATCTCCACCAGTTCACCCAGACCTCCACTATTCCCCCTCCCACTTAATCCAGACCTAATATCTAAAAACTGCAGACCAAAAGTAAGTGCAATTTCATTTCTGCGATTCAATTAGCAGGTGTAGAAAGCATGTAAATTACGTGTATGTTGCTTACAAAATACTTACTTGTGTGTGCACTTCCAAACACCAGCCCAGAATGCCCTCAGAGCGCCCTCGCTTTTATTCACACGGCAGCACGTATGAAATGGTGTTATGCAAGCTTCCGACTTTCTGAAAATTCATTTACAGCGCATGAGGTTTACATGCGCATGAATATCCCGATTTTATGTGCACAGTCCCCACATAATTCTTTGAAAATTGATCTCTCAATCTCCCATTGAGATTTTCCTTTAGCTCAGGTGGTAAAGTGCAGTTATAGGTTACAGTAAGGACTTCTGATTTTAGGTGTTTATTAATTGTAATGTATGTGTTTATTTCCAGATAATTAAGGTTTTTTGGGGGTACCAAAAATTGGTGTTTTATCTATGTTTTTATAGAGCAGGTACTATTGTTGGGTACTTTTTTCTAGTTGAATCGTACGTGCAGCTGAGGAGTTGTTAGTGTTGGAAAGGCACAAAAACAAAGCAGAGGATCCAGGGTAGGCAAAGGAGGAGTGAGAGAGTTCTAAGGGAATTTTTTTTTTACAGTATTTGTCTAATGAACACCTATTTTATCAGGGTTTATCGATTAAAACCTGAGATCAGAAGCCCTAGTTATAGTTACATAGTGCTAGAAATCTGTGGATCCCTACAGTCACTCCACCATTACTGCAGATGGAGTCACCCACAGGCTGTCAGTATCTGCTTGCAGACTACCTCCAGGTTCCCACCGCAGTCTGCAGCTTTTTAGTGACTGCACTGTATTATTTGCTGCTTGATGACATCATGAGCATATGGAACACAGACTGAGCATTGCAATCCAATGTCATTCAACAGCAACTGGAGGAGGTGAAAGTAAGTATTTCTGATTTGAATACAGAGCAGAGGAACTGGGAAGTCGCAGAGCAGGGAAACACACATTACTGCAGTTCTCATTTATCAAAGTCACAGCAAGCAATGTAGAAATGCTTTAAACTAAACTGAAAGGCAACACTGTGAAGAGAGCAAGAAGGGATGGGAAGAAGCAGGAGATAAGAGAAAGAGAGGAGAAAGAACATATTATAAATTCCGAGTGTCTCACGTTTGTCTGAAATTATTTTACAAATAGCATTCTTATCAGAGTTTCTTATTCATAAGGCCAAAATGAAAATGTTAAATAATTAAAGATGAAATAGCAATTTCTCCTTGAGGCCGCAAGTACTGTGCTATAAAATTATTGTTTCCTCTCACTAGGGAGAACTTTATCTCCGTTTTGATATATTTGTCCTTTTTAATTGTGCTAGGTTGTACCCGTACGTGTTTTCTATTTTGTACGTCACAATGAATTAAAAAATGAATAAAAATAAACCCATTGTACCGTACTGTTTAATGCAGTTGTGGCATGTATATTGTTCACAGGGACCTATGCACTAAAACTTGCACTAAAATAGTTTAGCGTGCACAGCACTAAAAATTGACTGTGGATGCTAACATGCCACGTAATGGGCTCTGCAATACATTTTAGCAGGCACGTGTTAAAAAAGTTACCACAGTAGCGTGAGCATGCCAATAGTGTGCAAACCAACCTCTAAAACCTGGAGCTTCTGTCAGGCTGATACAGTACAGAGCGCTCCGGTGGACACTGGCCTGTGCGCTCGCCCGCTCGCCCGCGAACTTTACTGTATCGGCCTGTATGTGAGATAAATAGTGTGTACACATTTCCTCTTTTCACTGTTGCTTCAAACCTGTATAAGAGAGAGCACAGCATATGGTGCTCCTTGCTGGTGCTGAGGACAGAATCAGATGAGAATCTGGACCACAGGAGAGGAGGTGAAAGAAGAAGCTTCCAGGAAGGGAAAAACCAGAGACCAAAAATCACATGCCTTTAATGTCTGCCAGGAAGGAGAAGGGCTGACATTAGGCTGAAGGATTCTTGGCCAGCCCTGGGGCATAAACATAACTGCATAGTATGGTGAGTGATTATTATTGTTCATAAGACTGTCAGTTCTTTATTTTTGAGATTTTGTAAACTGCTCTTTCTCAGTTCGCTTAGGAGCAACCAAGTTCACAGCAACCCGCCTCATGGTACACAGAGTGATGCGGTCAGCCCATATTGTCCATGATGGCATCAAGCAGACTGAATCAATTACAAGTTAAATTCTTTCAATCACGACTGTTCCCAGAAGCGCCGCGTGATTGGTGCTGTGTAAGGATTTCAAAAACAGCAACAGCATAAAAGCATATTCAAAGGCATTTAGGCTGGATAACCTCTGAGTTATCTAGTTAAATGCTGACTTTTGAATATCTGGGGCACAAGGCTTGCTGAATTATAGCCGAATAAGTCACCATTCGGCTATAATCTAACCAGATAAAATGGAGGCATTCTGGGGATATTCCTGGATGGGGTAAAATTATCCAGCCAAGTCAGCCGGATAACTTTAGGACTGCCTCGGAGCAGGCCCGATGTTATCCTGTCTCACGTGGCTGGATATAGTCGGTTAAGTGCAATGGCCATTATAAAATAAAATTGTTGCGTGTGGGCCTCCCGACCTGATTCCAATCCCTGCACTCAATGTTTTAAAAAGTCCACTGCCAGCCAAGTCCCACCCCAACTCCCACCCTGTCCGATGGATTTTTTTTTTTTTTCTTAATGATAGATTCACTTTTCGTTTTCAGCATTGGCCTCCCCCCCCTCTCTCCTCCCCTTCCCTGGTAAATCAGATGCAAAAAAAAAAAGAAGTCTCCCTCTCCCCATCCACCCATTGCCTCATTCAGCCCGGGGGCCCCCATGTCTAACACAACGCTGGAAGTGCCTGGGATTGCAGCCCTACCACAGTCCTGGCACTTGAAATGGGGGTTGAATAAGATACTGGGTGATTAGGAGGCTTGGGGGAGAGAGAGAGAAGGAGACTTAAGCATTGGATTTATAGGTGGAGAGTGGGAGGGGAGCGGCGCCAAAAGTGAAAATTGAAACTTTCTTTAAAAAAAAAAAAAAAGCTATTGGAGGAGCTGGGGGGGGGGGGGGCTTGGCTGGCAGGGGACTTTTTAAAATATTGAGTTGGGGGACTGGGAATCGGATGGGGTGGGAGACCCGCATGTATGACCAGGTAACTTGGGTCTTAACTGGATGTATTCAAAAGAATAGGCCAATTAAGCGTGATGGCCACTTACAAAGAAACATTGCACACGGGTCTCCCACCCCGACCGATTCCCATTGGTTATATTCAAACATGGCTGGTTAGGTTTAGAAGTTATCCGGCTAAATGTAGCTAGATAATCTTAGGAGATTACATCTGGGACAAGTTATCCGGCTAAGTTTAGTTGGATAACTTGTCTGCTTGCCACGCAGTGCTGGCTTTTGGGTAGGGTGAGCTAGGCAGTCAGCTAAGGCACCGTGAGATGAGCAGGTGCCCGGTGCACTGCCTGCATCGACCATTGCCAATGTGGTCACATAAGTGAGGGACATGAAAAAATTCCATTGCCTTCATTTTCTGTCTACTCCGGCTCAGGCACAGGTGCAGAATTGCTAAGCTGATGGCCATGCATGATCAATGCATGCTCGGGCAGCTTCCTGCTTGCCTGCACAGAGCACAGAAGCAGAGTCGCAGAGAGCATGGCAGGAGGGGGCCACCGCATGCACTGCAGACAGTGCCGGAGAGGAGACTATGGTGTTTTGTCCTGCTGCCTGTGCCTGATGGACAGAGAGAGGAGGAGCGCTTTCAATTCTAGCCTGCTGCTAGCTGGGCTATTGAGCTGTGACAGAGCCCGGAGCTGCTAGTAATGGGGGGTGGGGAAGAGAAGTTTAGAATGGGGAGAAGGGAGAAATGGATGCTGGACGGGGGTTTTTTTTAAGTGGGGTGAGAGAGCAAGCAGGGGGGCTTTAAGCAGGGAGAGAGAAAGAAAAGATGCTAGGCAGAGGGCATTTAAGGGGGGAGAAAGAGAACGGATGTTGGGCAGAGGCTGGGGATGGGAGGGAGAGAGAAAGCAGGGATCCTGGCCAGAAGAGCTTTTGAGGGGAGAGAGAGAAAGCAAGGAAGCTGTGCAGAGGGTGGGTTGGAGGAGGGGGGAGGGGTGAGAGAAATGGATGCTAAGCAGGGGTGCTTTAATGTGAGTCGGGGGAGGGAGGGGAGAGAAAGCAGAGATGGGAAGGGGGCTTTAACAGGGTGAGGGGAGACAGAAAGGGATACTGGGGCAGGAATGTTCCCTCTTTCCTGAGATGTGTATGGATATATCCTGCTGTTGGGATTTCTTCCTTTCACCCTCCTCCAGCATCCTGTCCTCTGCCTCCCTTCCCCTACTTTCTTCCCCTCCCCATCACCTTCCTTCTTCCCTAGCATCCTCTTCCTTGCTTCTTACCCCTCCTCCAAAGCATCCTACCCCTGCTTTTTACCCCCTCTCCACCAGCAAACAACCCCTGGTTGGCAAGTAATCTATATCCTTGGCAGTGTGGACTGGAATAATTGGGCTGACTGGAGGGGCTAATTGGTCTTTTGCTGCTGACATTTACTATGATACTGCAGAGCGAGGCCTGTTCAGTCTCATCTTGATAAGTGATCTTTGTACTGAAGCCGAAGGTCCTGCCATTTAGATTCATGAGATGGAAAAGCTAAATCAACAAACAAATGTACAGAAAAATCTATATAATTTACTCTAAATGTTATTGAGCAGTACTGGTTTTAAGGCCATGCAATCAATTTATCATCTTTTAATTTCTACCATCTCCTATCTGCTCTCTGATCTCTAACTTTACTCTCCCTGGGGGAGGGGGTTACCTCCAACCCCCCAAGGGTCCTGGAGAGGACAGAGAGAGTGACTGGAGGGAGGGAAAATGGGGGAAGGAGGAAAAAGGGCCTAGAAAGAAGGAGAGAGGAGAATAGAATGGAAGGAGGGAGAAAGGGGAGGAGAAGAAAATATCTGGAGACAGGAGGGAGAAGAAAACTCCTGGAGGGAGGGGAGGTGGGAGAATGGGTGTGAGAATGCCTGGCAGAAGGAGGAGAAAGAGGGACAGAATGATTGGAGGGAAGGATGGGATGAGAATGTCTGGATGAAGGAGGAGGGACAGAATGATTGGAGGGAGGCAGGAGATGAGAATGTCTGGTTGGAGGAGAAGAGGGAGAGAATGACTGAAGAGAGGGAGAGGGGAAGGGAATGGATGAGGGCAGAAGGGAGGAAAATGGAAAAGGAAGAGAGGAAGAGAGGGAGAGAATGGATAAAGGGAGAGAGAAGGACAAGAGACTGCCTGAGGTGGGGGCGCCATTGACAGTTTTCACCCATGGTGCCATTTGCCCTAAAGCTGGCCCTTTTACTGCCTTACTGAATATTGGCCCCAAACTGTTTAACTGATGCAGAGCGATCATTATTACTTGCCATACATATATCCACTGCTGAGTACCCACTGCAGTAGGCACAGGTTTCTTTTAGTACCAAGAATCTGGGATTTCACATACCATAAAGTTTTTAACTCCCTACTTCCACTGCGGGAGGCTTCTGCTGCATTCCACTCTGCCGGACCTGCTGTGAACCACCAACTATAGCAGCACCCCTTAGCTCGACAGAGCTTGTCACCACACCCCTTACTGACCACCTGGGCGCCGGGCTAAGAGGGATGGATCATCATTGGAGGCAGAAAGGGCGCAACAAAGGGGCTTCCTCCCTCTGTGTACCCCTTCCTGTGCGAAACATATTCACTGAAGCCTGAATTTCCTCTTCTGACCATGGCTAGTAAATTCTTTTTTTCTGGATTCACTTCCTCTAGACAGGCATTTTTCACCATTTCTTGGGCTCGATTTTTAATTCAGTCAACACAACCAGACTGTTTCCTAATCTCTGAATCTTGGCTCACTGATATTGATGTGGTTATACATAACAAGATATGTCCAAATGATTATTTATCAATATCTGAACCCATAGCTAACCACTGAGAAGGAGGACTATTATCAAGTCTGTTTTGCATACAAGGAAAATACCAGTTAACATTATTAGTGCATATGAACTTTTACTAATCTCACCTTCACTAGGTTAACTGGTATATTGCCCTCCTGGACACCTAAAAAGTGATCTTTCTCATCGAAACAATATCATCTCTATTTGTAGACTTGAAAAGTACCATTGTTGTAGGTGATTTCAATTTGCATATTGATGAAATACTTATTTTTCCCATAGCACAAACACTTTTAGATGTTATGTCGGGATTAGGTTGGAAACAACTGATAAATTCAGCCACTCATCAATATGGTCACAAATTAGATTTGATTTTTGTCAACTCCAATCTCACTGACCCTAATGCCACAGTCATAAAGATAGATAAAATACCACGGTCTGACCATCACCTGATTTCACTGAAAGGTGAAATTAGAGTAATTAATTCTGGAATAACTGAAAACAAAATTCTGTTAATTGTGAACCGATGTGAGGTTACTAAACAAATGTTGATATATAAAAACTGCAAATAAATAAATAAAACAAAAATGCTAAGAAGAAAAACAGCTGATTCTAAGCAATTTATCGATACTTTGTTACCTTTGTTGCCTGATACTCCAGCTGACAGTATTGTTGATGCTTTACATGAATGGAATAGTTCCATTACAGCTGTAATGGATTCTGTTGCACCAGAAAAACCTATGCCTATTCACAGAAACAATAGTTCCCCTTGTTTTACACCTCATTTAGCAAACACAAAAAGGATATTAAGACGTCATGAATGCCGATTGCGCAGGAATCCTCTATCTGTTTGTAGGAATGTATTTATGGCATAATTATCCAAATATAGGAAACAAATAGACATAGCTAAAAAAGCTTATTATTCAACAAAAATTCAAGCTGCCAATGGAAACCCGGCCATATTATTTAATATAATAAAATCATTAACATCTTTTAAGCAACACGTCTCTAATCACATTAGTGATGATTTCTGTGAAATCTAGCCACTTTCAATTTGAACAAAGTCCAAAACATATCTAAAGAATTAGATCATTTTCCGATCCCTAAAATAAATAATACTGCTCGCTCATATTCATGGAATCATTTACTACAGCAGGCTCTTTAACTATTATCAAAATTTTAACAAAAATGAAGACATTGTCCAGTCCACTGAATCCTTGTCCCACCAGCTTGCTAAAACTGGTTCATGAAAACATTTCTTTTCATTTAGCTGATATAGTAAACTTATCTCTACAAATCAAGACTATACCGAAGCTCCCTTAAACAAGTTATTATTTCACCCATTCCTAAAAAAGAGTCAGTTGACCCTTTAAACCTTTCAAATTATAGTCCGATTGCATCTTTAACTACTATGGCAAAAATCATTGAATCAGTTGTACTATACCAGCTTACAGAATACCTAAATGAAAACACCATACTGGATCAAAATCAACATGGCTTTAGACAAGGCCACAACACTAAAACATTGTTATTATCAACCCTGGATACAATCTTACATGGTTTAGATACCAACACTGTTTATATTCTAGTCATGCTAGATATAAGTTCAGCATTTGATAGCTTAGATCATGGCATTTTGTTAACAAGACTGGAATCAATAAGCATTACCAGCACAATATTGCAATGGTTTACTTCTTTTCTCCATAACCGTACACAACAAATTAGAATAGGTTCTTTTAAATCCGATTGGTTTGGGATTCCCTCAGGAATACAAGGATCAGCCCTCTTGGAATTACTTTTCAACATATATCTTATACCTTTATGTCATCTTTTCTCTGGATTTGGCATGAACTTCAAAGTCTACGCCAATGACATTCAGTTTTTTTATTCCTTACAATTCATTTTGGAACGATACTTTAGCACTACTGACACTATATAAAAACACTGTAAAAATCTGGTTATCACATAACAAATTAAAATTGAACATGGAAAAAACAAAAACTCTTATTCCTCTCTGCAATAAGTAATTCTGCACATTCCCCACCAAACTCATTAATTATAGATGGAACTAATATTCTAATCACAAACAAATCTCGTAATCTTGGCACTATCCTAGACACCAACCTATCTATGCAATCTCATATATACGAAATAGTTAAAACTTCATTTTACAAATTGTACTTACTTAAACGATTAAAACCATTACTGAATATTTGTAACCTCAGAATGGTTTTACTGGCCTTGATACTTACCAAATTTGATTATTGCAATGCTCTTTATTGGGGACTGCCTGCATACGTAACCCGTTCTTTGCAGCTTGTTCAGAACTCAGCTGCCCACATCTTAACCATTACTAAGTATCGGAATCATATATCCCCTACTTTAGCCTCATTACACTGATTACCAATACTTTTCCATATTCATAATAAAGTACTGACAACAATAGTTAAAATTATCCATGATGACTCTTCCATTTGGACTTGCACATCATTGCTATTATAAAAGTTCAAAACAGCTATGTTCTCTGGATAAAAATCGACTAGATGTTCCTACAACAAAAAACACGAGGCTTGACATAACAAGAAAGAGAGCATTTTCTATTGCTGGCCCTATATTTTGGAATGCTCTGCCTGATACCTTATATTTTTGAACAGAAGTAAAAGGATTTAAATGCATCTGAAAAACGTTCCTATTTAGGAAGGCTTTTGATATTGAAGTAACATAGAGCAAGACCTCATAGTTCACACTAAATCATTAGTATTTAAGAGCTTCTGAATCTATAGATGGCAGTAGCAGCCTCCTTTAGACTCCTTAGAAGGAAGAATTAACTTTTTTGTTTTATTATATTTATTTTTTACAAGGTTTGTTTTTAATTTGATTGCATATTGTGTATGTAATGATGTAAACTGCTATAATCAATTCTTTGGCGAAGGCGGTACATAAAAACTTTTAAATAAAATAATAAATAAAGCTGAAAGGAAAGCAACTACTGGGAAAGTAAATATTAGCATGTATTTCCTACTCAAAAGCTAGAAAACATGGTCACAGAGCAGAATTGGCAGGTGTGACTAAGGATCAACAGCATGTTGGAGATTTCACTATAAGAGCAATTATGCTGCATTTAAATTCTTTGTAAGGACATTAGGATGAAGAAGGCATCTGATTTTATCTTAGTGATAATTACATAATTGTATTACATGCATTCATTCAATACCGTATACATTTATCTAGACTAGAATTGAAAAGCAAAACACTTGATGACAAATAGGTCAATGGATGGTTCAACCATATATTAATATGTAGAATTGTTTTAAGGTCCCTGATTTTATCTTACATCTATCCCAAAAACCCTATTACAGATCACACAGCTGTCATGCAGCACATCTAAGTAAGCATTTTGAGTAATTATGCCGCACCTGTCAGGGTTGTCCTCGTGGTGAGGCCGGCATTCTTGACTACCAGAAGCGCATGGTACTGGTCCCCTGCCAGGGTGCTGTACACCACTTTATAAGCCTGCACTTCTGCTTCACTGTTGTCCCATTCCAGTTCCAGGCTGGAAGACCCTCGTGAAACCACATGCAGATTCTTTGGAGCATCAATTTCTTGAAAAAAATATGTAGAAATAAAGCTAAGTATGCTCTAAAGTGATACCTTAAGGTAAGGTTATATATATATATATATATATACATGTGATTTATGTGTTGGACTAAAAATACATTGGCAAGTAACTTTTTGAGAGTTGTGCTCCCTTCATCAGGTCAATGAAAATAAAATAAAAAGCAGATTACAGCTATGAGGATCCAGTCTCTCATTCTGTATTCATACTTGTGTTGCTATATACATCTGACAAGGAAGGTATTATTCTTCCTTCTAACAAAATTCTGTTTATAAACAGATCATATCTTGCACAAAATAAGCAGTAATACAATAGGATATCTTACTGCAGAATACTGCATTCTAGTGTAAGACCATGGTAGTAAGACAACCAGATAAACAAAACACGACCCAAACACAGACAAAAAGATGGTTTTTTTGATTGCTTAGAGAACTGCTCTTCTCACAGGACAAGCAGGATGGTAGTCCTCACATATGGGTGACATCACAGGATGGAGCCCAATCACGGAAAACTTCTGTCAAAGTTTCCAGAACTTTGACTGGCCCCTACTGGGCATGCCCAGCATGGCACTAACCCTGCAGCCAGCAGAGGTCCCCCCCTTCAGTCTTCTTTTTTCCGCGCAGCAGTAGCTTTGCGGTTAAGGAGCTCTGCAGAGATTCCTGACAGGAATTTTCCTCACAGAATTACTAAAAGTTAATTTGCCCCACAGGGGTCCTGTTGCAACCGTCGCTGCTCGACGCCCTCACTCCGCTCTCTTTACCTCTGTGGCGACTCCCTCCGGGTCTGATGGACGGCTGGCTGCCACGGCGTCTCCATGCCGTCTCCCTCCGGCGTCCCCGGACCGGCTCGACGTTGCAGATCCGCCATGATGCCTGAAGACCTAGGGCGCGTGCGCTCTGATTGAAGTACCAGCAAGAGCGCGAACCTCAGGGGCGTCCCCCTGAGATGACGTCATCCGCTTCCAATATTTAAAGGTCTCTATTTGGCTAACAAACTGAGTTTGCAAGGTCTCACTTCGGCTGTCCAAGCTACTCTGCCTTGGGGATTGCTTCAGCTACTCATCCCAAGCTACTCTGCTTCCTAGGACTTAGCAGAGGTACCCGCTCCTTGGGGGCCTCACTCTTTTTCTTTCTTTCAGATTACAGATAGGAACCGGTACTCGCTCCTCGAGGGCCCATGTTCCTGGACACTCTGAAGATTCGCTACTGCTTGGAAGCTATCGCTGCTACAAACAATTGTGAGTTACCTTCGCTCTCTCAGAGCTTTTCCTGGAACCAGGTACTCGCTCCTCGAGGGCCTAAACCTTTCCAGCTCCTGAGCTTCCTTGAGACCTTATGTGAGTTTTGTCATCTAGTTCTGTTCATGAACTCTGCCTACTCTGCCTACTCACTTTCTACAGTTTCTCAACAGCTCAGCCATTCTGGATCGCTGTTCCAGTACCTGAGGGACTACAGCCCTGCCGGGCATATCAGCTCACTACTGCCACATCTGGTGGTTTCATAAACCTGTTTAATAAAAGAACTAATGTGTGTCTGTCTCCATACTCAAGCCTAGCTGGTGGTCCCTCTTGGGATATCCTCCCGGGGGCGTGGACATCTGCCACCAGCCCAGGGACCCACCTACAACTATATCAGATTCATTACAGATTGCTACTCCTTAGCAAGACGATATCTGAGATACTACAAGATTGCTGACTCCTCCTCCTTTAGGAGCCATTACATCACATTGCTACCTCACAGTACCATCACAGAGCTTTCCTAACAGATTGCTAATTCCTAACATCAGATCCATTACATCAGATTGCTAACTCCTAGCAGATTTACATCAGGTCCCTCCTCTAACTTTTTCAAGCCGCGGTACTCTGGTAAGTTTTTACCCGTGTTTCCGTCGATTACCGTCGAGTTTGGCCCTCGCAGCCTACTGGCCGTCGACCGTACTGCGGCTCAATTTTTTTCCATGGCAGTGCCGTCGGGGTTCCATCGGTGCCCGGACTGTAATTGCACCATGTCCATCACAGACCCCCATAAAGTCTGTGTAATGTGTCTTGGATGAGAGCACGATGTTTTGACCTGCACCAAATGTGCCCTTATGACACCAAAAGGTCACAAGGTCAGAATGAAGAAGATGGAACTTCTCTTCTGTGCTCAAACCACGACTCCATCCATTGCATTGACGTCGTCAGAACCAGCCCCGTCAACTTCGCGCCAGCACCGACCACTGGCCGGTGACCATCCAGCATCGATGACATCTCAGCCTTCGACACCCTCTACTCCCCCTCAGGACCGAGGGGATCATAGAGATAAACATCGCCACCGGCATAGAAAGTCTCGGACCATCAAGGGAGCGAAATCATCGACCTCACCATTGTCCAAGCCACCGTCGAAGAAACCCCGTCCAGAAAAGGCATCGACCTCCTCCTTGACTGGGTCACCAAGGCAACCCTCCCTCGAAAGGGCATCAGGAGCCGCGACTCCGCCTTTAATGGTGGTCCGTCCGGCTATGCCTCTGCCTCCTTCTTCTGTTCCGGAGCCGGGGCTGCTTGCTCCAGGTCTCCGAGAAGAACTGGACCGGATGGTTCAGGAGGCCATCGACAAGGCGATGCAACGACTTCAGGTTCCTCCGGCACCAACACTGGTACCGATTGCGGAACCAATCACCGACCCGATTCCAGCAGCATTGGCACCATGGCTCTCCAGGATGGAAGCGCTCATTGCCGCTTTTCCACCGATGGACCCTGGGTCACCGATGGCGCCGGTGCCCTCCCCGCTCACTCTGTCATCGGGAGGAGAAACACCGTTTTGCATTCCTCCTTCGGGAGTTCTGCCTCAGCCATCGATGCCAATACGTCCATCGCCACCGATCCAACCATCGGTGCCGATACGCCCATCGGCACCACCGAGCCATCCATCGATGCCCTCACCTGCGCCAGTGCCTTCGATGCCTTCATAATGCCTCCAATTATTCCTTCGATTCCTTCGGCGCCTAGACCAGGACCTTCAGGTATCATACCATCCCGTCCCCTCTACATCCTAGAGGGGCAGGGGCTGATCCCTATGATACCTGGACTGATGATTCCTCACCAGACACCAATGATTTGCCTTCACCACCTTCACCCACTGAAAGTAGAAAGCGTTCTCCTCCAGAGGACCTTTCCTTTATACATTTTGTGAAGGAAATGTCTGAATTGGTTCCCTTCCAATTACAGACTGAGCAGGATAATAGGCATCAGATGATGGAATTGCTCCAAATCCTGGATGCCCCCAAAGTAATAACCTCCATCCCTATCCTCCAGGTTCTTCTGGATCTCCTAAAGAAGAACTGGGAACATCCTGGCTCCATTGCTCCAGTCCACAGAAAAGCTAACACTACCTATTTGGTGCAGTCAGCTCTGGGCTTTCAGAAACCACAATTGGATCACCAATCTGTAGTGGCAGAATCGGCACAGAAGAGAGCAAAGAAGTCAAAGCCTCACATTTCTTTCCCCCCTGGCAAGGAACAGAAGTTTCTAGATGCCATTGGCCGCCGAGTCTTCCAAGGATCAATGCTCATCTCCCGAATTGCCGCTTATCAGCTCTATATGACCCAATATAACAGGGTCATTTTTAAACAGATACAAGACTTGACAGACTCCCTGCCTCAACAATTTCAAGATCAACTCCAAACCCTAGTAAACAAGGATTTTGAGGCAGGCAAGCATGAGATCAGATCATCTTATATGTTTGATACTGCTACAAGGGTATCTGCAGCTGCTATTTCGGTGAGAAGGTGGCCTGGCTTAAGTCTTCTGACCTTCGCCCTGAGGCACAAGACAGGTTATCCGACCTGCCCTGTGTAGATTCAACGGACGGTGGCGGAACTTAAGGACCATCATGAGACCCTAAGACAGCTCTCTCTGATGCCTTCTGACTATTCTTCTAAACAGCCCTAAAGAAAGGACTCTAAAAAGTCATTTTTCCGCCCGAAGAAGTCCTACCCGCCACAAACCAGATTCCGTGCCACGAGACCTTTTCAAAAAGCACAGTCTAGTCAAACACGTAAACAAAAACCGCAAGCAGCTCCTCAGCCAGGGCCTGCTTCAGGTTTTTGACTTCCACCTAGAGAGCAGCAGCCAGCTTCCATTGCCTCATATACCAGTGGGAGGTCGATTGTGCCACTTCCACAACATATGGCACTCTATCACCTCAGACCAATGGGTACTGGCGATAATTGCTCAGGGTTACCATCTGAACTTTCTCCCTGTGCCACCGGACTCCCCACCTCTACCGACATGGAGAACATCCGATCACTCCATCCATCTGGATCAAGAGGTCTCCCTTCTTCTCCAGTCCAAGCCAATAGAACCCGTACCCTACTCTCAGCATGGTCTAGGATTCTATTCCCGGTACTTTCTAATCCCCAAAAAATCAGGAGGCGTTCGTCCTATTCTGGACCTACGGGCCCTCAACAAGTACCTCCAGCGAGAGAAGTTCAAGATGGTAACCTTAGGCTTGCTTCTTCCTCTCCTACAAAAAGGAGACTGGCTCTGCTCTCTGGACCTCCAGGACGCATACACTCATATTGCGATAACTCCATCTCATCGCAAATACCTGAGGTTTCTAGTATGCCCCAAGCACTATCAATACCGAGTGCTTCCATTCGGCCTAGCATCTGCGCTACGAGTCTTCACAAAATGCCTCGTAGTAGTTACAGCCTTCCTCAGGTCCCAAGGTGTTCACGTCTACCCCTATCTAGATGACTGGTTAATCAGAGCTCCCACTCAGCAAGCTACTCTGTCGTCCCTCAATCTAACCTTACACACTCTAATTTCATTAGGATTTCTCGTCAACTACGACAAATCCTACTTAATCCCATCTCAAACCTTGTCGTTTATTGGGGCAAACTTGGACACCTTGCAGGCAAAGGCTTTCCTGCCTCGACAGTGAGCCCTCACTCTCGTGTCTCTTGCACAACAGCTGCAGTCTCAGCACTCTGCGACTGCACACCACTTTCTCATCCTCCTGGGACACATGGTGTCCTCAGTTCAGGTCACACCAATGGCCCGTTTGGCCATGAGAGTCATGCAGTGGACTCTACGGTCTCAATGGACTCAAAGCATTCAGCCCCTGTCGACCATTGTCCACGTAACCAACTCACTCCGGACCCTTCTTGGGACCTTAACCTGGTTTTGGGTCGGCTCATGAAACCACCATTCGAGCCTCTTCACTCCTGTGAACTTCGATATCTCACATGGAAAGTGGTTTTCCTTTTGGCAATCACTTCAGCTCGCAGAGTTAGTGAATTACAGGCCCTAGTTACCTATCCGCCTTACACTAAACGTCTGCAGGACTGGGCAGTACTCCGCACTCACCCTAAATTCTTACCCAAGGTAGTTTCGGATTTTCATCTAAATCAATCCATCATACTACCTACCTTTTTCCCCAGGCCCCATTCCAACCCAGGAGAGCAGGCTCTGCATACCCTTGACGGTAAACGGGCTCTAGCGTTCTACCTAGACCGTACAGCTGCCCACAGGGAAAGCACTCAATTGTTTGTCTCTTTCCACCCTAACAAGTTAGGAAAGCCTGTGGGTAAGCAGACTCTCTCCTCCTGGTTGGCGGACTGCATATCCTTTTTCTATCAGCAAGCGGGCATTCCATTTCAAGACCGTGTTAAAGCACACTCTGTGAGAGCCATGGCGACTTCAGTAGCATACCTACGATTGGTGCCGCTTCCTGACATTTGCAGGGCTGCCACCTGGAGTTCTCTCCACACCTTTGCAGCCCACTATTGCTTGGACAAAGCCGGAAGACAAGATTCCATCTTCGGCCAGTCTGTCCTTCATAACCTATTTACAACGTGACGTACCAACACCCTTCCGCCTGCCCGTTAGGGTTTAGGATGCCCTCGGCCAAATTTTATCCTAGTCCTAGTGCCTTGCACACCTGGATACATTTGGTGCAAGTCGGGACATCCTCAGCTCGGTACTCACCCATATGTGAGGACTACCATCCTGCTTGTCCTGTGAGAAAGCAAATGTTGCTTACCTGTAACAGGTGTTCTCACAGGACAGCAGGATGTTAGTCCTCATGAAACCTGCCCCCCGCCCCACGATATTGGGTACGTTACGTTTTCTTATTTTATTTTTCGGCACTGCCTATAGCTTTTAAACAAGGGGGACCTCTGCTGGCTGCAGGGTTAGTGCCATGCTGGGCATGCCCAGTAGGGGCCAGTCAAAGTTCTGGAAACTTTGACAGAAGTTTTCCGTGATTGGGCTCCATCCTGTGATGTCACCCATATGTGAGGACTAACATCCTGCTGTCCTGTGAGAACACCTGTTACAGGTAAGCAACATTTGCTTTCTCCCCATAAAACCAAGCAGTGATGTAAACAGCACAGATACTCGAAATACCAGTTAGATTTTCTACTGAACAATGAACTACAAGTCCAGGTGAAGGGCAAATAGCTGAAATCTCTGCACACTAATGGCAGATCATAACTTTCAAAAGGGTATCGCCAATAGACGGCTTGTAAAATTGCTATTAGAAGGTTTTGTTTGTGTTTGTTTAAGGGAGATAAAAAGGAACAAATATTCCTGCGTGACTGGATCATTAATTTCAGACCCAGACCTCATATCTGAGGGCATCTTTATATTAAAGCAAAATGTCTGTGTCTCTTGTGGTCTCTGCAGTACATGAGTTATATTGCATTGAGAAGAGAAAGAATGTAAAAAGGTAGATTTATAAAAAAGGGTTGAAGATCAATATACAGAGAGAGAGATATAGAGAATGTAAGTGGAACAGATAGAGAAAATAAGATCGATAGGGAGACAGATAGAGCATATAAACAGGGAAGGCAGTAGGAAAAGAGAAGATAAACAGGATGGGAAGACAGATACTGAAAGTGACACAAATATATACCAATATTTACCGGATGTTAACTATCCCTTTTCCCTGAGAAAGTCAATGGTGTTCAGAGAAATGCTGACGTCTTGCAAGTGAGCTTTCAAGTGAAGGTTCAATATTTATTTTTAAATAACCTCTCTCCCTCTACCTTATGGCATTCTGAGGTCTATCTTACAGTTACGGGGCTTGTTCTGCACAGATCATGAATCCACTGGTAACACATGAACTGCTACTTCTGATCACAATATAATAGTTCTTGCAGGGAAAAGGATGCATATTGGGGTAGTCTTAGAAATGTAAGGACTTGTGACCATAATGCAAGCTAAACATTGGTTTGTTCCAAAACACATACAAATGCACAAGAAATCAAGCATGTTTGGACAAAAGACTAGACACTTAGGAGTAAGATCAACAGAGGGAGCAACAAGCTGATATTTCAAAGAATATTGGTCAGTAAACTGAACTGGAACAGCCTATCTTGCGTGGCCTGCTTGTAGTTCATGAGTTCTCAATTCTGGACTTTGCAGGTCCCAAACAGGTCAGATTTTCTGGGTAACCAAGCTACACAAATTAGCATTATTCTTATATATACACACACACACACATACGTACGCAAATACATCTGCTAAATATTCATTGCAGATATCATAACTGTAACCACCAGACCTGTGGTTTACTCTAGTGGGTCATACTAGCACTGGCTGAGCAGACAAAAGAATCGAGGAAAGATGCTTTGAAATGAGTGAGTATAACAGAGAGGAATGAAGATATGGGAGTCAGGGAAGTAATTGAGTTTAATAGTAGATAAAGAGCTCCCATTCCTTAAAAAAAAAAAAAAAAATCCATCAGCAATCAGAAGATTGCACACTTGTTCCTGTGATTTCCCTTGGAAAATAAATACTGATAGGAAGCTTTTCACCAGGGCTTTACAGTGGCACTATTACTCTTTTCTTGGTACAGTTCACAGGAAGATTGTTTTCTAGGTGAGCTGCAAACTAGAAACAATAGAAAAAGAAATGGAAAAGAAAGCTAGAGATGAATGAAAGCATAGAGATGGGATTTTTGAGGACTTCTTAATATATTTATAAATGATCTGGAAATATGTATTACAAGTGAAGTAATCAAATACTCTCAGATGACAAAATTATTCAGAGTATTGCAGTCAAGCTCGGAGCCTGATCAGGAGAGCGTGAGCCCTTGGGCCACGGCACAACCTCAGGGCAAGGCTCCAAAGTATGTGCCGTGGATAAGCGAACACATCTGGGCACAGGCTGGGTTGAAGCTTAGAAGCACTTGGAGACTTGGAACACTCAAGCCTCTGCTGAACCTGCATGCACAGGAATGTGACCCAGGAACATAATCCTGGTCTTTGGGTAGTCCTCCGGCCACTCCAAAGGCCCTTTTGGACTTGACACTTGGGAACGAGTTGAGCGTTAGGACAGATGGAAGTGAGGAAAGTAGAAGAATTTGGAGATTTGGAACGAGATGAAGGCACTGGAAACTTGGGCATGACTTGGAATGAGGAACATCACTTGGAGCAAGGAACATGGAGATCTGCTGGCTGGACAAGTTCCATGACATCGGAACTAGGAAAAAGACTTAGAACTTGAGTCTTGGAACTTTAAAAACAAGGATGGACTTTGAGGACTTGACCCAGTGAACGACTTGGAAGCTTGGAAGCAGGCCTTGTGCTACGAGGCTTCCTACATAGCCCACCATGGGCTGTTCATGGACCATGACATAGGCACACCTGAGGAAGAAGACTCAGGAACCAGGAACATGACGAAGACTCAGTAACCAGGAACAAATCGTCGAATGCAGGAGTGAAAAATTGAACTCAGGAAAAAAGGCAAAGACTTGGACTCAGAACCAAAGACTCTGAAGACAGGCATCCAGGAAACAGAGAAAAAAAGCGTCGGAATCAGCCCAGCCACAGGAAGCAAAGTGGCAATGGTATCTGGCTGCGCAGAAGCAAGGTGGCAGAGGTGACTCAGCGCCACATGGGAGCAGCAGTATGGCTCAGAGGCTTCTGCAGCTTCTCAGGCCATGCTGGGAGGTGAGTGGAGCCATTCGCAGGCCTGTCCCATGAGCAAGCACAACAGTACCCCCTCCTCAAAGCCCTCTCATCAATCTTCCTTTCTTCAACTTGAGAGGAAAACAGCCCGCAGGCGTAGGATTACAGAGTCATTTCCCAGCATGTCACGTGGGTAAGGAGCTGCGTGAATGAAAGGCCCTGCAGAAAAGTATCCTCTCCCTCACTGTGGGTAACAGTACCTGCACGTTTCACAGCACAGATACTTTTACCTGTGTGGCCAACCCCTCGGTCAGTCACTGGGTGGTCCTAGGACCTTTACCATCAGGACTAGTAATAGCAGTGGGATTTTCCATTCCCTTTCAGGCTCTCCACTGAGCTGACTGTGATTGGTTAACCCAGGGGCATAAGGCAGAGCTAGAGGGAGTGTTGTCATTTTTTAGGTAGGTTTTGAGACGTAAGGAGCTATTTTACTTTCTTCCTGTTGAGTTGGGCCCACTAATGCAGCTTGGTCTTTTTCTTGTGTGTAGAGGAGATTCCTCATCAGTACACCCCCTGTCTGAGAGGGTCTGCTTCCCTTTAGAAGAGAGAGAGGATTTTGGTCAGGTTTTTGATAAGTTTTCTTGTTCTGGGGAACACCCTTTGCTTTGGAGGGGGGCAACCCCCCAATCCTGAGATTAGGGGCCGGAGACCTGTGAGCGACCCCTCTATTCCCTAGAGGAAGCAAGACCAGTGACAACGCGATCCAGCATGAGACATTTTGGATAGAGACATTTGGATTTTTCACCTTGTTGTTAGTGTGGAGATTTGTTTTCCCCACCCCTCTGCACACTTGTGGAAGGAGATAGAGAGCAGTGAGCAGAACTGGAATATCAGGCTTCTCTCCCAGAGAGGTTATCTGAGGTTGTAACATCAAACCTTGGGAGATTCCCAACCGGATCTCCACCCCAAAGGGATCAGGACCCAGGCTGTGGGCATCAGACTGAACTTTGGACTCAGGTAGGATCTTTTCGTGGTGTGGGGCTCCCCCCTAGGATTCCCAATTACTGGGCTGTTTGTACAGATGAGGAGACAGTGGCAAGCCCTCTCCCAAGAGTTAGAGAAATGGACACAAGCATCTCAGCAGAGAGACAAGGTAAATCGTTCAAATGCACAGTTTCATTTGTGGAATGTTTGTGGGACAGTGATTGATTTTTTGGGATATAATCAATAAAGTTAAGTTGAACATCCAGTCTGGGTCCAGCCTGTTTGTCCCTGAAGAACCTACGCCATCAGAAAGGTACACTCACATCAGGAGAGATACTCCATCACCTGGGCCAGAAAGGATTTCATTCCCCTGCACAGAAAGAGCTCACTACCTGGGAGGTGCAGGGTTACACCTGTGTCAAAAAGGAGCAGGAAGGGGCGAAGAGAGGCTGGGGAGGGCAAATGTACTGGGGAGGGGAATTTTCATTTTGAAAGTCTCACCCATATTTTTCCATAGAAATACTTGCACCTGCCTTATTGGATCCACTCATCCATGTCAGACAAGATTTTCAAAGGGAAATCCTCCAAGGGGGTTTCCCTTTGAAAATGTGGTTGCAGGTCCATGAGTATAATGCACCTTTGGGACTGCAACCTCCAATTTAAAAATGTCCCCTAAGTGTGAGACGTACAAAGAGAAGAGCAAAGATAACAGAATGTGAAAAAAGAGGAAGGGACTTTGAAACTATCATATAGTAAGAGAGAGAGATACAGATGAAAGCCAGGGAGAGGTAAAGTGAAATGGTCAGAAAAAGAAAGAAAGAATGACATAAAACAACACAAATAAGATAAACAACGTGGAATAAAAGAGATGAGATGAGACCATCAGCTGTGGAATTTGTTGCCAAAGGATGTGGTCAAAGTTAATAATATAAGTTTTAAAAAAGGTTTGGACAAGTTTCTAGAGGACAGGTCTGTGAACATGCATTAGCCAGGCAGGCATGGGACTTGCTACCTCCCACAGCTAGGTGTGAGCAAAAGGAGGGAGATCTTCCAGGTACTTCCAGGTGGATCAAATCAGCCACTGCTGGAGACCTGATGCTGGGTCTGACCCTGCAGACCACTTCTTAAGGGTAATTTTCAATAGCGTGCGTAAGCCAGCACACACAGTAGATGAATAAGTCGGTGCATCTAAAGTTTAGGCTGTGCTTTATAAACTGTGTGGCAGCAGTCAAACAGTTTATAAAATATCACGTCTCTCCACCCCATAAGGATGGGCGATTGTGTCAGTACGTGCATGGTTTTTTTTAATGCAGGGATTCACATATTCTGTGCACCCATTTTATAAAAGTACGTGTCTATATTCTGTGCAGGAAATAATTGTAACTTGTGAGTATAATAATCCTCAGTTTATGTGCGCATGTACTCTGCTTATGAAAATACTTATTTGTGCGCGTACTTCCAAACCCCACCCTGGAACGCCTTCACAATGCCATTTTTTATTACTCACAGAGAAATATGCATGAAATGGCAAATATGTGCATGCTCCCAGCCTCCTGAAAATTCACTTAGGGTCTACAGAAACGCATACTGCCCTGATGTAACTCTTAGAATTGGAGGGTTTGCAAATCTTAGGGTAACCTAAACATGAAACTTTTTAGCTGTGTTGTCCTCCTGTTAGTCTAATCAGCAGATTAGAAACTATCAGCCACTGCATCCTTTTGGTTTAAAAGCTTGGTACTCCATGCAGTCCTGGCATTATAAACTCACTGTTAAAGTCCTGTGGCATTTCTGTACCTGTTGAAAAGTGGGTGGTGGCAGAGTTGCTCAAGGTGGAACCCCGAGCTCCAGTGACAGATACTTCGTAGTGCGATCCAGGTCTCAGAGCTTGCATTGAGTACTGGCTCAGAGGAGGCTGCAGCCGGAATGAGGTCTTCCCACCCTCTCCGTTAACTAATCCATAATTCAGCAGAATGAAGTCTACTTTAGCCCGGGGAGGTATCCACTGCACGAAGGCAACTGTATCTGAGACATCTCGTACCTGGATTTGTGTAGGGCCATCAATCACTAAATACAAAACAAACATGGTTATTAGCAATGGGAGACTGCAGGTGGAGATGGAAGTACAAACCACCAGGGGATACTGTGCCTGTATCTGAGTGGAAGGTGCACACTAACAAGTAGAGAACTAGTGAATTTTACACAGTTGTTTCTTGAAGTGATTCATAAGAACATAAGAACATAAGAAAATGCCATACTGGGTCAGACCAAGGGTCCATCAAGCCCAGCATCCTGTTTCCAACAGTGGCCAATCCAGGCCATAAGAACCTGGCAAGTACCCAAAAACTAAATCCATTCCATGTAACCATTGCTAATGGCAGTGGCTATTCTCTAATGTGATTCACTCACAATCTGCATCCAAAAGTGAACTGGGTTCTAGGAAAGCACTGGGAAGGACATATGAAGTCCAAGCAGGGTGATTTATTAACCCAGGATCCTAGCCCATAGTCAGGTGTAATACCAGGGTGCCGATGTCTAGAATTTGTTTGTAATACTGTAAGCTAACATTTTGTGGACATGCCCAAAATATCTCTTGTTCTTTACTTTTAGAAATTAGCAGTTCTTTCAAGTAAAGTCTGCTTCTATGAAAGTAACATTTTTACAAAATATACCAACAGATTAGTTCATTAATTTCAGTTATACCTCTAATGCAAAATGGGAACATTTGAATCAGGTAGGCATTCACTTTGAGGCAATATACCTAATTTTCAAGTGAAATAGATTTTAGCTATCAAGCAATTTGGATGCAATGGAAAGAATCATATTCTAGTTATTAGGGTGCAGAATGCATCCTATCCATAAATGAGATTATAGCAAACAGCTGCCTCCAGACAAGGTCAAGAGTCCACAACAAATAGATACAGAAATGAACTTAGGATCTTGGTTTTCCAAGGATGGCAGCCAGGGTTCTTGCCACATAAGCACAAAAATGTACCTCCGAAATGCTTTCTCTCGGAATTTGGTTCCGATAGTCACCAGAATCAAGTTCAGTTTCTTCTTGTCTCACTGACTGTAACCAGAATCCATTCCAGTTGAGCAGATGCAGAATTAGTAAAATGGGGCTGCTATAGAACAGGCTATTATGGCTATAGTAAACCTTCTACAGTCAGAGGAGGCATTCACATCACGAAGTCACACGCAGCACTCTTGAATTGTGTGGCAGCTGTCATGCTTTGTCACAAAGATTTAGAAAAATGCTATTTTTATTTGGAAGCTGAAACAGCAATTTTGTCTTCAGTAGGCGTACAATACCTACTACAACGTCGAGAGCTGCGAGTCCCTCAGTGTGTGTAGGGATTCTAGAGATATTAGTATTTCCTTGAATAACCAAGTATTTGCAGATTTATATATATAATATACATAACATATTAGGGTGCAGAATGCATCCTATCCATAAATGAGATTATAGCAAACAGCTGCCTCCAGACAAGGTTTTATATATATATATACAAGGTTTTATATGTATATATATATACATATAAAACAGCATTTTATAATAAAAAAATGCCGCTAACAACTTTCAAGGATTGTTTCCTTCATCATGGCACCGACCAATTTATAAAGTCATTCATTTCTTTGAGTCCTTGCAAACCCTACAATCTCCCCCTGAGAAAGCCATTATTGGCAAAATGAAGAGCCTTTTGTTGGGGAACAAGGCACTCTTCTTGTAAGTAATTCTATTCAAGTCCACATCACCTTGATTGTTCATTTCAAATTGAGATAATCTATGGACAGCATTCAGGAATTTAATTTTAAAACGGATTGGTAGACAGCAATCGATTTGGCTGACATGTAATGTTTGCTGGTTCTGATTACCGGTACACATGGACTATAGAGAATGAGAATATGATGAATTTATTTTATATATATATAAAGTGATTTATGAGCTATTGTACATGTAAATAATCAACATTATGTTTAATGTATTAACATTATAATGATTTCAATAAAAGGAGCATTTTATCTTTTGTGATATAGAATTTGCATTAGTGTCCTTCACTTATTATTATATGGTGTGTGTGTATATATACATATATATATCTGGCAATTTCCTCCAGCTCAGTTGGAACCAGGGTGTGGATCTGGCAGCTTGACTGTCCAGGAATCTTTTCCCCTTTTTTATACTCCTCCCTCCTCCAACATGCCACATTGGCAGTCTGGGGCCATGGTATTTCAAAAATGGCAAAATCCTGGCTCTTTTAACATTATCATTTTGCTGTTATTTTATGTTATGATTTAATTGTTCATTTATGGTTTATATGACTTGCTATTTTGTATAAGTTTTTAGGTATGTTAATATTATTTGATTTTATGTTTATTATTCTTATGGATTTTTATTGATTGTGCATGGTTTTCGGCCTAGTATTATAAATAAGTGGGCTGTAAATTTATAAAATAGCTAAATTAATAAAGCTTTTATCTTATTTCTGTGGTTTACTTTATTTACATTGCTATTTTATTATTTGACTGTCAATTTTTATTTTGGTTTTATTGATGTTTTTAAAAATGTTTGGTCTGACTTTTATTCTTATTTGAAAGGTGATGATCTGATTTGTGCTTTATACTTTTGCTGGTTGCTTTTCTTTGGAAAGCTGGGCAACAAATTGATTGATTGAAGCACTCACATTGTGGCCTCTGTTAGATTTCCATAAATCTGTGAGTTCTGCTGCACACCTCATCAATGATTTGTGACAAGAACGTGACGAGGAGGAATCAATGGCTGCTGTAAAAATGGGGTAAATTAACTGACTTGCATTTAGTGAAAAATGGGATACATGAAGCAGTGAATAATGGAAAAGATATCATCAACCCTTTCCCATGGCATTATTAAAAAAAGAATGAATCCTTTTCAGACTGACATATTTAATTGGAGCAACATAAGAATTTTGTCCAAAGGAGATGAGATATGAGGCTTTTTTTTTTTAGATCCCTTCTTTAGATGTCACTTCATAAAAGACAGAATTTAGACTACGAGGAATCCAGGAAATACAAAATGGAATGTTTTTCCTTTAAATTGAAAGCCTTTATTTTTCTTTTCTTTATTTCATATATGTAATCCTGACTTAGCCTCATGACTTCTTGAAGATCACTTAACTCTCAATATCCGGGTTAAGGCTCTATCAATTCTGCTCTCTCTTTTTAAGCGTTAATGAGAGGATTCTCTGTAGGGAGGGGGGGGGGGGGGGAAGGATAAACCTGCAATACCCTGGTTTTAACCATAGTCTCTGATCCTGAGTGCTAGCAAAGAAACTGGACATTGTAGTGGTGTTCCAACATAAACTTTGCCAAAGAAATATTGCACACATGAAAATATATTGGCACTTGATACAAGCCTTTTAGATGATATCCATCACACAATTTCAAGTAGTAAATCTGTCAATCTGAGGTCCCTTGGTCTATCCCTCAGGGTCCCTTCTTTATCCATGGATAGAATGGGAAAGCTTCCTGGGTAAACTGTAAACAGAGTGTCCTCCTCTCCCAGTTTGATTCACCTCCCCAGGTATTGTGATCTGGGATCCACTGCTTAATCCTTAACTCTCACAGTCTTATTCTCTCTCTCCTCCTTCCTCCAGATCCCTAGGGGTAGGACCCAATGTGTATGATCTGGGGATGCCCTGAAATCTTTTCAGAATGAGATTGATGGAGTAGGAGCTGGAGAAGTGGTTTGCTAGGAATCAGCAGTGAGGTATCTTGAGCTCTGTTGGGCCTAATCAGAGGCTCAGAATTTGAGAGAAGCAGCAGTAGCCAGAGCCTGTTTGAGGAAGGAAATTTCTTCCAGTACCATGGACTGGGTACAAACTTGCAAGCTACCTGAAGTTCTTGGGGATGATTATGGAACTTAAACACATATGATATCTCCGGTTTGAAAGACTTCTCCATGCCTACAAACTGAAATGTGAGTACAATGGGTTCCTCCCAATCGAGAATTAAGTGGGGAAGAACTGGGTGTAAATAAGAGCATAAGGACATGTCATATTGGGTCAGATTGAGGGTCCATCAAGTCCAATGGCCAATGCAGGTCACAAATTTCAGGCAGGATCCCAAACAATAAATATATTCCATGCTGCTATTGCACAGGGATAAGTAGTGACTATTTTTAAGTCTATTTGGTCAATAACAAATTATTGACTTATCCTCTAGAAACTTGTTCAAACGTTTTGTAAATCCAGTTATGCTATTTGACTTAACCACATCCTCTAGTAATGAATTACAGAGCTTGGTTGTGTGTTAAGTGAAAAGAATTTTCACCAATTTGTTTTGAATGTGCTATTTACTAACTTCATGGAGTGCCCCATAGTATTCATATTTTTTGAGATAGTAATAACTAATTTACATTTTCCCATTCTGTTCCACTCATGACTTAATAGACATCTATCATATCCCCCCCTCAGATGTCTCTTCTCCATTTTGAACAGACTCAACCTATTTAGCCTTCCCTCGTAGGGCATCCATTCATCTTGGTTGCTCTTCGCTGTATCTTTTCCAGTGCAACTATATCCTTTTTGAGATGCAGCAACCAGAACTGTAAACAGGACTCTGTGTGGCCTCACCATGGAGCGATACAGAGGCATTGACATTTGCCGTTTTAGTCTCCATTCCTTTTCTAATAATTCCTCACATTCTGTTTGCTTTTTTGACTGCTGCCAAACACTGACCTGAGGACCTCAAAGTACTGTCCATTATGATGTCCAGGTCCTTTTCTTGGGCATCCTTTTTCCCTTATGAGAGGAGAAAAGGGGCCTTCAGTTCAGAAACACAGAAAATCAGCTACATGCTGACATTCCCCTAAATCGTCTATAGGAGCAAGTGGAGACTAACATGGAATTTTTGTATCATTGTTCAACTGTTCCATATTGAAACTGAGAGCTGTTATAACTCATTGTTTCCTGTGGCAAGCAACCTGTCTATTATCTCAAACATAAAGTCAGACTGGCTTGGAATCACACCAGCTGAATAGACTGCTGTAACAATACTGAGTGCCAGGTGACCATCCTCCCAGCAGGGGATCTCACTGGGCCATGCTCTGACCCTCTGTAGCCTCTATCTTGAAGGCTACATAATGCAGCAAGGCTAATCCTATAAGACCCTCCCTCACAGCTTACTCTCCACCTCATCATCGAGTTGCTCCTGCTCCTTGTTCTGGCTGCCTGAGCACTTACCGGCCTTATTTTAAGTTCTTGCTTACTTGTTCCTCCTACCTTAGCCTGTCTGTTTTTTTGTTTCCCTGTCTCCTGTGGCCCTTCCAGTGGTTCTTCTGTCCCTTATTCCCTTGTCTCCTGTGGGCTTTCCACTGGTCGTCCTGTCTCTTATTCCCCTAGCTCCTATGGGGCCTTCCAGTGGCCCTCTTGACTGTTGTCTGTCCTTGTCTGTCTGGCTCTGCTTTGCTTGTCCTGCTCCCCTTTGGCCTTGCACCCTGTTCCAGTTTTGCTTTGCCTTGCACTCTTTCCCTGCCTTGTTCCAGTTCCTGTCTCCAGGTCTGCCTTGTTCCTGCCTTGCTCCACCCTGACTCCTCACGTGTCCCAGTTCCTGCTTGCCCTGCTTCTCCTTGCCCTCAGACTGATTTCTCATTCCTGTCCTGATCTGACCTTCTTTGCAGCCTTCATCTCTGCCTGAACGCTTTCTGCCTTGACTTCGGCCTGCCTTGCCTTTGCCTGAATCCCCACTCCTTGTACCCTGGCAGAGAAGTCCTTCTGGCCACCAGAACCTGTGGGACCAACCCAAGGAGGAGGTGGCCGAACAGGTAGAAGAACTTGCCATGCTCTACGTTTGAGCCCTGTGCTATTCCTGCCTAGGGAATATGTTTAATCGGCCTGCATGGCTGAGACATCTGCTCTTATTTGGAACCGGCTGACAGGATTTGCATCTATGCCACAGAGAGGGAATGTTCCTTTAAGTTTAATCCAGCTGAGATTCACTACAACATCTGATAGATCTACTCATCTGAAAACCCTCAAACTGTTCAGGCCTTCCTCTGAGTAACCAGTTATACCTGGAAATGACATCCATTTCTGCCGAGTGTCAGATTCATGAGGAAGGGACACTGCTATCTGGCAGTGCACCTGCTCAGGTGAGATGGAGAGAAGGTAAGCAAGCTAGAGACAGGACAAGTTCTCAGACTGTGATCCACAAAAGCTGTCCTGATTCGCTTATTTCCAGTGGATCAGGTGACTGGGATTTCAATATTTTTTTAATCTGATCACAGACCTACACAAAAAAAAAAAAAAGAAATTGACTCATCTGTAAAGCAATTTGTCATTGCTCTGAGACAAAATGAAAGTACACTAAAGTACCTAATATCCAAAACAGATAATGGATAGCAATGGATAATGAAAGCTTCCCTATATATTAAAAAAGAAACAGCGAAACAACAATCAACAATTTGAGTAATTGTGTATTTTCGGATAATAGATGTTTTTCTGGATAATGGAATGCGGGATCGAAGCGGATGATTTTTTTTTCTGCATAATAAGAGTTTTCGGAAAAAGGAACTTAGGACATAGGGTTCTCTACTGCATTCATATTTTCAGCGGAAGCACCGTGCTGCATGTTTTATTGATTCTGCATTGCACAATTGCTGCTTCGTGTGGGAGAGGATTGCAGGATGCTATGGTAGCTTGGCACATCCAAGAGATGATCTTGCCAGCCAGGTGTTCTTCACGGACAGGCGGTTTTCTTTAAGGATGTATTTCAGACCCTAAAAGGCTTGAACGACTGCTCCCAATACAGCCAGTAGGTGTCTCCAAGTAAGCAAGCAGAAGAGAATGCTACGAAACCAGCTGTCCTACTTGGGCTGATTCAAAACCCAGCACTTAGATTAAACTCATTTAGACCTCTCTTCCTTATCATTGTACACATTTTGAGGGCAATGATCATATCTATGGGTAACACACTATTCACCCACAGAAATGGGCAGTTTGATTATTGCCCACTCGGAATGCAAGTAAAAGTATGTTTAAAAACAAAATGGGCCGCTTTTATTCGCATATCGTGGAAGCATTCCTGGGGGGCTGAGGGAAGGGTGGGGAATGGAATAACCTACATGGTTTTGAGAATATAATAAAATGCCTGTCAAGGATGGTGCTTCCATTAGGCAAGCTAGGTGGTCGCCTAGAGCGTCAGAGTTTTAGGGGCGTAAAAATCCCAGCACCAATACCACCGAAGAAGGACGTGCTGTGCTGGAGCCACTGCCGCTGATAGGAGGGAGCGCTGTGCTGGAGGTAAGTTGGGAGAGGGGGTGAATGATCAAAGGTTTACTAAGGGCACCAAATACATTTGTACCGGCTTTGATGCCTGTAGTTTCGGGCCAAAACATTAAATGCGGAGAAAGCAGGCACAAATCGCTGCAGGTAAATTTTCCTTGGGCAATAATCCACACAAAGCTACTGGCATAATTAGGCTTTGATAACTGGTGCAAACCCGGCAGGTAAAAAGTACCCATGGAGTTTGCATCAATGTGTCGCCTTCTGATTATTTACCCTTTAATTTCTGGTATTAAACCCAGACAAACTTGCTTGTGTGACATATAAAGTAGTTGGGTAACCTTACTTGCGCAATGGAGGAAACAGAGCTGAAACGTAACTTTCTATTTTCACTGATAACAGCTTTAAAGGCTGTGCTATGTTATGCTCAGGCTTGTGGACCCTTGGGCCGATGAGAGGATGGTATACCTTGCGGAGGATCCGTAGGTTCTCTCGTCGGGTGGCGAGGCAGAACAGAAGAGGAGCGCAGTTGACCCTCGGCTCTGGAGGTGGAGACTGCAGGCAGATGAAGAGGCTAGAAGAGGAGCTGTGTCTTCACCCTTGGAAGTCTGTGGTCCCCCCAGGAGGAGCCTGTAGGGACCCAGACCGATGGGACTTAGGTGGACCCCGAGGAGTCGCGGTATCGGTGCAAGGGCTGACTGGAGCTTCGCCCTGGAAGTCCGCGGTCCCCCCAGGAGGAGCCCGTAGGGACCCGGACCGCTGGCACTTAGGCGGGCCCTTGGAAACGGAGTCCAGGAGGGGTCCAAGATCAAGTGCCAGAGAGTCGTTGCTTACCAGTCCGAGGTCACACACCGAGAGATCACCACTTGCCAGTCCGAGGTCACACCAGAGAATCACCGCTTGCTAATCCGAGTCGTACACCAGAGAATCACCGTAAGCCAATCCAAAGTCAGGAACCAAGGAGACCAAGACGAAACAGGAACAGGGATCCAAAGCTCAAGAACTCACCGAGGCAAGCAGACTAGATAGCGCTGGAGGACGTTGCCAAGTCAGGGAATGAGCAGAGGAAGCTTCCCTTTATACTTCCCCTGCTCAGGCTGATTAAGGACAGGTGAGGCTTGTTAAAGGGATCAGGTCCCTTTAAATCTCTGAAGGGGGTGCGGCCTCGCGCCTAAGGATGGCGGCGGCCATCTTGAATTTCCTCCGCGGAAGAAAGGCTGCAGGAACGGCGCGGGGCAGAGCAGAGACGGCTCTCCACCCGGCGGTCAAGCCGGGGACCCGCGCCGGGACAACGCGCACCCGGTTCCCCGAGGCTGCCGCGGTGGGTCGCCGCCGTGGACGAGGTAGGGGACCGCGGTTGTGGCCTGCCACGGCCGCGGGACACAACAGGCTAGCAATTGCTCCTAGAGTGGTTTTTTCACCTGCTTATAAAGAAGCAACTGGACATCTGCATAGCTCAGCTATGTGTCTTTCCATAAAAAAAACCAATATATTTTTGCTGGCATATACTCACAGCAGCAGCTTTGAAGCTATTTATAAAATAGTTTTGCTGCAGGCACAGAATAGAGAGAAACAGAAGTGACAAAATATGCACTCACTGATAAATGCAGGAACAGGCCATGAAGGAATACAAATAAAATCTGTATTCAAAAGTTATGATTTGCATAGAATGTGGGCAGAACAACAGGAAAGGGTAAACTAATAGGGTTGTGCACAGCCATTTTTTTTTCTTTGGTTTGTTTTTCATTTTAGGGTCATTATTATCTGGCTAAATAGCAATTTTTTGAATACTGAGCCACTTATCTGGCTAAAATGTAACTGGATAAAAAGAGGGGTTCTGGAGCAGGTAAAAGTAATATGGCTAATTTAGCAATTATAGCAGGCTAGGTTAGGCAGATACATTTTGGCCTGCTTCAGAGCAGGTCGAAAGTGATGCAGCCGTGTGTGACCGCAAACTGGTTATATTTAAAATAATATATCTGGTTAGGTGCCATGCTGTTTTAAAAAGAGAAAACAAAAGTATCTCACAGGCCTAGAAGCCCAAATCAAAGCCCCCCACCTCACCAGCCAAGCAGATAATTAAGGATCCTGTCAGACTGAGCCTCCACTCCCCCCCCAACCCTTCTGATATCAATTATGACACAAGTTAAAGGGATCTGGACCAGCCTTCCCCCTCTCACAAAAATTTAGAAGATCCATCTCGCCTGTGCATTTCTCACCTCTTTACCCGAACCCTAACACTCCCACTCTCCCAATACCTTTTAAATTATGAATCTTCTGCCCAAATCACAGTAAATTGCTACCATGATCTTGGGCCAACGTTTTCTACGCTGGCAACTTATCAACACAGAAAGCTTAAGCCAACCCTGCCCCATCAACAATATGATTAGAAATGGGGCCAGGCTGGGTCTAGGGATCCTGGTGCGGATGGGCAGTAAATCGGGGAGATTTTTAGGGGCGTTTCCTGGGCGGTTTTTTATTTTGGCAGTGGCAGCATTGAAAGTTTTTAAAATGAAACGAAGGAAAACGAATAAAATTTTTTTCATTTTTCTTTTATTTTCTTTTAAAAATTAATTGAAAGAAGAAGACAAATTATATTGAAATTTCTCATATCATTTGATAGAAATGCACATTCCTGCTAAATAACTGTGGCAGCGTTTCATACTCAAGCAGCCTCATTTCAAAGGGATCATGACTGTGGTCACAGTTACTAGGTTTATATACATATTTAAAGGACAAGAAATAAATCTCAAATATATCAATAAACAACCCCAAGACCTATGGGGAGGGCAATATTTGAAGTCATTTCTATAGGTAAAACAGCATTTTAACCATGGAAATGGGCCTTTGGATATCGTCCTTTCTCATTGTGACTAAAATTCCACATGTTTAACAATACAAGTAATTTTATCCATAAGTTTAGAGGTGTTCACAAAATGGGGTAGGTTGGGGAAGGAAACACCGCTCATCATTTTGCATTTTCAAAACTACATGTAGTGATTAGTCCGAAAATAGAACCTACAGAAAAAGCGGTCCCAAATTTCCGTGGGCACTTTTTCCTTAGGCAATAATCAAACCAAAACTTAGCCAGATAAATCAGGGACAGGGCTGACATCCAAATAACTTGAAGTTATGCAGTAGTGCTGCTGTATATCCCATTTAAGTTATCCTGATAAATTTATCTGGGTAGCTTAGCTGTACCCCTTGCAGCTGAATATCAACCTCACTGTGTGTAGGTTTGAAAATTATATTTTACACTCGCTACTTCCTCCCCCGTCATAACCACGCAACAAGGAAAACGCCTCTCTTTAATCTAGCTAAAAGCACAAGCATTGTGAAAGTTCACGCATACTTTTATTTGCTGCGATGGGGACAATTTTTATCCAGCTAACTCCCTTTGAAAATTGTCCTCTATAAGCACCAGAATATTCAAAGAAACCTCAAACGATAAAAGGTTACAGAAATCATCAGGAGGAGGCGGAGCCAGTCCGTCCTGGTCCTGCCTACTTTCGCATCTCTGGATTCACTTGTAGTTTCAGTTTCTCTGAGAAAAGCAGCATTGCAAGTCCATAGGGTCCAGCAGGACAAAACTGAGGCAGGTCAGCCTGTCCCCAGTGTCCTGGTGCCATTGCTTAACTCTGCTTACAAAACTTTTCTAACCACTATTCTACATAGGGCAATTTGTTAACCCTGATGAAAGGTTTTGCATAAGGCCCAAACTCCTTTCTATATTCCTCCTCCTTCCCCCCCCCCCCCCCCCCCCCCCCCCGGTAAGTCCTAGCCAGAAAGCTGAGCAGAACAGGCTCACTCACCAGTGGAGACGCTGGCGGAGATGGGCGGGCTCCTTGCCTGGTCCTTCAGAGCCACGACTGTCACCGTGTACTCCTCCCCTGGCTTCAGCCCCGTCTGGTTGAAGGAAGTGACACTGCTTGGGAGCTGAGCAATAGCCCCTCCTTCATTGTTCTGGAAAGATAAAAAATAAAACATGAAAACTGGCAAGAGATTGCTGGCGTAATCACAGATAGTTAGAGAGAGGATAGTGTGGCTGGCTTTTTAAATTTGCTTTTTTTTTTTTGCTTTCCATCCACAAGTTATTCTCCGATTTGAAGCCCTAGTTTTACTGTTGAACAAAGACCACCAGTCCTGTTTCAGGTATTATTCTAGCAGCACACACGTAATTAATCCTTTTTATTCCACATCAATGGAAAAAGAAATCAAATATGACATATTACATCTTAGAGCTACACAATCTAAAACTGGATATGTATGTGAAAAATGTTTTCTTAAAATGATTTTATCTCAGAGATTTGTGTGCCACAGTAATCGCAATCCAATCAGCAGCTGTGAAAAATGAAAAATCAAAGTATGTTTCATCCAGAAACAGCTGCACGTAGTCCTATCGACATCACACTGCAAGAAACTGGCTCTCATTTTAAAGTTGGGCTCTGCTGGCATGTCTCTAAACAGTATTAGGATATTATGTAAAGCATGTAGCATTTATAATTTTTCATTTAACATTAAGTAAAAAATTACTAAAATTCCTATTAATTAGTGTTTAAGGCAAATGTGATTAAAATGGAGACATGCTAGTCTAAATACAAATGTTATTCTTGGACTTAAATAACACTGCAGTACTAATCCATTTAGGCACATAGAAAAGAAAGCCAGCAAAAATGCAGATGATATCTTTATGGGTCTAGTTTAATAAACTTATAACTAGTTTTCGAAAGCTATGCTTCCTTCACCAGATCAGTTGAAAATATATGCCTGATTTTTAGACATGTATTACAGCATCATACCAAAATGCTGATTAAACCGGTGGAAATGTAGGGTGAGTAAGAAAAGATGCCTTCTGTGTCCACTACTTGTCATGTCATGGGGCACTTTTAAGAAATCTGCCACCTACTGGAAGGAGCTGATAGCTGTCATCACGTTCATGTCAGCTGACAAGCTGTAAGAGCGGGCTGTACGAGAGGTCAGGCATCCACACAGCTTCTCACATATCTAGGAGTTGAGAGCTTTAGTCAGCTTGAATCTACTCAGGCATGCTCTCTCTCTCAGCTCATCTAAACCTGCCCTGGGATGGAATATTCTGCTGTGGTTTCTTGACATCTCCTCTGGATCAGAAGTAGCTGCGTGTTTAGTTAGAACATAAGATTTGCTATAGTGGGTCAGAGCAAAGGTCCATCAAGCCCAATATCCTGTTTCCAACAGTGGCCAATCCAGATCCAAGTACCTGGCAGGACCCCAAAGGGTAGATCGACAATGCCACCTTAATAATGGTTTATGGACTTTTCCTCCAGGAACTTGTCCAAACCTTTTCTAAACACAGCTTCCCTAACAGCTTTCACCACATCCTCTGGCAACAAATTCCAGAGCTTAACTATGTGTTGAGTAAAAAAATATTTTCTCTTATTAGTTTTAAATGTACAACTTAGTAAATTCATTGTTTGTCCCCTAGTCTTTGTACTTTTTGAAAGAGTAAACAACCAAATCATGTTTACTCGTTCACTCATTATTTACTACTACTACTACTATCATCTCCCCTCATCCATCTCTTTTCCAAGCTGAAGAGTTCTAACCTCTTATCATTTTGGTCTCCCTTCTCTATACCTTTTCTAATACTGCTAAATCTTTTTTGAGATGTACACCATATTCAAGATGAAGGTTGCAGCATGTGGCGAGGCATTATGATATTCTCTGTTTTATTCTCCATTCCTTTCCTAATAATTCCTAGCATTCTATTTGCTTTCTTGGCTGATGGTGCACACTGAGCAGAAGATTTCAACATATTATCAATGATGACGCCTAGATATTTTTCCTGAATGGTGACTCCTAATGTGGAACCTTGCATTGTGTGGCTATAATTTGGGTTGCTCTTCCCTAAGTGCACTTGTTCAGACTCTGAGTTTTGCAAGGTCCTTTTGCAATTTCTCACAATCCTCTTGTGATTTAACAACTTTGAATAAGTTTGTGTCATTGACAAATTTGATCACCTCACTCATTGTTCCCATTTCCATGTCATTTATAAATATGTTACAAAGCAGTGGACCCAAAACAAATCCCTGGGGCACCCCACTATTCACCTTTCTCCACTGAGAAAATGTACCATTTAATCCTTCTCTCTGTTTTCTCTCTTCTAACCAGTTCCCAATCCACAATAGGACACTGCCCCCTATCCCATGACTTTCTAATTTCCATTCATAAGTGACTTTGTCAAATGCTTTCTGGAAATCAAGATACACTGTACCCCATGTCTGCCTTTGCTCTTATGTTAAACCACTCAGTCTGATAATCATTGGACCACTGACCTGGATGTTAGGAATGGTATTTACCAATTGCAATCCCAGATCCAATATTCGGGCCGATACAGTACAGTGTGCTCCGACAGAGCGCACTGTTAGCTGGCATTTGGGCGCGCGTTTTGGACGTGCTAGCTTTACCCCTTATTCAGTAAGGGGTAATAGCGCATCCAAAACGCATGTTGCGGGCGCTATTAGGTTCGGGGGCGGGGTGTTTGGACGCGCGATTTGGACGCGCTATTACCCCTTACTGAATAAGGGGTAAAGCTAGCGTGTCCAAAACGCGCGTCCAATCCCCCGAACCTAATAGCGCCCGCAACATGCAAATGCATGTTGATGGCCCTATTAGGTATTCCTGCGCGATTCAGAAAGCAAAATGTGCAGCCAAGTCGCACATTTTGCTTTCAGAAATTAGCGCCTACCCAAAGGTAGGCGCTAATTTCTCCGGGCACTGGGAAAGTGCACAGAAAAGCAGTAAAAACTGCTTTTCTGTGCACCCTCTGACTTAATATCATGGTGATATTAAGTTGGAGGTCCCGAAAGTTTAAAAAAGTAAAAAATTTAAAAAAAAAAAATTTAAAATGGGCCCGCCGCTGTCGGGTCGAAAACCGAATGCTCAATTTTGCCGGCGTCTGGTTTCCGAGCCCATGGCAGTCAGCAGGTTTGAGAACCGACGCCGGCAAAATTGAGCGTTGGCTGTCAAACCCGCTGACAGCCACCGCTTCTGTCAAAAAAGAGGCGCTAGGGACGCGCTAGCATTCACCCGCTCTCCTGCGTTTTTACTGTATCGGCCCGATTGTGAGTTATGTTATCATTTGCCTGAGGAGAGCCCTTTGAATCCAGCATCTCTCTCTCTTCTTTCTACCAATAGGATGTTCCAATCAATAGCTTCATTGGACTCTTCTAAATTTATAAATAAGTAGTTTGAATCCTAATGCAATTTCTTGTATTCATATTAGTGTAATTAGTTCCTTATTTCCTGTGACCTGACATTGCATCAATATGTGGATAGAGTTTTGAACAATGATACCAAAATAGTTTTCCCTACCATTAAATTCCCCACCATATAACCCCACTCTGCTGCTCATTGGTTTCCAGTGGCACGGTGCACCAGCTTATTCAGCTGTAATACAAGGCTATAGAAGGAAACAGTGTTTTTGGTGACCTGTGCCTAGAGACACACTTCCTGAAGGAATCAAATTTTACAAAATAAAATAAAAGCAAAATAAAGCAAATTTTAAGTTTATATCTATACATTTATCTTTTTCTCTCCATATATATATGGCCACAAACATTTTATTGAATTTCTCTTTTTGTGTTTGATATTGAAATTATTTTAGAAACTATATTTAATTACTAGTTCTTTGGCCTGCTTCACGGTTGATCCTATTACCATATGCGCACTGGAAATTCATGTGAAAGAACAACTATCAGACATCGCAACGATGATGGCAGTCAAATGATGTTCTGAGAAAATGATATATTTTTATCCTGTATCTAATCTCTCAAAACATAATTCTATACTTTTCAACAGTTATCTAAGTGTGAAATTTTGATTAGTGCTGGTGATTGAGGGGGCGGGGCATATCCCTACCTTGGGAACGAAGCTGATTTCCCAGCCATCAAAGAAAAAGGAGAAAGGATCCCACTGCACTTCCACTGTGGTCTCTGTGACGGCTTTAAACTGCAGTCCCAAGGGAGCTGAAAGATCTGAAAAACAGCAGTATTATAGCACTTCTTTCCTCTAATCTGCTCTCCTGCCTTGTTGACTCTCTAAGGCTTGCTATTCTCTTCTAATCTTAAATGGGTATGGCACTCTGTTAGAGGACCGGGATCAGTAAAGACATGGGCTTTATGTGAGGGTACTTGGCTGGAAGGCCAGTGGAAGCATTGTTTTTTTTTTTTTCTACCAAACAATAAGTCAGATTGGACAGAACAGCACTAATGTCAAAACATAAAAACTAGAGTTCTCCTATCTACTAATGGAATCATGAACTGCACTGCCCTGTCAAAAACTAGATGAGTGATGACAAGGTGCATCTTTCTTATTAACCTTTTTGGGACAGGAAGGTAGGAAGAAAGACTGTGCATGATCATAAATGATTAGGCTGTTGGACAAGTCAACGACTTGTGTACTAGCAATAAATCTGAAGGTGTGCATACTTCCCTATGCCACATAGGCGGGCTATCTCTGTTGGCAACCTTAAGACTGACTATTCAGTTGTTTTTTTCATGAGTTGCTTTCCAACTTCAAGTGACTAACAAAAAATATTAAAAATAATTGCTGCCATGCATGCAGTAGATTTGTTAAAAGGAATGGAAGGTGAGACTTACGGGTGGTCACCTTAGCACTGACTGGGATGCTGATGATGTTGTTGATAACTGAATAAACACTGATGTTGTAAGTGAGGCCTGGTTCCAGCTCCTTGATGGTAGCAGCACTCCAATCCCCGGGCACACGCTGCTGGAGCTGGAGGATCCCTGGGATCATTGGCTGGTAGGCAATCACATATTCTGTCACCGCCATGGATCCGTCCCATTCCAAATCCACTGACCGATCACTGACGCCAACCATTCGCAAGTCTTTAGGTGGGGCAACTAACAGGTGAAAATGCAACCCATATGAGTGCTTGATTTACATAAGTCACAGAGTCAGAATTTTTTTTAAAACAGCCCAGAATCAAGTGGCAGTAATACCTAAATTTTAAGGATACAACACAGTGAACATTTGAATATGGCATTTTGAGATTTGTCTTGTGGTAATGTGTCTAACCCAGGGAACAATGATGAGAAACACTGCAAGAGCCTTTTAATCCCTAGTTCAGGACAATCACAGGTATTAACTAAAGGCCACATAAAAGAGAAGCACAGTTCTCATCCTCTTTGTTGTCATGTTGAGAATATTCTGATTTGCCCTGCAAGTCTAGATGTGCCAATTCAAGTACCTTACAACTTCTAAGATTTACAAAACACATTCATTCATGTGAACAAAACTGAAATGATGTTTTATGTTTGTTTCTGCAATACTCATTCTGCCGTTCCTTCTTTTACAATACATTACCCCGAGTTGACTTGTTACCTGGTGGCTAGTGAATAAGTTTCATGGACTAACAGGTGAATTTCCAAAAATCTCTTATTGTTTGACTGTAGACCTACATGGATAGAAATGCACCTGGATGTGGCACCCTGAAAATATAGCCCACAGTGTTTTGAATATCTTAGTTTTCGGACGGCTTCACTGAATGGCGCAATACTTGCACAAACAAATGCAGAAGCCAGTTTTACAGACCAACAAAATCTTGCAGTATTTCTGTTCTGCCCTTCCCGACTTTGCCTTGCCTTCTCAGCTGCTCTTCAGATTTATCTGCTGCTGTCCTGCATTCCATTAATGTAAATAATTGACACTGTAAATACTGAATTATGAAAGCGAGAGGCTTGAGAGGTAGGTAGATTAAAGGAGCTGCCAGCCCATTTGTTTATGTATCCGTTATTTTTGGCTCTGCAACTCAGTTTCAGTCCCTCACCCACATTTTAAAGCACCCGCGAGCCAAATGCCTTCTTTCAGAGACAGAGCTCTTCCCCTATACGTTGACCATGCTGGGTTAAGTTGCATGAGGTCTGTCTGTATACGAAACAAGAATCAGATTCTTATTTCCTATGCAGACTGTATAAATGTTCAGCCCTTGAGTGGTCTTTTCTATTAACGGTTTAAGTTACAATGCATGCACAATGCCTGCACAGTCACAAACTAATCCTTTTCACGTTCCGCGGAGAACAGCGGCAGCTTCACTTTATGAACCTGTTCAGTGTGAAACAAGCTAAAAGAAATTAGCATGCTCAAAAGTAAATAATATATCATCCTGCAGCTAAACAATAATTTTCCTTTCCCGCTATACTCGCTAAGAGCTCTGGAGAGAAAAGAAAGCATAATTACAACTGAATTAGCATAAACACTCCTCCCTTCCTGCCTGCTGAGAGTGGGGGGAAGCTTGCTTTGCGTCCTGCTCTGTGTTCACACGTTCCCGTTGCGGCAGCTGCTTTTCAGGCTGGGGGGATGCTTGAGTATGTGGCTGTGGTCGCTCTTGCTATTGTCGTCCTGATTTCCGCCTGGCAGCGTGCCACCGCGGAGATAAGCTGCTTGGTGACATCGCCCCCCCCCCCCCCAATGGGTGCTCTGCTCCGTTATTCCCTGCCGCCATTGCCAGGCACTGATCAGGCCCGGGAGCAGAGAGTTTGCCAGGAAAACACAGCGGATAGTCTCTTAAAGAGTTTGCTCTAATGGAAACACAATGTGATGCACTGGTGAGTGCTCCTGGCAAGCCAGGATTTCGTAGCCCAGTGGTTAGAGCAGCAGGTGGAGAGCAACAGGGAAGTCGGAGTTTAAATCCCACAGATTACACCTTGTGATCTTGGGTAAGCCACTTCACTCTCCATGGCCTCATGGACAGCGACTTTGTGAATCGCACGGTTATTTGTGGCTTAGGTGGCCCTCCTTGCAGGTGCAGAGGTGGTTCCATAGCCTGGGGCTGCCATCTTGTTAAAGAACCCCAAGTGGCCCCAAATGTGAGTGCCCCCCTTCCCAGTTCTGAAGAGAGATTGGGGGGGGGGGGTCTCAAGTGAACCCCTTCCCCTACCCTTTGAAGGTAGCCCCCAGTGGTCTAAAAATAAAAGAGCAATAGAAAAAAGTTATGGCGCAGGTTTCTCCTCCTTCATGCCCCTTGGGCAAAAGTATAAAGCAGGCCGGCTGCCGTTCAATAGATAATGACAGCGCAGGCCCGGAGCCTAGGGTACGCTCCAGCCTCACCAGGAATCTTCAGGTACAGCAAGCAAGGGGTCAGGGGAGGGCTAGGATGGGAGGGAAATTTGATCAAAAGGGGGTGGGGCCTGCACTACAACTTTTTTTTTTTTAATTCTTTTAAACCATTGGGGCCACCTCAAGCTGCAGTAGGGGTTGGGGGAGACAGGGTTTTTCCTCCAGCACTAATTTCACGGCCAGGAGTTCTCTGTTGCCAATTGTATAATTCTTTTCTGCCTTAGTGAATTTCTTGGAAAAGAAAAAGCACAGCATTAGAGACCCTTGATCATTGCGTTGAGAAAGGAGAGCCCCTACCCCAAGAGCAGAAGCATCTACCTCCTTGAAGAAGGTTTTAATGGATCTGGATGGTGGAGACAAGACTAAGAGTCTCAAAGAAATTCCTTTCTGAGGCTGTCAAAGGCCTGAAAGGTTTTGTATGTCCAGTGTTTGATGTCAGTGTCCTTTTTGGTAAGAGCGGTAAGGGGAGCTTCCAAAAAGGAGTCCCCGTGCACAAACTGGTGGTAGTAATTCGCAAAGCTGAGGAAGTGTTACAAAGCTTTAAGTCCCATGGGGTGCAGCCAATCCTGAATGGCCTTGACCTTCTATGGGTCCATATGTTATCCGTATTGGGAGACAATATAACCTAGGAATGGCAGCTCCTCTTGCTCGAATATACACTTTTCGAGCTTTTCGTACAAGTGATGTTCACAGAGTTTTTGCAACATCTGTTTTACGTGTTCTCAGTGTTGGGCAAGGGAATGTGAGACAGTAAGGATGTTGTCCAGGTATACCGGTTCGTAGGTATACAGGAGGTCCTGGAGGATCTTGTTTACCATATGTTGAAAGATGGCAGGGGCATTACAAAGGCCAGAATACTCATTGTGGCCATTCTGAGTGTTGAAGGCTGTATTCCACTCGCCCTCCCGGGTGCATATAAGGTTATAGGTTCCTCTGTGATCTGACTTCGTGAAGATCTATGTCCCCACTAGGCATTTGAATAGCTCTGTGACAAGGGGTAGTGGGTAGCACTTCTTTTGTGTGATGGCATTGAGGCCCCAGTAGTATATACATGGCCTTAGCAGGTCATCCTACTTCCCCGTGAAGAAGAATTCTGCTCTGGTGGGTGAGGACGTTGGGCAGATGAAACCCCATTCCAGGCTGGTGGTGTCCAGGGGTGAGTGAGCCTGGTTGCGGTGCTGACCCATAGCCAGCCAAGCATAACACCCACCCTCATATTTTGTTTTAAGTTTACAAACCTTGGCATGTTGCCAGAGAGCACTAGTTATACCCCCGATCCAAACAATGTCAGCCTGGGGATGCCCTTGCTGGGCACTGGGAGGGAAGGGGTTATATTTATATTGAAATGATAGTAAGAACTTATAGAGTTGCATCTATATAAATGTATTTGCATATGTCTCTCATTAATGCTAATTATATATGCTAATTCAATGCACATTTTCATCCTGCATTTTGTCCTCCTTTTTGAAGTGCATGTCCTGCTTTTGGGGTATTCCTAGTTGTCCAGCTTATTTGTGACTCATAGTAAGTGTCCTGTGTATTGTAGGAGCTTTTCCCTGGTGATTTTCCCATACAATGATAGCAGCCTATACTAAAGCCTCTCTACATTTTTAAAAATTTTGAAACATGACAGCGATACTCAAAGGTACCTCAATTGTACAAACTTTTAGGCCTACAGCAAACCTCCAAAAGAAGCTTAGTGGGATCTGCATGAAACAGCGGTGTCGATATTACCTCCTCTTTACAAATGATATTTGATCCTTTAATGCATACCTCTTCTGTCTCACCTGCTCGGAGGAATGAGACCAGAGAGCTTATTTGCTTTTTTATGCCTCTCATACACTCATCCTACATACTTGGATTGAATGCCTATTTGGAGGCCACAAAAAGTATGGCCCTTGCTAAACTGGGCCTATGTAGGCTGAGAACAAACAAAACTTATTTCACTTGTGAGCCAAATTAACCTTCAAACCAAGAATCCAGAGGTAAAGCTGTAATTTGTAGGGATATGAAGCAAGTTGCAGTAGTATCACTACAGCAGATGTACTGTGTCTCATTAAAATTTCCAGAACGGAAGCTATGTGTTAGTCTGTAGTTGCAAAACGATCCCAGTATCCCATTAAAAGAATGGAAGAGCCAGCAACAGGCCATTATGTACCACACTTTATGAAAATGTACTTTACTGAGCTTTTTCCTGCAGTTGCATAATGAAAAGGATTTTATACAAAACATATATGGTGAGCTTTTGGGATCACCATTAAAATGTCTCCAGTTCCAAAGCTTTGAGCTAGTAGGATTTTGACAGTGGAGGGAGGGGCGCACCATTTTCAGAACAGCACCTCTACTGAGGCTGTTGGAATGGTCAGCCACCCCTCCCCCTTGTGTAAAAGCAGGTTGCATGATAGATCTGTGTGGTAATGCAGATTTGGTTTGGAGCAGTGAGGAAAGAGGAGTTTTTTTTATTTGCAGTTTTGGCCTACTCCAAGGGGTTAAACTTCCCACCTCTGTAATCCAGGAGAGATGGGAGGCTTAACCCCTTCCAGTTACACAACCTGTCTGGTTGGGTTGTCTCCAGTGTTTATTTATTTATTTAACACTTTTTTATACCGACCTTCATAGTAATAACCATATCGGATCGGTTTACATTTAACAAGGGTATAACTGAAGCGCCAACTAAAGTAATTAAACAATAGAGGTGAATAAGGCAAAGGCAAAAATTACATTCAACAAGGAGTAAAGTGTTGTGTTCCCAGGATTTTTGATGCATTTTGTGATTTTTTTGCGAGACCTCTGATTCTTGGCCTGGGAAGGGATTATGGGGAAGTCCCTTTCTGAGACAGTTAGGAGAGAGAAGACTCTGTCTGCTCTACTTCACAACCCATGGGTGGTAGCCGGTGGTGACCTGCTGCAGGAGAGTGCCAGTTTTTGCATATTTGTCTAAGGACTTTGGGGTAGATTTTATAAATTTGTGCACACGCTTACTTTTATTCGCGCACCAGGCGTGAACAAGAGTACGTGGGATTTCAATAGATACGCGCGTATCCATTAAAATCCGGGGTTGGCGCGTGCAAGGCTGCCCAAAATTGGCAGCCTGCGCGCCCCGAGCCGCGCAGCCTGCCTCCGTTCCCTCCGAGGCCGCTCCGAAATCGGAGCAGCCTCGGAGGGAACTTTCCTTCGGCCTCCCCCCACCTTCCCCTCCCTTCCCCTACCTAACCCACCCCCCGGCCCTATCTAACCCCCCCCCCCACCTTTGTTGTACAAGTTACACCTGCTTGAAGCAGGCGTAACTTGCGCGCATTGGGCCGGCTGCTGGCGCGTCAGGGTCTGGTCCAGGGGCCGCAGCCATGCCTCCGATGACACGCCGACCGCGACATGCCCCCCCGACACGCCCTCCCCCGGAACGCCCCCCCCAGGAAAGCCCGGGACTTAGGCGTGTCCCGGGTCTTGTGCGCGCCGCCAAGCCTACTCAACATAGGCTCGGCGCGCGTAGGGGGAGTTTGGGCCAGGTTTTCGGGGGGTACGCACGTATCTTACGCGCGTACCCCTTTGAAAATCTGGCCCTTAGTTTTTAGGGATCTGGGATGAAGAATTTTGCTGTGGCCCTTCTTGCCCTAGAGTGGGGAAAATTGAAAGAGCTGATTGTTCACTGTTGCTTGAACCTGTCATTTGAAAGATCCTGTATGTCATCTGGAGAAAGAGAACCGTGAATAAAACATTTTAAATAACTTCGGAGACACCCAACCAGATTCTTCACCCTGGGGAGAAGATCCGAGTAGGAGTCATGCATTGTTTGAGAGCCTGATTTGTCTGCCAGTATTTTAGAAGGGGATTTCTGCCCGCACCCCCTGTCCATCTGAGAAGGCTTACTTTTCCAGGCCTTGGAGGGTGAGTCTTTCCCTGGTCCATGCGTCGAGGGACGCTTGCACAGATAGGGAAATCTGGAAAAATGTGATAAACTGTTGTGCCAAGAACTGGTGTGTATGGTGCCACAACTTGCTTTTGAGGAACTGCTGCAGTAAAATTGTATTTGGATAGCAACTTGAGTGTCCGGAGTATCTTATTGGCAGGCATATCCCTCCCGCCTACAGTGAAGAGAGACCTCCCCAGGAGAGAAAAAGAGAATCCCTCTCAAACTTTGGGCCTTGGAGGAGTATTTCTTACTACTGTTGAAAAGAACCCAACCCTCCAGGATGCGGGACGGAGAGAGGATTAAGCCCCGGCACCCCATGTGACCACTGGAAGAGGCGCTACACATATTAACCTGTACAACAGATATCACCTTACCTTTACTGCTTTTATGACTGGAAAGAACAATTATACTCATTTTCCATCTCCCATCCCCTGTCTCTATCTTCCTACCTGCTGAGCAATCCTGGTCCATGTATCCTTCCTCACAGGAACATACCCCTTGCTGGCAGACTCCCCGACCACTGCAGGCATTCAGGCACCTCAGCTGTCCACAGTCTTCACCTACATAGCCTTCCAAGCAGACACACGTGCCATTGGCACACCGTCCCTTTCCTGAGCAGTCGTTGGGACACCGCAGGTCGCTGCAGTCTTCTCCTGTGTAGGCCTCTTCGCAGACACACTCCCCATCCATGCAAAGGCCATGGGAAGTGCAGTCTGTGAGACAACGGATCTCTGAGCAGTCGTCCCCACTGTAATCTGCGTCACATACACACTCACCCTCCATGCAGATACCCCGACCAGAGCAGGCCATGGGGCAGTGGGGTTCTGAGCAGTTCTTTCCACCCCAGCCTTCACTACAGATGCAGCCACAGGTCTCCAAGCTGAAATTGCCATGCCCACTGCAATGAGGGATATAATCCAAGCGACCTGAAAACATTAACAAACTAGTCAAAAGTCAATATAGCTTTTGTATTTGTGTGATGGATAGAAGGCAACTATATGTAGTAGGGATGCACATTTGTTTATAAGGAATCCAAAAAGAATTAGGTGGATTTGTTTTGGATTTTTGAAAACAGATACAAATGGCCAATGCCCCCCCAAATTCCCCAAATTTTTGGGTTCATTCAGTTCATAAACAGTGTGAGCTATGTTCAGAAGACAAATGAAAACCAAAAAACAAATAAAGGCTCTCCCCCCACTCCTCAGAAAAAAAAAGAATACAAAAATGATCTGAAAATGACTGAACAAACTAAAATGAACATTTTTTCTGTACACATTCCTAATAAGTAGCATACAGCTGAAGTTACAGAGGATGTCATCATAGTAGGGCTGGGAAGCTGATGGACAATAAAGCTATCTTCAGTAACAGAGTGCCTCTATTTTGCTTTATGCCTTTATCCCTAAGGTGTTGTAAAATATTACAACATCATATGCTGTCATTACATCATAGCTCATCATGGCTAGATGCCTAAATAATCTACAAAGTTGTAACATTTTTGATTTATAGAATAAGTAGTAGTAGTAGTAGTAGTAGTAGTATGTACTGAACATGAACTTAAACCACAGTTGGGTAACTCTCTTACCCTTTACCTAGAATCAGTAAAGTGCACTTCCACGACCTTTATAAACTATAATGTTCAAGTACTATATATAGAACTGAAGACTTTAGAATTAGATATTTCCAAATGTAATTTCTTCCTCAAACTGCTTCCTCCATACCCCATGAAATCTGAGAGTTGCTACCTGTTGCTGTGCTTTCTTGGCAGCAGTTGGTGTCGCATTGATTCCGTAGCACTGACAACTCCCTCTCCAGCATCTCAATTCTGGTCAACATCTCCTGGATGGTGTGGGGTAGTACAGAGCACATGCAAGCCTGCTTAGGAATGTTTATTCGGTGGGTGAAAATGACCCGACTCTTACTGTCAGATGTCTGCTCCGAGTACTCCGTCACCTTCTCCTGCTCGCTGCTAGTCACTTGGACAGATGGAGTCTCGACTTCTGTTGAGCAGATGCTATCTAGAGGCACATTAATATTGTACACCTGGTTAAATACTGTCAGCTGGCCTTTGATGGGTATACTGTAGTTATCAAAGTTGCCCTCTCCATCCTCCATCTGCACCTTCACTGGCTCAGTTGACACTTCAACTTGACATTGTAAGGGTATGAGAACTGACCACAGCAGTAACAAGTTGACGCCAATGAACATGTTCCTCAGGACCAAGGTCCTATCATCTGCTCCCATTTTCTTATGAAGTGGAGACCTCTAAGCCAGTCTTAACCAGCACAGTGTGAGGGAAACCTTGAACAAAACAGAAAAAAAAAATAAATCATATAATACACTTTCAACAAAAGATCACAATCCATACAGAAACCATAAGTGGAGATTTTAGAAACATAACTCAGGGTGGATGTAAATATATTAAAAAAGAAACTAATTTGTGTATACCTAGGATACCAAAGTTTTGCTTTTATCCATCAAAAGTGTTTGACTTTAGGAAACAAAACATTTCAATGCAAATTATCGTAAAGCTATGTGATGTCATGAAGAGGTGCAGCCAATCAGAGTTTAGATGTAAAGTACAGTATTCTGCACATTATGTTACATTTAGTGTTCTTACAGTTTGCATCAATAAAATTATGTCTATCAAATTCTCAACACACATAATATAAATATTTAAAAACACTTTCCTCTTCTTAGAGCATTTTGATCTCAAAATACCCTGATAACTGCAGTGTCTCCTCAAGTCAGAAGAAATAAATACACTTTTAATATGATAATATTCTTTCCATTTAATACGATTTTTTTTTTAACATAGATACAATCACCTCTGGTCCCTCAGAGTCATTAACAGGTCTGACTTTCAAAATAATCCAAACAGACAAATCAATCCAGTCATAATATATAGTAGAACCATTGAATGCAAATATATTGGAAAATTAACCGTTTTGGATCTGGAGGCCTGCCTGTTCCTAGTTTGAAAGTTCTGTTTTTAAGACACTACTGAAAACCCCTTTCCTCTCATCTTCCAGTAGGGGCGGGGGTCACATTTCTAAGCCATGATGAGCACTGATCCACTCATTGCAGGGCTGGGGACACAGGTTCTGTGATGGAGGCAGGCTTAACCTGTAAGACTCTAAAGAGGATCGCTTTCAAAAATAAAGCAAACTTTATACCAAACGTTGTGTTTCAAAATGTACACAGCAACGGATGGACAAAAGTCCAAACCAAGGAAAAAAGTCCATTAAATTCCACAAGAAACAGGAATACAAAAACACAGGATTTTCTTGGGGTTCCCAAACAAGGCTTCTATCTCTTCAAACCATAATGGAATGCTAGAGATTCCTCTTCTTCTTCCCAAAGATACTCACAGATAGCAGGCTTGATCAGAAGAGTCCTTTCTGTGATGTCTAAGGATTGGATCTTGCGAGCGCTTTTATTGCATTGGCCCCAGAATGAGAGGTCTGCTGCCAGCACAGTAAAGACAGAGCTCTGCGCCCTCATCTAGAATACACTTTTTTGTCACCTAGTGACCAGAGTTAACCTTTACGCAATAACAGCATTTGATGGAAGTTTTGATGCTACAGGATGACACTGGTAAATTGAGCATCCATTTCCCTAACCTGACCACCGTCAAGACTTTTTTTTTCTCATGATACTGCTTTCTGTGGTTCCTCCTACTTAGTATCAGAATGATATTAAGTCAGAGAAAACACATTAAAGCAGTATTTCTGACTATATGTTGAGGCTTGGGGCGCATTAACACTTAATGCCAGCTCTGGGGCTGGCGTTAATTTTTACAGATTAAAACGTGTGCGTTGGGTGCAGAGTGATTTTTTGCATTGGAGGTAAGAACATAAGAACATAAGAATTTGCCATACTGGGTCAGGCCAAAGGTCCATCAAGCCCAGCAACCTGTTTCCAACAGTGGCCAATCCAAGTCACAAGTACCTGGCAGGATCCCGGGGGGTAGATAGATTCCACGGTGTTTATCCTAGGGATAAGCAACAGATTATTTTTCGTGTCATTTTTGTTTCAGGTCGTTATCTATTAAATTTTGTTTTTATAATGGTTCAGGAGGTATTTATTTCGGTACTTGCTAATAGCCTCATCTACATGGTATTTACACATGTTTTAGATGAGCTAATCTCATTAGTGCTTCAGGAGTTATTCTAGTGCGTCCAAAACGCGCGTCCAACCACGCGTCAAGCTGAGAGCTAGGCTGAGCGCAATATATTGCATCGGTCTGTCAGTGTCTGTTCGGTCAACAAATGCAGACCTAGAGTCCCAAATATACCTACAGTATCTCCAGGTTTGGTAATGCACTAACCGGTACTCTGGGCAGTCGGGGTGGAGGTAGGGTCTCTCTTTGAAATTTCAGCTGGCCACAGTGTGGAGAGGGTTCCCCGCCATGACAACGGCTGCAGGTTAGCAGCTGTCCCAAAGTTTATAATTTATTCTGCACCAGTAGCAGCAGTTGTGGCCTGGTACAATGGTTCCCCGCCCCCTATCAAGGAATGCTGGAGCCCTCCTGGCCTGGAACCGTGGGCAGTTTCCTGTCTCTCCCACTCCTTCTGACGGCCTTGCCTATGTTATAAATCTCTTCCTTTCTCACTCCAGTCAATGAAACAGCAGTTACCAACCAACGTATTTACAGAAAATGATTTTAGGCTTCGGTGCAAAATAAAATACATTCTAATGTGTCTTAATAACATTTGTCTTGTTGGCCTTTCTCGAAGGCATGTTTGTGACTTTGGCATATCACTGTTTAATATATTTAGTTTGCTCTTAGGTGTACACTACAAATTTGTATTTATGATTCAGCTACAGTATTTTTTTTAATCTTTTTATTTTTTGTTCTTTGATTTTTTTCTTTTTTTCTATGGTTTTTTTTTTATTGATCTATGAATTGTTTTATTGCTTGGTATTTTATTTTGCTCTAATTATGTATGTAAATTACTGTAAACCACTTTTATTATACTGACAGGTTATGTGGTATAGAAGCTTTTTAAATAAATATATTGCAAACATAAAAATAAATTTTTAATATCTATTTTCAGTGATCTGTAGCTTGTATTTGCTAATGCTCAGTTTTCCTCATTTTTAGCTTAGTCCAGTGGTTCCCAAACCTGTCCTGGAGGACCCCCAGCCAGTGAGGTTTTCAGGGTATCCGCAATGAATATCCATGAGGGAGATTTGCATGCACTGTCTCTGTTGCAAGCAACTTTATTCCGTACATATTCATTGCGGATAGCCTGAAAACTCTGGCTGGGGGGGGGGGGGGTGGGGGTCGTCCAGGACAGGTTTGGCAACCACTGGTTTAGTCTCTTCCCAAAGCACAGATTTTAAAGCAGTACACCATGCACTGGGCTTGATTCAAGTGTTGTGTTCCGCGGCCTTGGAAGGCTATGACCGCGTCCCCCTACCTTGCCTGTGATGGCGAACTGCCGCAGGAGCTCCGGGGGAAGTCCCTAATCCAGTGCCCATCGCTCCGGCATGGGCCCCAATGATGGTTGCCGGGTGGGAGAGCCGTCCCTGCTCCTCCCTCGCGGCATCCAGCAGCGTTTCCCCTGCAGAGGAAATCCAAGATGGCTGCCACCATCTTTAGGAGCGAGGCCGTGCCTCCTCATCAGATTTAAATGGACCTGATCCCTTTAAACTACCCTCAGCTGTTCCCTATGAGCCAGAGCAGAGGAAGTATAAAAGGAGGCTTCCTCTGCTCATTCCTGGACTTGGCAACGTCCCTCGTGGTCAGGTCTGTTTGCCTTGGTGAGTTCTTCTACTTTGGATCCTTGTTCCTGTCTTGTCTTGGTGTTCCTGGTTCCTGACTTCAGACTGGCTAGCGGTGATTCCTGGTGTGTGACTTCGGACTGGCAAGCGGCGATCCCTCGGTGTAAGACCTCGGACTGGTAAGCGACGACCCTCTGGCACTTCACCTCGGACTTCTTCTGGACCATCGTCTCCAAGGGCCCACCTAAGTCCCAGCGGCCTGGGTCCCTATGGGCTCCTCCTGGGGGGACCGTGGGCTTCCAGGGGTGAAGCTCTAGTTAGCCCTTGCACCAAACTCTCGACCCCTTGACCTCTCAAATGTCCACCTAAGTCCCAGCGGTCCGGGTCCCTACGGGCTCCTCCTGGGGGGACCGCGGACTTCCAGTGGCGAAGACTCCGCTCCTCTTCTTGACGTCACGACTCTTCGTCTTCCTCCACAGTTGTCTCAGTCTCCAGTGCCGAGGGTCAGCTGGTCGCATCTTCTGTCCTGCCTTGCCACACGACGGGAGAACCTACGGATCCACTTCCTAAGGTATACCATCCTCCTGTCGGCCCAAGGGTTCACAACCTGAGCATAACACAAGTATTTAATCTGGTTGTACATTAGCAGAGTATTTGCTGGAAAAGTCTGACTAGGACAATCAGACTGTCTCAGTCAAACTTTGGTCATAAATAATATTACAGTAAGCAGCCACATTGTTAGCCACATCAAATATTTCAACCAAATCCACAGTCCAGCACTCACCAGATTCAGTCCTCAAGGGCCTCATATAGATCCAGCTTTCAGAGTAACCAAAATATGCAAATTAACATACTCTTAGACCTAATATATGCAAATATGTCTAACAAATATCCATTGAGGATATACTGTTTACGGTTTATGCTGTTTATGGCAGTAATCCTGGAGCTCATATCCTTTTCTGGCTCTGCACTGGTAAGCCCTGTCCAACTTTTGCTAATCCCTTCTGGTGGGAATGGTCTTAAATTCCTCTTTATAATTAGAATCTGGATATGTAAAGGAGGATTCCTCCTGGTGTATGTCTAAGCAGTTTGCATTATGAGCCAATGGATACACTGTGGAGGAAAAAAGCCTAGACACAGACGTGGTGGAGGCTAAAGGACCTAGCAGTATACTTGGCTGACTAGTCTGAAAACATTCCTGCGCTAGCCATACACTGCCTTGGTTTAGAAACGTCTCTTAAGAAAGAATCTTTGCTTGGTCTTGCATGAGGGAAAGCCATGTATAGCCTTTTTAGCATGTTTTGGTTTGCCCCATTTGTCCATCTACCTGCGGTGCTGTCATCACAGGCGGGGACTGGCAGATGCACAAACCAAAGAATCAAGCACCCCAGGGACAGCAGCATCAGGGCGACTCTGCTGTCACTGTGTGATTTTACTGCGAGTCTGCCAGGACACTGTGGCACTGTCAGCATGGGACACAGCTGTGGCCAGAAGTGGGGCAGCAGGGGGGCTGTAATTGGGTGGGGGCAGGAGAAAAAAACTGCACAGGAGTGGGAGGGAGGGAGGGGGGAAGCGAATAAGGGCATAAAGCGGAGAAGAGAAAGGAGAAGGGGGGATAGGGGGGGAGAAGACTTCACTTCTGGGGGCGTGGAGGAAGAGAACGGGAAGGCTTCACGGGGTGGGTTGGAGTGGAGGTGGTGCACTCACCAGGGAAGAAATACACTCACCATGTATCTCCATCTCCTACCACTCTCCCCAACAAATTGCTGGGGAGAAAGAGTACACTGTGATTGCAATTCATCTCTTGTAACATAATAAATGATGGCAGAAAAAAACAACAACAAGTGGTCCGTACAGACTACCCAGCAAGGATTTTTTGTGGTCTTTTATGTTGTCACAATATTCTAGACTTGCATTTTATTGTTTTTTTTTTCCTGGCCCCAGCAGTTTCCTCCTGTTCTTTTGGACTTTCAGCTCAACTGTATTCTCTTCAATGCGCCCACCAGCTTTTTTTTTTTTTTTTTTTTTAATAAATCCCCCACAACAGACAGTCTCTGGCTGGAAGCCTCACACTGTGGCTTACTCGAGCCTCTTATGTGTTCAACCTAAGCCTGACCAGTTGGTGTCACCATTGAGCAATAACTGGGATGCCCTCTTCCACAGGGACTTTGAATGCTGCCTGTGCAGCATCCCCAGCCCTGGCTGAACTGGGGAACAGAGGATCTGATCCAGGAACTGAATTCATGCCCTTTGCATGACACCATACAGCACAGCCACTGAATCACCAGGCCAGCCCCATGCAGATCCTTTTTGACTGATAGCAGAATAGTAAAACGTCTTGTCCCCTCCCTCCACATACATGCTAGAGACGGAACTCAGCTTTATCCTTTTCATAATTAATTCAGTGTTACCAACCTGAGGCTTGGAGTGGAGGAATAGTCTAATGGTATTGGTTAGAGCAGCAGGCTATGAATCAGGGGAGACAGGAATCCCACAGCCACACCTTCTGACCCTGGGCAAATCATTTCACCCTCCATTGCCTCAGGTACAAACTTAGGGGTATATTTACTAAGCTGCAATAAATGTTTAACGTGCGGAAAACACTATTTATTGCATAATATGTGCAATATTTTTCTAAAGCCCACATTTTTGCAAATGCATGCAAAACAGCCCATTCATATCTAATTTCATGCAAATAAAATAATGCAGCTTTCCTAAAATAATGCAATTTTCCGAAAGGTTAGCTACAACTCAGGAGCTTTGGCTAATTTTTCTCGGGAGGCATCCTGATGCCTCTATGCTGAAATTTAAAGGCCTATGCTGGCCCAAAATAATCCCAGTGCATCAAAGAACCCCCCCCACCCATCCCTCCCCGGAGGTCTGGCTAGAACCCCGCTGCCTGTAGAGGCGGACCAGCAGGGGAAAAAAGTAAAAAAAATAGAATTGCCTATCATGTAGTGATGCCCCACCCCCCTTTCCAAACCCTCTCCTTTCCACAGGTCAACTCCCCCTTCCAAAACCCCCACCCATCAATATCAGCCATCCCCCTCAGACCCATTACCTACCTAGCCCCCCCCCCCTCAGTTATATTTGGTGGTCTAGGGGGTGTCCCTGGTAGCCTTTTGGCTCCTTGGTAATCTACTGGAGCCTGGAGCACCCCGTAGGCTCTGGGCCAGCCAAGGGCACCTGCAGGCCTTTGCCCAGACATGTGATGGGGCAAAAGACAGTTGGCACCATTTAAAAAAAATGGTGGTTTGCCTGGAGCCTAGGGGTTGCTCCAGGCCCCACTGGGCTACCAGAGACTCCCTTTAGACCACCAGATATGACCAAGAAGGGCTGGGATAGGGCAAGTAAGGGATCTGGGAGTTTGGGCTTTTATTGGGTGGGGGATGGATGGTATCGATGGGGGGGGGGGGGATATTTTGGAGAGGGGAGGAGTTTGGGAAGGGGAGGAGGGATCATCCATAATTCTGTATTTTCACTTTTTCCCCCCTATTGGGCTGCATCTACAGGTTGCAGAGGGATGGGAGGGGTCTAGCCAGACCCTCAGGACACATTAGGAAGAGGGTTATTTCGGGCCGACGTGACCCTATAAGAAGATGGTGGCCTCAGGTGAAGGGGCAACCATGTTTTAAACCTACAATTGCATATTAATGTTAGATTTGAACCGCTTAACAGTTTCCTAACCGCTTAACAGTTTCCTAACCAACATATAGGCTTAACTTAAACAGATAGTTTATCGTATTAAAATATGTTACCGTACTATGATGGCACATGTTTAATTTGTAATCTATACCTTTATAATTTTCTTTATCGTGCCTTTCTGTAAACCGTTGTGATGGTTATCCAACTTAACGACGGTATAGAAGAGTTTTTAAATAAACATTATATTTTTCCCTTTTCCCACAGTATTTTTTCTCATGGAAATTTTCCACCGGAAAAAATATTGCAGGGAAGCCGCCGCACTATATTACCATGTAGAGGAAAAATACTAAGGGAATGTCCCCCATATTGGTTTTCCATTGTCAGTGTATTTTTCCCCTCCCGACATAAAATATTGTGGTATGGTAAACATCCCCTTTGGGAATAGAGAAATACCTAGAGTACCATAATGTAATCTGCTTTGAAGTGCTGAAAGGCAGAATATAAATCCAATAAATAAAAGGATCTTAAGAGTATGAGGTATGTTAGGATAACAGAAGACAAGCATCTGTGTGTGGTTATTTAAGCTACCATAAATGGCACACTGAAGGGTGCAACCGATGCTTGCATTCTCTTAGGAGCTTTCTAAGCTATTTTGGAAGTTTTCAGCAATTTATTATTATTACTTTTTTAAATCTGCTGATCTTGACAGAGACCAGAATTTTCAGCATCGCTGAAAATGTGCGGGTTCTGCTTCACGTTGCATACCAGCAATTTCCACCCAGTTCCCTGTTGCGGCCGGTGTGAGGAAGAAAGCACAACAGCCGTTCGTGCTACCTGCTAGAAGAACTGAATTTAGAGGAAGAGAGTCCAAAACCTCGGAGAATTCACTGTTATAATCTTCGGTAAAAGAGACTCCCACTGTATTATGCTAATTTGATATATCTTAATTAGGCAATTTTGGATGTCTGCACATCTTTTTAAGCTCCCAGAAATGTGGATATAAGAAGCCGTCCTCTGTGAAAACAAAACAGCAGGGGATTTAACAGCCTTTCCTGACATGAAACCCAGCCCCTCCCGTGCAGCTGCCAGGACATCCTAGTCTGTCAAAACAATTAAGTGCATTTCCATATCAGCCTTGCGATCCTTCCCCAGATCTATTTATGGACGTATCTTCATGCACTTAGTCTAAGGAAGTTGCCTAGGGTCTAACTCAGGACCCGCTTTGCCTCCACGTACAGTGAGAAGAATCAATTATATCCGCATCCCTGTCCTTTGCAAGCTGCTTCTGCTTGAAAGGTGCAGGCCAAGAGGGTGGAAGCCTGGGTGGTTTGAGAAGGATGTGACAGCAGGCACTCGTTTGAAAAATGAGCAAAGTTATCTATAAATGTGAAAGCAGTGGAGCAATAAGAGAGAGCGCGAGAAAGCTGGGGATTGAAAACGGAAAAAAAAAAAAAAGTGACAGAGAGGGAGGTCGAGCAGCAGAAACAAAAATAAAGGTCTTTATTGGAGCCCAGTAAAACACAACCGAGGAGGGGGAGGGGCGATGGGGAAACAAAGGGAAGGGGAGGCGGAGGAAAGGAAGGACTTTCATCTCTGCAAGATCTGACCTGCTTGGCCACTTTAATACTTCAGAAACGGGCTGTGCAGGCAGCACTTCCGGCACGGATGACCCGGCCACTCGCTTCTGGCTCCTGGAAGCTTTCAAAGGGGAAGCGAAGAAAAGAAACAAAGCTGCTATTATGGAAACAGAGAATATGTGGCCAGATTACGGCCACAAAAGTCCCATCCGGTTTGCCCAATTTACTTGCTGTTGCAATGCCGCACTTGATCTCTGGCCTTCCTTTTCTTTCTTCATAACTAAGGATCCTTTGTGCTTGTCCCGGGCTTTTTTTTTTTTTTTTTATAATTCTGTTACTGTTTATCCTTCTCCACCTCTCCCGGGAGGCCGTTCCATGCATCCACCATCCTTTCAGTGAAGACATATTTTTCTAATGCTACTCCTGAATCTACTCCCTGGGAGTTTCCTGTCATCTCTTGTTCTAAAACTTCCTCTCCATTGAGAAATGTGCGCTTTTGTGCACGGTGATACCTGTTATGCCTTTGCAGGATTTTAATATCTCTATCATAGCCATTCTCCTCTCAACTGAGGTAGTGCATATGTAAGGGGCACTCCAGATTTGCCCCTTACTAGTATGGCAGCAATGGCCTCCACAGGCCTGGTTGCCAGCAGTGATGTCAGTGTAGGCACTAGCAGGAGGGTTTAGTGAACCCTGGCACGCCCCTCTGTTTAATAAAATTCCTGTTCCTATGTGAGTGCAGGGGGGAGTTGTGAGTCTGCCCCTTCATAGGGAACTGACCTAGAGCAGTTGCCCTCTCTCAATCAGAGAGGGGCTGTGGAGGAGAAATGTTTCTGACCAAGGAAGGTGGTTGGGGCCCCAGGCCAGGGTTGCCTAAGTTTTCAGGGAAGGAACAAATCTTGGCAGAGTAAATTCCTGAGAATTGTTGCTGAGAAGGTGTTAAGTTCCGGAGCTCCAAGGAAGAGGGATTTCTTCAGACACAGAGTATTGAAGAAATGCGGAGAAACATACTGCCGTGCATCAAAATCCTGCTTATTGGTCCTGAGGGAGGCGCCATTTTGAAGTCACTATGGCACTGGTCTCAGAGCTGGTTGGAGCCATTTTAAAGCAATGTCCGAGGGGCATCCCCCCTGCCCCTTTTACTAATAGGACCCCCATGGAAAGGGTAAGCAGGGCCAGGGTGGTCTCCAGCTCCAGCAAGTTTTTGCGACGTGGAAGAGTTTCGGAGGGGCCTGTGGAGGCCTCACTTTGATTTTATGTTTTTTTCAGTTCAGGAATCGACCCGAAACAAAATAAATATTAAACAAACTGAAACCCGAAAAAAAAGTCCAGAAACCAAAAAAGAAACCAAAATGTTGGGGGCTGCATATCCCTCTGGAACCAGGCACAATATTCCTGGTAAGATTTCATCAGTGACTTGTACAAAGTTATCATCATCATCTTTTTCTGCTGATTATGCCTCTTCCTATGCACCCTAGCATTCACCTGGCTCTAGCCACTGCCTTGTTGCACTTATTAGCACTCTGAAGATCATAAGACATGATCACCCAACATGCCTTTCTTTCTTGCTGCGTGTAGGTATCTCCTGTCCCAACACCTCCTGCCTCCTTGGATTTCTAGACTTCAACTACATGAAACTGCACTTTTTTGCTTTGAATTTTAGATCCCCAACATATTTATTTATTTAGTAAAATGATTCTCCCTCCTTTTTTATGCTGTAGGTGAGTTACATTCTGTATTCAGCACATCCAATTTTTCATAAAAAGGCAACAAATGAATAAAAAACCTTTACAGACACACAAACCAGACATGTTTGAGACTTAGTTGGGCAAATTGCAGGATTTAAAAATCTCACCCTGCTCGCCGTCTCTGAATATCCAGATAAGCTCTTAGATGAGTAAAACTTAACCAGATAAACCGGCGATATTTCAGGGGGTGGGAATAAGTTACCAAGATATCTTAGACAACACTGACATATTCAGCATAATCTGGCTAAGGTATCCAGATAAGTTCAGTAGTGTGTGAAGGGCTGTCTAACTTATCCGGTGAAACTTACCCAGATAACTTGGAATTTATCTGGGTATATTCCACTGCACAGCTTTGTCACTGAGCATCCAGTTTTAAGGCAACCAGTTAAGTCTGTTTGGTTAGTTTACACAAGCAATCCGCAGCCGAATATGGACCTCACATTATCTAAAAATAGCTTACTCCTCCCTTGCTGCCCCAAACAAACCCAAAATGTAAAGACAAGCGAATAATATAAGCTTAGCATAATAGTTCAAAGAGCCCTGCCTATGTTATGCCCCACCATCTACACCAAAAGCTTCCATAAATAATATAATAATATAGCCTCTCCTTGAATTGTTTTAGTGTAATCCCCTTCTAAGGCACATAAAATGATAGAGTCTGTTGCCTGTTTGTGAGCTGGGCACCAGCCTCGGTGTGCTCAGTCACTACAATGGTCAAAGCAGCGGGTGAAGTGGATCTGGCCCAGAGGTTTCTCACCCTGGATAGGGAAAGTAACAGATCTTTCCCTTTCCCTTTCTCTTTCTGTGAGCATCAGACCACACCCCCAATAATAACAATTCTTTCAACTTGCTTTTTTTTGACTGGCAGACTCACGCTTCAAAGCCCACGCCCTGGCCGTAATTAATACAGCCTCATTTAAAATGCATATCTTCTATAGAAAGAAAAACCTTGTCTGGGATTGCAGGCAATGAAAATCACAATCGTGAGGATTCAGAGGAGTCACACAGCAGAGATAAGCAGCGCAGCAGGAACAATACACACATTACGGTTCCCCTTCCTCTCTGTTAGAACTCCAAAATGTTTCATTCTAGAAGCTTAAGCACTTCCTCAAATGATGGTATTCACTATTCAGTACTTACATCCCACACTGAATTCTTCTCTCCTGCGATACAACTCCCAATCCATTTGCATTCCCACAAGGACACTGTGGCCCATAACCCCCGGCCTCCCAAGCTGCCTCTGGGCACTCGTTAGGAGTCTGTTGATGGCACCTTGACTTCCATGGTGCCCTGGCCCTATTAGCGGCCTAACTAGGGATCATGGCCCTAGGACTGGAATCACTTCAGGAATCCACACGCTCCCACTCTGAGCACCACCTTGTACTGTAATTAGGTGCTCTTCCCAAACACTTCCTTAAAGAAACAGATAGATCCCCATCATAAACATCTGCAATGGTGCACATCACCAATAATCCCAAAACTGAGGCTACATGAAAAAACTCAGAACAATGTAACGGGCATACTTCTAGTGACAAGGATCAGATTTCATTCATTCATTTATTGGATTTCCCTAAACTCAGAGCAGATTTCATTTACAAAGTCGGTTATAAAGAGCGGCAAGAAGGTGGAAGTGCAGTAAGAAGTTGGGATGAATACAAGCTGTTTATAGTGCTACAATAAACAAAATTTGCGCCTAACAAAAGGTTTGCCGAAAAATGAAAACCAGAATTTTTTTTCCCTAATGGATAGATAATTTGGCTTCTGGCAGAGATAAAAAAAACTGTTTCAGCCTGTTGCTGAAAAAGCTCAGGCTGAAGTTTAAAATAAGTAGGCCTGACTCAAAATAAGAACATAAAAGCATATTTTTCTCTGCTCACTGTAAGGTTCAGGGGTGGCTTAATTTTGAATAGCCTCCCTCCCTGGAATAATTCCTAACAATTGAGACCAGCCCCATGAATGGCCTTAACCATCAAAATTACCATCTCTCCTCACCATAGATAAGGAATTATATGTTACGCAAAAGAGGGAATAGCTTTAGAAGACAATTTCTTAAGTTTTCCATAGGGTTAGATTTAGCCCTGTGTTACAGTTATATGTCTCAGTCACTCTAGAGAGCTCAAAGCATGTTACTGCACATTAACATTTATATTATTAACTCAGATAAATAAACTGACAGTAAGGCGAGCATAAGACATTACAGGGATATATCGTAATGCACTCTCTCATAGGTAGATGCCCACTAGCAAGTTATAGAGAAAATGCTTTCTTTTGACAAGCCACATCCTTCACTAATATTAACTTCAGCAGAGGTGTCTGCTTCCAAGACATACTTACAAATGCCTAGTTGAATTGTATATCAATGGGGAAAAAAAAATAACAGAAACACAAATAAGTATTTATTTATTTATTTAGATATTTTATATACCGTCGTTCCATGCATAGATCATAACGGTTTATAAAGTGACATTCATAGCTATAACTCAACAAACAAACAATAGGGGTTATTTATCAAATTGCTTTATGGTGTTTTCGCATGTGTTAAGGCATTCCCAGGTAGAGAGTCCATCAAGCTAGATTGAGAGAACATTGTTCAAATCTAATTTTTGTGTGTTTCCTCACTCTGAAGTTCATCAAGTCTTCACAAGTGTTGCGTACGTCGGCCTCAGATGGCTTCGACCCTTGTGCCTCACCTTTTTCTCTGCTCTCCCTGCTAGCCTTGGGAAGATGGCTACCGCAGTGTCTGCAAGCTGCATTCTCCGGCGTCCCCGGAACGGCTATGGCAAAGCCTCACGCCATGTTTCTCCTGAAGGCCTCTTAGGGTGCACGTGCGCATGCCACCCATGTCTTTATCCACGTCATGGCGGGAACCTCGGGGGCGTCCCCCTCGAGTGACATCACACCATCCGGTTATTTAGCCTATGTTTGTTTGTTAGCTCATTGAGTTAGCAAGGATTGGACTCGTCCGGTCTAAGCTACTCTGCCGCTTCTGTGTTGCCGCTGGAAGCTCTGTCTGCCCTTCGGGGTATTCATCTAACCTGGGTACCCGCTCCTCAGGGGCCCTTTGCTTTCTTTCAGGTGCCTTTCTGGGATCAGGTACATGCTCCTCGAGGGCCTGCTCTCCCTGCCTCGATGCCTGTTACCATCTACTTCTGCCTGGTGGAATCTTCAACATTACAGCTACCATCTAGTGAGTAATCTATTCTCAGTCTGTCTCATCTACAGATCTGCCGTGCTGGGAAACCTACACCTGGATCTTCCTATACCATCTTGGTGAGAAGTGTACTGCTTTTCTGTACACTTTCCCAGTGCTGGCAGAAATTAACGCCTACCTTTGGGAAGGTGCTAATTTCTGAAAGTAAAATGTGCGGCTTGGCTGCACATTTTACTTAGTGAATCACACGGAATAACTAATAGGGCCATCAACATGCATTTGCATGTTGCGGGCGCTATTAGTTTTGGGGGGGTTGGACGCGCGTTTTCGACGCGCTATTACCCCTTACTGAATAAGGGGTAAAGCTAGCGCATCGAAAATGCGCATCCAAACGTGGGTTAACAGTGCGCTCCGCCGGAGCGCACTGTACTGAATCGGCCCGTAAGTCAACTTGATTGATAGCAGTTAATGGACTTCTCCTCCAAGAATGTATCCAAACCTTTTTTAAACCCAGCTACACTGACTGCACTAATCACATCCTCTGGCAACAAATTCCAGAGCTTAACTGTGTGTTGAGTGAATAAGAATTTTCTCCAATTAGTTTTAAATGTGCTACTTGCTAACTTCTTTAATTTGTCAATTGCCTTAACACATCTTCCAGGTACATGCAGATTTGTTTTAGTTCTGCTGAATCATCACCTCTGAATATCATTTCTGACATGGGTATATCTCTTACATCTACCTCAGTGAATACTGAAGCAAATAATTAATTTAGTCTCTCTGATATGGCTTTGTCCTCCCTAAGTGCCCCTTTTACCCCTTGATCATCTAATGGTCCAGCTGACTCCCTCATAGGCGTTTTACCTTGAATGTATCTGAAAGTTTTTATTATGAGTTTTTGCTTCCATGTCAAGCTTCCTTGCAAATTCTGTCTTTGCCTTCCTTATTATCAATGCTTTGCAACTGACTTGCCAGTGCTTATGCTGTTTCCTGTTTTCTTCATTTGGATTCCTTTTCCATTTCATGAAAGATTTTCTTTTAGATGATATAGCCTCTCTGACCTCAACTTTTAACCATGCTGGTAGTTGTTTAGCCGTCCACCTTTTCTAATGCGTGGAATACATCTGGTCTGGACTTCCAAGATGGTATTTTTAAACAACATCCATGCCTGAGCTAAACTCTTAACCTTTGCAGTTGCTTCTTTTAGTTTTTTCCTAACCATTTTCCTCATTTTATCATAGTCACCTTTTTGAAAGTTAAATGCTGTCACAGTAGATTTCTTTAGTGTGCTCCTTCCTGTTAAATCAAATTTGATAATGCTGTGATCACTATTGCCAAGTAGCTCCATCACTGTTACCTCCAGCACCAAATCCTGTGTTCCTCTAAGGACTAGGTCTAAAATAGTTTCCCCTGTTGTTAGTTCTTCTACTAGCTGCTCCTTGAAGCAATCATTTATCTCATCTAGGAACGTCACCTCTCTAGAATGTCCTGATGTAACATTCACCCTGTCAATTCTGGGGTAATTGAAATCGCTCATTATTACAGTGCTGCCGATTTTGTTAGCCTCCCTAATTTCTTTTAGCATTTCATTGTTTGTTGAGTGATAACTATGAATGTCACTTTGTAAATCATTGTGATTTATGCATGGAACGATGGTATATAAAATGCGTAAATTAAATAAATAAATAAGTACTTGTTTGTGTTTCTGTTATTTTTTTCCCATCGATATATAGAATTCATCTAGGCATTTGTAAGCATGTCTTGGAAGCAGACACCTCTGCTGAAGGCAATGTTAGTGATGGATGTGGTTTGTCAAAAAGAAAGCATTTTCTCTATAAATTGCTAGTGGGCTTCTACCTATTAGAGAGTGCATTATGATAGATCCCTGTAATGTCGTATGCTCGCCTTACTGTCAATTTATTTATTTGAGTTAATAATATAAATGTTAATCTGCAGTAACATGCTTTGAGCTCTCTAGAGTCCTTGACTGGGTAAAAAACTGGCTGACTAGGAGGTGACAAAGGGTAGTGATAAATGGAGTTTATTCTGAGGACGGGAGCCTTAATAGTGATGTGCCTTAGGGATCAGGCCTTGGACTGATTCTTTTTAACATTTTCATGACTGACATAACAGAAAGATTGTCGGGAAAGGTTTGTCTTTTTTTGACAAGGATAGCAAAATCTGCAACAGGGTTTGCAGCCAGGAAGGTGTGAAAAGCATGAGGAGGGATCTAGAGAAGCTCAAGTAATGGTCTAGAGCAGCGATTCTCAACCGGTGTGTCGCGACACACCAGTATCTCGCCAAACACTGGCAGGTGTGTTGCGTCTCCCGGTGTCCCACTGCTCCATTGTACTTTCCTTCTCCCTTTTTCCAGCCCTCATGGGCCAATTGGAGGCCTCCTTGCTTCCTACCCCCACTGCCCAATGGGAAGCCTCCTTCATTCTGCCTGCCCCTGCGCAGGCCAATCGGAAGCCCTCTTCCTTCTACCAGCCAGTAGGAGTAGGAAGAAGGGAGGAAGCCTTTGATTGGCTGGTGAGGTAGGCATCGCATAGGCCGGTGGTGGGAGGAATGGCAATGTCGAACCCCGACGAAGCAAGGCTGCAATGGAAGCCCATCCCCATGGCGGTGAAGAGGAAAACCCGACCCCGACCAAGCAAGGCTACCACAGGAGTCCATCCCATGGCGGTGAAGAGGAAAACCCGACCCCGACCAAACAAGGCTGCCATGGGAGCCCTTCCTCGTGGTGGCGAAGAGGAAACCTGACCCCGACTGAGGCCACCACGGGAGCCCATTCCTGTGGCGGCAAACAACGAAGGCCCGCTGGAGTAAAGCCTCGGTGGAACTGGAGCCCATCCCTGCAGTGAAGGAAGAAGAGGTTTTTGGTGAGAGTTTGTGTGTGTGGGTGTAAATGAGTGCCTGGATGAGAGCTTGTGTGTCTGTGTGTGAATGGGTGCCTGGGTGAGAGGGCGACAAGGCGATAGCTAAAGCCAGAAGAATGCTGGGCTGCATAGAGAGAGGAATATCGAGTAAGAAAAGGGAAGTGATTATTCCCTTGTACAGGTCCTTGGTGAGGCCTCACCTGGAGTACTGTGTTCAGTTCTGGAGACCGTACCTTCAAAAAGACAAAGACAAGATGGAGGCGGTACAGAGAAGGGCGACCAGGAAGGTGGAGGATCTTCATCGGATGACGTATGAGGAGAGATTGAAGAATCTAAATATGTACACCCTGGAGGAAAGGAGGAGCAGAGGTGATATGATACAGACTTTCAGATACTTGAAAGGTGTTAATGATCAAAAGACAACGACAAACCTTTTCCGAAGGAAAAAAATCAGCAGAACCAGGGGTCACGATTTGAAGCTCCAGGGAGGAAGATTCAGAACCAATGTCAGGAAGTATTTCTTCACGGAGAGGGTGGTGGATGCCTGGAATGCCCTTCCGGAGGATGTGGTGAAGACCAGAACTGTGAAGGACTTCAAAGGGGCATGGGATAAACACTGTGGATCCATAAAGTCAAGAGGCTGCCAATGAAGAGTGGGTGACTCGCCAGAATGACGGCTACTGCCTGGAGTCAATACCCTTATTAAATAAACATACACAGGCTTACTGTGACTCCAAAATCGCTCTAAGCTTCAACAGCAAGAGGAAATGTGGAAAAAAGGATTCACACTCACAAAGAGGGGAGTAGCTGGCTTGTTACGGCGGTTACTACCCCAAATCAAATAAGCCTGATACTTCACTTTCAATGCATATACAGCATAGTTCTCTGATTCAACGGCAGGGGAGAAGAAAAACTGATACTTCACACATCCAGAAAAGAGGGTTCGCACTCGCAAAGCAGGGAGTAGCTGGCTTGTTACGGCGGTTACTACCCCAAACCAAATGTGCCTGATACTTCACTTTCGATGCATATCCAGCATAGCTCTCTGCTTCAACGGCATGGGAGAAGAAAATCAACCAATAAGGGCTGTATAACAGTCTGGGTAAAACAAATAAACATGGGTGCAGATTGCTTATTGCGGCGGCTTCTACCCCTAACTAATCAAGCTAGATATTTCACTTGGATGCAGCTCCATCACTGCTCTCTACATTAAAGGTGGGGGTGGAAGGGAAATAGAACCAAGAGCTAAGAGAAACAGATAAGTATGAGAGAGAAAATTTGCGGGGCAGACTAGATGGGCCATTTGGTCTCCTTCTGCCGTCATTTCTATGTTTCTATGTTTCTATGTTTCTATGAGTGTGAATGGATGCATGGGTGAGAGCTTGTGTCTATGAGTGTGAATGGATGCATGGGTGAGAGCTTGTGTCTGTGGGTGTGAATGGATGCATGGGTGAGAGCTTGTGGGTGTGAATGGGTGCCAGGGTGAGAACTTCTGTATGTGGGTGTGAATGGAAGCCTGGGTGAGAGCTGGTGTGAATGGGTGCTTGGGTGAGAGCTTGTGTGTGAGTGTGAATGGAAGCCTGGGTGAGAGCTTGTGGGTGTGAATAGGTGCCTGGGTGAAAGAGCTTGTGTGAATGGGTGCGAGAGCATTTGTGAGTGATTGAGAGCGTGTATATAAGAGAGCATGTGTGTGAGAGAGAGAGACTGGTCAGGGAGGTGATGTGTTTCTGTGAGAGAGAGAGAGACTGGTCAGGAAGATGACTGGTGTGAAAGAGACCAAGACTGGTCATGGGGTCTAATTGGGTGTGTGTGTGTGTGTGTGTGTGTGTGAGTGACTTGTTGTGGGTGCTAAGGAAGAGGACTGTGAGGACAGAGCTTCAGCAGCCCTTGCTGCTCCTGGTGTGTGCTATTGGCCTGGAAGGGAAAGGAGTAGGAGAGTTGCTGGAGAGGGTAAGTAAAGGTGGCTTTTAAAATTTATTTTTCTTGATTGACTGCCATTTTAATTATTGGATATTATGCGATGTCTGCTGTTTTGAAATATTTTATTGATATTTGGACATGTTTTAATAATTTTTATGAGTTTTTAACCGTTGGATATTATTCTGTTCAGCAGCTGTTTTGTAACATTTTTAGTATAGCTTTACAATTATTTCCGTGTGGGGCTCTATAGCAGCTTGGCTTATTCTGTTTTCCCAATAGGAAATGTATTAGTGTTTAGGGCCTGGTTTAATAGTTGTATTTCTTAGATAGGGTTGTTACTGTTTGAGTGTGTTCCATAATACAGGTGTAACTTTGTGCGGGTTAGTTTGTGTGCATTATTGCAAATCCTGAGAGTCTCTTTCCATTTCTCCAGGTTCGCATTGCATGCAGAGTGGCTTTTTTGGTTTTCCATTCCAGTTTCTGTCTCCATATTTATAATTTGTGGTCTTTCTGTACTTGGTGAAGGTCAGTTCTGGGTGTGTGCCCGAGGTGAGGTATTTTACTAGCATGTAGGTATTTGTATCAATCTTATTTGTTGTGTTTTCTCAATAGGATATGCATTGGTGGTAAATTACTGTCTTTTCATAAGGAAGGCTATTGTGCCTGCCAGTAAAGGGAGTTTGTTTCCTTTTACTGAGATGTCATCAGAACCAGAATATCTTTTTTGTATGGTGAGTTGTACGGGTAATGCCCTAGGTCTGCTCTGCACCCATTGTTGGGGGTCGAGGGGGGGGGGGGTCCTGAGGATGCAGAATGTATGTTTACATTTAGCCCCATGATGGTCACATGTTCAGTGCGTCACGCATGTGAGAACCATCTGTCAGGTGTGTCCCAGCCAAAAAAAAGGTTGAGAACCACTGGTCTAGAGCAGAGGTTCCCAAACGTTGTGGGAGCATGGACCCCTTTTCAAGTTCTAAAATATTCACAGACCCCCCCGTGCTTCCCTCTCATTTTTACCTGCAGTTATGTGCCGTATATAGAAAAGCTATTAATGCACTAACAAAGAAATAATTATGTGCATACCAGACTCATTCATCATACATATAAAACTTATTAAGCAATGCTTACTGATAACCAGAATAGATATAATTGCAAAGCACAGCAGTAAATATGGACGAATGTAATCATATTCAGTAACTTATGTAGTAACTTCAGGTACTCACAGAGCTGGATCTGGAGCGACTTGGCGAATGGACTGGTGGAGGAGGATAGGGAGAGAGAGAGAGAGACAGACTGGCAGAGATGGACTAGTGGAGGGAGAGAGAGAGACTGGTAGGGGAGTTGTAGAGGGAGAGAAAGTGATGGAGATGGACCGGTGGAGGGAGAGAGAGACTTGTGGGGATGGATTGGTGGAAAGAGAGAGACAGAGCAACTGACGGGGAAGGACTGATGGAGGGAGAGAAGGGGACTGGTTGGGATGGACTGTGGATCAAAGACAGAGAATGAGAGACTGACTGGGAAGGGCAAAGCAGGGATTTTTGAGACAGCCCCACATCATTAAAAGGGAAATGTGGAGAGAGGTTTGATGCACATATTTCCCTGTCAGCCCCCAGCCCCCAACATGGTGTTTTTTTGAAAATTATTATATTTTTAAAGAAAATCAGCTTGACAGGGAAACTACCCTATTAGTTTGATTTTGACAGGGATCCAATGGCTTTCTCCAGACCTGCTTGTTACCAAATTTCATATATGCAGATACAGGACACCCCGCTGCTCGTAAAGTAAGAGGCACTGCTACAAACATTTTGCACCATTATTGCAGGATGCTGAGCATGCATGTCAGAGGCATCTCTAGACAGAAGAACCTTCTAAGTAACAAAAATCCCTGGCCAGTTTCAACCACTAAGTAAAATTACTACTAAAATTATTCAAGAGCATCAATCAACAATTCTTCTCTATAGGATTGGGACAAATCCCAATATAAAACCTTCATCTCGCATTCTACAATACCCTGTATTCACAGAAACACCTCCAACAAAGGGTGCAGAATAGAACAAGGACATTTCCCCTTACCACTCACTACAAAAAAAATATTAAAATTGTGTTGTCATCTCAGTAACAGCAGCACAAACTCCCTCTACTACCAGTAACATTGTATATTACAAAATCCTTGTCAGAATCTATAGGAAATCTGCCATACCCTAACTGCCAGATTCAAAAAGTAACCACCTTACCTATGAAAAGGCAACACTGCAAATATTACAACTGGCTCTAAAACACCAGTACACCTCCTATAAGGAAAACAGAACAAGTCAGGCTGCTATAGATCCCTATATGGAAACTACATCCTAGCAGAATACCTTAACCTAAGTCACACAGAGAACACAGACAGATCCTCGCCAAATACAGAATACAGAGACCAAAAGTATAAATACAAACCTGCAGATAAAAAGTGAACTGGAAACCACTAGAAGCCAGACTCTGTATGCATTGCAATAATTGAAAAACTGAAAGATTGCTATTCCTCATAAAACATCAATTAATACAATCAAGAAATATAAAATATCAGTAACAGTAAAACCATATTAATTTATTTTATTTATTTATAAGATTTATGAATCCCCTTTCAAAACTTATGTCTTTCCAAAGTGATGTACAGCAAAAGTAAACAATAAATTAAAACAATGCAATAAAATAAAATCATCAACTGATTAAAACAATATTGGACTAGGGAAACTTTAGCTTTAAATTCTTAAAAGCTCTAGGTTGAGCTCAGAGCTCGGAATTCATCAGCCAAAACTTTAATTTACGGCGAAAATGCATTAAGCAAGTTTCTTCCCTGATCGATAAGGGGAGATTATTCCAGGCATCAGGAATTAAAGTAAAGAAAGATCTTTTATGCAATTTTACATGCCGAATGGTTCTCAGAGATGGGAGTTGACGTAGATATTTTATTTTATTTAGCAAGTTTTCTAGACCACCATTTAGTAATACCATCACAACGGTTTAAATAGTTAAGAAAATAAATACATCATTACAGTATAAAATATAAATAATTAAGATTAAGGAATTAGATATCTCAGGCCTGGATTTATCAAAATGCAGTAAGTACCGCATGCGATAGCAAAAGGGGTGTGTTTTATGCTAATATAGCATTTGTCGCAATTTGCACTCATTACCTGTGCGAAGAGCTAAGTTAGTGCAAATTGCGATACCATTTTCAGATTCTGCGATAAGTGCCAGACCTGTTGTATTTCCTGCATTCAACCACTGGGGGACCATTGTTGAGAGAGAGAGAGAGAGAGAGAGAGAGAGAGAGAGAGAGAGAGAGAGAGAGAGAGAGACTGGCCATAATGTCATTCCCATAGGTGGGTATTTGTATCCCTATGGTAGGCCCACCTAGTAACTCGAGGTGGGGTTTAGGTAAGAGTGTAGGGGGTTAGGGGCCACTTTGACATTCTACGTGACACCTACGAACAGAACAGTGGTCTTGTGAAGATTTGATGACCTTTGGAGTGAGGAAACTCACTCCAAGATGAGATTTGGGCAATGTTCTCTCAACCTAGCTTGATGTTACCCAGGTAGAGAGTTCATCAAGCTAGGATGAGAGAACATTGCCCAAATCTCATCTTGGAGTGAGTTTCCTCACTCCAAAGGTCATAAAATCTTCACGAGACCACTGTTCTGCAGGAAGCTTGAAATCCAATTTAGAACCATCCCTACTAACCCTAAGGAATGACAACAAGAAATTAGGATTTTGTGGTCAACTAGATCAAATGCACTTGAAAGGTCAAGGAGAATTAACAAAGCAGAATATGCCTTATCTAGACTACATATGACAGCGTCCTAAACATCTATCAAGATATTCTCTATGCTGCATCCCCTAAAAATTCCACCTGAGCAGGATCTAATTTACTATTGTCTTCTATAAACTCAGTAAGTTGGGTAGTAACAACTTTCTCTAATATCTTGGAGATAAATGGAAGATTAGACACTAATAAAAAATATTTCAAAACAACTGACATATAGAACATCCAATAATATAAAACTCACATAAATTATTTTTAAATTTCCTAAACAATAAAATATTTCAAAACATCAGACACATCAAACAGCCAATAATTAAAACTAATAAGGATTTAAAATTTCCACATTCTCCATACCTAGAAACTTTTGATTTTCATGGATTAGTAGAGATGGGGAGGAGGGTTCACAAATTTTCTCCTCTCTATCATACGCACACACACATATACTCCTATCTCACACATGTCACACAAACATGCTCCCTCTCTCTCATACACACACGCTGTCATACACACTTATATTTCCTCTATGTCATACACACATGTTTTCTCTCACATACACTCCCTCTCTCTCACACACACATATACTCCTTCTCTCTTATACACACATGCTCCCTCTTTCACAAACATACATGCTCATACCCACACATTTACTCCCTTTCTTACAAACAAACATGCTGCCACACTCACACATGCTTCCTTTCTCTTATACACACATGCCTTCTCTCTATCATTCACATACTCCCACTTTCACACACACACACACACACACACACACTCACACTCATACCCACACATACACTCCTTCTCTCTCATACCCACACATACATGCTCCCTCTCTCTCATACACACATGCTAATATAGAAACACTCCCTCTTTCTGAAGCGCAGATGCTCTGTCTCTCATTCACACACACACACACACACACACACACAAACATACAAACTCCCTCTCTCTCACCCAATGAAACTAGGGGCAGTCAGGCAGGCCAAGGTAGACAGTGATTCAGCAGCCTCATCTGCATCCGCACAGGCGCCAAAGTCATATCATCAACCAGCACCTATGCGACGTCATAGAAGATATCAGGTCTCTGCAGCGATGGAGTGTCTTGATCCCGGGTCCTGAGGGAAACCTCCTCCCCTAACTGGATTGTCACTCCTTCAATAAGACCAGCAACAGGGACCTTGACCCCAGGAAAAGAAGGCTCGGTGGATATGAAAGACGGGATGGACTGCTGACCGGGTATGTGAACAGGCTCAGCGGGGAAAACTCTCACTTTCCCTTTCCTCTTAGGAGCCATAACCAGGAAGAAAAATTGAAAAAGAAATGAGGTACAGGACAGTGTCTTCCCATCTAACCTCTTACAGCCATCTTGCTCCAAGCCCCCAACTAACCAAATTATTGAGGCATGAGATTTTGATGACAGAGTCCACTTTGTCAGAAAATGTTATCATGATATTAAGAACATAAGAACATGCCATACTGGGTCAGACCAAGGGTCCATCAAGCCCAGCATCCTGTTTCCAACAGTGGCCAATCCAGGCCATAAGAACCTGGCAAGTACCCAAACACTAAGTCTATCCCATGCTACTGTTGCTAATAATAGCAACATATTCCTTATCTGACTTGCTAGCATGAGATAGTACTGGAATTAGACCCTTTTTTTAAGGTTCTGGTGGTGAACCCTAACATGATATAGGAAGACTGCTATTGGATTATTACTGAAGGACTCATTCTCACCTGAAAATTCTGATTCCCACATGAGGCCTATTTGTAAATGCGAGTCAATAATTGCTGCATATGAGTGTCTTTTATATGTAGCTCCTCCATGTTAGGGTTGATACCTGGCTTTGTGTCATAAGAAACAGGCTAAAAAAGAAGAACAGTCCATGCAGAACTGGATCAACCTGTTTCTTATGACATTGTGGCAGGTGGCCACCCTACTCCAAGTCATGCTTCCCTCGGACTTTTTGACTTGATATGGACACCTATCAGTTACAACGGGTGCAGGTGCTCAGCCAGCCAGTCTGATCAGAACCCTCAATCTCTCTAACTACTGCCTTCATGCCAGCTTGAATGGACAACAGTTGACCCCCATTGCCATGCTTATTTTGACAGATCTTTTCTCTCACTTGATTTCATCCTGTGGAGTCATTGCTTTGCAGAAGGATGTGGGGTTGTAACATTGAGATTATATGGTTTTCTTTCAGATTTATAAGGAAAGAAGATACCCATATGGATGCCCTCAAGACAATTGTGGCTATCCACTAGCAGCAAATTAACAAAATAATAGAAAAAGTCCAAATACTAATTAAGAAACAGGTTTTGATGGACTACTGACTTTTTCCAGATTAACAAGGCACCCTTTGACATCTTTGACATTTTTGTAACTGAGTATAAATACATAGTGGACTCTGACCAAGGTTCCTGATCCACATCAAACGTCATGGTAAAGTTGATTACAGGGTTCTAGAAAATGCTTATCTAAAGAGAATGTCTCCTTCTCTTCTCTGTTAAAATGGCATTGTAATCCGATTGAATAAAAAAAGAGCCATTTAGGAGTTACCACATAATGAGACTGGGAAACAGCACAGGAAAAATACATTATACATGATAGAGAGGGGGGGGGGGGGCTGACTGGAGGGGGCCATGGAAGATGGGAAGTCAGGGAGAAGTTGAAAAGGGAGGCACAATGCTTGTTCCTTCAAGAAGGGAGGTGAAAGAGACACATGAAAGAAAGGGAGATAGAAGGGCAAATAACAATTAAAGCAGGCAAGAAGTCCTAGTAATGACAGTGTCACTCTGAGAGCGATATTTCCTTCTGCAAGAACATTCATCTAGTTTACTGTATGTCAAGTCTTGCAGTGTTAATGCAACAAAACTAAACTTTCACAGGCACGCGCATGTGCGCATTTGTGTACAAGTTAACATGACATAATAAAATACAACTGCCTACGGCCTTGTTTAGTTTGCCTTGTCAATATAATTATCACAAACCTGTATGGCAGGGGGAAGTGCTTTGCTCTAATTAAATCCTGCAGATAATCAGACCTTCCATAATTCTGATTTAACACACTCTTAATGAGGTAGACTCCAGCTTTATAGAGTCAGCAGGATTGTCTGAGGTAGCACGGTTCGGCTTTCTCCTGGCGAGATATTGCTGCTTAATGAGACGCTTGACATGCTGGCATGATCTGTTGGGGACTACGCTGAGCCCTTGCCAATTCTTTTAAAGTGCAAATCTTTCAGGGTAATGTACAGAAAAAGAAAAACTTGCCTGCTGTTACTGCGCAAATGCATTGCAGAAAGATTTTATTTGTCAATAAAAAGAATGCAGCAATATCTCTTTCAACAAGAAAGAAAGAGAGAGAGAGAAGCGAGGGGGAGGATAGGGTTTTATGGAACCAGATTAATACAGTAAAAAAATTGCTATACTAAGATCTCTAGTTTGTAAGGTACCATGGTTATAAAGCTGCGATTATAAAGTCCTAGCCAAAAAGAAAAACGTGTGGTAACATTACGGTCTGATGCAAACTCATTTTTCAGGTGCATGTTGTCCACATCCCTGGACAAGTTAACTAAAAAAAGCCCACATCTGCCAGTTGCCAGCAATCTGCAGGAAGCATCTACATAAAACGAGTGATTTGTGCCCTTAAGGACCCAATTACATTACTGAGGCACTGTGAACATGCGATGAGATATTAGGACTTGATTTGTCGGAAAAGATTGAATTGGCCTGATTGGGGTTGCTGGAGTATGAAATGGCGAAGCAGCAAGGCAGAAGGAGATCAGTAGCCGGGCAGGGCCCTCCTGTGAGATGAGCTGGGAAAACTCTTCTGTTTGCTCCGGGTTCGATGTAACAGACCCCTTTCTGGGACATGCTCCACTGACACAACTCCTGCAGCAAGGCTAAGCTTAAATTCACTCACCAAGTCACTCTGTAGGTTGGTTGCAGGTTCTGGCAAATCTTTATTACATTCTAAACAAAGGAAATACCCAACTGCATTTTTCAATTTTTAATAAACAATATAAAATCAAACAAATGCAGCAGATATTTCATATAATAATACTCCAACGGTTGCAAATTGCACTGTTCGAAAAGGGGAAGGGAACCCTCCAAACTAAATGCATGGAAATATTTGGTACTTAACAAAACCACTCCTGCAATTGGCTTAATGCAGCTTCAGATCAAAGTTAAGCATGGGGAGGGCAACTTTAAAGCCATTTATCCTGGTAAACTCATCTGAAAAGTTGCCCACTTCTTCCAGTCTAAAAGTATGTACAGGCTTCTACGATGTACACACTTTGAGCCAGACAGAAAGGGCTATTCCTGAGGATGGGTGGAGGATGTATTGGAAAACAGCATTTGTAAATTTGGTTGCTAAAATCTCCGTGCAGTGTTTAGCATGAAAATTCTGCCCAACTGCTTTGCTTTTAAAAATTGCCTCAAGGTTCAGGGGTGAAAAATACCATGGACACACACACACACAGGTTCCCATTCTCCCTCACAGACACACACAAGCGCTCCCTCTTACATTCTCTCTCACAGATAGGTTCACATTCCCACACAAACAGGCTCTCATATGTAGGCTCATACACACACACACACAGGCTCTTACTTTCACAAGCAGGATGCCACTCCCACACAGATAGAGGCTCCCACTCTCATACTCTCTTTCTCACGCAGGCTCCTACTTTCATAAGCAGGATGACACTCCCACACAGATAGAGGCTCCCACTCTCATACTCTCTTTCACACGCAGGCTCCTACTTCCATGCACATACGCTCCTTCACACACATATACAGGGTCCCACTCCCACATTCTTTCTCTCTCATACAAATACACACAGCTTCTCCATTCCCACATGTTCTTTCACATACACACACACTCCCTGGCAGGATCCCATTCACACCCCCCCCCCCGCCCCAGGCAGCCCTCCATTCACACCCCAACCCTATGACATGCTCCCATTCACACACACACCCTGGCAGGCTCCCATTCACACCAACAGCCCCCTCATCAGGCAGGTTCCTATTCACACTAATACCCCCTCAGGCAGGCTCCCATTCACACCAACACCCCCTCAGGCAGGCTCCCATTCACACCAATAGCACCCCCAGGCAGGCTCCCATTCACTCGCAAATACAAAACCCAGGCAGTCTCCCTATCAGGAGCAGAAGGGGGAACCTGTTCTGCTGCTGCTGCTGCTGCTGCTCCTCCTTCTGTGCCGGCCCCTGCACTATTCAAAACTCTTGCAGCTAGCGCTTCCTCTATGCTGCTGATCTCATGCATCACGAGATCAGCATAAAGCATATGATAGCTGCAAGCTTTTGAATTCATAGGCCGGCATACGAGGAGGAGCAGGCGAATGGGCTCTCTCTAGTCAGATTTCTCTTCTCGGCCACCGGTGGGATGGGGTCTGCTGGTGGCCTACCATGCCTCATTCTGTTTCTGGCTGCCGGTGGAATGGGAGCCACCGGTGGCCTCACTGGCCACCTTCTCTTTGGTTGCCAGTGGGAAAGGGTCCATCAGTGGCCTCCTGGGCCACCTTTCCTTTTTGGCCGCTGCTTAGCTGGATGTGCACAGCTGGTAGAGCTGGGTCTGTTCTTGGGGACCCTGCGACAGGCTGCCGGACTGAGGCATTGCTAAGTGGGTGGGCCATGAGCTGAGAACAAGCTGGGAGCTAAGATCAGCCATAGGCTGGACAAGGTAAGGTAGGGTGGACAAGGCAAGGCAGGCTGGAAGCTGAGAACAGGCACAGGCTGAGAGCTGGTAATAGGTACTACTGAGGACTGGATACAGGTACTGACTGGGGCTAAATACAGATCATAAGCTGGGGCTGGGTCTGAGGCAAAGGACATGGGCAAAGCCTGGGGAATAAACAGGGGACTGAACTTACATAGAAACTTAGAAATGACAGCAGAAAAAGACCAATCGGCCCATCCAGTCTGCCCAGCAAGCTCCCACACTTATCTGTTTCCCATACTTATCTGTTTCATCTACCAGCAAGTTCAGGGCCCTTGTTGGTAACTGTTTGATTCAAATTTCCTGCCGTCCCCTATCATTGATGCAGAGAGTAATGTTGGAGTTGCATCAAAGGTGAGCATAAGGCTTAATAGTTAAGGGTAGTAATCGCTGCATCAAGCAAGTTACCCCGATGCTTGGTTACCCAGACTGCACAGATCAATGCCTTGTTGGATGTTATCTGAATGTAAAACCTGTTTTCCACATTTCCCCCTACCGTTGAAGCAAAGAGTAGTGTTGTATATGTATTCAAAGTGATGTATCAGGCTTAATTGGTTTAGGGTAGTAACTGCCGTAATAAGCAAGCTACCCCCACTCTTATTTGTTTACCCAGATTGTGAAGTACAGTCCTTGTTGGTGGTTGTCTGAATGCAAATCCTGTTTTCCACATTTCCCCCTGCCGTAGAAGCAGAGCAAATTTCTATATGCATTCAAAGTGATATCAGGCTTAATTGGTTTAGGGTAGTAACCGCCATAATAAGCTTCTTTGTTTACCCAGATTGTGAAGTTCAGTCCTTGTTGGTTGTTATCTGAATGCAAATCCCCTTTTCCACATTTCCCCTTGCCGTTGAAGCAGAGAGCAATGTTGGATTGCGAAGGCTTATTGAATAAGGGTAGTAATCATCAGGTAGTAGCCTCCATTCCAGTACTCCACACCCATGGCTCTTTTCTTCATTCCCATCCTCTAGCCTTTATGGATCCACAGTGTTTATCCCATGCCCCTTTGAAATCCTTCACAGTTTTAGTCTTCACCACTTCCTCCAGAAGGGCATTCTAGGCATCAACCACCCTCTCCGTGAAGAAATAATTCCTGACATTGATTCTGAGTCTTCCTCCCTGGGGCTTCAAATCGTGTCCCCTTGTTCTACTGATTTTTTCCTACGGAAAAGGTTTGTTGTTGACCATGGATCATTAAAACCTTTCAAGTAACTGAAAGTCTGTATCATATCACCCCTGCTCCTTCTCTCCTCCAGGGTGTACATATTTAGGTTCTTCAATCTCTCCTCATAAGTCATTCTATGAAGACCATCCACCTTTTCGGTCACCCTTCTCTGGACCGCCTCCATCCTGTCTCTGTCCCTTTGGAGATACGGTCTCCAGAACTGAACACAGTACTTCAGGTGAGGCCTCACCAAGGCCCTGTACAAGGGGATCATCACTTCCTTTCTCTTACTAGATATTCCTCTCTCTATGCAGCCCAGCATTCTTCTGGCTGCAGCTATCACCTTGTCACATTGTTTTGCCGACTTCAAATCATTAGACACTATCACCTCAAGGTCTCTCTCCTGCTCTGTGCACATCAGCCCTTCACCCCACATCAAATACAGTTCTTTCGGATTTTCACATCCCATATGCATGACTCTGCACTTCTTGGCATTGAATCTCAGCTGCCATATCTTCGACCACTCTTCCAGCTTCCTTAAATCCCGTCTCATTCTCTCCACTCCTTCTGGCGTGTCCACTCTGTTGAAGATCTTAGTATCATCCGCAAAAAGACAGACCTTACCTTCTATCCCATCCGCAATGTCGCTCACAAAGATATTGAACAGGACCGGTCCCAACACCGATCCTTGCGGCACTCTGCTTAACACCGCTCTCTCTTTAGAGTAAGTTCCATTTACCATCACACATTGTCTTCTGTCCGTCAACCAGTTTGCAATCCAGGCCACCACCTCGGCACTCAGTCCTAAGCTTCTCATTTTATTCACAAGCCTCCTGTGCGGGACCGTATCAAAAGCTTTGCTGAAATCCATGTAGATGACATCGAGTACTCTTCCTCGATCTAATTCCCTAGTCACCCAATCAAAAAAGTCAATCAGATTTATCTGACAGGACCTTCTCTTGGTGAATCCATGCTGCCTCTGGTCCAGCAATTCTTCCGACTGTAGATGGTTCACTATTCTTTCTTTCAGCAGCGACTCCATTACTTTTCCTACCACCGTAGTGAGGCTAACCGGCCTGTAGTTTCCAGCCTTCTCTCTGCTCCCACTCTTGTAAAGCGGGACCACCACCGCTCTTCTCCAATCACTCGGCACCACTCCCGTTTCTAGGGATCTATTGAATAGGTCACGTAGCGGACCCGCCAGCACATCTCTGAGCTCCCTCAGTATCCTGGGATGAACCTCATCAGGCCCCATGGCGTTGTCAACTTTTAGTTTTCCAAGCTCTTCCCATACCTTCTCTTCTGTAAATGGAATTACATCTACACCACTCTCCTCCAGTTTCTTGTTAACTAGCGACGGTCCTTCTCCAGGGTCATCTTTAGTGAACATCGAACTGAAGATTTCATTTAATGTTTCTGCCATTTCTTCATCTCTCTCCCCACATTGATCCTTTTTACCTTTCAATTTCACTATACCACTTTGGACTTTTCTCCTTTCTCTGATGTATCTGAAAAATGTTTTGTCACCTCGCTTTGCCTCTTTGGCAATCCTTTCTTCTGCTTGACTTTTTGCCATCTTGATTACTTTCTTTGTCTCCCTCAGTTCTATCAGATATTCTTCCTTGTGCTCCTCCCTTTGGGATCCTTTATATTTCTTGAACGCTGTTCTTTTAGCTTTTATTTTGTCAGCCACTTCCTTCGAGAACCAGATAGGTTTCATTTTTCTTTTGCTTTTCTTTACTTTTCTAACATATAGATTAGTTGCCTTGGTAATTGCTCCTTTTAGTTTGGTCCATTGTTGTTCCACATCTCTCTTGTTCTCCCAGCCTTCTAGTTCTTCCTCCAGGTACTTCCCCATTTCATCAAAGTCCGTGTTTTTGAACAGGAAAACTCAGGTCTTCGTGCTTCTTCTCCATATCCTATTTGTGATATGAAACCATACCATTTGATGATCACTGGTGCTGAGGTGGGCACCCACCTGGACATTAGAGACATTATCTCCATTGGTGAGCACTAAATAGAGTGTAGCTTCCTCCCTCGTGGGTTCCAATACCATTTGTTTGAACAGAGCCCCTTGCAGGGCATCCACTAACTCTCTACTTTTGTTAGATTCTGCAGAAGGGATTCTCCAGTCTACATCCGGCATATAAAAATCTCCAACAATCACCACTTCTCCTTTCTTTCCCATCTTTTGGATGTCTTCAACCAGATCTCTGTCAAGCTCTTCCATTTGATTTCGAGGCCTGTATACCACTCCAATAAAAATGGATGCCCCATCTCTTTTTAGGTTGGCCCATAATGATTATTCTTTGCCCCATCTTCCTTGCAGCTCAGATGCTTGGATATTGTTTCTGACATAAAGAGCCACTCCTCCCCCTTTCCTGTCCTCTCTGTCCTTCCTTAATACGTTATAGCCCAGTATTGCTGTATCCCAATCGTGAGATTCCGTGAACCACATCTCCATGACAGCAACAACATCCAAGTCTGCCTCCACCATTAGGGCTTGTAGATCTGGGATTTTATTGCCCAAACTACGAGCATTTGTGCTCATAGTTTTCCAGCTTTTCTCGTTCAGGTTACTGTTACGGTCCCGCCTATATCTGGGAGAACCTGGACCGAGGTTTCATTTGACCATCCAAATCCCCGGCTGGAGTGGGGTTCTTCTTCATAGCGAAAAAGGACGGGTCCCTCTGACCTTGTATAAATTACTGTGGTCTGAACAGCATTACACGGCAAGACCGGTATCCTTTGCCCTTGATTCCAGAACTGCTGGACAGATTACAGGGGGCCAAGGTGTTCACCAAGTTGGATCTCCGTGGGGCATATAACCTAGTAAGGATTTGTCCAGGCGACAAATGGAAAGCCGCATTTAACACAAGGGATGGCCATTACGAATACCTAGTCTTGCCCTTTGGTCTCTGCAATTCCCCGGCGGTTTTTCAAAACCTCATGAACGAGGTTCTAAGAGACATGCTGCATACCTCGGTAATTGTTTACCTCGATGATGTGCTAATCTACTCCAGGGACTTGGAGACGCACTGCCAAGACGTCCGATGAGTACTACAGAAACTCCGAGACAACCAACTTTACGCAAAGTTTGAGAAGTGTCTCTTCAAGCAGGAGTCGTTACCCTTCCTTGGGTACATTGTATCCTCCACAGGTTTCCTTGTGGACCCAGAGAAGGTTGCAGCGATCAAGGATTGGCTGCAAACACTGGGAGTGAAGGCACTCCAACGGTTCCTGGGGTTCACCAGCTTTTATCGGCAATTTATCCCACACTACTCCCAGATGGTGGCTCCACTGACGGCCCTTACCAGAAAGGGTGCCGACACGAAGTGCTGGCCGCCGTCGGCCCTACAAGCCTTCCAGGAACTGAAGAATGCGTTCCTCTAAGACACCTGCCTCCGCCACCCTGACCCTCAACGCCAGTTCATCGTGGAGGTCGATGCCTCCGACGTAGCAGTCGGGATTGTTCTGAACCAGTTGTCCAATGGAAGCAAACCCCTGCCGTATTCCTATTACTCACGCAAGTTCTTGCCCGCCGAGAGGAACCATGGCATAGGGGATAAAGAACTACTGGCCATCAAATTTGCATTCAAGGAATGGCGCCAATGGTTTGAGGGGGCCCAACACCCAGTAATCATGCTCACAGACCATAAGAACTTAGAGTATTTGTGTCGCGCTCAGCGCCTTAACCCAAAGCAGGTGCGCTGGTCACTCTTCTTCAGCCATTTTAATTTTTCCCTCCATTACCAACCGGCCTCCAAGAACATTCGAGCGGATGCTCTCTCCCGCACGACGGAGACTGAGGATATCACCAACCCGCCTCAGTACATTCTGGATCCAGCCAAGGTTCTTCTGGCAGCATCCGAGGCGGTTCCCGCGGTGAAGACTGTCATGCCCTCTCGTTCCCGCCGGAGAGTGTTAGCGTGGGCCCATGATTCCCTGACTGCCGGACACCCTGGAACCACCAGGACCCTGGAACTTCTGATGGAATTCTATTGGTGGCCGCAGGTCAAGAAAGATGTCTGACTATGTTCAGTATCCTCGCCTGCAGCGCAACTTACGGCGCGACAATTGCGCAACCTCTGGCTTTCCACCCAAGAGATTCTTCGTCGGACAGCCGCTAAGGCCAAAGAGTATGCAGACAGGTCGCGACGACCTGCTCTGATCTTCCACCCGGGAGAGAAAGTATGGGTAAGTACCAAAAACATTCACTTATGCATTCCCTCCATGTGGTTGGCTCCCCGCTACATCGGCCTTTTCACAGTGGCAGAGCGCATTGAGGCAGTGTCCACCCTGCGGATTCACAATGTTTTCCACATGTCTCTTCTCAAACCGGTGGTTCTCTCAGCATTTCATGCCAAGCCTCCTGAGCCCGCTTTTGCTACTGCCGACTCGGAGGTCACGTACACCGTGAAAGAGGTCTTGGATGTTCGGTTCCACCATCGCCGGTGGGAGTACCTCCTCTCATGGGAGGGGTACAATCTGGAGGAGAATTCCTGGGAACCTTTGTCTCATATTCTGGATAAGATTCTCCTTCATCGCTTCCATCTGGATCATCCCAGTAAACCCAGGCCTCCAGGAAGAGGGCGTAGGGGGGGGGGGAGTACTGTTATGGTCCTGGGCCGTGCCCCGGGACCTTTGCTTACCATGCAGCCCGGTCCGGCTGTGGGAGATCCTCAGCGGCCGCTCAGGCCTGGAACGTGGCCTACTGCAGTGTTCCCCTCGAGAGGGAGATGCCGACGACGGCCTGCGGCTGGCCCCGCCCCCTAGGCGTGCGCGCCGGGGCTCTGCATTTAAAGGGGCCAGCGCGGGAATCGCAGGACTGCCCCTCTGACATCAGATGCTTCTGGGTTATTTAAACCCGGCAGCCACAACTGTACCTTGCCTTGCAACGAGGTTCACTCAGTTGCTGAGTCTCTAGTTGCTGCATCTGATCCTGGATTTCCTATTACGTCTTCTGGCTTCTGACCTGGTTCCGTCCCTGACTACGTCTTCGGCTTCAGTCCCTGGCTCTGGTTTGACTTCTGACTTCTGGCCTCCGACCCGTTTCCGTACCACGACTTCGATTCCGGCTTCCGCTTCTGGCATTGGCTTCGGACCTCTGATTCTTGGCTACTGATCCAACTCCGTCCTTGGACCATGACTTCAGCCTCTTCGCCCACCGCAGGTATCCGGTACTTGCTGGCCCAGAGGATTCTCCTAAGTCCCAGCGGCTTGGGCTCTCACGGGCTCCTCCCGGGGGAGCCGTGAGCTTCCGAGGGAGAAGACTCTTCTGCCTCCTGGGGCAAGCTGACCTCTCGCCCACCTCTTCGGCTGCTGCCCGGATCCTTGGTTGCATAGGGTCCCACCTAAGTCCAAGAGGTCCGGGTCCCTACGGGTTCTTCCTGGGGGGACCTCTGACTTCTGGTGGTGAAGTCTCTTCTGAGTCTCTTCTGTGCTGCCTTTCGGCTGTGACGCTCGCTGTGGGCCCCCACAGCATACCACCAACTGTCTCAGCCGGCCCAAGGGCCCACGATCGTAACAGTTACTGCTTTTCTTGGACTCCTTTTGTGCCTTTGAGATTTTTTATCCACTTCACCCTTTTCCATTGCATTTGTATTTGGGGGTGACATTCTAATTTCTTTCTGCCACCTCCAGCTTCTAGTTTAAATGCCTTATGACATAGGATTTGAATTTATCTCTTAGGATCCTTTTACCTGCCACAGACAGATGTAAGCCATCTTTGACATACAGCTTTTTATTGTTCCATACATGACCCCAGCCCCCAATAAATCCAAAACTTTGTTCCTTACACCAGGATTTGAGCCATACATTGAAGTTATTAATACGGCTTAGCCTCTCCTTCCCCTTTTCCTGAACAGGTAACACTTCTGAAAAGGTGATGGTTGTTACCATGTGACTAATCTGCTTCACTAGAGACTAGAAATCTCTCTGTACTGCATGGATGCTGTTTCTAGCAATTTCGTTGGTTCACAGATGGATGATAATATCAACTTTAGAGTCTTTGCTTTCTTCTTTGATCACTTTGACTATTTGAATAGCATTTCTGCTGGCCGATGATCCTGGGAGGCATTTAACTGTAGTGTTTCCCTCGCTAAGAGTTCCCAGATTAGTGCTTCTGATGACAGAGTCACCCAGAACAATGAACTTTTTCCTTTGGTTACTGGTTCTATTATGGAATTTTGGTATGCACTGGGTTTCTTCTTTCTTTTCCGATAACACTTCAAACTCTTTTGCAAGACCTTCTTCAATATCTAATTCAGAGAAGGCGTTTTGTACTTGTGTCACTTGATACAGCATGTGTCTCCACATCACAGGTCTAATTCTACCAGAGCCCACTGTAATCCTGTTGTTTTTTGAGTTCTTTAATGCCCTGTATGAGTGGGGGGGGTTTACACCTGTGGGCTGCACAGCTGTGAAGAACGGGTGTCTGTGGGTCACAGGTCTTATCCTACCTGAGACACCCGATCTTCACAGCTGTGCAGCCCACAGGTCTACCACCCCCACTCACATAGGGCATTAAGGAACTCAAATAACAACAGGATTACAGTGGGCTCCGGTAGAATTAGACAAGACAAGGTCAGGGCGGGACTAGGCAAGGACAGGACTGGACTAGACAGGTAAGAGGAAACAAAGCCCAACAGGGCATGAGACTGGGCAAGGTAATACTAATAGGCCCAGAGGCTTTAAGATAAGACAGAAAAGCCAAAGAGGGCACAGCACAAGGCAGAGAGGCCATAGAGCAAGGCCAGAAGGCCTGGAAGGGCCCAGAACAAGGCGAGAGGCCAAGAGAGGCCACAGGGAAAGGTGAGAGGTCACAAGGCTAGGCAAGGCAGAAAGCCCATATAGGCCACAAGGCAAGACAGAAGGCCTGGGTAAGCCACAAGGCAAAACAGGAGGCCTGGATAGGTCCCAAGGCAAAGCAGTATAACCAGGAAACAATAGCCAGGTAAGAGAGCAGAAGTGACTCAATGGAGAGGCATAGAGGCATGCAGCAGGCTGGGTTAAATAGAGCTGAAGCTTGACTGTAGTAGGATCAGTGAGGAGGTAACTGGCAAGTAGTGAGCAGGGCTCACTGAGGACTCCTGGTAGAGGGAAGACTGTGCAGCAAGCTGAACTTTGGCACAGAAGACTGTACAGCAGGCAAACTGTAACACTTATTTATTTATTTTAAAACAGTTATAACCCACCCTTCCTATGTTCAGGGCGGGGTATAAGGTATATCATAATCAAAACATCAATAAAACAGATAAGACCTTCATAATGTGGCATTATTAAAACACAAAAAGAACAAAGGAATAGCCTACAAAACTATTAAGATGGAATACTTATCAATAGTAGGCTTTTTGGCATAGGAATGTTTTTAATGCTTTTTTAAAGAATTTGGGTTCTTTTAATGACCTGATTTTATTCGGAAGGGAATTCCAGAATAAGGTTCCTTTGATTCAGAAGGCTCATTCTCTGATTTCCTCCAGATGTGCAATTTTGGGGGAGGGAACATCCATTTACCATCCAACTAGATGATCTCAGAAGTCTTGCTGGGGTATGTATTTTTAAGACAGCAGTGATCCATGGAGAAGTGATATTATAAAGAAGGTTATGGATAGTGATTACCAATTTATAATGGATATGAAATGTGATAGATAACCAATGAAGTGACTGTAGTAAGGGGGTAATATGATTATGAATGGGAGAACCAGTCAACAATCTGGCTGTTTGAATTTTGAATGATTTGATGGATTGTATAGGCGGGAAGGCCAAGGAACAAGGAGTTGCAATAGTCTAGATTGGAAAAAAAGGAGAGATGAAGAACAGTGCAAAAGTCAGCAGGATCTAATAGAGGTTTCACATGACGTAATAATCAAAGTTTATAGAAAGAAGCTTGTGTGAGAGATTTTATGTGTTCTTGCATTGAGAGGGTGAGATGAATAATAATGCCTAGAATATGGACAGTCTTTGAAACTGAGATGTTAAAATTCCCAAAGATGACATAATTTACTCCAAGGCTTGCAAGAAGATGGCACAAAGGGGTGAAGTAGATGTTAAATAATGCTGCACATAAACCGAGCCTTGGGGTAAACCACAATTCAATGGGAGCCAAACAAATGTTTTGATTTCAACCCTGAATTGATGTTCGATTAGCAAGATAGAAGGAAATCCAGGACAGTACAGTACTTGCAATACCCAAAGATTGAAGTCGATTCAGAAGAATAGTATGGTCTATAATATCGAAGGCTGCCAAGATATCAAATACAATAAGAGCAAATGATATTGCATGGTCGAAATAGCATCTAAGCGTATCAAAGCTGGAGAGTAAAAGTGTTTCAGTGTTATGGTGTTTGCGAAAACTGAGTTGGTATTGGTCCAGGATATCATGAGAGTCAAGAAAAGTTTGTGAATTGCTGAAGGACTATGCTTTCAATGATTTCACCAAGGTATGGTAATGATGAAATAGGATGGTAGTTTGATAGTAAAGTTTTAACCAAGGCAGAATGGCACTGTAGCACTCACTTAAACAAGGGAAACATCAAGCTGAACTCGCTTTCAGAATGGATTGCATTAAGAGAAACTGGAGAAGCACGAGGTTGGCTCAAATGGCAGGCTGGCTCAAATGAACAGGAATGAGGAATAAACAACATGCACAGATCCAATAACCAAAAAAATTCCAGAATTTAAAGGAAATAACTCTGTCACATAGAGTTCTAATTAAGTCCATTCCAGATGGAGGAGGAGTCTGCTGCTTGCAGGAAGGTGGGAGCAGCAAATAACAATCCGACAGCTAATTATTCTGCTGAGAAACACTGCCCAATTTATGACAAAGTCTGCTGACCCTGGATTGGCTTCCTCTACCATCTCTGGACCCACAGATAGAACAATCATGGAAGACAATCATCCTTGACTGCGAGGGGTTGCCAGTAATGATGGAAGTCCTTCTTTAGTGTCAGATGCTGTAATTTCAAATCTGTAATCTACAGTTGGTAAAATAAGTTGCAGCATCTGTAAAGTGCTGTAGGACAGCAGGAGCATACTGATGGTGGATCTAGTCCTCTTGTTGTTTATATTTTTAGACAGGGAGTCTAATTACAGTTTTGCTTTGCTAGAGTACCAGCTCTTTGCTCATTTAGTTAGGGTGAGCATAGCTAATTGGTGACATCTTTTGGTTGTCTCTTGCTATTACACAAAGCTGGACTTTAGAAATCTGGAAGACCTTTGGAAACAAATACTTTTATAAAAGGTGGTTTCCATTTTGGAAGGAGAATGTATTTTCCGCCTGTTTTTTTTTTTTCTGTAAATTCATATGATTTTGAGCCAGAAAAAGAACTGCTGTTACTGTATGCTCAACTAAAGTTACGGACTCTCCACTACACAATACAAAACACATCTACATACCTCTATACCCACATTTACTTTCTGGCAAACTGGTTCTTGGAAATACATCAGCAGATTTACGAGCTCAGGAAGTAATAGCATGAGCGATCAAGAAATGTTAATAAATGAAATGAAATAGCAACCTATTGCCGTGTGGCAAGAGTTATACAGATTGTTGATTTCATCATTTCATAATACATGGAAAATGCAATTTTCAGAAGCATTTATTAGGGCTATAATTGAAGTCAGTGGAGAGCCTAAAGGCACGTATCCACAGGCTTCCAGCTAATTAAAAAAAAATAAAAGTATGCACAGGAATTTTGAACTTAATACCGATTGCCAGTAGTGTGTGGTCAGGGCCTTCAAGGGATTCAGTGAATCCCTAGCCTATAAATGTCACTACAGGGTGGCAAATGCCTCCCCAATTTTAAACAGCAGATCAGGCAGGGATAAACCAAACTCCTGCCCAATCCAATCAGTGGTGACACCTCCTTACCCCTCACCTCATTTCCCCCGCCAGCAGCAGGAGTCATTTTTAACTGAATGTCATCTCCTGCTGCCACAGTGCCAGTCTCGCAGCTCTTACTCTACTAATGTATGACAATCTCAGAACATCTGGAAATCAAAAAGTTCCCAGGTATGACAGATAATTTTTTTATCCTGGTTAGTTTTTTTTTTTCCATTCAAAATTTTTATTGCATTATAACATGTAATCAGCTAATGTATATACATTTTATCATACAATAGTAAGCTTTTAACAAGATATCCCCTCCACCCCCCTTACCCATCCTATCCTAAATCAAAGCCAGAATAAAGGAAGAAGGAAGTAGACGTATATTGTTGAAGCCAATAATCTTTGTTAGTTTTTTTTTATTGGGTGTTGTTTGTGTCTACTGTTTTGCAATATTTGTTTTGGAGTTTAGAACATTTTTTTAATTTTTAATTATTGGTTGTCATTCTATTTGTCAGCTATTTTGAAATATTCTTTTTAACAGTATGGTTTTACTGTTATTGATGTTTTATATTGCTTGATTTTATTGTTTGATGTTTTATGAGAATGGCAATGTTTCTGTTTTTCCATTATTGTTCTGCATTTGGAGTCTAGTGTTGTGGTTTACAGTTTGATTTTTGTCTGCGTATTTTTACATTTTAATTTATGGTCCCTTTATTCTTTATTTGGTAAGGGTCTGTCTCTGTTCTGCATGTATGATCAAGGTGAGATATTCTGCTAGTTTCTATGTAGGGATCTATAGTAGCCTGACTTGTTCTTTTTTCCTAATAGGAGGTGTATTGGTGTTTTAAGGCCTGGTGTAATATTTACAGTGTTGCCTTTTCATAGGTAGGGGTATTATGGATTGAGTGCTGGCAGTTAGTGCTGTTTTGGTATGAGAGGTTTACTATATTGTAATTGTAATTCAGTTTACTCATGGCCCAATACACATTACAATAGGCCTAATACCATATGGATTCCAAGTGTCTTTTTTGCCTTTTAACAGGGTTTTCTGGTTGACAAACAATATGTACATTGGGGTAGATTTTACAAATTTGCGCACACGCCTACTTTTGTTCACGCACCAGGCGCAAAAAAGAGTACATGGGATTTTAACTGGATGGCCTGCGCCATTTTTAAAGATGGCGCCGGCCTTCCATTACTCCTACCATGTGACAGGAGCCGGCCAATGGCACAGATACCTTGTCACATGGTAAGGGCAAAGGGCCATCGGTGCCATTTTGATTAGTGGCAGCCGACGGCCTGAGAGCCGGAGATCGCTCCCGGGACTCCCACTGGACCACCAGGTACTTGTAAAATGTTTTGGGGGGTTTGGGAGGGTGGGGGAAGCTAAGGGATCAGTTTTAAAGGGTTGGGGTGGGTTGAGGGATTGTTTTGGTGTACCGTTTTTCCCGCCCTCCCCCAACACAATAAGAGAACCCCACGAACAATTTCGTGGGGTTTTCCTATCGATTTCGGGGAGCTCCCGATTTCTGACGACTTTGAAAATATCGTACGATATTTTCAATCGTCAGAAGCACAATTCACATCCCTAATGAATTTAAACAAATATTTGTGTTTCATTAATTAATGTTTCCAATTCAAGTCTATGGCCCATTCAACTCTTTGACTGTGCTATGCAAATAAATGATAGGTGTAGGGTCTAAGCATGTACAAGGAACACTCTAGTTGCTTTCATACAACAGAAGAAAGATGTATGTGTGATATTCCTCTGGGATCCTGTAACTCTGAATTCACAAAAAGATCTGATACTAAAAACAGACAATATACATATCCAGACTATAGCAAAACCCTCAGTCAGAAGGAAAAATACAGTCACAGTAGAAAAAATGCACAGGATAGATCTTATACATATTCTGAATGTGTGAAAGGTTTCAGTAGGAAGAGAGAACTAATGCAATACCAGAAAATCAACAAAGGGCCGGAGCTGAAGTACCGTATTTTTCGCTCCATAAGACGCACTTTTTTTCCCCCAAAGGTGGGGGGAAAATGTATGTGCGTCTTATGGAGCGAATATAAAAAAAAAACCAAACAAAAATCTAACAAACACCCCCCCCGACTCCCCCAAGACCTGCCGACTTAATTTCCTACAACCCCCCCCCCAAGACCTGACAAATTAATTTCCTGCAACCCCCCACCCTCCTGACCCCCCCAAGACCTGCCAAACGTCCCTGGTGGTCCAGCGGGGGTCCGGGAATGATCTCCTGGGCGTGGGCCGTCGGCTGCCAGTAAACAAAATGGCGCCGACGGCCCTATGCCCTCCCTATGTCACTGAGACCGACCGCTGCTATTGGTCGGTCTCAGTGACATAGTGAGGGCATAGGGCCGTCGGCGCCATTTTGTTTACTGGCAGCCGACGGCCCTATGCCCTCCCTATGTCACTGAGACCGACCAATAGCAGCGATCGGTCTCAGTGACATAGTGAGGGCATAGGGCCGTCGGCTGCCAGTAAACAAAATGGCGCCGACGGCCCTATGCCCTCACTATGTCACTGAGACCGACCAATAGCAGCGGTCGGTCTCAGTGACATAGGGAGGGCATAGGGCCGTCGGCGCCATTTTGTTTACTGGCAGCCGACGGCTCACGCCCAGGAGATCGTTCCCGGACCGCTCCTGGACCCCCAGGGACGTTCGGCAGGTCTTGGGGGGGGGTCAGGAGGGTGGGGGGTTGCAGGAAATTAATTCGGCAGGTCTTGGGGGGGGGGTCAGGAGGGTGGGGGGTTGCAGGAAATTAATTCGGCAGGTCTTGGGGGGGTCAGGGGGGTGGAGGTTGTTAATTTAAAGGGTTGGGATGGGGATGGGGGGGGGGGGTTTGGGGGTTCCCACAGAAAGAAAAATTTTCTGATCTGGGGAGTGGACCGAAATGGCCCTCCCCAGACCCGAAAACAAAATGGGGAGAAAAAAAAAAAACTATGCACTCCCCTAATTTGCTCCATAAGACGCCCAGACGCAGAGCCGGTTTAGCACAATTTTTTTTTTTTTTAATTTTCCCCCTCTGAATCCTAGGTGCGTCTTATGGTCAGGTGCGTCTTATGGAGCGAAAAATACGGTATATTGCGTATGCCAGTCAGCTGCTGGCGTGCGAGTCATCAGGACAGCATATAATGGTGCTGTCCCGGCCTGCTCCCTACCCCGTCCCTCCCCACTCAGACCATGCCCCCTGGCCTGCCCCTTTATAAGGACCCTGCACTTGTGCATGCATATACAGTTACGCGCATGGCTGGGCCCTTTTGAAAATGTGCGTGGTGCGTGCAGGGCCCGGCCATGCACACAACTGCTGGATTTTGCGCAGGTGGCTGATTTAATATTCGGCTGTAAGTGTATAAAGATTTGGACTTTAGTAGGGATTATTTTACCTGGGTTACAGCCTGGAGCTCTGAAGAAAGATTATGCCCCTGGATCCAGAGGCCAGTTCACTAGGCCCTGTCAGCACTCTTCAGGAGCAAAGAAAGGACTGTAGGGACAGTGGGCTCAGAAGATACTGAAATATTCAATGAAATTCCCTATTGAAGGTGAGAGGGGGTGTCGTGTTACTCCCTCTCATTGGGAATGATATAATGCCTTCTCTTCTGGGAGGTTCATCAAAAGAAGAAAAATCACCAATAAGAAACTGAGGAATATAAGTGATGACCCTCAACAGGATCTTCGAATGGGACCTAGGCTCAGATTGCATCACTGTATGAAGTCTGCTGGATCCAGATAGGACTGAGAAAATTCAAAGGGAATCTGTTGCAGCCTGGAATCCTTTTGGAATACGGGACTACCAAGCTCTCATGTAAAGGGAGTTAGGAAAGAGAAAGAGAAAGGACACTCATTTGTACAGGCATTGACTTCACTGGACATTGATTACCTTTTCACTAAATCAGTAAAGTTAATTTTAGATACCCAATCCTGTGTCCCATACTTATTGTCCTGGTCAGTACCAGAATTTACACTAACCAAATGCACAGCAGAAAGGAAGTCACCTCACCGCCTGGGCCACAAGCATTTGCTTTCCCCCATAGAAAGAACTCACTCCTGGGGTAATACAGGTGGTTGGGAACTTGTGGCAAAGGAAAACGCCCCCGAACAATCTTAATGCTTTTGTGTGCCCTTAGAAGAGATGCCCCTCAGAAGAAAAGGGTTACATAAATTTCACAAAGCAACCCAAAATTTCTCCCAACAGCAAGATCAATTTCCAATTAGGGAACGTAATACAAGTTTAGGGCACAAAAATGATAATGATGGTAGATCATTCTCTTGTACTAAATCTGACAAGTGGCAAGTGCTTCAACAGGAAGACCGATATCTCCCATGCCTCCTGTCTTGCTGCTTTACACCTAACACTACGCCTTGGAGTTCTTTCTTCCACTCAGCCTTGCTGCCCTACCCCAGACTTTTCACCTTGGGGTATTCTTGTTACTATGGGTGCCTGCTTTGCACCTATTATGGTGTCTTGAGTCTTCGTGCCATCTTAGTACTGCTTTGTCTCTCTATCAGTGCCTGGGATTTTTTTTCTGCCACCTTTGCTGCTTTGTTCCCCCTTCATGGTGACTTAACATGTTCATGCTACTCTTGGTGCTGCTTTTGGAGATTCATGCACTTTTATCGGTGCCCTTTTTTGAAGCTTTGGGATGCTCATTACACTCTTGATGCTGGGCCTTAGAGAACTTCTGCCACTTTTGCTCCTCTATGGTGCCTTAGGATTTTCATGTCACTTTTGGTGCCACTTTTCCACAGTCTTGGCACCTTGGAGTTCTCTTCCCCCTTCTGATGTTGTCTATCCACAAGTTTCATTAGACTTGATTAGAAAACCCCAATTTTGAAACTCAAAATAGGCTGTATTGCTTCCCACATTGATTTTAATGGTAAACGAAAAACAAATGAAATGAGGAAACTATTTGATTTTCATTCAAAACTAATGAAACAAATAGAGGTGATCTTCAAAACGAATAAATGAACCAAAATGAAAATGTTGCCTCTTTTGTCCCTTGCAAACTACGCTCTTACACGTAGTAGGAAGAATATTGCCCCTTTACTTCAGATTTAAACTGAAGGTTTACTAGGTAACCAGGAAGCAAGTAGAACTTCCTGTTCCTGCCTATGTAGTTTACCTCTCAGAGCATCTCTGCCTACTATCTGAATTTCTCTAAAGTTCTTGTCAGCACCCCACCTAACTTCTTGAATAGGTGGATCTTGCTGAAGCCTGTCTGCAAACAGCTTTAGTTTATTTGTATTTGTGTCCTTGGACAATGTGAGTTCCTCTCGTTTCCTTCTCCTGGCTAGCCCTGATCTTCCTTTATTACTGCTTGGGAAGTCTCCTGGGTGCAAATGTTTCTCTGTGTTGTTAATTGTGTCTTCTCTGTCCTCTCTGGCTACAAGTGTTAACCAGTAACCAGAAAGGGCAGAGTTGTCTCCAGTGCCTCTTAATTCCTGTGTTGAGTGCCTCTTAATTCCTGTGATGAGTTAAGATTTGCCTTTTTTAAGTTAAGAATCCAATAGCTCAATTTTATCTGTGCTGTGTGGCTGTCTGCGTTCTCCATCTAACAGTGTTATATAGCAAAACGCTTTTGAAAAGACATCTGTGAAGACTTCACACTTGCTATGTACTCTATAATACCACATAAGAACATAAGAAAATGCCATACTGGGTCAGACCAAGGGTCCATCAAGCCCAGCATCCTGTTTCCAACAGTGGCCAATCCAGGCCATAAGAACCTGGCAATTACCCAAAAACTAAGTCTATTCCATGTTACCATTGCTAATGGCAGTGGCTATTCTCTAAGTGAACAGCTTTTGTTTTTCCATCAGAGGAACATAAGAACTTAAGAAGTTGCCTTACTGGGTCAGACTGAGGGTCCATCATGCCCAGCATTCTGTTTCCAACAGTGGCCAATCCAGGTTGCAAGTACCCGGAAAGTACACAAACATTAAATAGATCCCATGCTATTAATACCAGTAATAGCAGTGGCTATTTCCGAAGACAACTTGATTATTAGTAGAACTTATCCAAACCTTTTTTAAACTCAGCTACACTAACTACCCTAACTACATCCTCCAACAATGAATTCCAGAGCTTAATTGTGCATTGAGTGAAAAATAATTTTCTCCAGTTTGTTTTAAATGTGCAACTTGCTAACTTCATGGAGTGCCCCTAGTCCTTCTATTATCTGAAAAAGTATATAACTGATTCACATTACCTGGAGACTACCATCTGGGACCTTGGGGTTTGATCTTGCAGCCTGGCTTCAAACCAAGAACTGTACCTCTGAGTTAAGAAAGCAACTCCCTTAGCTGAGCTAATAGGAGAATCCTAGCTACTTCAGCCTGACTGCCAATATCTATTCCCTTATTTCTCAATCCTGTCACAAAGGCCCACGGATATCTTGTTCTGAATTACAAGGTTCACATTTATATTTCGGTATAAATTATACCGAAAATAAAAATAAGAAAATTAACTAAACCTCTGGCTACCTTTATATCATAGAAATGTATTTTGTTCACTGTTCTCATAAAATAGGCTACATCCTGGAATGAGGTAAAAGGAATTTACTTGCATTACGGTGCTTATTGCTTGCAAAATAGAATGAATGAGCAAGAATCAGACATTTGAGTGCCACAGACTAGACTATGCCAGGATTTTCTCAATTCCTGTGTCTTTTTGCAGGTGATGATGGCCCTTATCTTTCTTGTTATTTTTCAACAATAAACCCTGAAGTGAGTGCAATTCCATGCAAGAAAAAAAGATTAGTTTTCTCCTTCCCACTGCTATCAAAGTGTGAGGAAGGAGAGGTAGAGATACAACTATTAACATCCTGTTCTCAGAGGAGTGGGGGGAAGGGATGAGAAATTAAAGAAGAAGAATGGGATAGGGGTAACATGGGGTTGATCAGCAGGGCAAAAGTGCAAAGGGCATACATGTAAAAATTAGTTTCATCTAGCACTGCAATTGCATCCAAAGCTGATTATTTATAAAAGCAAAGCAAGCAGGAAAAGTACACAGAAGTATGACTTTGGGAATACTTTCCAACATGAATTTGAAGGGGGTGTTGGTGTTCTTACATTACTTATCACATGCTATGCCTCAGCACGGAAACATTTTCCACTTGTTATAACATGCTCACATTTTTTTTTTTTGTTCTGACTATAAAGTCTGCTGAATAAAGAAGAGACAGGGTTGTTTCAGAATAAAACATTGTACTTAAAAGTGCTCATGTGCCTGTATGTGTGTGTGTGTGTGTGTGTGTGTGTGTGAATCCTTAGGTAGGGCTGAGGTGCTGATGGGAGGCAGTCAGAGGGAGCAGAATGCTGGGAAGCGCTTCATTCCAATGTCCTCCTGCTTTGGCAGATTGGCTTAGAGCACGACAGGCAGACAGAAACTGAAGTAGTATCCCTATCTACTCAGTTAAGATAAACCATTCAGGTATAAATTCAAACTTTAGAAAGCAAGCAAGGAAGAGTGGGCTCCCTAGAGTCAAGGAGGAGTACATTTGGAGGAGGAGAGGTGAATATACACATATAAAAATACTCATGAGAAGCGATGTAGCCCTATTGCACTCTTGCTTTCTACTACAAAACTCCTCACCAGTTCTCTCTGCAATGCCACAGATCCTGGGTTTTCTTTTGCAACTGATGAAGACATGTATATATCTCTTTGCTATGCTTCACAATTAGCACCTATGATGACTCTACTCTTTTCATTCCTTCTCAGCAAGAGAACTTAGGGTGCTACTAGGGATGACATTTGTAAAATGTACAACACTCTGAATATTTGCAAAGTATGGTACCTGGAGACTACCAAATTGCATACAATATATTATCCAAATAAAAGAGGAGATGGAACAAGACAGGTCCCCCGACACCGCCGTGTTTCACAGTTCTTTGCAACCTTGTTACCTTGTTTTTCTGACTACATTTATGAAGATCTGTCTGTTCCTATTTTGGTGAAGATCTGGTTGATCTCCTGCTCTGCCCCTCCCGATGCAGCCAGTGCAAAACATGGCCGTGTCGGGGGACCAACAATGCCATCACAATTAACTCTTTCATTGCTTCTAAATGTAAGATATGCCTTCCTGATAATCATATCTACTAAATAAAAACGTTCCTTCTACTCCAGTAAGGTTTCTGTGCCTGTAGGTAGTTCACCTGTCCTGACACATCTCCTCCTGTTTTTATTTGGATTTATCCATTGGTGTATCTATTGTCCACTTGTTTGGTGGTTTGATACAATATATTATGCCATGTAAAATGTATCTAGAATAGGTATAGAACATGAACATTAAAGAAATATGTAACTCCCAGACTGGGAGTAATCCCAGTCTGGGTAATCCCAGATAGAGGCCCAAGGGGCCCACATTTCAGTTTGGATATTAACTGCTCAGTTCCAATAAAGATGTCCATCACTGTGAGTGTCCAGAATTCCCTGAGAGGGGGGAAGATTCATTTATAGGCCCTATGCCTTGCTTCATCCCAAGTACTCTGTAAATCCATTGTAAACAGTATTGCTTATCAATAACAGCAATAATCATGCTGGAAGTAGGTCTAGTTTCCAACTCAATTTTACTAAGAATTTTTAGAATTGAATGAAATGGGTTTTTTTTTTCACAGTTCTTGATGTTACTGTCCAATTGATTTACACTTTATGTTCTCAATAAATATGTAACCTTCAACTTCCAGCAAATATCTTCAGATATATATAAAGCCAATCTCTTTGTGAATTTAGCTTCTTCTCCTTGCCAGATCAGTGAAATGTGGTTTACCTCTTCCCATTATGAAATATGTAGAATTTTAGTCCTTTTACATAAATGAATGTCTATTCCCCATCTCTCCTAGCTCTCTGGTAGCCTTCCCTGTTCTCCTTCCTTCTCCTTGTAGCACCTGGTTGGTAGTGTTCAACATTTCCCCTCCTGTGAAACTTCATTTGGGATGAAAGTCGATGCACCTAGACAGTACCTCTGGTCTGCTCCTGACTCCTAGGTAATGAATTTGAATCCATTCCTGCTTGAGGACTGGGATGGTCCTGAGGTTCTTTCTAGGTGAAAAATACCACTTCCTCCAGATGACAAAGAATCTGAGTTCCTGGGGCCATAGGGTACTCAGCCAAAAAAAATAAAAAAGGAAAATTCTTAAGTGAAAAGAGGAAATCAAACAAGAGGCAGGAAGGGTGGAAAAAAAACTTCCTCCTTAATTAACAATAAGGTTTCCAAACCTCATGGACAAATATATAGGACAAGGTGCTCTCCTTATCCAGGTTTCAATCCCAGAGTCTTTACCCAAGGAAATATAAACAAACTGAAGACAGCAAAGGACATGCTGCCTCAAAAGGGCCAAATAAGAAATCCATGCTTTAAGATGATGACAGGTCATATAAACTGTCAGAGCACACCATCTAAATCTCCCAGATGAGGGAGCCAAACCCCCAAACCTCTAGTAACTACTCACTCACTTTGTTCTCCTTCTAAAAAATTAGATTGATCCTTCTGGTAGAGAATCCTTTAGGTTTTCTACATACACAATTCAGAAAATCAGTTTCACTTTAATTGTGTTACAGTAAAATAAGATGAAATATTCTATTTTACTACTACAGGTCAAAGTAAAAAATAACAGCAGAAAAAATACATCATCTGACCAATAAAGATCACAGTAATAAAATAAACATTAGGCCATTAGTGGTCATTGATGTTTAATTCTGGAGAAGAATAAAGGAGAACACTATGAGGATCTATAGGCAGTTCTTGCCTCCCTCCAGCAGGGGTCCTCAATGGGCCATGTGTACTAGTTACCTAGTCTTCCAGGCTCTATGGCTTGGAGGTCCTGCTGGTGGCCATGTTCTTTTGGTACTGTCTAAGTTATAAGTCAGCCTCAAATCATGCTCAGTGCTGATGCCTGGAGTCCTTGTTTTGCTCCTAGTCATGGTCTCACATCTGCCTTGATTCTTGTGCTTTCTGACTCGGATCCTCAGCCTTAATTTTTGACTTTACATTGGCTACAAAATTGGGTCACACATTCCATGTCTTGTCTTTTCTTGGTTTGTTTCTTGTATCTTGTATACCTTTTGGTAAATGGCTCCCTCACTGCAGAATTCCCTTTGCAGTGTGGTACTAGGCAAGGATGCCCCCTGTCACCTCTTTTACTTATCTTATTGCTAGAAACATTATTGACAGCATTCAGCAGAATGTAAATATTTCTGGTATTTCAGTTGGTACCAGTGTGTTCAAGGTTGCAGCTTCTGCAGATGATCTGTTAGTGCATCTTAGTAATCTGATGGAGTCTTTGCCTGCATTGATGGAGGAATTTACTCTTTTTGGAGCCTTCTCAGGCTTTAAATTAAATATGAGTATATCTTAAGTGATTGCTTCCTCTGCCAGTTACTAGGTAGACTGGGAAAAGAAATTTCCTTTTAGGTGGGCAGGGGAATCCTTTTGTTATTTGGGAATACAGCTGTTGATGACTCTGGCCAAAATCTATGATTTAAACATCCTTCCCTTTTTAAAGGCCCTAAAGAAAAGACTAAATTTTTGGAATGGAAAGATTTACCCCTATGGGTAACAGGCAGGGTGAATTTATTTAAAATGCTTATTTGGCCTCAATGGTTATATATTTTGCAAACTGTTCCCTTGCTACTCCAGAAGCTTCTCGTCGGGAGCTATAAATAGATAAAACAAGGAAGGGAGCTTAAAGTATGAAAAGAAGAAACTAAACAAGGAAGCTTTAAGATATTTGTTGGTAAAAGAATAAGAGATAAAGTGAAATAGAGTATTTGTGCTATCTGTTTGTTACAAAGACTACATAATAAATCAACATATGTGATACATGAATGTATTTTAATATGTTAGTAATAGGTACTTTGTTGTATTAGAAATAGGTGCAATATTGTTGGTGCAATATTTTCTAGTGTGTGTGATTGTGGTATGAGTGATGAGTGTTGGTGTAATTTTAAAATAGTTCATGATCTTAAATTGTATTAAATGAAAAGATTAATAAAGATGTGTTGAAATATATACAGGTATATCTCAATATTGTTTACTCCAGAAGAGAGTCATTAAATTAGTTTATGCAATGTGTCTCACTTTGTTTGGCGTGGGAAATGGGCATGGATTTCCATAGCTCAGCTGGTGGGATCATGGCAACAGGGAGGGCTAAGGGTTCCTAACTTAGAGGAGTATAACATGGCCTGTTTATTGCAACATGTGAAATATTGGCTATTTAATTCCTTGCATTTTACCCCTCTGGACCTGGAGAAGGAATTGATCAAGCCATTGCATCCCTCTTATGTGCTTCATGCTTGCACAGCTCATTTACCCTTATCTATTCATAGCAATTTTACTTTTATATCTTTACACAAGAACATAAGAAATTGCCATGCTGGGTCAGACCAAGGGTTCATCAAGCCCTGCATCCTGTTTCCAGCAGAGGCCAAACCAGGCCACAAGAACCTGGCAATTACCCAAATACTAAGAAAATCCCATGCTACTGATGCAATTAATAGCAGTGGCTATTCCCTAAGGGGTAGATTTTAATAAAGTATGCTGGATTTTAATAGATACGCGCGTAGCCACGCGTATCCTTTAAAATCCGGGGTCGGCGTGTGCAAGGCTGTGCAAAATCGGCAGCCTGCACGCGTCAAGCCGCGCAGCCTGCCTCCGTTCCCTCCCACCCCCCCCGCACCTTCCCCTCCCTTCCCCTACCTAACCCATCCACCCAGCCCTATCTAACCCCCCCTACCTTTGTTTGAAGAGTTACTCCTGCCCGAGGCAGGCGTAACTCGCTCGCGCTGGCTGCGCGATTTCCCAGCCTGGGAGAGGCCTCAACCACACCCCCGAAATGCCCCAGCCTGGGAGAGGCCTCAACCACACCCCCGAAATGCCCCGGGCCGGAACCATGCCTGTGGCCCTGTCCCCGGATGACGCGCTGCTGCTACCCGCCCCCGACATGCCCTCCTAGCAAAGCCCCGGGACTTACGCTCGTCCCGGGGCGCGCGCAATGGGAGGTTGGGGCAGGTTTTCGGGGGGTACTCACGTATCTTATATATTTAAAAACGTTTTTATTATGAGTTTTTGCCTCTATGGCCAATTTCATTTCAAATTCTCTCTTCGCCTGTCTTATCAGCGTTTTACACTTAACTTGACAATGCTTATGTTTTATCCTATTTTCTTCAGTTGGATCCTTCTTCCAATTTTTGAAGGATTTTTTTTGGCTAAAATAGCCTCTTTCACCCCACCTTTTAACCATGATGGTAATCGTTTTGCCTTCCTTCCACCTTTCTTAATGTGTGGAATACATATGGACTGCGCCTCTAGGATTGTATTTTTAAACAATGTCCAAGCCTATTGAACACTTTTAACCTTTGCAGCTGCACCTTTCAGTTTTTTTCTATTTTCCTCATTTTATCAAAGTTTCCCTTTTGAAAGTTTAGTGTTAGAGCTGCAGATTTACTTATTGTCCCCCTTCCAGTTATTAGTTTAAATTTGATCATATTATGATCACTGTTGCCAAGTGGCCCCACCACAGTTACCTCTCTCACCAAATCATGTGTTCCACTAAAAATTAAATCTAAAATAGCTCCCTTTCTTGTTGGTTCCTGAACCAATTGCTCCATGAAGCAGTCATTTATTACATCCAGGAACTTTATGTCTCTCGCAAGTCCTGATATTACATTTACCCAGTCAATATTGGGGTAATTGAAATCTCCCATTATTATTGCACTGCCAAATTGGTTTGCTTCCCTGATTTCTCTTAACATTTCATCATCTGTCTGACCATTTTGTTCAGGTGGACGGTAGTATACTCCTATCACTATACTCTTTCCCAACACACATTAGATTTCTACCCATATAGATTCTACTGAACATTTAATCTCTTGTATGATCTTTATCCTGTTGGACTCTATACCCTCCCGGACATAAAGTGCCACACCCCCACCAAGTTGATCCTCCCTATCATTGCGATATAATTTGTACCCTGATATAGCATTGTCCCATTGGTTATCTTCCTTCCACCATGTCTCTGTGATGCCAATTATGTCAATCTCATCATTTGCTGCTATACACTCTAACTCTCCCATCTTACTTCTTAGACTTCTGGCATTGGCATACAGACATTTCAAAGTGTGTTTTTTGTTTGTATTAACAACCTGCTTTTCAGTTGTTTGGGATAATTCGGAAATCATTAGCTTCAGTGATTTTTTACATATAGGCATATGGACTATGTTTGCATTTAATGGATCCTTTCTGTTGGGATGCCCTAACTCTCCTGTTTCATTAGTAATCTTCAAGGATACATTTCTCCGAACCATGCACTGCTGAGTGACTGTCGGCTTTCCCCCTTGTTCTAGTTTAAAAGCTGCTCTATCTCCTTTTTGAAAGTTAGTGCCAGCAGCTTGGTTCCACTCTGGTTAAGGTGGAGCCCATCCTTTCGGAAAAGTCTCCCCTTTCCCCAAAGGTTTCCCCAGTTCCTTACAAAGCTGAATCCCTCTTCCCTGCACCATCGTCTCATCCACTCATTGAAACTCTGGAGCTCTGCCTGCCTCTGGGGACCTGCACGTGGAACAGGAAGCATTTCAGAGAATGCCACCCTGGAGGTTCTGGATTTCAGCTTCCTACCTAAAATCCTAAATTTGGCTTCCAGAACCACATTTTCCTATGTCGTTGGTGCACACATGTACCACGACAGCCGGCTCCTCCCCAGCACTGTCTATAATCCTATCTAATTGACGCGTGAGGTTTGCCACCTTCGCACCAGGCAGGCAAGTTACCAGGCGGTCTTCACGTCCACCAGCCACCCTGCTATCTACATTTCTAATAATCGAATCACCAACTATGATGGCCGGCCTAACCCTTCCCTCCTGGGCAGTAGCCCTGGGACACCTGTCCTCAGTGCGAGAGGACAATACATTACCTGGAGAGCAGGTCCTTGCTACAGGATCACTTCCTGCTACACCAGGGTGATGTTCTCCTACTGGGAGACCTTTCTGATCCAAGGCAGCACTGGGGCTGCGAGACTGGATTTGGGACTTGACTACTATGTCCCTGAAGGTCTCATCAATGTACCTGTCTCCCTCTGCTCCTCCAAGTCTGCTACTCTAGCCTCCAGAGATCGGACTCGGTATATCTCTGCTTGAAATTGGGTCAGAACCCGCAGGTATCAGTGTATTTGCCTATTAAGGGTAATTTAGATTTTTTTCCCAGGTATGCAGGTCTTGTACTTTTCTCATTGGGAGGTGCAGGGAGTGGTAGTTTGCTCTCTCCCCTAAGTTCGTTTTTGCCTGTCTTCAACTGCGTCACTATGTACTCTCTCTGCAAAAATCTCATCTTCGTGATGTTTTAGTGGATCAGATTGAGGAATTTTTTCAGGTAGATAGGCGGGGTCGGATGGGGATTTCCCATATTTATAAGTCTTTTATTCGTTTAAAGCCTGAGGTCACCGGTGTAGAGTTACATGCTAAGTGGAAGGCAGAAATATTCTCCTTAGCTGATTTCTCTTTCCTCCATTCCATCAAACGCATTCCTGAGTTGATGGAGGATGCAACTTTGTAGGAGATGTTATAAACTCTTACACAGGATGTATTTGCCTCCCTCTTGGCTGCAAAGAGTGGGTTATTTAGAATCCAAGCTGTGCAGTAAATGCCAGGTGGACAGGTACCTTAGGACATTGTTTTTGGGCCTGTTCCACTATCCAAACTTTTTGGGGTAGCATATGATGGTATCTGTCAGTTTTGGGAGGCCAACCTGTGATTTTTACTCCCAAGGGTATTCTTTTTGATGTAGCTTCCTTTTTTCAGATGCGGGGGGGCGGGGGGGGGGGGGGGGGAAGTGTCTTTTGATTTGGAAGGTGTGTCTGGTTGCGAAGACGGCTATTCTCCTGCAGTGACATGAACAGGACCCTCCAAGTTTTTGGCTTTGGAGAGATAAACTGCATGCTCTAATGCAAATGGAAAATCAAACTACTGCATGATCTTTTAAAAGTAAATGTACATTTATCAATATTTGGCATCCTTGCTGGCAAAGATTATCCCCTAGGGCTAGAAGTGAGTTAATCAACTATCCCTGAGTGTGTGTTTTTGTTGCATGGACTCTCGTTATTCATCCTATTTTTCTGTTGGATTCATTTACAGGATGGGAGGGGGGATGGGGAGGGGGTGTTTTTTCTTTAGGGGGGGATTTATATATAAAAGTTTATCCACAAACAAATGACTGTACATGGTTCATGATTTGACATGCTTCAGAGTCATGTATGTCAAATATTTGTGATGATTATTTTTTTTTTCTAATAAAGTTTTACATAAAAATTGGCCGACTTACATGCATAAATTGGGACTTATGCAAGTAAGTTCTACTTCAGTTTTGTGCATAAAATAAACACGTGTATATTTTTAAAAATAGGTTGGGAAAGTATGTGTGTTTAATGCATTGATATATGTTCTTTCAATGCACTGCATGATTTTGTGCACAAGCTTACATACTTTGGTATGTTGCAGGGCAGAGAATTGCACATTTTATAAAATGCGTCTTTATCATATGCACAAGTTACAAAATATTTGCATAGATTCTTGCGGCCATAATTGCATTTGTTTGACAGTTATCCTCTCCGTGAGTACTTTTCTCAACCCCAGTCCCTGAGGCACCTTTGATTGGAGGTCTATATTCAAAACCATTTAGATGGACAGCAAATGCGGCATATTCAGTCACTTATCCTGCTCCTGGCACCTCCAACACTGCTCTAAGATAGCAGCGTTGGAAGCGTAAGCTTACATTAATCTTATGCTTCCAACGCTGCCTCTAGCCATAAGAGAAGGGGAGCTAGAGGCAGAGGGTCCCTTATTCCCGGCAATAAAAAAGAAGGAACTGGGGAGGATTGAGAGGGTCAGGGGAAGGGGGAGATCCACGGTTGACTGCTGGTGAAAATGGTAAAAACGGTTAAAGAAAAACCTCCCAAAAAACGGGACAGGGAGCCTCAGTTCCAAAAAAACATTTTGGGGTGAGATGAGAATGGCCCGATAGGGCCTTCATAAGATATTGTGGGGGGAGGGATGGGATTTCCCTGGAGGCTCCTATATTTTATAGCTTTTTCATTCTTATGACAGTGCTTCTTACCCAGATATCATTTAAAAATATTCGGTTAAGTAGCAAGTTATCCAGCTACACATGGCCAGATAACTTAAAAACATAAATGGCTATATTCAAACATAGTGTTTATGTTTTAAGTTATCTGGCTACATGTAGCTGGATAACTTTAAGCAAGTATATTCCACTAACTACCCTATTGAATATGGACCACTTAAGTTTTAGACTCCATGTATGCAAATGTATCTCACGCATATCCATTGCAGATATCTTGAAAAATAGACCTGCTGTGGGAGTCAGGGATTCATGGAGGAGACTGGGTTGAGAATCATAGAAAGAGTAGCCAAGTGTTACTCAAAGTTTGCAGAAGCCATAGAGACTGGGATACAATTGCAATGCCACAGGCTTGTGTCAATCAGCGTTGCTTTTGAAATCCCCAGGGCACTCACTAGCTACTGCTGCCAGAAAACCAACAGTCACAGCCATTTTTATTAAACGTTGTCAGTTTTCTACTTATGCAGACCAGCTTCACATTACTGTCCCACTTACTGCCTAGCAATGAATGTCATTCCATTGACAACTTGCATTCTCCCAAAATACAAATTTAAGAGTCATAAATTGTATGAGATTGTTTTGCCTTGGCTCCTACTGTTATACTTCTTCTGCTCAGCTACTGGAAAAGATAGGGAAAGTCTATTAATAACTGGCAGCAATAATATTAGGAAGATACCCAATGGATCTATCAGGCTGCGGGACAATACTTGTTAGCCTGTGGAAATCCTTTCCACATAATGTTCTGGAGGGAAATAGTATTATTGGGTTTGTAACACTTAGTGTGGGTTTTAGTTCCAAGGGGACACAAACAAATTTATTTTTTCTTTGGAGATGCTCCAGCTAGCAATGTAATCGCATGCTCTAACTCTATCCTGCAGGGATTCTTTTTATGGGGGGAAGCTCTCACTTATGGCCCAGTCCATGGTGTCTTGCTTTCAGTGTGTGTAGATAGTAGGTGCATCCCATGGGGTGAGATGCTGGGACAAATCAGACAGGACCAGGAACTGGATGTTAAAATAACGTTTGCTGGTTTAATAATAAATCAATTAATATCCATTTGTCCATAATATTGAAGTTACATCTAACTGGGATAGATGAATGATTTTCTCTGTAGGTAGGTGTCCTTTATTCAGGCATCTGGGTGGAGCTCCCATGGTGATGTTATACAAAGTTCACCCAGTGGCTAAACCGGGAATGCTATTTGAGGGGTCCCCACTTCACAGCAAAAAATCCTACCGTGCTCCATCTTCTTCCTGGCCACCCAGCCCGCCTAGGTCCCATGGGTGGAGATCCGGTTGGGGGTCTTCCAATCTTGTTCTTTCAACCTTAGTTGACATTTCTGGGGACTTCTCTTGGGGAAACGTCAGAATGGGATCAGGCTACCTAAGCACTGCAATCCCTGTGGGGAGGGGATGGGGGATCCAAAAACCTCCCCACACTGTGTCCAAAAAGTACTTTCAAATATAAATTCTGAATACCCCCTTCGGCCTTCACTGACACTCAGAGCAGGATTCGTCACTGGTACTTGTCCACCTAGAGTTTAGAATGGATTCGCAGCTTTTCAGTCCTCTGGATAAGAGCCCTTTTGCCCCAAAAGGGAATCGGGCATAAAAATCTCTCTCTCCTGTAAATTAGTGGAAGGAAGACCCTCTGGTAGGGAGTGCACAGTGAGGTATCACTTCTAACTTTAACCTCTTCTGAGTGAAGCTGAGAGGTCTCACCAGGGTGTAAAACTGAAACATCCTTACTTTTCCAAAGCTTTCTCAAACTGATCCCAAAAAGGTGCATTCAAAAAGGACGCGCCCATTCTATAACGTGTGCGCAGCAATGAGCGCATGTTATAAAATCCGATACCCGCGCGCACATGCACACCCGGGTGCCCACCTGCGTGCGCAAGGGGGGAGGGGGGATTTTATTTAAAAGCGTGCGGCGACGCGATTGGGCCTTCCCCAGTTCCCAAACTATCCTTCCTCCCTTTTCCCCTCTCTGCCCCTACCCCTAACTCTCCCAACTCACCTAAATTTATTTTTGTTTTAAAACTCACCTGCTCTCACGAGCAGTTCCGGTTTGCACTTCACCGAGACGGTGCCTAGCGACGCTGTCCAGGCCCTCCCCAACCCGCCCCTTTATAGGAACCCGGCACTTCCACATGTAGCGGGAGAGATGTGCATGGCCAGGCAGCGCGCATTTTCCAAGTGGCCTGGTCGCTCGCGTACTTCCCGGTATTTTCATCCATTGTGGATTAAAAATCGACCCAAAAGAGTCCTAAAATAGCTGGGCTAAATAGTATTGATGCATCCTACCACAGCCCTCCAGGTGGGAGGGACTGAGAGGGATGGATGGCTTCTTAGTAGTGTGTTCTATACAGGGACAGTGACATCTGGTGGCCAACCCCAGGTTGCAGAGGACGGAGTGGGATTGCCACAGGTTTATAAAAGAAATGGACAAATTTATGGTAGATCAATCATGCACAATTTAAATTAGCAGTCAGAGATATCATCCCATCTTCAGTGCATTCCTAAACTGAGGATGTACACTTTTTTTTTTTTAAAGAAGGTTTATGAGCTGATTCAACAAACCTATGACAAATCTGCAGGTTATTCAAACTGGTTCATGTTTCTGTTAAAGAGAAAGGATAATTTTTTTTCTGGGATCTGCACAAATCCACTTAATATTTTTGTATACAGACTGATTACCTGTTTTCTTTTTATCTACTTCAAAATTCCTCAGGTTCTGTGAGATCTGCAGGGGAAAAAAAAAATCAAATGGGCTTTACCCAGAGATCTCGGGAAAATCTGCAGATTATTTTTTCAGACCTGAACAAGGCCGAAATCCACTTACTCTGAGTTTATCTCAAATTGATTTCCATATTCCTATTCTAAACCTGATTATAAGAAACTGGAAGGATGTGCTAGCAGAAGGACCACTCTACATACACTGTTTCTTATACATTTTCTTTAAATGCCTGCTGCTTGTCATTATCCAAGACAAGATGCTGAGGTAGAGGGATATATTTATTTAATAGATTTATGTTCAATTTATACAGACCTGTTGTTCTGAATGAACTACAAAATGCATAAACATTTCAGTAACACCTATTAAAACACAAGAACATAACCCCAATACCCCCAGTTTTTTTTTAACTCCCTTCCCGTAGAAGCATGATTACTGGTTGATCAGAGATGTCAAGCCATCAAGTGGAGTCTACTAACAGATCCCATGAAAGTGTGCTCCAGCTTAATCCACTGGAAGGCAGGCAGCTTTTCTAGTTGCAACCCAGCAGCTTAGGGTAGCAAATTGGTGAAAAGATCTTGTCTAGAAAAGGGGGTGTTTGAGTCCTGTTTAATTTCATGACAGTCTCCAGATTCTTCTGGCATTCTTTCATCAATAGAGCTATACAATTCCTCTCACACTCACTTTCGCGGAGAAGTCTCTAGACTTTTCTCAGAGTCCTGTTGCACTGCTTAACAGCAGAGCATGCATGCTGTAGATCCAGAGGGGTGTACTGGACTGTACCATTCCCTGTGCGAGGGTATGGCTTTACTTTAAGTGAAGGGGCCTTACCCATTCATCATAAATGCATAGGAATGTCATCATGAATGAAAGATACTCATCGTAAGAGAGAACTGGAAGGTTTACAAGCAACTGAGTGTTTTTGTTTTGTCATAAAAATATTTGTGAAGCAAGGCATTGATACTTTGTTCGCCCCACTTTTAAAGTACTCTGGAGCCTTATTTCCCAAGAGCTACTTTTTAGTTTCATAGTAACAGCCCTATTCTTCTCCTCACCCAACTTCCTCCTTTTCCTCTCATCTCCCTTTCCTGACTCACCCCTCTTCTTCCATAATGATTGTGATGGTTCATTTCTCATTACTCAGAGAGGCCTAGTGCCGTTTTTGTCATCTCTTATTAGAATCTTGGGAGGAATGTCATAGACCTACTCAGGGTCTCTTCATTAACTTATGCCAGACAGTGTGCTTTCTGTCAGGCATAAATTACACTTCTGCACTTAGCAATCTGGGGGTCTTACTGCTAGTATGCAACAGACATAATTCAATATAAATACGTGCATCTTAAATATGTAACTGTGAGGTAAAATACAGATGGCATCTTTATGAGATGATTCTGACAATGTATTAGGAAATCCCCAATTAGTTAGAGCAAAGGCTTGTTCCATTCCCATCACATATCCTCGAGGATGCCACATCTTATGTTTTTAAATAGCAAAGTCAAAGTAGGATCTTCTCTGTAGCTACCCATGTGAATTCTCTGCAATAACGAAAATGTGAAGATACTGATTATATCTGAATGATAAAGCCTGGTAAAGAAATAATAAAAGGAAAAGAACTTTGATCTAGAAGAGAGCAATTTTCTGTTAGAGATTGTGGATCCTTGGCCCGAGATGGTATTGGCGCTACCTATGGGGATGGACCTCACAGGTCCCCGCTGTTGGGAGGTGAGGCCGAAAGGGAAGCAGAGGCCAACAGGAGCTTCGCCGGGCCAGCTGGTCTTAGGTGGGCCTCTGCATGGCTGGTCCCGGGAGAGTGGCCAGAAGAGACAGATGTTTCGGGGCCTTGAGCCTGAGGTGGGTGAGAGGCAGGCCAAGCCTGGTCCATAGGGACTGGAGCTGGGACCAGAGACTGGGCTGAGGTAGGCAGAAGGAGGTGTGGTCAGGTCCGGTCCAAGGTCAGAGGCAGGCAACAGGAGGCGTTGGTCAGTTTGGGCCAAGGTTAAAGGTAGGCAGCAGTAGACATTGAACAGGTCCGATCTGAGGTCAGAGGTAGGCAGCAGTAGGTGGTGGTCAGGTGCAGTCCGAGGTCAAGGGCGGACCACAGTAGATGGTAGTCAGGTGCAGTCCAAGATCCAAAGCCAGAGAAGGGCCTGAAGAGGGCAAGAACCGGAACTGAGTGGAGGCACTGGGACCGGAGAGCTGGGATCAGAATGCTGGAGCAGGAAGGCTGCAGCAGAAATGCTGAGACAGGAACGTGGCAGCTAAGATTTAATGCTAAAAATGCAGAGTCATGCATTTGGGATACAAAAACACAAGGGAGAACAATATAGAAGGTGAAATTCTATATACAAAACAAGAGCAGGTCCTGGGTGTGATTGTATCTGATGATCTTAAGATGGCCAAAAAGGTGGATAAGGCAATGGCAAAAACCAGAAGGATGTTGGATGAACAGGAAGAAGAATGGTCAGCAGAAAAAAAGTGGTCATATTGCCCCTATATATATCTCTGGTGAAATGTCATTTGGAATACTGTGTGCTATTCTGGAGACAACACCTTCAAAAGGATATAAACTGGATGGCTACTAAAATGGTCAGTGGTCTTTGTTTTAAAGCATATGGGAACAAACCTAAAGATCTAAACATATATACCCTAGAAGAAAGGCAGGATAGGGGAGATATGATAGAGACTTTTAAATACCTCCAAGGTATCAATGTACAGGAGGCAGGTGTCTTTCAAACTTAAATGAAGCTCTGAAACAAGGGATCATGGGATTAGGGTGAAAGGGGGTAGACTCAAGTGTAATCTAAAGAAATATTTTTTTTTACAAAGTGAGAGGTGGCTACATGGAACAGTCTTCCAATGGAGGAAGTGGAGACAAAGACAGTATATGGATTCAAGAAAGTATGCAGTGATAGGGATTGTAGAGCTGAGTAGTTAATGTGGATGGGCAGTTTAGATAGGCCAAATTGTCTTTTCCTGCATTCACATTTCTATGGCCCTGATTTACTAACTCTATTCCCCATGGACACAGAAAGGGTAAAAATTCTTATTAAATCAGGCTCATAGTTTATATGATTGAATTATGAATGTAGATGAAATGTGTGCAAATAGACAGGGTTGAAGGCTTGATGATTAGCGCTATTGCTCACAAGTTTCAAACTTGTGCTAATTCAACCTCTTTTTGGGTCTATACAGAGGATAACTTTCAGGCAACTCTGTGCAGCCTTATATATGTGCATAGATGGGTAAGCGGAAATCTACTACAGTATTTTATAACTTGTGCGTATCAGGTACATGGAAATTATAAAATATGCGTATGTCTACCTCCAACATATATATGTGTGTGTGAATGCTTACACATGAATACCAGTAATTGATTCAAAGAGTGCATTTTAATGCAATGAATGTGTGCAATTTTCCTACCTATTTCAGAAACATACAAGTGTGTATTTTACACGTGAAAAAATATTACAACTTGCTTGCATAAAACCCTGACAAATGCGCAGAAGTTGGAATTTTTTTTAAAACCCATGGGGCAGATTTTCAAAGGGGTACGTGCATAAGATACACATGTACCCCCCAAAAACCTGCCCCAAGCTCCCCCTGCATGAACCGAGCCTATGTTGAATAGGCTTGGCAGCATGCGCAAGCCCCGGGACGTGCGTAAGTCCCAGGGCTTTCCTGGGGGGGCGTGTCACGGTGGCGCATCATCTGTGGTTCCAGCCCCTGGGCATGGTTCCAGCCCCCGGGGGCATTTAGGGGGTATGGCCGAGGCCTCCAAAACTGCTTCCGGGCTGGGGAATCGCGCGCCAGCCAGCCAGCTGGCGCAGATGTAACTTTTCGAACAAAGGTGGGGGGGTTAGATAGGGTTGGGGGGTGGGTTAGGTAGGGGAAGGGAGGGGAAGGTGCGGGGGGGTGGAGGGAACAGAGGCAGGCTGCACGGCTCGGCGTACGCAGGCTGCCGATTTTGCACAGCCTTGCGTGCGCCGACCCCGGATTTTAAAGGATACGCGTGGCCACGCGTGTATCTATTAAAATTCGGTGTACTCTTGTTTGCGCCTGGTGCGTGAACAAAAGTACGCATGGGCGTAGTTTTTTAAAATCTACCCCTGTGTGTATAACTAAAATTTCTCTACCAGATTGCCCAATCCTTCCCCATATCATTGAGAACCTCCTACTTCTTCAGCCTCAGCTCCTCCCAGTTCACCCAGACCTCCCATCCAAACAAAAACTGGTAATAGCCCTGTCTGATTTCACTTGTGCGAGATAATTAGCAGGTGTAAAATTGAGCAAATATGTTGCCACATGTACTCGCACAAGTCTCTTATAAAATAGCAGCTTTCATGCCTAAATCTTGGCCCCTCCCAGAATGTCCCTAGACCCTCCTCTTTTACACGTGAATTTGTGCATGCAAAAGTGAAAAAATGTCCGGATTTTGGATGTTTATAAAACAGCGTTTGCGTGAGTGCAAGCTATTTATGCACCCCAAGGGAAATGGCACAAGATGCGACTTCTTGAAGAGACTGTTTTGGACTCGGTATATGTGACGAGTAGAGGTGGGAAAAGAACACGGCTGGCATAGTTTCATTTAGGTGTCACATCCGAGTGAGAGGAGGCAGCTGAAGGAAAGAATTGTATTCATACAATAGAGGGAGAATGTATTGGATAAATAATGTATTATGCACTGAAGGTAATAACTGTGATTTTCTGATTTAGTTGTCTATGGGGAATCTCTGGTCTGCAGACTGCATATGTATGCAGAAGGAAACCGTACCTTCTGCTTGTCATGCTGTTAACATTCGGTGTTGTGTTAAAAGGTTAATCTCACTCCTGCTCAAAAATGGGGAATCAAAGTGTCTTGGAGGAGGGTGAGTGGAACAGAGAAGGGGTCACAGGAGTGATCTGCATGTCCCCGAGCCTTACGAATGAACATAGATGTTAATGCAAACATCTGAGGCATCATTATGAAGTGATAAGCAAGGTAAAGTGCAAGATTCAGACCCCCCCAAATAGAGGTGTATTGAAATTCCAAACACTTCCAGGGGCACAAGCTCTGTCAAATCCAGAGGTGGGCACTTGGAATCTTTAAAATGAGACAGATATCCTAATGAGGGGCAGCCACCAAAAGATGGAACATTAATGTGGGGGATGAGGCAGATCCACAATAATAAATACAGCACTGAGTTATGGACAGTCCTGGGAGACAGAACTGATTGTATTGTCAGAGCGATATTTACGCTCCCTGCACCAGGGTTGAGAGCTAAGGATGACACTGCACTGTGCTGAGGTTTCCAGTTGTTTTAGAGAGGTCACTGCACTGCACTGGGATTTATAGTTAAGTGCTCATGGAGGTGTCAATAAATTGCGCTGGAATTTACAGCTCAGGCTGCATGAATCTTTTGAGAAGTGGTTTGATGAAAATTCTTCTTTGAAATTGCCGCCGGCATGGGAGCCAGTGCAAATCTCCACACATATTGTCCCCACCTCTTTCAAAGGGAAAGTATATGCATATCTTTGTTTTTTAAAATTATGCCGGAAAAACAATGCACTTGCCATTGCTCTTGCTATTTGGTGCGTATAGTTTTTGCTGAGAGAATTTCCATGCATATTTTTAAAAATCTGACAGCATGCATGTAAATCCCAACCCTGCCCAGACTGCGTCCCCACTTAATCACCTCTTCCTTATTTGGGTAAAAATACGCATGTACCATGCACCAGATGTAATTTTATGTGTATGTCATCACACGGTTTCCTAAAGGGTCATTTTTGGAGGTAAAGCACTACTTTCCCCATGCAAGTTCTTTTGAAAATAATCCCTCTCTGAAATGGACTAGAGCAGGGGTCGGGAACCCATGGCTCGCGAGCCAGATATGGCTCTTTTGAGGGCTGCATCTGGCTCGCAGACAAGTGTCGCCATACTTCGCGGTTCCCCGCTGACCCAGCTGCTCCCCGGTCCTCCGCCGCCCGGGCTTAAAATGCTGTCAGCCCGGGCGGAACGCGGCAGGACAGCTGGAGTCAGCGGCACTGGCGTGCTCTCTTCTCCTCCCCCCCCCCCCCCCCCCCCGCGGCCCGGAAGGGGAAGTGGAGAGCATCGGGTGCCTGCGCGGGAAGAAGAGACCACACTAGCGTGGTCTCTTCTTCCGCGCAGGCACCCGATGCTCACCACTTCCTCTTCCGGGCCGCGGGGGGGGAGGAGAAGAGAGCACGCCGACTGGAGTCATCCGGGTGCCTGCGCGGGAGTCATCGGGTGTCAGCCGGGTGCCAGCGCTGGAGTCATCGGGTGCCTGCGCGGGTCTTCCCGCGCAGGCACCCGATGCTCTCCACTTCCTCTTCCGGGCCGCGGGAAGAAGAGAGCACCGGCGTGCTCTCTTCTTCCCGCGGCCCGGAAGAGGAAGTGGAGAGCATCGGGTGCCTGCGCGGGAAGACCCGCGCAGGCACGCTAGTGTCCGGGAAGAAGACTGCAGCGCGGCTCGGAGGAAAATGAAAATCTTCAACCGTGGCCGATGGGACTCCGCCTTCGCCTCCGCGAGGGCTGAAAATGAAGGAGGTTAGCGTTGGGAGGTGGCTGCTGCTGCTGCCGCCGCGAGTTCCCGGGGGGGGGGGGGGGGGGAGAGAGAGAGTGAATGAGCGAGCAAGCATGTGTGTTTGAGATCCTGTGTGTGTGAGTGAGAGATTGCATGTATGTGAATGATTGAGAGCCTGTATATGTGAAAGAGAGTATGTCTGTGATTGAGAGCCTGCCTGTGAGAGAGAGAGAGAGAGCATGAATGTAAGTTTACAATTGGGAACCTGTATGTGTAAGTTTGTGATTGAAAACCTGTTTGTGTGAAAGAGTATGTGTGTATGATTGAGATCCTTTGTGTGTGGGAGAGATCATGTGTATGTATGATTAAGAGCCTGTGTGTATAAGTAAGAGAGAGATCATGTGTGTCTGTGTCTGATTGACAGCTGGTTTAGGTGATGGAGCATGTGAGTATGTGATTGAGAGCCTGTGTTTAAATGAGAGAGAGAGACCATGTGTGTCTGTGTGTGATTGAGAGCTGATTTAGGTGAGGGAGCATGTGAGTATGTGATTGAGAGCCTGTGTGTAAATGAGAGAAAGAGAGGACATGTTTGTAAGCATGTGAATGAGAGTCTGTGTGTGAGAGAAAAAGACAGCATGTATTTATGTGATTGAAAGCCTGTGTGTGTGTAAGCGTGAAAAGATAGACAGCATGTGTGTAAATGTGTAATTAAGAGCCTATATAAGTGAGAGAGAAAAAACATTTGTATATGTGAGTGACTGAGAGCATGTGTGTATAGGTGTGTCATTGAGAGCCAGTGTGAGAGAGAGCGCTGGTATGTGACTGAGAGAGGAGAAAGTTCCAAGCAAACCACCCCACCTCCTGCTAATTCAGAACAATCTCAGGACACCTGGATATCAAACGTTCCCAGGTATGCAGAGCAAAAAAATTTTTGTATCCTTATTATTTTTCATTACTGGATCTTTGTGTCTGCTATTTTGAAATATTTTGTTGGTATCTGGAAATGTTTTATATGAGTTTTTAATTATTGGATATTCCACTCATCAGCTGTTTCGAAATATGTTCTTTTTGTTAGTACAGTTTTACTGCTGATGATTTTATATTTCTTGATTTGTTTTATAAGGATGTGTGATGTTTCTTTTTTCCTTTGTTACACTGCATACAGAGACTCTGGCTTGTTGCAGTTTCCAATTCAGTTTTTGTCTGCATGCTTCTTGTTATGCGTTTTGGTCTCTTTATTCTATGTTAGGTGAGGGACAGCACGTGATTCAGGTGAGGTTTTCTGCTGGCGTGTAGTTTCTGTGTAGGACTCTATAGCAGCCTGACTTGGTCCGTTTTCCTAATAGGAGATGTATTGGTGTCTTAAGGCCTGGTGTAATATTTTCAGAGACTTATTGTACTTTAAAAGTGTGATCTTACATAAAATGCACACATTTACTTGTATTTAGTTTTAAACATATTGTATGGCTCTCATGGAATTACATTTTAAAATATGTGGCGTTTATGGCTCTCTCAGCCAAAAAGGTTCCTGACCCCTGGACTAGAGCAAACAGTCTGTCCAATCATTTTGTTAAATGTTGCTTTTTGCTGCTTTTCTTTCACTGAACCCTGGCCAGTGTATGAGATCTTTCAGACCCTTAGAACCACCCTAGAATTTGTCACCTGCAATAACAGGATGAGCCTGAGGTAGAGCATCACACATGCATGCAATGAAAGTAAAACCAGGACTGGTTCAGTCTCTCCCTGCTGACTTTGAGATATATGGTAACCCTAGGTGTTGAAACAACATGATCCGCTCCTATGGTACGAAGAGAGTGCAATTGCAGAGTACAGTACAGCCCATTCCAAAGAGTGAGATCTATTGCACCAGTGAGTGAGAATGTAGTTCAAAGAGTGACATTTTTCAAGCTTTTTGTCCAAGTTATAAATCTGGAAAGATCTGAGCATTGAATTGCTTTGCAAATGAAAGGAGCAACACAAAATTATATTTGGCTTTCTTTAAATTGTAGTTTTTTAATGATCAAGCCATAGTATAACACTAATTGCCAGGACTCCAGCAGAAGAAGCCTTATTTAATTTATAGACCACCTATCACCATTACTAAGCAGTTTGCAATTTAACATTTATAATAGGTAATAAAATCAAAACACAATAATCCTCCTTAGACAACATAAATAAAATAAAAACATAGTAAAATAAGTTAAAGCACAAATAAAACAATAAAAGCATAACATTATAAACAATAAATACAAATAAAACACATATATATTGCAGGCTTCAAGGGATATGAGAGCTGTAAAACCAAAAAGCCTAATATTAAAAAAGTGCTATTCTGACGGTTCATAAATCATACTTAAATCATCAGTTGAAAAGGCAGTCTATGAAACGGCAGCATTGCAAATATTACAACAGGTCCTAGAACACCAATACTGGAAAAACAAAAGAAGCTGGACTGCTATACATCCCTACATAGAAAATACGCTCTAGCAGAATATCTAACCCCTATCACACCCACAAAGTACAGACTATCACTAAATACAGAATATGTGATCTAAAACTAGACAGCGGCGGGCGGGGGGGAGGAAGGAAAGGGGAATTGGATTCAGACAACAACTACTTGCTAAGATAGTATCTTACATGTATACGTGGAACTCCTTTTGAAATTACCTCCATAGGAGAGAAGGCATTCCAGGGGGTGAAATCTAGGCAGGGTAGGGACTTACACACATTTATTTTAATTTTGAAAAGTATACATGTACACACTCCAAATAATAGATGTAACTGTGTGTTTAGTTTTGCCAGGATAATTCTCAAAGTGGACTTATGCACACATTTGCCAGCTAACTTACGTGTGATGCTATATGCTCACTGCCACCCTGTTGTCCTAGCAGCTGGGCCAATGAATGGCTCCGGCAGCATCCTGCACTTTAGGAGGGAACCTGGTGAATGTAAGAGGTGGAGCCTGCTCAAACAACCCAGCTCTCTTCTCCTGTAACTACACCACATGACAGAGCCATCTTCAGAGTGACAGCTGCAGGTCCTCTCCAGCCACTGCCCCCCTGGCCGGTCTCTAGGCCTGTGCAGGTGCGGTCACCCCAGGTCTCTTCCAGCTGCAGGGCCCAATGTAGCCATAGTGTTTGCACTTTCCTAAAGACATCCCTAGTACCAGGAATTATAGCAAAGTGTTAGAGAGGTTAGTGCAATATCCTGGGTCTTAGGACTGTGTATTTATTTTTAAATATTTATTAAATGCTTATTTTAACAAATTCTATGTGAGTTACAATATAAAAATAATAGAGCAAGTATCTACCCACATTGCAATTAACAAACCAATTAAGGATAACATACAGAATATCCACATTCCATCCCAGAGATAAATGAAATCTAAATATTTGTGAATGAGGTTCTTGTGTCTATAGCTGAGTTGTTACACTGCTCCTGGGTTTAGAACCCAATGCCAGGGAAGATACTGCCTTTCTCTGAGGATTATGAAAACATGTTAAGAGATCACTACACTACACACAACTCCGAGATTTATAGATACTGTGCCAGAAAGATTATTCCACTAAAATGAGCTGTAGCGTGGACTGTCAAGGAAATGACTGTAAAATGCTGAGGGTTATGAGTGTTAGTGAAATCACTGCACACAGTGTTCCAAGTTAAAGCTGAGCATCATTCAGAGATTATTGCACACTAGTGAAGAGGTCGATAGCTGAGAGTCAGAGACTGCTGTCCTGTGTGGGAAGCGTCATTAGCTGAGAGTCTGAGATTACTGCCCCAGTATTGGGAGGGTCTATAACTGAGATTACTGGGGTGAGGGTGGGTGTCTTTGATGGTCATAGATTACTGCTCAGTACTGGGGAGTCTATAACTGAGCATCAGAAATTACTGCTCACTGTTGCAGGGGAATCAATAACTGAACGTCTGAGTGCTGCACAGTGCTGGGGGTGTAGAATGTGAAATTACTTCTCAGTGTGTTGGGTCTGTAGTTATGCAACTGCAACTACTGTGCAGTAGCGGGGAGGGTCTATAACAGAGTGGTTAGAGTTTGCTGCTCAGTGTGGAGTGGAGGGGTGGGATGAAGGTGGGAGTCTGTTACTGAGCATCAGAAATTGATGCTCAGTGTCTGGGTTCTAATCATGTAGAGATGGGCAATAAGTCACAATTTTGTAGCACTGTTTAACGCCCCTTTTGGTATTTCATTATTACCAGATAGGCTGAAGATTTTTTTTTTTTTATAATAATCTTGGATTCCCAAATCAGTCTGTCAGAGTCACAGGAAAATGCAGTCTGGGAATGTTGTTATTCTTGCCTAGAAGACGTTTTTTATAACCTGATCTCAAATCATGATTTGTTGATTCATCTCTGTAATCAAGTGCTAATGAAGCAGCACGCAATTACAAGAAACGCCATGCTGGCGAGCCCAGCATCCTGTCTCGGACAGTGGTTAATCCAGGTCACAAGTATCCAAAAGGATCCCAAAGAATAGGTCCAAACTTTCTTCCAGGCATAAGCAGCAGCAGCAGCTTTCCCAAACAATACATTTGGATTCTTCTTCTAGTGAGCCACAACCACCATCATAAATCAGAGAGAATCAGGTACTGCTGCCCCGATCCCTAGCAGTAGTCCCAGGGTTTCATGCAAGTCCTACCCTAGGGCTTCCCAAACCTGTCCTGGTGAGCCAGATCCATTTTGGTTTTCACAAAGACTATGAATGTGAGACATTTTCATTCCTTGGACTAACCCAGAATATGCAAATTTATCTCATACATGTTCATTGTGGATATTCATGAAAACCTGACTAGCTGTGGGGTTACCGGGCAGGTCTGGGAAACGCTGCTCCACACCGATACACATAAAGTAGAATTTTATCATGAACAGCTGAAGAGTGAACTCAGGGAAGGGTATTTTATATTTCAAAATGGTAGGTGTGCCCATAATAGAAGAGACATTTTTTTAAAAAAATAGGCCCGAAAAGAAGGAATGCCCAAGAAGAAGGCTCCCAGAGGAAGCAACAGGGCCTAGAATTGGGCTGGTCTGATGAATAGGGGGACACCTGACTAAGGTAAAGCTGGAGAGGCCGATCCAGTTGAACTTGTAGTTTCAATTTCTTTAGGAAAAGCAGGACTACAAGTCCATTGTTACAATGGGGCAAAATAAAAATTGGATTAGCCTCTCTGGATGAACCTGGGTCACGAGGCGACTCTATTGAGGAAATCTTGCTACTGCTAGTTCTGCTGCTTTAAATGGCACAAACCAAAAAACTCTGACTCAACACATTCTTCTTATATTATTTAATTCAGCAAACAGCTACCTACACATGTGCATACACACACACACAAAGCTTATTACCACATTTCTCACATAATGAAACCAGTCAACAATTTGTATCCAGTATCCTTGTCAGACCTTTCTGAAATCTTTCTCCTTATATGCCTAATCAGTGAGCAGTGACAGGCAGAGCTGGTACTTGAGCTAGAGTGGGATCACTTTCATTTACAGACAACCATGTCGTCCCCTTCTGCGATCACTCTTTCCCTCTTCCTCTCTCTCCTGCTGACTGCCTGCCAGGTAATTTGTATTCACATAGTCCCTGTCAGTGAGCTGCTTTCCTTTTCATACACCACAGGAGGTCAACTCTACAAGAAACTCCTGGTGAAATATTTATTAGCTCTTACTCAAGAGGGATGAACACCTGAGATGTTCATGGCCTTAATCTAACTAAATGGTCCCTAAGTACATACAGTGAAGTGAACAGAAGGGTCTCGCGCACTGTGATCATTCACTTTTCAACTTGCAAGCAAAGTCATGTGTCTTTTTCCAATTGCAGTCAAGCACCCCAGTCACTGGAGGGAGACAGAGTGGAAAAATTGTGCTGCTCTCTTGTAAGTTTCAATTATCATGCAAAAAGTACTTACATGTAAGCCATATGAAGGACAATAACAAATGGTATAGCGCTAAAATGTTTGTGGATCCTTATACTGGATTACTCAAAAAAATGAGCGTAAAAAGAAGTTAGATTCAACAGTTCCATCTTTATTCATGAGTAGTTGAAGGAAGGTTTCTGTCCCCCTTTCGCCACATGAGCTGTGTTGGGAGGGACAAAGGCCCAAGAAATTAACTTATAGTGACAGTAATGAGTGTCCAATGCATAAGATGGAAATAAAGTCCATATGCAGTCAGAAGAATCGTCTTAGTTTTGTGTGAAGCGCGCTGCGGAGGGTAATCCAAATTGGAGTAAACTTGCAGGCGTAAAAACAAAAACAAAATGCAAAGTTTTAAGCCATGTCAAGCAAACTCGGGTGTTCAAAGAACAGAGAGGTAAGGGAAGCTTCGAGATAGACCCTGATATAATTGAGCTGAAAACATAAAGTCTGTGGCGTCTCCGCTGGGCCTCTCTGTTCTTTGAACACCTGAGTTTGTTTGACGTAGCTTAAAACTTTGCCGTTTTTGTTTTTTTGTTTTCATGCCTGCAAGTTTACTTCAATTTGGATTACCCTCCGCAGGGCACTTCACACAATACAAAGACGATTCTTCCGACTGCCTATGGACTTTATTTCCGTCTTATGCATTGGACACTCATTACTGTCACTATAAGTTGATTTCTTGAGCCTTTGACCCTCCTGACGCAGCCCATGTGACAAAAGGGGGACAGAAACCTTCCTTCAACTACTCATGAATAAAGATGGAAATGCTGAATCTAACTTTGTTTTACGCTTCATTTTTTTGAGTAATCCAGTATAAGGATCCGCAAACTTTTTAAGCACTATACCATTTGTTATTGTGGTTTATACCAATTGTGTATACCACTCATCATCTCCAATTCCCATTAGCTATATGAAGGAAACACATCATTAGGTGCAAATACAAGCTTTCAGCTCACTTGCATTTCATGGTCTTCATTTTCTGAGTCTTCAATTGTTGAAACATGTTTTTAAAAGTTCTTTTTATTCTTGATTTGGCATATATAGCTTCTCTTTTTTCTTTCTTTCCATTTTATCTTTTGCTTTCATAGAATTCTATCCCTATTTCAGTTCCCACATGCAATCCTCTGCTACTGAATGTGTTGATTTAAAATAACAATATGGGATTTTCATGCTCTCTGTTCTGTTTGTATCTTCTTAGCTCATCCTCATCTTTTTTATTTTCTCTTTGCAATTAAGGAAAATAAAAGTAGGGCTAATTACTCATGTATTTCCCCACAGGCCCTTTAATAAGCCATGTGGAACTCCTTTAAATCCCACTTCTTGTGGCAGTTTCTTTAAATTCTTCCCCAATAGGATTTAGTTTGAAGTATGTGGCCCCTATATGACACTCACTTTCGTATATTAAATGCACTAAATGATATGGGAAGGTGGTCTAGAATAAGCTCCAGAAACAGAAAGAGCCAGTCATGATTTCCACTCACGAAAACTTTCCTCCAAAAAGGAAACCCCCAAAAAATCCCTTTTATTCTTAGAATGTCACTCACAGTTATTTATATAGTAACAATAATGATTCCATGAAATTGTTATGGACGCATCATCAAGCCTGACAATGTGCCTACCTGATATTCAAAAGGAGGCCGTCCGGTCTTTTAATCATTTGCGGTCAAGATCCTTTTTTGAACAGCCACAGTGATATGTATTATTTCAATAATATGCATTATTTCAATGATATGTATTATTTCATCAGCTCAACAACCGGCCGATGTTTTGCAAGAAACTGCTTCGTCAGGAGCTGCCAGTGTTAATAATCCATTTTTTTAACCCGATTTATATGTCACCACACCATTCACATTCTGTTCAGATTCCTACATGACACAAAATTCATATGTTAATACTATCAACTTTCCAACATGTTACTTATCTGGTGTTCAAAAAAAGATCTTGACTGCAAATGATTAAAAGACCGGACGGCCTCCTTTTGAATACCAGGTAGGCACATTGTCAAGCTTGATGATGCGGCCATAACAATTTCATGGATACATTATTGTTACTATATAAATAACTGTGACTAGAATAAACTACAACATGTGTTTACTTGGAGGCACACTCTGTGGCTGGCAGCCGGGATGTATTCTTGGCAGTGTGGACAGAATAACTGGGCAGATTGGACAGGCCAATTATTCTTCTTCTGCAGTCATCAATTATATTATTGGGAAAATATACATAGGGACCTTTGTGTCAGTTTTTATTTTATTTTTCCCAGGAATTTTTCAGTGTTTATTACAATAAAAACAATAAAATGATAATAAAATGACAATAAAAACAAAAATGATATTTACCCCCCAAAATAAGGCATTTTATTCCACCGATTTCCCCAATTTTGTCCTTGTTGTAATAAAACATCAATAAATTCCTGGAAAAAAATAAAAACTGAAAATCACATTCTTAGATATATACAAAATGTTGCTCACAAATCAAAGGCAGATGTGATTTATTTAGCAGCATGAATGGTTAACACATGAAACACAAGGAATTTGAGATTTCGCTTTATACAGTTTCTTGTTTTCTTTTATAGAAGTATTGTCCTGCTTCTGTGAAGAAGTAAAAATTGTGGGTTGATCAGTTTTAAGAAAATCAATGCTTCAGCTCTGACCATTTGTGGAAAACCAATCAAGAGTAGCACCCTTTCTATAGAATATTTAGTAGCTAATCAAAAGCCAATCCTCAATAAAATGCTGAGGAAATTCAGTACTAACCTACCTATTACTTTGGCTGGAGCCTAACTTTGGAGCAGGGGCGTAGCCAGAAAATAATTTTTTTGGGAGGGGGCATTGTGTCAGTCTCACTCCCCTATCCCTTACCCCATCATAAATGGGTCTTTATTTTCTGGCAACAGTCTGTACTGTCTATCTCTTCACTCTCTTTCTCCCTGGCTGTCTCTGACTTACCCTCTGTGGTTATGGCAGCTACTTTATGCCAGTGTTAATCTCTCTGTTATAGAAAAATTATGCAAACAGCCTTCCAACCAGGCTTCTCAGCATCTTAAAGGTTCTGAGAGGAAGGGGGATAATTAGCTGCCAAAAGTAAACAGAAAGATTTTAATAGCCTCAAATCTGCAAGGGCAGTGTTTCACTGTTCAAGTTAGCCTTTTTGAAGGTATAGGGGATCATGGATTGGCAGTGATTTTAGTGCCTCCAGGTCCTCTAAGCGCACCTTTCTGCATCAGCCCTCTGTGCTTTCTATCTTGCTGCGCCTTGCCTGGACTAGACTTCGTGAGTTTTGTTCCTTCTCTGGCCATATTCATATCCAGTCTAAAACTATTCATCTTTTCAGGCTGCTTTTAAATCTTAATCACTACTCTATGGGCCAGATTTTAATTCCTACACGCAGGCGTACATTTGTGCCTGCAACCTGGCGCACACAAATGTATGCCCGATTTTATAACATGCGTGCGCAGCTGTGCGCATGTTATAAAATTTGGGGTTGGCGCGCACAAGGGGGTGCACAATAGTGCACCTTGTGCATGACGAGTCCTTGGGGAGCCCTGCTGGCTTTCCCCGTTCCCTCCAAGGCCGCTCCAAAATTGGAGTGGCCCCGGAGGGAACTTTCCTTCCCTCCCTAACCTCCCTAACCCCTCCCTAACCTTCCCCCCAGCCCTACCTAAAACCCCCCCATACCTTTATTTTATGTTGTGCCTGCCTCTGGGCAGGCTAAGGTTGTGCGTGCCGGCTGATGGCCAGCCCGCAATCCCGGGCACAGCGGCAAATGGCCGCTGTGCCTGGATGATTTGGCCCCACCCCCGCCCCACCCCTGCCCCTTTTTTCAAGTCCCGGGACTTACACGCATCCTGGGGCTTTATGTGCCCTTCCGAGTCTTTTGAAAATAGGCCCGGCGCACGTAACCCACCTATGCATGTAAATCCTCCCAGATTTACGCGCGTAGGGCTTTGAAAATCTGCCCCTATATGTGGTAGACCTTCCTGATCTGGCCACCAGATGTCACTGTCCCTGTCATAGAACACACTTTGTAAGAAGCCATCCATACCCCCTCAGTTGCCTGAAGACTATTTAGCCCAGCAATGTTAATATGCAATGGGGTTCAGTTTGAGAAAGCAGTCAGAAAGTAAAGATGTATTTTTTCTGCACTCTAGTGAGGCCTTCCAGCTTCACCCAAAGGAGTTTATTTTAGAAGTGACATCCTCCCCCCCCCCCCCCCAAGTGCACTCCTTGCCCGAGGGTCCTTCTTAAAATTTACAGAGAGATAGACTTTTAAGCCTGATACCCTTTAGAGGTTAAAAGGGCTCTCAACAGAGGACCAAAGACCTGGGAGCCTACTCTAAACCCTAAGTGGGCAAGCACCAGTGACATCCTGCATAGAGTGACAGTGAAGGCAGAAGAGATATCCAGTTTAAATTAAGGTATTTTTTGGACTTAAGAAGAGTGGGGAGGTTTTTTGATCACCCTTCCCACTGGGATTCCAGAGCGAAGAACTTGCCTTATCCCCACTAACTTTTCCCCAAGAGAAGTTCCTAGAAAGATCAGAGCAGGAGACTCCATCTGGATCTCTACAACTAAAGGATGAGGACATGCTGGGTGTCCAAGGAGCAGATGTCTAAAGGTAGGATTTTTGCAGAAAACTGGATTCCTGCACAACTGCTGGGAGAGTTTGTACAAGTAAAATCACCATGGGCTAGAGAAAGAGAGAGAGAAAGAAAGAGAGAGAGAGAGAATGAACTGTAAGAGGGTGACCATATCTACCACTGTCAGAGGGTACATTCAACTGATGGTGAGTTTGGGGGCAGGGGTGGTGTTACATTGGTCTGCCTAGGGTGCTACAGACCCTTGCACTGGCCCTGGCTCTACCCAGAGGTGTGGTAAAAGGACACCTACCTACCTACCCACCCAGAATATTATCTGTACCATCAATCAGATGTAATTTCATACTTCTGCATAATGGACTTTAATTTATGATTATTCATGAGTAAACTTTATTTTAACAGCTAGGCCTGGTCCTGTCTGAATCATTTCAGCCTTTCACCCCATGGGAAGCAGCAATACAGTTCTGATACACACTGGTGATCTTTGCTCATTGTCTGTCCATAAGTGAGAGTTTCCCCCCATAAAAAGAGTCCCCACCAGAGATTGAGTCAGCATGGGATGGAATGGTTAGCCAGAGCAGCCCCAAAGAAATAAATGAGTTATGTGACCTAGGGAGCAACAATCCTCCAAAAAAGGGGGCTACATATAATAAATAAATATATTTCCATAAACTCTTCAGTGTCATGAATATTTATTCTGACTAGATTTTAAGCTTCGTTGAGCAAAGGCTGTCTCCATGCAGCACTGTGCTCCTTTAGCAGTGTTTTAGAAATGATGAGTAGTACTAGTAGTATCTGGTTGTTTTTGAACACTGGAATGCTTGAAAGTCATAATACAAAAATCTAAACTTTCCGGATCTTATTTCTTGATGAGCACAGTCACCGTGCCTACTACCAATCTATGATACAGTAATGTCTGCACAGACCACTAACAGGGGAGCAGTGGTTTAACTGCACACTGGACTGGGTCATCTCCAGGAGCATGTGCTGAATCCCTGCCATCACCCATCGTTATTGGCGCTCACCTCTGTAAATGCTCCTCCCTGCCGGGCAGTGGCCCTTCTCTCCAGCAGAGCATTATCTGCATCATTACATCTGCTATGGCCATTATAATTCCCTTAGTTCCACAAAAGGCACAGCATTGCCCTCCCTTCCTGTGCTTATCACATATCACTGTCAATGCCATAGCTACACTGCCTCATTATTCCTTGCATGGGAATTCTCCTGCAGTCTTCATCCAGGGACGCAATTTTGAAATACGGTGACCTTCGAGCATAATCCTCAAGGGGTAGGCAGGCATACTTTACAGGAATTTTAACATTCTTTTCCCCTTTTTTGACTTTCAAAAATGAATTCCAAAGAATTACTGCTTTTTCACAGTACAGTCTGGATGTCTCCTGTGCATCAGTGTTCAGTTAAAAAGATATTTTGGAGGTTACAATCATTTTTATTAGAACAACCAAAAATTATATGCATAGTAGTAATTGTATATGAACTTTCAGGGCCTCATAGATCCAGATTCCTGGAAAGAGTACAGAAGGGATGGAATAAAGGATATATATATATATACACACACACATGCATATATATATAGTAACTAATAGAATTTAGGCAATGTAAATGTGAGTGTAAAGCCTTCACTAAATATACCAAAAAAATCCCCAGTAAGGGAAAAAGCACCGATGTGTTAAGTACATAAGTAATGTTGCAAAAACTAAAAACTGTCCTTTATTGACATATTTCACGCAATAAAATAAAATGAATGAGCATATATACAGAACCACATCTGAGTCACATCAAATTATATCCAAATGAGAAAACACTTCTTACCTAAGATAACTGGAACTGTTGATCAGTAAAGTGTGAGATACAAATGTATCAATGGCTTGGTACAATGCAAAAGTTCAACAACTGACCTGACACAATGTAATAACTTTGCATACTATTACAACAAATGCTTAGTAGGAGGCAAAGTATTCCAGCCAAACAAAAGACTTGCCTCCCGCTTATCTTTTGAATACATTTAAACAATGCCTAGTATGGTATCATCATCTGTGTATCATGAGTCAATGAACAAATCTGCCTACATGTGTTTCTCTCATAACCTCTGCAACAGTTGTAGTAGAAGGAACCTATTGAGAAGTCCCAAAACAAACCAGTCTCCCTCTTACTGCCATCAAAACTCCTGGGTGGTGGCGTACAGTCCCCAACAAGGCCCTGTTTCACCTAAACCAGCTTCCTCAGGGGGAACCCTTGGAGCAAAAGAGATCACGCTCTATGAATGTTGTTTATGTAAAAGTTAAATGTGCACCATAGAGCATAGAATACCTGGCACGATGCTGCCTTTAAAGGATAAATGTTCCAACGTAAAGTTTACACTGGCTGAAATCAGATTTCTGAAAGTCAGGAGAAAATGACCCGACGGGGTTCCAAAACTGCACACAAGACATATATAAGCGCACACACGTCCATGTGTGCGCGCTTCCTGGCACGCACACATAGACGTGACGATTTTATAGCATGTGTGTGCTGGCACGCGCGCATGTTATAAAATCGTGTGGCCGCACACACATGCGCACCGGCTTTTATAATCCAAGCGCACATGTGCATGCAGCGCGCGCAAGGGGAGGCGACTTTTACAAATTGCGTGCGGCGACAGAATCCGGGCTTCCCCAGTTCCCTCCCAGTCCGCTCCAATTAAGGAGCGGACTGTGAGGAAACTTCCTTAACCCCCTGCCTAACCTTCCTTTCCCTTCCCTTCCCCTCCCCTCCCCCCCCCCCAAACCTAACCTACCTGGCTGGAATTGTTTTATTTTATTACTTGCTGCTCCTCTGGAGCAGAAGTAATTTACGCACACTGGCCGGCTGCCGGCGTGTGCTTCCCCAGGACAGTGGCCAATGGCAGCTGTTCCGGCCGGCCTCCATCCCACCCCACCCCTCCCCACCCCTCTGGCCTGCTCCCTTTTCAGGGCCCTACACTTATTCATGTACCGGTGTTTATGCATGTGGCTGGGCCCGTTTGAAAATTCGCCCAGCATTTGTAAGGCCCGACCACGCACATAAACTCCAGGATTTACACTCGCAGGGGTTTTAAAATCAACCCTTTAGTGAAGAGAACTCGATCTCTTATTGTTGATTCTTTATATGTCGTTTGTACTGCAAGGAGGCATTGAAGTCTGCTACAGATACAGCTCTGGCAAATAGTCAACGGAAGGTTTCCAAAACACTGAGAAGACATTGGAAGTTCACATATGATCATGCTGTATTTAGCAAGCTGTTAATTAACAATGGTTGAAGTCTTGAGACACTGAATTGTTAAATCAACATATAAAGAATCAACAATAAGAGACTGAGTTCTCTTCACTAAATACAGTCCATGGTATCAATGCAAGAATAGTTATGAAGCATAATTTCCCCTGAAGAAGCCTGTATGGCGAAACAGAGGCCTTTGTAGGGATACAGAAATAGTAGAGGAACCTATATGAAGTGATAAAGATATGCCCAGGACGCTACACAACATTCCTGTGAAACAATTACAAAGCATCCTTTCTTGTGGACTGTGGTTCACCTGTATCCCCTTTTTAATGAAGGAATCTTCCATGTGACTCATTTGCAATTCACAAAGAATCTTTCTTGAAGTTCAACTCTACTGCAAGGGTTTTATTGTTTCATTACAAGCACTCTGTATATATTTTGGCAGTGTTTTATGTTGGTATTTATACATGCTCTAAATGCATAACACTAAAGAGAGTTTAGAAGTGGTGTGAATGAGGAGTGATTGACTAGGACAATTGATAAATATATGTGTGTGTTTTTTAATAGTTTTGATATTCTTTGTCATTGTGTAATAAAGCTTGCAATATTAAGCAGCTCTCAAATCATTTAAAACATTAGTGGTGTTACTTACCCTATTTTAGGGTTCTCTGATGGATATACTATTTTAGTTACCCATATATTTTTTTTTAGCTAAAGCCTAGATCCAATATACTATATGGGGCAGATTTTAAAAGCCCTATGCGCGTAAATCCAGCTGGATTTACGCACATAGGGGGGTTATGCGCGCCGAGCCTATTTTGCACAGGCCCGGCGATGCGCATATGTCCTGGGGCTTGAAAAAAGGGGCGGGGCATGGGCAGTCTGGGGCGGGCCGGAAGCATGGCCAGAGACCTCCGTAGGGCTGCTAGGCTGGTGGAGCGTGCGCTGGCACTCGACTGACAGATTGCTACTCCGCCCTCCTGGCGGGGAAATCGCCAACAGATTGCTAACTCCGCCCTCCTGGCGGGATGATCGCTAACAGATTGCTAACTCCGCCCTCCTGGCGGGATGATCGCTAACAGTGAGATTGACTCTGTGTGAGTATCCTGTAGGCAATATCTAACAGCCCCTCAAGGCAAGGTTATTTAATCACTTAATTTCCTGAACTCTCTTAAAAGAAATCAATTAATCACCCTATACTACTCTCTAAAATTAATCCCTTCAATATCTTTGTCGCTGATCATTTGCTTTTTTACAATTCTGTATGCCAAATTGACTCATTGTTCAAATAATCTCCAAAAGCCATGAAAGTAACATAACAAATAGAGCAGCTAAAGACCAAAATGGTCCATCCAGTCTGCCCAGATGAAATTCAACCACTTTGGGTAGATGTGTATATACATTTTCATATGCAAGCCAACACCAGCTTTTCCCCTCCCTCATGTCTTTTGCCTGACCTTTCAATCTTTTTCCTACCAATACCTTCCATATCTCTTCCAAGCATGCCCAAAATCTGTTACAGTAATGACCTCCACAACCTCTGGTAAGCCATTTGTTATCTTCAGCTCTGATTCTTACAGGACCAGTATTTAAGTCATTAACTAGGCCCTCTTCTATGTTTATTACCAAGTTTTGTAATAAGCCCCACAATCATCAAGATCAGTGGTGGTCATTTAAAAAATTGTGGTCTCTCCATGCTCATTGAAATTTGCATTTCAACCATGGTCACTCCCCATGCATGTCACCCCAGCCTTTTTGGAAACCCAAAGCTGTTTACTACTGCTGTTTTGGATCGAAGAGACGAGAGAACTCTAGTAGTTGGCTCTTGCAATGCACAATAGGACGACAAAAGAAACCGGCATATCCCTGGTCCCCCACCCCCCTCCAGTGCCTCCTAGAGCAGATAGGAGAAAGAAAAGAGAAATTGCAATGGCTGGCTACTGTGGCAAATGGAGAGAGAAGAGGGTGGCTGACTTCTTCACTGCATAGCAGGAGTGGAGAAGAAAACTGTAACAGCTAAGCTCCTCCAGGCACATAGGGAATGGTCATGAACAAACCATATTGGTCATCTCTGTGGCTTTTGGTACCTTTTCAGAATATGTGTACTTGTTTAAAATGAAAGGGTAATCCAACCAAAACAGCTCATTTTCATTTCAGTTTGATTTGCCCAAAATGAATGCACAGTGCCTATGAACCCCGTCCCCCAATTTTGAAATGTTTTTTGTTTTGGCAAATAGTTTTCACTAGCCACAAATATTATTTATTTATTTATTATTAGGTTTTTTTTTCTATATCGGTGTTCATGAGGACATGTCACATCGGTTTATACTTGCAGGCAAATATTAATTTAAAAACATTTGCATTTCAAAAATTAAAAGAAAAGATATAAATACATAATTTCATAAAAACAAAACAATAAAAATATTAAAATAGTTAAGGCATTTAAAATTAAAAGTTTAAAGATTCAAAAGGTTAAGAAAAGTAGAAAAATAAATAAATATTAAACATTAAAAGCGTATAAAATCAATAAAATTATTGGAAGGCCTGTTGGAATAGCCAAGTTTTTCACCCTTTATGAATACTTTAATATCTGATTCCATCTGCAAATCTTGTGGCAGAGAGTTCCACAGCTGGGGCCCGGCAATAGAAATCGCCCTTTCTCATACATTATTGAGGTGTGCAATTTTAGGAGATGGTATAGGCAACACCCCCGTACCAGTTGATCTTGTGATTCTTGAGGGAATATGGAAATGTAAAGCTGAGGTTAGCCATTCAATCTTTTCATTGTACAATGGTTTATGAATTAAAGATAAAACTTTGTGTTGTGCTTGATATTTGACAGGCAACCAATGAAGATCCTTCAATATAGGAGTGATATGATCGGATCTTCTAGTCCCAGTTAAAAGAAATTTTTAAAAATTTTTTAAAAAATGTGACCCTATCACCAAATGCATCCAGAGCCTCCGTAGGCTCCTCCAAGCCCCCCTCAGCCCTTTAAGTGAGCTGGGGCAGGGGACCTCCATGGATCCCCTTGCACCCTTCTGTGTGGGGGACCTGCAACAACAAAAAGGTAGGAGAGATGCCCATTTGCTCCTGTTCCCACCATGGTCTCTTTAAAAAAAAAAAAAAAAAATGGCTTTGGCAGTCCCTGAGCACCAAAGTAACATCAAAATGGTTGCAAACTCAGGGCTGGCTAGTGGCATTTTCTTGTACGGTTGTGTGTTTGTACATCTATGCAAGAAAGTGGCGAAAACAGGCCCTGAGACCGGCACCGTTTCGGTGTCACTTTGGCACCAGTCTCATCCAGACCCCATTTTTAAACAGATGCAGCAGGGTAGCAGTGAATGGGGGTTGCTCTTGCGCCTTTCTTCTGTGCTAAGACCTCCATGGGAAAGGTGAGTGAGGGCCAGGAAATTCCCTGCAGTAGGTGACCTCTGGGGTATCTTAGACGGGGGGGAGGGAAGGCCTGTTGGTGCTAGGAAGTGGAGCACCATTTCAGGTTTTGGGGGTTTGGTTTTTTTTTTTTGTTTGTTTTAATGTTTTAAAACTGTTCATTTCAGCTTGATGAAAGAACTGAACTAATAAAATTGAACCCCCTCCCTCGAAACAAAAACAAAAAAAAAACGAACCAAAAGAAAGTAATTTGAGCTGCGCATCTCTAGAACCTTCTTCCCAATATTAGGGAGCTCAGTGTGAAAACAACTTCCACAGAACTGTTTCTTCAGACAACAGTTCACTATCCCTGAAAGCCATAGTATTTAATCATTCAGCCTCCACAACTCTACTGCGCTCGAAAAACAAATCACTGTCTCCTCAGCCTGTCTTCAAAGGCACACATTAAAAAAAAAAAACCACAAACACTCAACACACACGAGGGAAAAATCTTTTATTTTTTTTGTGAATTTTCACAGATTTCTACTTGCTATTAATAACATTAGCATTCATCATGTGCGACTTGGGACTGAGGATGGCAATAAGTGGATAAATGGATGATAACGAGGTAGCCTGTGGGGACAAGGGACGGAAGGGAGGAGAGAGAAAAAAGCATCCATATGCAGTCTTTTTTTTTTTTCTTGTTGTTCCAGTAAAAGGTAAAGATATTGCAACTTCCAAAGCATTCCTGTTATTCTGGGCCCAATAAGACAACAAAACCTTCGAATCCCCACATTTGGATGAATAAACAATAAGCTGAGGCTTGAACGAAGCCCTTTCCCAGCATCGGTGGTGACCTCTTCCTCCTGCAGGAGAGCAGTGGACGGGTTCCTAATTTTCAGTGCTTCTGATGCTGGTAAAAAAAAAAAATGCCCGATGCCTTTATCCAATGAAGTTCTTGGACTACTGAAGTTTTCCATCTCTTATTTCTCATCGGTTCTTGCGAGGAGAGGAAATGGCAGCCTGAGCGTATGAAGAGAAGCTTGGTTTCCATCACTAATTTTGTATTTAAAAAAAATGAAGAAGTCTGCACAAATATGGACTTCCCAGGAGCTGTAGAGTAAAAGTTATAGCACATTTCTGCAGTTCTCCTTTATTAGATTGGACTGTTAGCTTGCTTGGCTTCTAGGCCTCCTGGGATTCTCCTTCAAACTTGTGTGAGATGTATTGGATAACACCAATTTCCATTCAAATAATTAAAGTATGCATAGGAATTGATTAAAAATATGGAATTTTATCAATTTTCTGGGAGTTTAGGAGACTGTTAGTAAAATAATGAGTGGAAGAATAAAGTCAGATAGCATCTGGGCCTCCAGTGAATGGGTAATATACATATTTGTATCTCCAGTGAATGGGTAATATACATGTTTGTATCTCATACCATAGCTTTCTGCAAAGTCAGCAGAAAGACACATGCCTGTCATTAGGTCTTTTATGGTTTTTCAGTAAAACACACAATATGAAAACACCTTGGTAAAGAAAAAAAAATGTCAAGAGTATAATACTCCAAGAAGTCTGCACCTTGCCACCAGCAATGCATTTTTATTTTATTGTACGGGGTTATTCCCTTAATTCTTCATTTCATATTTTCAACCTACAGATGTCTGTCCTGTGCATGAAAAAAGTCCAGTGCCTGGCCAGCAAAGCACTTTGAAAACGCACCACTGCTTCTTCATTATTCCAGGTGAAACCCTTGTTCTTATCTCACCTCATCGTTTTATTTGAAAACACAAGGTTATCCTGATCTGGAGAGCTACCTTATAGAGGGGCTTTATTTTCCGTTGCATGTTGATATTTCCATCACTGACATTTCTGTGGCTCTGCCACTTTACTGCAGTTTTGCAAATATTTGAGTTTTGGGGGGGAAATATCCACATTGCGCATCCTTAGTAGTCTCTCATCATCTCTGTCTTTTCCCATTCCTGACACCTTCTTTATTTTTTTTAAAAGGCATAAGGGGATTTTTTTAAAATATGATTTCAGCCTGGAAAAGCATTATGGGAAAGGAAATTCCCTGCGATTTAGCCAATCACATACGTTTGGTATTGCTCACTTTTTCTCTTTCAGAAAGCATGTATTCGGCATTTTTTCTTGCACAGCACAAAGGTGAATCTAGAAAGAGGTACAAGGGAGAAAGCTAAGTATGGAGGAGGACAAGCAAAAGTGACATTTCCACACATATAGGTAACTTTCAAACCAGCGCGTGGATTTTAAATGTGATGTGTGCCAACACCAGTGCCAGTTAAACCAATTCGTCCCCAGTTCACCCAGTTAAGGGGTAGGTCCTCCAAAGCCCCTAATTTAATAACCTCCACTCCCCCAGTTAGCTCTGACCCTTAAAACCACACAACCCACATAAGAAAATCGGCAAACATGCGCCTCAGTTACACCGATTTTCAAAGTCAACAAATGTGCATATGTTCACTTTCAATATTATCCCACCAAAACAACCTGCACACAGTTATTCTTCCTGATATGGGCACAGAAAATACGTGCACAGGAAAAATTTGGGTATACTTTTGAAAATCCAAAAAGTATGCGTGCAAGTCCAAACCCCTCCCTACCTTCACCCTGGGAATACCTCCACCTATCCAGGACATATGCAAGTTACCTACATATCAGGCAGGCAATTTTATAACAAACAATTTCTGCAGGTAAAGCACCATTCAACCAGAGGAAATGCCTTTGAAAATGATCACCTCTATCATTGGGCAAAACCTGTTTCATTTCAAAATGAGATATTTCTACTGCTTTCTGTCCTATTTTTGCCCAGCACTGAAATCTGGTGTAGAAATTGCAGTATGTTATACCTATATGTGACGCTAGCATAAACCCTGTGCCTTTTAGGTCTCTACCCTCATGTACCTAACACTACCTAATGCTCACTTAGGGGTGAATTTTAAAAGCCCAGAGTGCGCCAAAGCTGAGATACACGTGCAGACGTTGGGTCAGCAGGCGCTGCGCTGATTTGAAAAGGTGCCTGCGTACGTGCGTATCAGTTTTTTGCTGAAAAAGGGGCAGGGAATGGGTGAGGACTGGGCAGAGCATGGGTAGTCCAGGATTTATGAATGAAACCAGCGTGTAAATACTTAAGCACACAAGTGTGTGCCGGTGTCCCCTACCACGTAACTTTACTTCTGCTATGGATGGTGTGTATGTACTAAAACACACACACAAAAAAATAGGCTAGTCAGTGGCGTTTTAAGGGTCGGGGCTAACAGGGTAAAAGGGAGGCTAATTAACTAGGGGGCTTAGGAAGTTCTATCCTTTACCTGGGCAAACTGGGGGCAAACTGGGGAAACTGATAATTGCGTTGGCGCACGTGTCAAAGGGGCACGGGATAAACACTGTGGATCCCTGAAGGCTAGAGGATGGGAATGATTAAAAAAGCTTGGGAGTAACCTGCACGGAGCGGCAGTTACTACCCTTAACAGAAACGAGGGGATAACCGTCACAGAGCGGCAGTTACTACCCTTAACAGAAACGAGGGGATAACCGTCACAGAGTGGCAGTTACTACCCTTAACAGAAACGAGGGGGTAACCTGCATGGAGCGGCAGTTACTACCCTTAACAGAAACGAGGGGGAAACCTGCACGGAGCGGCAGTTACTACCTTGGGAAGCTTGCTGGGCAGATTGGATGGACCATTTTGGACTTTTTCTGCCGTCATTACTATGTTACTATGTGTCTTCTAAAATCCCCCCACTTATATGGTGGAGGTGGCATTTGCGTGCACATGCGCGTGTCCATATAAAATTGTGCACACATGTAGGCCTGTACAGCCTATTTTATACCATGCATATATGCGCGTGTGTTATAACATGGCCGCATCTTTTGGTGCGAGCCGGCATACGTGTGTACATGTGCGCCCACGGGGCAGTTTCAAAGTTATCATCTTAACCTCCATTCATGTAAATTAATGGGTTACAGTAGATTCAGTGGTAGATGGTATATAAAATGGAGATTGGGCCTTTACGCCTTGGTGATGTCATAGGAGGACATAGAGTGATGGAGTGGCTTTCGCCCAGTTTTTTGTCAGCCCCTTCTTCAGTTTGCCGTCTGTTTACTCCCTGGTGCAGAAACCAGTGAAGGCATATTTTTCCATGGTGGGAATAAATTACATATTTTATGCCTAGTCTATGGCCTAGCTTCTTTAGGAAGAGACCTTAAGAGGAATTATGGGGACACCACCACAGAACTCGGCCTGCTTTGGAAGTCTCATCATTTATCCCATCTGATGTTGAGAAAGTGACAGATTTTCTCAGATGAATTGTACTGAATTGTCAGGAATGAATTTCCTGTCATGAGGGATCTTTTCTGGCACTGCTAAAGTGGTGATTTTGCTGTCCGTCTACCTTATTGTTACAACCCTGTGGAAGCAGAACATCTGAAGATGACCTCTTTTTTTGGGTATATCAAATAAATTCGGCAACTGGCAATAATGGAGCCACCAACCACGCTGTGGACTTAATCCCATGGTTTGGGTTTGTTAGAGTGGAGGTGACTGTGATCTGTGCTGAGCTTGCAGAAGACAGGTAGTTGTGGGGATGGTCGGTTCATCCACAGAGGGGAGACGTTTCCCTGCCCAGTAAGAAGGACCACCGACAGACGCCACTGCACCATCTGCTCACAAACCAGTACAAGGAAAGAACAACCCTCAGAACACAGTTATGGGCATTTTGCAATGGTTACACATAGCACTCATGCTGGGTTTTTGTTTTCCAGCCCCTGTAAGAACCGAAAGCAAGAAAACTGCTGCTGTTTTCAATGGGTTTATACTGAAATGAGACATGCTGTAGTGAATGTCCTTGTCAATATCACTGCTCAGCAAAGAGGGACTCTACGCATCTTCAAAGTTGAAGTATGAGAAATGTAAAACATTCAGTTTCAAATCACTAGATTTTATATATCTGATTAGTCAGTATGAAAATACCACAAGCCAGTTTTCATATTTGCAATAAACCCAGTGGCACAGAACAAACATGAGGGTGAACATGATACAGGAATAAAATAAAGTAAAAATAAGAAATGACAATATCCAGTGCCAAACTATGAAAAAGCATTTTTGAGAGCTGATACTTCTTGAATTATAGCATTCCAGTGGCATTAGCTGAATTTAGCACCGGATAATAAAGAAAAACAATTTCTAGTGCACAAACAAAATAGCTAGAGCTTTTTCTTCTGTGCTTTATTCCGAAGACTGAAGGCAACAGAATTATCTGAAAGTCCTATAAAAATTGATTGAAGGATTCTGCAACATCATCAAAAGCCAGAAGCAGGCGGAGTAGAAGGGGGGACCTTTCACAACATAGATTGCATGCTTTCCAATGGCCTTTGCACCACTGCAAATTTAAGTTTGCTTAGTGACTGATTTAGAAACAAATTATGCCAAACCACCACCAATGTTTACAAGACTAAACTTAAGGATAAATCTACGGCATATCCTAGCACAGAAATATACTTTTATCCATAGCCCTGTAAGGAAGTAACTTGGTTTCTGAGCCCACCTCCACACAAACAGCCCAAAAGGCGAATGATTAGCACTCCCTGGTACTGGATGGGCACTATGTGTGCAGGGCAGGGCACATCTGTAGTAGTAGAACTCTCTCTCAGTTTCCCAGCCACAATAAGGAGACATGCACTGCTTTCCAGGGCTGGCACAAGATTATTTGGCACCCCAGGCGAGCCTTCAGTCATGCAACCCATCCCCCAGTTTATCTCTAGCACAGCGCTCCCTCCTACTGGCAGCAGAGGCTCCAGAACAGTGCATCCACCTAGTTTGCCTAATGGAAGCACCTGCCCTGCTGCTTTCCTAAAAATGCCCTTAGCTGGCCAAAGAATCTCCTAGCAGAATGATCCCACATTGCAAAATGACACACGACACTCTTCAGTTATGGTTTTTCTTTTCCTCTTTGAATTATTAACCAGTTCTACAATACATTTTCCCACTCGGCCTCTCCTCTCATGTTCATTTTCTGCGTGTGTCTCTCTTAACTGGATTATGCTTTGAAGTTTGCAACATTTTGAACCCTGCTAAATTGCTTCTTCCTCCGCTTGATGGACCCCCAAGAAACTCATTTGAAACGCCTTCCTGCTCTTTCAGCCCCAGTGGCTGCGGTGCATGGGCTTGTTTTAATGCCGAGAATAAAACCTAGGGCACGATGTGGGGTTTGCAGGTTTACCATGCACATAAGGTTGTAGGTTTATTTTACTCCCTACAGGGGCCCTTAATTACAAGCACTAGTTTTAATTTTGGTGTTTTCTGCTATTAATGTGTGTTTTTATTATCCGTTTTCTCAAAGTGTATCCCGAGTCACTATATCAAGGGTGAACAAGAGCATTTTTGTAATATGCTAGTATTTCTTTTTTCATGCAAAAGCATTAATGGATGGCAGACAACTAAAAGTAAGGAGAAAAGAGTAAGTATGTTACCTGCTGAAGGCAGATCCTTTGGTACTCCTCTTACTAATTAGGGTTCTTTTTGAAGAGATTCATACATCGAGTCTCCCTGTAGGTTACAGAGGGAAAGGTGGTAAGGGTTTGCTTTCCATTGCACTTGAAGATTGTCCAGGCATGAGGCACATTTTAAAAAGTTCTCTCTCTAAAGCTATAAGGGTTACAGAAGGATCTTTAAAGAAACCCTCCAATATTCTCCAAAGACATTGCTACTTCACGGCTGATATAATAATATAGCAGTGACAAAATACAAAGGATTAAAAAAAAAAAAAGAAAAACCCATGGCATAAGTGCCCAAAATGATACTCCTGGCCAGTTCTACTGGCGGTCAAGAGGCACAATGCCCAGCTGAAAAGAAATAAAGTGCCATTGACTCTGGCATTTACCAACCTATTAATCTAAATGTTTGGCACTTGAGCTGAAAAAAAATACTATGAGAAAAGCGATTAGCGATATCACAGAATAATTCACCCTTCTATTTTACAGAGCTCCAGTGGCCCTGTTGATCTTGGAGAAAACGGGAGTGTTGAGTGTTGTGATAATTTTTTGTAAGACCGACAAAAGCATTATCGATGAGGATGAGT